>NW_027509197.1:8750000-9350000 GCF_051911475.1 Siphateles boraxobius | reverse complement strand
ATTCAGAGCAATTCAGATTTGAGGTACCATCCTGGTGTTTTTTGTGAATTTGGTTAATTAATCTGCATATTGTGTAATTATTAAGGTTACTTTTAAAAATATATATATATATATATTGATAACCCTAGTATTTTTGTTTTATCTTTATGGTTAACACGTATGGAAACACCCATCGCAGTTAGTGTAGTGTACTGAAGTCTTAGCCCAGATATGAATGGACAGATTGACATTGGTGTATTGATTTTATGAAGGTTGAAACTGATACTCTCACACTTTGTAGCTGCTTAGCACCTTCACTACCCATCATACATTAAGACAGGACATATGCTTCTAGCAGATAGTGAGTGGATGATTGAAAGCATCAAAATATGAATAAGGATTTTCTAAATACCAGAGTAATACCAGTCATGATGAATGACACTAGAAATCATATTCCTATTTTACCATTTAAATTTGTTGAATTATTCATCCGTTCATCCTTTTGTTTAGGGCTGTTGAAAAAATTGGGAGGGTCAATGACGTGGCAGGCCGTGGGGGGAACCGACCACTCCGGCATTTCCGCTCAAGCTCTGTGCCTCTCCCTCTGGTAATGGACAGCTTGGTGCACTCCAGCATTGGGACATCAATCAAAGCAGCCCTTCAGCCTGTGCCACACTACACTGAAGAGGGGAATGGAGGGAACCTCTCCTCCCCACGAAAGCAACCTCCTCCCAAACCCAAACGAGACCCAAATACACGTCTGAGTGCATCGTATGAAGCAGTGAGTGCAGGGCTGAGTATTGCACCCAAAGACAGTCCTGCTGAGGGTCAAGCTTCTCCGTCTGGAAGCCCGCCAAAAACCCAGCTTTCTCCATCTGATCGTACGTATAAATATCAGCTCAAAAATGTACTACAAGGTTTGCAAAAGTATGTGGACAACTTCTAGTATAAATTATGTACTGGCCTGCACAAAGCCAAAAACTAAATTCAGCTGAACACCTTGGGGATGAATCAGACCCAGTCACCCGACATCAGGGTATGCTCTTGTTCCAGAATAGGAACAATCCCTGCATCCACATTCCAACATCTAGTGGAAAACCTTTGTGAATTGGAAGCTGTTAGTGAATACCAACTTGATAAAGCACAATGTACGTGTGGTGTTCGGATGTCCACATACTTCTGGCCATGTACTGTACATGTTTTGAACAACACAGCACAAATGTCTTCACCTCAATATTGAGAATTTTTCTTGGCATTTTAGTAAATGGCTTTTCCTTTCCTTCCTAACTCATCCATCATCTGACTACGCCTCAAGCTCTCTCTAAACCACGGCCTCACAGTGATGACTACAGCACCATGAAGAAGATCCCACCCCCTAAGCCCAAACGCAGCCCTAATACCAAACTGACGGGCTCCTACGAGGAGATCTCTGTACCCTCCCCTGTGCGCCCCACAGACATGAAACTTTTCAGCCTGGTACGAGGAGGCCACTGCTTGGGCCTCATCCAGCGAGCAGCATCTGCGGATGGTGCCCATTCTTCTGTACTAAGCCTCTACCCCTGCCAGGATGAGGAGGATGTGTACATCGAGATGGTAGGGGCCTCACGAGCCCTCAGCCTGGCTGACTCCCACAGTCCAGAGCTGAGTGAGGCAGTATACGAGGAGATGAAGTACTTCCCATCTGATGAGATGGGTTCAACTCCGGTGGTCAAGCCTGAAGCTGTTAATCCCTGCACCACTACCCTATCTGCCCCTGTGCTGGAAGTCAAGAGGCCTGTGACCCTGATGGAGCTCTCTAGCACACTTGGGGGAAAGCAGCTGGGCAAGGACGGGACAGCATGTGATATTCCAGCTCCATTCCCTAACCTCCTTCCACACCGTCCCCCACTTCTTGTCTTCCCTCCGTCCCCTGTCACCTGCTCACCCGCCTCCGATGAGTCCCCCCTTACCCCTCTTGAGGTGAAGAAGCTGCCGGTGTTCGAGACCAACCTTAACTACACCAGCCAGGACGGGGGCAGCCCACTCTCACCCCAGTACATCCGGCAAAGAGCTGATTCTTCACCAAGTCTTTCTGTCTTAATGCCAGACAAGTCCACGCCACCCTTGACTCCTCCTCCCCCTCCTCCCCCTCCGGCAGTACTTCCACCTCCCTACCGTCCTCCTTCTCACTTCCCCTTCCCCCCTGAGGCAAACTTCTTGTCTCTGACCCGTGCAGCTTCTCTGGCTAGCACAGATTCCCCCAAAGTTTCCCATAAAATGGTGCACAGTCTGGCAGAGACGCCCCCAAGCAGTTCCAAGCCTCCCTTCTCCCCAGTGAAGAGCTCACGGCCAGAGCCCCGCAGAGCTCACTCCTGCTCCTCCTCGCCTCTGCTCTTCAACCCTGCTAATGGGAGACACCTCACTAGTCCCCTAGATGAGCTGAACACCCTTTTCAGTTCAGGGCGCAGCCTACTCCGCAAGTCCACCACAGGAAGAAAGATCAGAGACAGCGGTGAGTGAAAGAGTGAATGTGTTTGGGTGCATTTATTCTAAAGGTGGTCTATGTTATTCTGATGCCATTTGTGGCACCAAACGGACCAAAGAGTTCTCTTAGGCACTTCGCTATGGTTGAGCCAGTGTTGTCCAATGTCAGTCCGCTCAGACAAACAAAGCAGTTTTGAAAGTGCCACAGGGAGTACTTAAACATTTAGCTAAAATCAACCTACGAATTGCTTACTTGTGTATAGTTGCCATGTCAAGCTGTTTTAACATCAAATAATTATACACAGCACCTTTATAAAGTTCATCCAAAAATGTTTTCTGTCATCACTTACCTTCCTTATGTCATTCCTAACGTATGAATTACTTTCTACTGTGGAACATGAAGATATTTTGAATAATATTTCCTATTGTCCATACAAATAAAGACAATGAGGTCCAAAGGAAATACTGAATATTGAAACCGACTGACTTTCATTGTATGTACAAAAAAAAAGGCATTCTTCAAGATATATTCTTTTGTGTTTCACAATAGAAAGTATGTCATACAAGTTTTGAACAACCTGTCCAACCAATCATAAATGATGATAGAATTTTCATTTCTGTGTGAACTATCCTTTTTAGTTGTTTTATTATAGGCTTCAGACACATGCATCACAGATCTTTAATATGTTTTTAATCACATATTTTTAGTTCATAAAAGGAGTTTGCACTCACAAGCACACATGGTCATGCTTAATTTGCTTCAGAAGGATTATAATAGTCTGGTCAAATTATTGAATCTTTCCCAGCATGTAATTTCATATATGTGGTTATTGAAAAGCACATCCTGTTTAGTATGGTTTTATTGACTCATCCAGTCCCAGGCTTTGTGTTTGTCAAAAACAGTGAGGTCAGTGCTGATAAAACAGACATTTACCATAAAAGCCACAGCACTTTCTCTCAGAAACCCATTCAGATGAAGGCAGAGTGTTTATGTAAGATCGAGGTTTAGGCTGTATTTTGCATCTGCTCTGAATCACTTTTGTTACGACACCACAGCAACCTTATCCAACAACTGCCCTTAAATGCAGCTACACCATGCGCCTAAGGTTTAAACTGAGCCAAAATGACCTGTAATGGTCTTCTGTCACATTTAAAATTTAAAACATTACCCCTTTTTTCCGAAGAAATGCGTTCACCTGTGGAGAAAACTAATATATAAGGCACATTAAGTACATTATCCATTTAAGGAAAAGAGCAAGTGTTAAATGTCACATAAAATAAGATAATTTGATGGGGAGGCGTTCTTAGGGAGGATGTTGGGTGTGTGTGGCGATTTAGTTTACATGCTGTGTCTAACACAGTTTCATTTGCCTCCTCCTCTTAACCTTTTGTATTTAATTAAAGATGCTTTAGCGTACATCTACTCCCATCATAGATTTATGAGCGTGGATCCCATATGACCCCGACCCATATGTGCTTGTGTGCAAAATACAGTTGTAATCTAAATTATTCTACCCCCATTGCAAATCCGGTTTATTATCAAAATGTACACACTTTCAGCTGTTTGCAATTGAAGTGGCTCAACACAACAATTGTTTCAAGTGGATTCCCCAAATTCAACTGAAAATGAGACTTTTAATGATCTCTGCAGTCTTAAAATTATTGAACCCTTTCATGGCAGGCATCTTTAGTACTTAGTAGAACACTGTTTTGCTGTTATAACCTGCTGCAAACGAGATGTATAACCAGACACCAGCTTCTGCCAGCGGTTCTGAGGAATCTTATCCCATTCCTCATGAGAAATGGCCTCCAGTTCAGTATTATTCTTGGGTGTGTGTGCTGAAACCACCTTCTTCAAATCTCACCAGAGATTTTATATAGGGTTCAAGTCAGGTGATTGTGATGCCTACTGTAGAATCTGAAAATCTGTACATTTTGCCATAAATCTGATTTGCAATGGGGGTTGATTTTTTTTATTTTTTTTTTATTTTTTTTATTGAAAATGGCACAGGGTGTATTAGCTCCAGGCACATACATATTACATGGACAAGAGATGTAGCTATGAAATATTAAATATCAAAGTCTGCAGGTCTGCTGATGGATGTGAATCGCTGTGTGTGTGTGTCTTAGGACACAAGCAGTGTCACTCGAGAGCAGGGGAAATTACTTATTTCATTATTGTGCATGTACAGTACATGTCAACAAGTGTGTCTGTGAAATGAACAAACATTAATCTGTAATAATATGTATAATAATTTTACTTTTTAAGATTGTTTAAGCCTTCTCACATTGAGTTATCTGGATATTTTTTAGAGGTTTAATTAGCTTAATCTACTGAACTATTCTTCATATTGTTGACAGCATATCTCCTCTAGCTGCATTTTGGGTTTTTTTTTCTGAAAAAATTGGAAAGGGAGGTGCAGTGTCGAACAAGACTGTGCCAACCCTTACTGCATTGAAGATATGCTCTGCATGTCTGGCAGTCATCTTGAATGGCAGGTGTATCCTGTGCATTTCTTTTTCATGTTTGATCCTCCTAATTCAGTGACATATCGATTAAACTAACGTTCAAATGCTTGGGGTCAGTAAGATCAATCATTTTTAAGACAATAATACTTATATATAGCAATATAATAAGAAATCATATAATTTGACCCAAAAAAAAAGTTAATTATAAAAATGCTAAACAGTAGCATTTTTATTTGTAGGCTTAGGATTTTGGACCCCAGTGTATAAATCTGATCCTAAAAGACTGGGAGAATGTCATCAGAATGAAATGTATTTTTAAGAAACCCAATTAATTCTACATCACTGCTCAGATTCACATAATCATAAGAGTCAATGTCTAGTGTAATGTAATGCGATCATGTTGAATACAGAGTCTGTAGGGGTCCCAGACACAAAGCTGCAGTAAATTAATCTCTGATAACCTTGGCTGTGAAGTCAGATGCTCATGACACGAGAGAGAGATAGAGAGAGAATGCTGTAATGGAAACAAGGCTGCTAACAGGGGTTTAAAAGGGCAGCTGACTCCTGTGCTATATCCATCCCTGTGACTGTCAGATCCAAGCAGACCTACATACCGCGAGGCTTAAACATCCCCCTGTGCTTCCGCTCTCTCTGCCGTCAACGTAATCGCAAGACTCCATCATTCCCATAATTCCTGGCCGGAGCAGCTGCAGATGCCGCTGCAGAAATGTAATTGAGTCAAGGTGACAGGTGTCGGTCGACAGTCACAGCGAGATGGGGCCTTACATGGTGCTGAAGCAAACGTTACACATCATCTTGATGTGAAACAATGTATTTATCGAATGTTTTTATTAATTTCTATTCCATAGTACTCTCAAATTCCAACATTAACCTGCCAGGTCGAGAGGATCAAGGCCCAATCTCTCCGTCGTCACAGTTACAGGATAAAAACGCCAACAACCACACCTCTCCCAACTCTTCAAACCCGGCCCCCATTGAGAACGGCAACCAGATCTCCAATGGTAATGGCACAAGAGGTTTGGGGTCTTATTTATTAACCACAAATGATTCAGCAAATGCATGTTTAGAAGTTTAGGATTAAAATGTGAAATCACTCAAATCACACTTACACATGCTGGGTTTTGAGAGATATTTCCACATTCAAACTCCAATTATTTAAAGCGTAGTCGCATGGCATTGGCCGCCCCAGCCTTGCTCCAAGGTTTGTTTACCACAGACAGCACCAATGACTGCATAACCTTTGCATGACACACCACAGACAGAAAGGCCAGCGGTTTACATGCATGAGAATATATTAGAGATAAAGTTAGAGAATAAAGGAAAAGGAAAGAATGGCAGATTGAGGGTGGTTAGTGGAGAGAATGGGATTGGAGAAATAGACATGGTAAGATGAAGTGAGTTGACCCAGAAGCTATCACTGAGGTGAGCCATGATTAAGGTGAAAGACCCTGGACTTCATAAAGTGCACTCCTAAAGAGCCATCAGCTGGCTCAGGGTCTCTCCGCCTCCCTTACACAAACACATACACTCACTCTCTTGGCCTTTTGTCCTCTCAGTGAGGCTAATATCCACATGAGGGGATGTAGCAGAGAGTGGACGGAAGTTTTAAACACCCAGCAGTGAACCATACACTTAGTCATTATATACCTGCATCTTGAAGATAATGGTATATGAACTACTGTACATTTCCAGAAGGAAACACCAGTATTGGGAAGCAGCAAAAGAATAGCGTTAACATTTTATGTAGCTCAGATCAGGCAGATGTTGTGCACTGGCATTAAAAAAAATATATATATAAAAACGGATAACATATTCAAACTTTGTTTTGTATTTAAGTAGAGGTTGTAACAATTAGGGATGCTAACCGATGACCATTTGACCGATGGTTGACCGTCTCAACGTTAACCGATCAAAGTTGTCTGTAGTCGGTTAAAAAAAAAAAGTGATCTCTAAATTAGGCTATTATAGACAGTGGACTAAACGCTACTACAGTTAGCCATCTCATTCCAAGATATTTTTGTGTGAAGTGAACAAATCCCTCACACTCAATTTTTCATAACTCGCATGTTTGTACTTAATAAACCAATAAAAAACATTTGGTCACAGCGTTTGGGTTCCCGCGCTCACAAGGTTTGCGAAAAGTAAAGGCTACAGGCTAAAACACTGGAGGTTAGAGCCAGGGCAGACGACAGGATGAAGCGTGCAAAGAAACGTAGTGTGTGGGACCATTTCACCAAAAAGAATGAAACAGTAAGTTGCAACTTGTGTGATACAGTGCTTAAATACAGTAGTAATACTGTAGAAATACATTACATCTACATTTCAGTGGTAACAGATAAGGTGATGATGATCATCATCTTTCTTTATTATTGTTAGCACTAACGTTACCTCAAACTAAAGCGGAGTCTCTTCGGAGCTGTCATTTTCTTAAATGAGCCGCTGCAATGTTTCAAATGATCTTCTAATGCTAGACTAACGCCTTTATTTTCAACGCGATCACCTTGTACCCAAACCATTTCAAAACTAAGGAGCCATTTGTCCTCCGATTACATACAAGCTCCTCGGCGCCGCGTTTGCGGGACTCATGTTTCGCGCTGTAGGGGATTTTAAAAAAGTGACGTGAGTGGAAGCGCGGCGCCGGGGCAGTGTGTGTGTGTGTGTGTGTGAGCGGGAGGCAGAGAGAGATGTGACAGAGTTGCGAAATTGCAGGCGCGGCTTGAAATGGCTGTTATTTCAAATAGTGTGGCATATTTTAAACTAATCGGTTAACCGGTTTCAACCGGCTAATGAAGCTCGGTGGTCGGTCAAGAAAATTTTTAGTTTTCGCCATCCCTAGTAACAATACCCTCATGTCACGATTTTGATACATATTACGATACTGAACTCACGATACGATATAATTGCGATACTTTAAGACATATGGTTGAATGTTAACAAAAAATGTATTGTTGATTCAAATGCTAAATTTGGTATTACATTGTGGCTGTAAATGATTAGGCAGACTTGGTGCTGGAAACCCAATGCACAGGACAATGGTGACATCAAAGTAAAAATTATTCTGAAGCTGAAAATACAGAATTATTTCAGACTAATATGCTTGCACTCTGTCACTGACTAGATATATTAAAATAGGCTAGTGTAGGCCACTTTTTAATGGTAACAAGGCATTTGGCATTATCAGGACCCACAAATATTCCTCTCTGCATTATTATACATCATATTCAACATTATATCCATTATATATAGTAGTTTAATATAGGACTGACTTTAAAACTGTAAACTTTTTTTCGCACACAGTAAATTTAATTTTGGGTGAACTATACACAATACAGATCGACACTATCCACGATACATATTGTTGCATTTTTGTATTGCGATGTCTTGTGACACGATAATGTTACACCCCAATGTTAAGTGGTACAGACAAAAATAAAAGAAATGTGTAGACTAAATGGAGGATTACAATGCACATTGAAGCAGCATATTCCAAGACATACACGAAGAATGTTACATTTAACATCCGCATATTTCTCTCTTAATAGGAACGCTGGAAGACGATGGACATCCAAAGTCAAATCCATCCAGCACCTCGGCGTTACACAGGCACATGGACAGCCACCACACTCAGGTGAAGCATATACACAAACACATGCTCTCTTGTGGCATCTGTCATCTACTCTTCCGTGGGGAGAAGGTCTCCAGTGACCCTAAATGGCAGATATAATCATGGGTAATGAAAGTGAGAGCGGGTCCCATGTCATCCCAGACTCAGCACTCTGCCAAATGAAATGAGTGAAGGCTTATCTGGAGATCGTATTCAGAGGTGCATTAGAGCAAGAGGGGTGGTGCTTCAAACAGACTCTCCTCCGCAGGAACAAGCTGAAACCATCACTGTGTGCCCTCTGTGCTTCTCAGCATCTCTCTGTGTGTCCTGAAAGCAAGGTTACCCTCACCAAACATTAAAACTTAATGAGGGTTCTCTGAGAGCTTTCTCTCATTCTCTGTATCTCTATCTTAATGGTACGGTTTAGGAATCAAGTATATTTCTTATACTCCTTAGTCATTATTCTGTTGGTAAGTCGAATAAAAAAAATAATACTAAATACTAAGAAAGTACTGGGTAATATAAGATAACTACATGGGTTAGGTTTAAGGGAGTTATTACCCAGTTATTGTAATTACTATAATAAGTACATAGAATGTACATTGCGAACTGGACTCTAAAATAAATTGCTACCCATTATTCTATAATACTGGAGCCAAGTCAGTTTCATTTACTTGCCTCTAATATAATGGTGTTTTTTTTGTTTTTGTACTGTGATGTTTGGAAATTCACCATGATAATTCCAGTTCTGTTTTGTTCTTTAACCATTGAACATTTTATTATTATTAAGTTTGGTATTTAAATGTAAAGATATATATAAATCTAAGATATATTTATACATGTGAATATGCAATTATAAGTCTGGATACATACATTTAAATTTGAATATGTCTAAATAAAGATACACATTTTAATATAAATGTAAATTGTCTATATATATATATATATATATATATATATATATATATATATATATATACACTCACCTAAAGGATTATTAGGAACACCTGTTTAATTTCTCATTAATGCAATTATCTAATCAACCAATCACATGGCAGTTGCTTCAACGCATTTAGGGGTGTGGTCCTGGTCAAGACAATCTTCTGTTCTCCAAACTGAATGTCAGAATGGGAAAGAAAGGTGATTTAAGCAATTTTGAGCGTGGCATGGTTGTTGGTGCCAGACGGGCCGGTCTGAGTATTTCACAATCTGCTCAGTTACTGGGATTTTCATGCACAACCATTTCCAGGGTTTACAAAGAATGGTGTGAAAAGGGAAAAACTTCCAGTATGCGGCAGTCCTGTGGGTGAAAATGCCGTGTTGATGCTAGAGGTCAGAGGAGAATGGGCAGACTGATTCAAGCTGATAGAAGAGCAACTTTGACTGAAATAACCACTCGTTACAACCGAGGTATGCAGCAAAGCATTTGTGAAGCCACAACAAGCACAGCCTTGAGGCGGATGGGCTACAACAGCAGAAGACCCCACAGAAGACCCCACCGGGTACCACTCATCTCCACTACAAATAGGAAAAAGAGGCTACAATTTGCAAGAGCTCTCCAAAATTGGACAGTTGAAGACTGGAAAAATGTTGCCTGGTCTGATGAGTCTCGATTTCTGTTGAGACATTCAGATGGTAGAGTCAGAATTTGGCGTAAACAGAATGAGAACATGGATCCAGCATGCCCTGTTACCACTGTGCAGGCTGGTGGTCGTGGTGTAATGGGGTGGGGGATGTTTTCTTGGCACACTTTAGGCCCCTTAGTGCCAATTAAGGATAATGCACCATGTCACAAAGCTCGAATCATTTCAAATTGGTTTCTTGAACATGACAATGAGTTCACTGTACTAAAATGGCCCCCACAGTCACCAGATCTCAACCCAATAGAGCATCTTTGGGATGTGGTGGAACGGGAGCTTCGTGCCCTGGATGTGCATCCCACAAATCTCCATCAACTGCAAGATGCTGTCCTATCAATATGGGCCAACATTTTTAAAGAATGCTTTCACCACCTTGTTGAATCAATGCCACGTAGAATTAAGGCAGTTCTGAAGGCGAAAGGGGGTCAAACAAAGTATTAGTATGGTGTTCCTAATAATCCTTTAGTTTAGTGTATATATATATATATATATATATATATATATATATATATATATATATATATATATATATATATATACACTAAACTAAAGGATTATTAGGAACACCATACTATATATATAATATATATAATAATATATATATATATATACATGCAGATGTATTTTTAGACCTATAACTGTATAGATTCATATTTGAATCTATATATTCGTATGTATTGATATAAGTATATCCTGTAATTATTATTTCATATACTTATTTGGCCCTTCATAATATATCAGCATTTTTTATATGTTGCTTATTTTTCACTTTCTGTTGTCATCAATCTAAGTTTGACTGATAGATTTTTCACAAAAGAGACTTGAATAGCAAATCAATGGGTTATATCCTGGCTTTACTTAATCTTGGATTAAATGATAAATATATATGACCTTGACCATAAATAATACATGGATGATTGTCACCGGCTGCCAGGTAAAAAGCTCCAATGAATCAAGGCTGAATCTTCCTAATTGTCTAGCTTATAGATAGCTTTGACCGTGACATTCATGGCATGACATGAGCAGTATACAATGCATGTGACTGTCAATCACTAACAGGAAGACCATATTAGGAATAAGGAAGCAATGGCCATACGTAGAGGACGTGAAGTTGATAGTTATATTGAAAAAAAAAAAACACGTATTCATACAAGCGTATACACACACACACAGAGAGGGGGAGAGAGAGAGAGAGAGAGAGAGAGAGAGAGAGAGAGAGAGACAGACATACAGTAGCTAGAGAAAACACCATCTGTTAGGATGATGGGATTGAAGACAGATATATGGTACTGTCACCTGCTGATGGCAAAGAGAGAATTCTTTGATTTATGGCAGTCAAATGCTCATTTTATAAGCTTGTGCTTTGTAGAGAGACCCACAACAGACTGCGCTGTCTCGCATAAGTGTATCATCATCTGAATGGCTTTGTTCCAAAATCTAGTGAGATGCCATGTAGATTCCAATAGACGGAGTCCCGACAAAGAGCCTGTTCTAAAAGTTCGTCATTAACATTGCACAACGAAAATTTTTATTTATTTTTTTAATAGAGTTTTCAAAGCTGTAAATAAAACGATTAGGTAAATTGTGTTTAATTCAATGTGTTGTGTTACTTGACGTTTCTTTGTAATTATTTGTGAAATGTACTCAAAATTTGTCTGTGTACCTCCGAAATGACCTCATGTTGGCTAAAACAGAGGTGACCGCATGTATCCTTTGCAGAGGAAACAGTAACAAAATGCATTGCAACAGGCTTGTAGGACAAAAGAAATCCAAGGTTGCGGACTGAGTCGTAAATATAATAATACCATTCATGAATGTAAATGATCAGTAAAATGTCAATTTAAATAAAAAATGTGGTAAGTTATAATACGTACAATTAATATAGTCATTTAATAAATACATTTTACAGTTTTATCCTCTATTTTAGCTATATGTGCAGTGTTTTATGCTTATTGTGAGTATTTTTTAACATAGCAACATACTAATGTCAAATCAATTGAGTCTTTTAAAATTGAGTTTTATTGAGTTTTTCAGAGTCATGTCAGTCCAAATGGAATCTGATCATATTTAGCAAGTGTGAACATAAAAAAAAAGTCACGTCAAAGCCGTATTCATTTGTGGTTTGATATCCTAGTACAATTTAATTTCTGGAAATCAGTTTCAGTCTGACTACTCTGATCGGGTTTAATGTAGCGTTTTTATTTATGTCATTTTCTCACATCGTGAAAATTATAATATGATGGAGACATCTCAGTTGTCCAGTAATGGGGTGTCTTCACTTTCACTGTTCATTTCTGCCACTGCTTCATTAGATTCGTGTCATATTGTAAGACAATCCCTCCATGTTGTTTCTGGCGTATGCCTACCAATGCAACGTTATTGGCATAGAAATCAACGCCTACATTCTGAAAACTAACGAGCGCCGAGGGACACAAAAACTGGATCTGAACAGTTGGACATTCAATCATTTAGATCAAATTCCAGTCGGATTTGGACTTAAAGGGCCATATCTTGCACCCAGCGCAATTGACTTTGTACACCGACGCATGTATCATTCCTATTTTGCTCCCGACGCACAGCGGACTTTTCCCTTCACAGACGCACGTAGGTAAATTAGGGATTGAACTTGCGCTCCCGGAGGCGGTTCAGTGAAAAGAGGCGGCGTGTTCCAGCGCAAACGTTCCCTGGTGCTATTTTGCAGTTTCAGAAAACAATTCCACCACAGACTAGGATTATTATCCGCGTTATTCAGATGCTATTTTAAGGGCGCATACTTGGCCATAACGTAGCATGTGCACAACGTGCATACACTTTGTTTCTCTCATTTACACAGATGCAGCAGTTGCCATTTTTGCAAACCATACATAATTACAAGGAAAAATCATTGTGGTGTCCATGAAGATGTGAAAAAATTGTGATAAATCTAGCTTACAGATTTACACAAATGATTATACGCCTGTTTAACCGAAGTTAATTTGAGTGGGTTTCTCCCATTCCCATACAATGTCACTTCTCTGTCTTCTACGGCCCTGACGAGAACGTCGGTTTCCTTGGCTGTGAACCGCTCCTGGCGTGCGTCTGGCAAATCCGCCATCATAATAGCAATTTGCCATGGAACAAGCACGCCTGCTTTTAAATGTGAGATGACGCTCTGATTGGTTTATTGCATGTTACACCCAAACCACACCTATGAGTAATGTAGCTACTTCAGACCAACCCATTTTTGATTTGCGTCAGGCACAAGAGTCATTTATCCCAGATCTGCCCCACAAAGTTACTTGCGTTTCATGTTTGATACTTGCGTTTCAGATCGTTAAAATAGGGCCCAAAGTGTGAATGTAGTCTCAGAATGTAGAGAGAGGTAGCACACTAGATTTTGGACCAAAGATAGAATATTTCAGGGATTTTTTTTCGGTCTCATAATTGTTCCATGTCTGCATAATATCCCTGCTCTACTCACCAAGTCATAATTGAGTCCCAGTAATAAAAATATGCTTTCGTAATAATTGGAAGCGAGAGACCACCACAGTGCACCTGTCACTCTCTATATGTAATTTGTGGCCCCCTGCGGAGGGCCCCACATTATGGAACGTATGCTGGCCTGTAATGATTTATGAATGTGTATAATGCGGCGGCCTTGAGATACTCTTCCATAAGACTCTTCTCACTTGTCGTAAACGCGTGTGGGCCAGTAGTTTTTAAATGCAAAACTAATAACCACTGTCATTTGAGCTGAGTGGAGCAGGGTAAGGTTCCTGAGAGGAGAGCTGGGGTCCTCTCTCGCTCTCACTCAGCTGCGTTGTCATATTTCCCAGCGCTGAGAGCTGTGGATTGTTTGTCCATTAAGAAGGAAGCGTCCTAGTTTCTCTAATGGCATCGGCACCCTGCATTTCCAATCCAGTCTGTTCTGGCACAGGGAAAGAATGACAGAAGTCTGTCATTATCCTAATGAACAGTGTAACCAGTCCTTCCCATAAAAAGACATTTTGGGTTTACCTGTGAGAGTCACTTGAGAAACCACTCAATTATATTTGCTATAACAGTTAATTTGATTTATTTTCTTACTAGAACAATTGCATTTTAGACAGATTCTTATTCAAATCCTAATTATTAGTGTGTGTGTTTTTTTTTTTTACCTTGCCACACATAATGCATTGTATATATCTATCATAAAAAAGAGAACTGTCCCGCTTAAAGGGATAGTTCACCCAAAAATCGATATTTTGAAGAATATGGTTAACCAAACAGTTGATGGACCCCATTGACTTCCATAATATATATTGTTTCCCATACTATGGAAGTCAATGGAGTCCATCAACTGCTTGGTTACCCATTTTCTTCGAAATATTATCTTTTGCGTTCAGCAGAAGAAAGAAACTCATACTGGTTTGGAACAACATGATGGGGAGTAAATGATGACAGAATTGTCATTTTTGGGTGAAGTAAAGTGTGCTGGTCGAATGGTTTACTTGCATACAAATAATTATGGTCATTGTTTACAAGCCGTATGAATGAACACATTCTATAAAGGCCCCTTTATTTAATTCTGATTTATGCTATTACAAGCTGCTTTTATTGCAACAGTCTGAAAGTTATTTAAATTATGTACACTGTTCAAAAGTCTGGGGTCGGTAAGATCTCTTATGCTCACCATGCTGCGTTTATCTGATAATAAAATACAGTAAAAACAGTAATATTGTGAAATATTACAATTTTAAATGTTTTCTATTTGAATATGTTTACATTTATTATTGTGATAAAGCTGAATTTTCATCAGCCATGATTTGGTACTTAAGAAACATTTCTTAAACCCTTGTGCTGCTTGATATTTTTGCAGAAACCATGATCCTTTTTCCAGGATTCTTTAATAAAAGAACAATTTATTTAAAATGGGAATATTTTGTAACATGATAGATGTCACTTTGGATTAATTGAATGTTTTGTTGCCAAATATAAGTATGAATTTCTTTTTTTTTTTTAATCATACTCACCACAAACTTTTGAACGGTAGTGTGTATATGATATTACAACATGCTGTACATAGAAACAGGATGCCTGTCAGTTAAACACACACCACATCACGCATTTAATTTCACATGCAGACATCTGTATTGGTTTTAATGGTGCAATCTAGTTTGGTTTCACATCCGTCTAACCAGACCAACCTCGCACATTTTTCCCCCCTGAAGTCTTGAGCATGTATCGAAATGGTGGGTTGTATTTTAGAAAGGTAACTAGGTAGAAGCACTTTGCATTTCACTAATGACACCCGAGATACTTTGTACCTCAAGAAGCACTGAATGCCACAGGCTCTCTGGTTACCGGATCCCATTCTGTCATCGGTTTCCTGCCTGTCACACATGATAGGGGTCAAGGTCACAGGACTGCATTGAAACCAGGAAGTGAATGAGAACAACAAAGACTGATACATATCTACTAAATATCTTTAAACATGTTGTTGTACTCAATGCTGAGCTCACCTTAAATAAAACTTAAATTATTCAATGAAATAATGAAATATTCACAGTGACAGAATTGCCCCCTACAGAGGGAAGTGAGCTACATGCTAGTACTCTTTGAAACTGGACACTAACCTTTCAAACCACATCAACTAGAGTATATGCTCACTCACTACCAATACTCAGTCCTCTGGTAACTTTACACTGAAGTTTCAGATGCGCTGCGCTGTGCCAGAGACACTCTCTCAAAACATCGAACAAACCGATGCTTAAACATGTCAACCATCTCGGTCTTGATGCTTTTAGCGATGTGGCATCAAACAACACAAGACCTGAACTGAACCAGTAAAACCCATCCTTTTATCGAAGGCCTGACTTTAGGAAAAACAGATGGCAGTGATGTGCTCTCATCACTCAAATGTAACCCCACTAGGGGTCATCCTCAAAGGGACGCTCTACCTCTTAATGTCCTTATGGCACTCGGAAGCAGGAAACAGCCTTTTAATGCCCCTTCTCATGTATTAGCACACGCCTGCTTCATATTTCCCTGTCTCTCAATCCTCCTCTCGTCTGGTCCATCCGCTCCTTATTGATCCACATTGTAACGTCCCATAACACGCGGAAGATCATGATGTTTAATTATTGATCAGCTTGGTTTCGCCGGAGATTGCGATTGAGAGCGAGAATGAGGCGAGCCCAATCCGGCCTTATCAGCATTCAGATCCGCAGGGTGCTGAAGATTGCTTGGAAAATGACAGCAGGAGGAATGAAGTGTTCCCGGACAGGCGCTCTGGTAATTGAGTATTCTTGCTCCCTGTCTGTATGCGATAAGGTCGGAAGAGGCATTTTCTTCTGACTGATCTGCTGTGTATCACGCAGGCCAGTAGATGTTGATCGACTGTAGATACAGTGTGGCCCCATGATGTATTTAGACACTTAACCAACTTTGAAATGTAAAAATGTAATTGGTAATAATAGCAGACCAAGTAGCATCTGTTTTTAAGGAAAGATGGCACAAACACATCCATCCATCTGTCTCTCTATCAGTCTAGCAGTCTGTCTGTCCATCTATCATTCTGTTTGTGCGTATATAAATCATAAAACCGTACATGCACTGTTCCAAATCAAACTATTTGGATGCTCTTTTTTAATAATGGATATTTTTGCATTTTTGTAGTATTGTGGAAAAGGAGAACATTATTTGTAAATCGTAATTTAGAATTTATTAAAAGCCCTAGAGCGTGACATCATACCATGTTGCTGATATTCAGTGTTTTATCAAAAGTAATTTTGCAGGCACTCCTTTAGTGGATCATGTGATTGATTTTAATATTTTGTATATCAGGAATCTAATGTGACTTAAGTGTCTAAATACATTTCGGAGCTACTATAAAAATAAATATTATCAGTCATTATGTCAATTTTTTTTTCAAAGCAACCTTGTACTGAAAATCATTCAATCCAGTTTGTTTAGTTTAGTTAGTTTCTTTGGCATTCAATCATGTCTGCACATCTGCTACAGGTAATCACGTGTATTAAGCACATGATTTCTTGTGACAAGAATGTAAGAAATGTTGTATATGTGTTTTGAATGCTCTCTCTCTCTCTGTCTTTCTTTCCTCTCTTCCAGAGGAGTCACCTCAACTTCTCGCCTTTCGGTGCGGGGGCGGCGCTGTAGGCAGGGGGGCTGAATGAGCCCTCAGGCCTGTATAGGGATGGGGTGAGTCTGGTCTATAGCACAGTACCTCACTGGCTGCCCTGCACCTTCCAATTCCCGTCTTTTACGTTGCACTTTTTGCTTCCCATGCTATTGAAGGAAACTGCAGCTCTGCAACATCTAGGATCCGCTCTTGCAATGCAATAGGGACATAATTTGTGATGATGCCGTTACGTTAATCAATACAAAAAATGAATTCAATTAAAAATGACTGTCATCATTTAGTCATCTACTTATGCTGTATAGCTTGCTTTCTGTAATGAAATGTGAAAATGAGCTGCAGTTTTTGTTGAAATTTCTCCATTCCTCACCGCTGGTTCTTGTTTCGTTGCTGCGTACATGGCGACCCTGCTCTTCCCTTGATCCCTCATTCAATCCAGTCCCTTTTTTGCGTTTTCTGCCTTCCTAAGTTTTTCTCATTGCTTTTCCTCTGAAACAGAGGCTCTTTATGAAGTTTGTCCTCACGCTGAGATGCTCATTGTTGCCTGCTGAATCATGCCTTATAGGGAGTGTGGAGCAGAGCCACGTCTCTACAATTAATCAATGACTCTTATGCTTCAACCACAAACAAATGTTCACATGTGCCACGCATATGGCCAGCGGGAACAGGCCAGTGTGTAGATGTAAATGGATATATTCCAGGGATGGCCACTGGTACTCGATTTCAAATGACAATAGGGTTAACGTTGCACCTATATGTCTACTAACTTCCATTATAGTGTTAGTAGAGTATTAGTAGGGTTAGGGTCAGAATTTAGTGACGTGTAGGTGCTAAGCTACTTAGTCAATAGAATGTCTGTTGGAGGACCATCACAAAGAGTTAGCAGATATTAAGCAGACAGTCTACTAATATTCTAATGAGAGTTACAGTAGTTGACATGCAGTTGCAATCAAAATAAAGTGTTACCGACAACAGTTATTGAGAATAAAAACAGAATAATTGTGTGACTTTTTTGTCATCTTTAAAACATTTCACACCAATTAAAATCCAGGGATAACTATACATAAATGTGCCAAAACAAACTCAGATTCATTTGAGGGTAATGATACTTTTCAAAATCAGCACAGAAAACAGACTTTTGATTTCGGTGTGTGGCTACAAAATAGTACCAAAAAGAATTTTTTTTGGATATGGCACCTCAAAACTACTATGGTATTTTGTACCATGTACCATGGTGCCATGGTATTCCTGCAAGTACCATGGAGTGCTGTGTAAGTACTATGGTATATAAATACAGTAATCATTAAGTGTCATGGTAAACAGCATGTCAAATGGAATTAACATCTACTTCGACATAACTTTTTCTGTAAGGGAATTTATAAACTCTCACCACAAAACGCACAATCGTAGTACTATGGTACAGTGATGGTATCTGATGATAATACCATTGCACTGTGATATAAACCAAAGTGACGGTAAAGACTTTTATGCAACTTATGTTGCAGAAGATTTAAATTTTAAATACAGGCTCTTCATTTCACACCAATTAAAATCCAGGGATAACTATACACAAATGTGCCAAAAAGAACTCAGATTAATTTGAGGGTAATGGTACTTTGTGTTAATTTGATTTAAAAAGAATTCAGCATGTAATTGCTTTAGCAAAATACTATAATAATTGTATAATAATTGTAATTAAAACAATTATTTTGAATAAGAATAGCACAATTCTGTAAAATACAATTACATTCATACTTAAAAATGCATACTGAACATGCATATGTGTTTGTTTTAAAGTATAACTGTCATTGCATTAAATAGAAAAATGTAAATCCAACTCAATATTATTATGAGTAACAACAGCACAGACACACTTTGTAAGCATTTAGTTTATAAAAAGAAGTTTATTAGATATTAAGATGTTGACTTCTCAAGTAAACAAATGCCCATCCCTGAGTTATACATCTCAGTACAAACATATGTGGTTGTTCTCACAAGACATTCATTGTTATCCTTGGACTCTGAAGCTCACTTTACCTCAGACGTCCTCTAACTTCATGCCTGTAAGCTAATATAGGCTTAGGAGTCACACAGGGTGTCAGATCAGCCTGTAAAACCTTTAAATGATCAGGACTGTATAGGTTTGTCCTGCCTCAACCTGGATTGATATGCCTTTCAAGGTTTTCTCAGCTTTTTGATGTCCTCAAATTGTCTGATGGCTTTTCAGGAATGTGAAGAGAAGCAGCTGAGGAGCGTTCGTTAGAGGATTATGGTTAGCCATGAGCCTAGGCTTTTTAATTATTTGTCCTTCTGGATTTTAATTACTGGTGAAGAGCATGTAATTGATGCACCAATCCTGGGATTTGTATGTTCGTGTATGTTTTTGAGAGAGTGCGACATCGCCTAAGAAATGCTTAAGAGTTTCTCCGAAGATACTAAAGTGCATTTAGGGATAGCGTTACTCTGATACCAACAGAACTTTTCAATCTGTTTACTTACCATGTGAAGGGAGACCATCCTCCAAAAGACATCACATGAACACCGATTTCTTTTGTTAGGCGACTTCCAAGCCTCGTTGCTCTGGGTTCCTCAGAGTGTTTTCGACAGCTGTATTCCCAGTCTGGCTTAAGATGTTCCTCTATGAAGCAAAAGGATGACAGTTGGAAGCCAAAACAGTTAGGGAAGAACTGGCAGTGTGTTTGATAGTTAAACAGTGAAAATACAATGAATAATCAGGTCTTAATGCGCATGGAACTCCACAGAATCTTCAAAACTGGAACATCTGCAATTCGTAGAATTTTACAAATCCTTCCATGTTTGTTTAAGTATTATGACTAATTTTATAATGCTTTCAGATATCAGTAAAACTTTAGTATTCTTGGCTACATTTAATAAATTCTACATATTTAAATTAATTTGTCAGATTTTCAAAATCAGCACAGAAAACAGACTTTTGATTTCGGTGTGTGGCTACAAAATAGTACCAAAAAGTAAATTTTTTGGACATGGCACCTCAAAACTACTATGGTATTTTGTACCATGTACCATGGTGCCATGGTATTCCTGCAAGTACCATGGAGTGCTGTGTAAGTACTATGGTATATAAATACAGTAATCATTAAGTGTCATGGTAAATAGCATGTCAAATGGAATTAACATCTACTTCGACATAACTTTTTCTGTAAGGGAATTAATAAACCCTCACCACAAAAACGCACAAACGTAGTACTATGGTACAGTGATGGTATCTGATGATAATACCATTGCACTGTGATATAAACCAAATTGACAGTAAAGACTTTTATGCAACTTATGTTGCAGAAGATTTAAATTTTAAATACATTCTGTTATTTTGAACTTAATGTATCATGAAAAAAATATGAAGAAAATGTTCTTGAGCAGCAAATCAGCCAGCATATTAGAATGATTTCTAAAAGATCATGTGACACTGAAGACTGTAGAGTCATGGTGTTGAAAATTCAGCTTTGCCACCACAGGAATAAATTACATTTTAAAATACAGTTTAAGTAGAAAACAGTTGTTTTAAATTGTAATACTTTTTCACAATATTGCTGTTTTTACTTTATTTTTGATCAAATAAATGCAGCCTTGGTGAGCATAAGAGACTACAAAAAACATAAAAATCTATCCGAACCCAAACTTTTGAGCAGCAAAAGAAACATGGTAATTTTTTGGTAAATATTTTTGTATGCAAACACATGGATTCTCTTACAGTTTTCACAGTATATATATATATATATATATATATATATATATATATATATATATATATATATATATATATGTATGTATATATATATATATATATATATATATATATATATATATATATTATTTTTTTTTAGAAAATTTGGAATTTCAAATCCTCCTGGAATTGAAAGACCCCCACACATCTGCAAATGACTGGTCACCGTGAGGGGAACCCATGGGTTCTTGTCGAAGGGCAGGGCAGGATAAGAGAGGAGGAGTGCATACTAATCTTCCCTTTTAAAGGCTGAATGATAAAAGAGCCAATGGAGAATCCAACTACACATCTGTACAGCCTGGACAGAGAGATTAACACGCAAATCTCTATAGACCACAATCTGAATTCACTCGCCAAAACCTTTATATAGAGACCTTTATACCACAAGCTGGAATAAGTAAGGGTGGCACCGATGAGGCTGGTCCATTGAAGTTTGAGACGTATTTATGCACAGTGCTTCTCAATTGCTTTTGTTTCAAGACCCAGATTTTACACTGGGCATAAAGTGGCTTCCACTTTTTATCATATATAAAGTAAAATTTCTTTAAAATCAAATATTGAAATGTAATATTACATTCTACATAGGTCAGACAAATTGCACAATTGTTAATATGCTGGATAGGATATGTCTTGGAGAATATATCTTGAATTTATGCATTTTGGCCAATTTATGCTTAAAACTAGGGGGAAAATATTTTTTCAATTGTAAAATAAAGATAGAATATCCAAAAATCTTCAAAACAAAATTGTGTAACATAACAAGTCTTGTTTTCAGAGAATATATTGTGAATTTATTTATTTACTTATTTCTTTTCTAAATAAAAATATTTTCCAATAGTACAACCAAGATAGCAAAAACAAATATCTAGTAAATCTAGAGTTGTTTTCTAAGAATATATTTAGAATTTTCTACACTTATTTTTCAAATATTATGCTTAAACCAAGAAAACAAAATTAAATGGTCTTAGATAATTAACTTTAAAGTATGATTTAATTAAAATTATGAAGAAATTATAAAGAAAATATATTTGTCACAAAAAACTTTTGTGACAAAAATTGTGACAGTGCTTGGTCACAGTGCTTCTCGACAATTTTTTTTTCACGACCCAGATTTTACCCGACAAGTTATATAGAAATAAAAACAGTCTTTAAAACTTTGGTAAAACAATGAAATTTACTATCACAATGAACTACATAGGCCAAATAATCAAAATTGTTAACATGCTGAATTGGACCATTTTTGTTTCTTGAATGCAACAGTTTCTTGCTCTCATCATTCAATACTTCACACAACAAAGCCCACCCTGGTCGACAATAAAACATTTGTTTGATTAGACATTTTTTGTTGTTCCTTTTAACCCTCTGGGGACGGATTGGGTGGTACCGCCCAAATGACATACTTTTACAAATGTGTAATTATCTTAAAAACTATTAATGATAGAGAGGTGCGGCCTTTTTGGCCGTCTTCCTCAGATTCCGCTGTAAACAGTGATCACAAACTTACCCGGCTTGTATACACACTTCCTTGTTGCGCAATACCACTTCGTCAAAATCAATGAAATCGATGTTGTTTGGCAGATTCACAAGCAACAACCAATGGAAAAATTGCCGATGGAGGAATATTTTTCTTACCCAATCAGAGGAAGGTTACCATGACGTATTCTAGCAAATCGGAGGACTCTGTAGCCTTGCAAGGGGTGGCACTATATACTATTACGCAAACAGCGTTGTGGCAGAGACGACAGAAAGCGAACGGACGCGTCGAGTATAAACATGGCTTTACGGAGCGAGAGCGCACAGAGATATGAGAGAGAGACAGAACAATTATAATATATATATATATATATATATATATATATATATATATATATACACATACAATTATAGCATTATTTATTGTTTTAGCACTTTTATGATGGCAAGCAGTAAATGATTTACGGTGGAACAAGCTCTGGAACAATTACTGGAGAGTGACGAGGAGAAAGCATTGCTTAGAAAATTCTAAGCATTCCTAAGAAAAACGCCTGGGACTATTTGTAAATAAAGTTAAATTTTTCATTGTTCTCTACACATTTTATTTAACAATTACACATGTCTGTCAAGCAAAGGCTTTGAAAAATATATTTTTTGTTCAAAAACTGTTCACTATTGTTGTGTGATGTGTGATTTACAGAAAAATAAATGCCAAAAATCAAATTTCCGTTTTTGAAATTCTCTAGTTTATGGTACATTTTCACTCATACTTCCTTTATAAACATATTACATGTGTGCTTATGTTAGCTTAGGGTCTTCTGAATCCATAGATACCAAACACATAGTGTTCCATCTCCATTACATATAGTTTATAAGCCCAAATGTAAAAATAGAGAAAACGGACCAAAAAGAGCTTAGTCCCCAGAGGGTTAAAAGTTAATAAGTTCCATTGTAATCTTTCGTTCCATGATCCTATCAGAACAGACATGACAAATGTTTAGCTTGTGACCCACCAGTTGAAAATCACTGCAGAATCTAAATACACTGAGAAATGTTGAAAAGCATATGAGCCATACAAAGCCATTTTATCAGTTGTAATTACTGCCACCTCGATATGAATAGTATCCAGTTTTGCTGTATACAGCATAGATAAGAAATAGCGAGAGAAAGTATCTCATATAAAGGACAATGAGGAGAACGTAAGAGGCGTAGAAAGCAAGTTATGTGTTCCGCAGAATGCCCCAGCAGAGTGAGAATCCCATAATATGCGTGTTAATAATGATTCCCTGACCTTTGCCCTTTGTATCAAGATTGCTTTAGTAGGTGTCGGGGATAATGCAGTGTAGTCCTCGCTGCAGAAGACTCATGGATGATAAGAACGTGATGAGCCTCACATGTCCCCGCTGACCTTTCACTGCGCTGACATTCAGGCATGACCCGTATTGAGTTCCAGCCCTCTATCTCATGAAGGGGTGAGCCAGGCTGAATGTCAGCCTTTCCCCAGGGACAAGGTATTTCCATGTGTCCCCCCCTTCTTCTGAGCCTACTGACCAGCTGCCCTTATTTACATACACATTTTCAAAATTACGGCCCTTCAGTTTGGCACATGCTGTTAGTGTGTTTTAGGATTTTTAAATTGTATTCAGTTGAAAATAGAGATGTACGCTTTTCTAATATATACAGTATATAAATATATCATGCATATTTGAGGTTTATTTATCTTATCATACTTGCAAACATTGAGCTTAAAACAAGAGGAGAAAAAGACAGTGGTGCAAGAAAATGAACTTAATTCAAGATATATTCTCTGAAATATATTTTCTCATGAAATCTTTTATTTATTTATTTTGCCGTATTTTGAACTGTAGGTGTTTATCCATGTGCTTTATCCATGGATTTGAACACTAGCACCTAATGGGGTCCGTTTGTTGTCTGGAAACCTCCAGAGACACAATCTCATCTGAATTGCAAAGGCTGAATCGCTGAATATTCCGTCATTAGATTGTCAAAGAACTGGATGTCCCCGATGGTTTCAGAGGCTAGGCTAAATTTAGATTATAAGTGGTCATGTAGCCCGCCTGTCTGTATCTACATCTCTAAGTGTGCATGTGTGCCCTTTGATGAAGTGCATTAATAATGCAAGGTTAAATATAATGAGTTTTTTTGGCTTGAATATGAATAGCTACATGTGATCCAGGTGCTTTGTGTGTGGCTTTGTGTACCGTCCAGATAGCATTACAGGTGTGAATGCAGTGATTGACACAGACGCTGTGCTTGGCCATAATGAGTGTGCGTGATTGACTGACTGTGTGTGTGTGTGTGCACGATTTGTTCGGTACACTGTGTGCCATCTTTGTGCTAGCAAAGTGATGTCAGAACTGAGAGTCGACAGATAGGTGTAAATTATGGATCAGTACTTTCGAGCAGCGTACGTGGGTGTGCACGTCTGAAAAGGCCTGGATTCCTAGAATGCGCTTCTGCTGTACTGTAACATTGCTACTGCACTCTCACAATTTTTCTGGATGAGTTCCCTCCCAGAGCGGACTGAAGTGGAAAAGTAGGCCAGGAGCATCCCGTTACGTCATTTGAGATAGTCTGACAACTGTATCCACTGTATGCTTTGCACGAGGAGAGCGTTTAGGGAGATACGGGGGCCGAGAACAGGAGGATTATCAGCATTAAACATACATTCCCCCTAGTTATGAAATGAAGGGTTTAGGGGAGTGTCATACAATTAGCATTTTAAACATATTAGTTACACTGATTTGAACTCTCATTTTTCCTGGTCCCCAAGTCTACTTACATTCTTCACCATATATATTTAGGTATTTATTTTGAAATCTGAAATTATTTGATCTTGTTTTAAAGACTTTTAGTGGCTTTTTTTTTTCTTTTCTTTTTTTCGTTTTCTTCATTCTGTTGGATTTTCATCTAGGTGCTTTAGATGGATTTGGACACCAGTTATTAATTGGGGCCATTTCTCGTTTGGAAACCTCCAGACACACCATCTCATTTGAATTGCAAAGTCGGAATCGCTGAATTATTCTGTCAATTGATTATCAAAGAAATTGATGTCCCAGACTGTTTTTTTTGTTTGTTTTTTTGATGTTATATATTTTTTTCCAATTCAAAAACTGAACTGTATATTTCAAATTTGCCGTTTGGTTATTTCTGTTATATTCTTAAACGCACATTAAACGCGTATACAACACTTACAAAAGGGATGCTTCACCCGGAGCAACCTTGCTCAAGGGCAGTAATTGGTTCAGTCTAAGGTTCGATCGAGGTTAATAGCCCAGATTGGTTCTTCTTTTATGTACAAAAGACCGTTTGTAAGGATTCTGAAAGTTCCACTTATTAACTTTACCAATAACAACAAATGACAGTCTCTCCTGTTAAGGACTACTTCTGCTGTTACTCACTCATCTGACTTCCTATTAGAGCGAGAGAACAAATGGACAGGGGGCTTTCTCTTTGACCAAACTAAAGCCATGTGGCTTTCCCTCATCCCTGCATCCGTCATGAATGGATCAGAGCACAGGAGGTCCTGTTCCATTTGTGGCATTTCCCAGCTGCAGATGATTGGGATGGATTGATTTATCGGTTTATTGATTACGCTTGTATGATGGATGGGAGGCACCCATGGGTGGGTTTTGTTTATGTGCATATGTTAGGGTTGCCAGTTGCATCAGGCAGCAGCTGTTAGGAGGTGTGTTTTTCTTTTCTTTTTATTCTTTTAACATCAATAGGGCCCTTCTAATCCAGGTACTTGCACTTTTATTATCTTTCTCAATTCATCCATACAATGACTTGAATACACCCTCTATGATGATTCATACTCTTTACTAGTGGTCAACCGATATTGTTTTTTTTTTATGGCTGATGCCGATATCTTAGAGAGCAGGGTGACTGATGGCGATATAAAGCCGATATTATATATATATATATATATATATATATATATATATATATATATATATATATATACATACATACATACGCACACACGCGCGCACACACACGCGTACACACGCCACACACACACACACACACACACACACACACACACACACTCTTTATAATTATTTTAATCAATATTTAATAAATTAGAAAACAAATCTTTAAAATAAAAATTTTTATACTTTAATGGTAACTTCTTGAATCTGCCATCCTATTACAGTATTTTTTACAAATATAGTAATTGTTTAAAAATAAATGAATATGTGAATAAAAAGGAAGTAAACACTGTAACAGGGCACTCAGTAATCTGGTAATTGCATGCGCACTGGTAACGTTAATCGTTTTTACAAATAAAGACAAGGTAACGCTAATTTTACATACAGCACACAGTGAAAATGATATGATTATGACAGTGGGGCAACTGGATATTGCACAGCATATTTAAAAAATTATTGATTTAAAGTTTTTCGAGTACGT
The DNA here is from genome assembly GCF_051911475.1 of Siphateles boraxobius. Lineage (NCBI taxonomy): Eukaryota > Metazoa > Chordata > Actinopteri > Cypriniformes > Leuciscidae > Siphateles > Siphateles boraxobius. The sequence goes on along the minus strand of NW_027509197.1, from coordinate 9,323,031 downwards.
CTCCTGTGAAGCTGATCTTCTGTTATCATTCACTCACTTCGCACGGACTGACCATCACTCGCAGTAACACGTGTATGCAGGATACAAATGCACACTTCACATATCAATTCCATTTGATTAAATCTGCAATGTTTGTGAAATTAAATATTTATTGGATATTCAGAGATTTATTTAAATGTTGACGGTAAATGATAAAGTATTTCAAGCCTGATTGTTTGCCTTTTTGGTTATAAATAATATAAAAGCAACGCTTTACTTTTTTGCATACCATTTACTTTCCTTGTTTACCAGTTCTGTCTAACAATGTATTAGATATGTCTGACAGAGATCGTAAACTAATGAATATGGAGAATGAGAGTGAGCGCTGTGTGATCAGGCTCTGCCATTCTCTTCTCAGACGCTGGTGTTCTCTGCGCTGCCCGTCAAAATAAAAGTCCCGCTTCCAAACACATCGGCCAATCGGACGATATTTTAAAAATCCCAAATATCGGTCGACCACTATTCTTTACCATGGACACTCGTATGTATTGTATCGCTCAAATCACAGCTCCACGAAATGGTGGACACGTTTAATTTCCTGCTTTATCTGCTTTGTGCTTTACCTGTTTGGGTTATTTTGCTTTTACGACCGAAATTATATTTTGGATCATCGCTGTTCTGTTCATTTGTTTCATTGGTGGTAAGTAGTATAGATACCTCAGAAGGGCTACCATCCTGCAGAATTTAGCTCCAACCCTAATCAAACACACCTGGACCAACTAATCAAGGTGTTCAAGATGACTTGAAAATAGCAGGCAGGGGTTTTGGAGCAGGGGTGGAACTGAAGTGTGCAGGAAAGTAGCCCTTCGGGAGCAGGGTTGACTACCCCTACTGTAGATCCATCCATTATGCACCAATCTAAACATGACCTTTCTGTCATTTTCTCAGGTGCTCCAGAGGTCACGTGCATGTGGGGATCAGCGGGCCACTCTGCAGGAATTAATGCGCTGGCGGAGGAGTGTTTGTGACGGTCGACCGGACTGGCAGAACGCTTGGCTCCACACAAACACCTCACCCACCCTAACGGTGAAGACCAAGAGTCCCAGAAAGAAAGCATCACCCTAGAGATTGTGTTAATCACCCCACTTCTTGAGTTAAACCCCAGTCCTTAGGCCTGATGGCCTTTTTTTTTTTTTGCCCTTCACATAGGGGTGACGTCCTCTAAACAGAGCCAGACTCTGAACTCAGGAGAAGAGGGCATCCCAATTTGTTCTTGTTCCTCTCTTCACTTCTTTTGAAAGAATCAAAGGTTCCTTGGAAAATTTGCTCCACACGTCTCTCCAACTAATGACCAACTGGGACCAAATAACATGCAGCCCCCAAAGACTACCAATCTCTGTCCTGAAGAAACAAAGGGGACATGGCTATTATGAATCCCGTTCGCAGTGTCCTGCACATCTCGCTGTCTGGAAGTTCTCATCACATCCCTTTGATTGCAACTCATCAACGCTATCTTAGGGCGGTGCAAACATATCTCAACTGTGCTACTGCGTGCTATAGTCTACATTGTGAGCCATATTTTAATTTTAAACCCTGGTGCTGGTCGCTCCATATGTGGTTGTTGTTGCCTGGGTTGGGTAAAAAGTGCCAGTTCTGTTCCAACTCAAGCACTCGAGGCACATGGACGCGACAGACCTTAAAGTTTACAAGACAAAAACTTTGTGTTGACCTCATAGGCCTAGCTTTGTGAACAAAGTCCTCCTTCAGGTTCAGAAAGCAACTACACCTCATGCTTTTTCAGGTGCTTTGGTTACCCTCCATCAGCGTTGGCAACCATCACACACAGGTTGTGACCTTACAAAGAGGTCAGGGTTCAGGGAAATTATCAGTAACAAGTCCACAACATTTCCACCAGCTTCTGGACTACATTCATTGTTCACTGTAGGCTAATGTGCGCACACTTCTGCAACATGAAACCAAGAGGTTTCACAAGACATACAGTTGAGGAACTTGAAGGCACCTGATTTATATCGAATGGTTAAAGAGCACAATTCTCCAAATACACCTTTAGATGGAACAATCATTACTGGTGGATGAATATTACTGCCGATTTGACTCAGCCAACTCTTTTCCTCAAAGGTGCTTATGTACGAATGCTGGGTTGTATGGTAACATGTTGGTACCTTAGTAGACGATCTGTACAAACAGCGTCCCCCTGAAGTTTCAGAATATTCTCTCGTAGTTCTTAATGTGTGAAGGTAAACAGGTCTCGAGGCATTTGGTTTTTCCATACAGTGTGCACATACACATTTATTACCTGAAAGAACTTGGGTAAATATGTTTCGACTTTTAACACTGGGTTCGCAGCAGGAGCCCCACCATAAGCACAGCCATGTACCTGACGTATACAGGCGCTTTTCTGAGAATAAGCAGAACTTGACCTTCTGATTCTGGCTGTCTTCAATATGACTGAATAGATGGGTTATGTACAGATTGCAAATGTTTTGAGTATATTGGCAAATTATTGTCTTTATATTGGAAAGTTATTCCCGAATGTTCAAGGGTGCAATGACGGAAGGACTAAGGTGGTGGGTTTTATAGTGTGAATATAATTTTAGTACAGAATGATTGTTTATTCATGGTAAACTCTTTAGCCGTTCTCCATCCACATAGGACTGCGGTCAGTCTTTGAAATGTATAAAGATATTTAATTTATTGTACAGAACTTTTGTGTTTGTGCAAGTAAGTTTGAGTTGCACTTTGCCGCGTTTTCATTTAAGCTTGATTAAGAGTGTCACTTCATGTTTGTTTACGTCCTGACTTCCTGAAAAGGGATCCCCAAATGTTACACCTTCTAGAAAAAGTTAATTCAACTCCTCTGACACAATGATCTATGTCAAGTTCTTTGGTCTTAATATTTAAAAGCCAATCTTAATATTTAACATACATATTAAGTCACCGTTTACTCTAATTTAATGTATGGTCTACATATTAACCAGTTTTGTTTAATGATTGTATTGAAACAGTAGGCTACATTATTTTCAGTGTAAAACGTGATCTAAAATTCACTCAAAATAACAATGTAGAGGTGATTTTCAAGACCCAATCACACTTTCTGGCTCTATAAATCGTTACAAACCACTCTGAAAGAGGCTGCTAAGGCTTATGTTTCTCATATCTTTTTCTAACTCTTATCTACCCAACTAATATGAATACTCCCTTTCCCCATTCCATTGGACGGTGGTTTAAGCATCTTTCACTGCTGTGCAGTCCTGCAGATCAGAGACGCATATTAAAATCACTGTGCAGGCCGGTGCTGATGGAGACCGGAACTCACTTCATGGGTTTGCTCCACAGTTTTGGAATGGCTGCTTTGCATCGCTACGGCTTAACTAACAGGGTTACGACACTATTATTTGAAACATTAATTTATTGAAAAAAATGCTAGGCTATTTTATAATGTCTAGTATTGACATGCCATGAATACTAAAAAAGCAAAAAGAGAATGAAAAGAACTGTACAGTATGAGCCCATTTTTCTACTCCGTTGTTAAAAAAGGAATATATGTTAAAGCATGAGATCTCTCTTACTTACACACCCCATCTGACTGTTTTTCTGTGCTTAGTCTGATACAGTGTGGAGATTTCATTTGATCATGCCCTTTGTCTTAACTGGTGCTGTGAAGCCATCCAGACATGCTGTTATGAACTTCTCACCCTCCAGCCCAACACGGCCTCCTTATAATGGACTTATTGATTTGATAGCAAAATAATGGCCAGAAAATGCTTTGGTTAAGCTCAATATGTAGTGAACATATCCCAGTGTTGTAGTCGAGACCAGCTCATTCGAGTCCAAGTCATGACCGTAACCAGAATAGGCTTGAGTTCAAGACCATGTTTTCTGGCCTCTCCTGACTCGATCTCGACTGTTTTCTGGTCTTGACTCGGACTCAACCCTCTTCTGGTCTAAGTCTTGACTCCGACTCGAATGAGCTGGTCTCAAATACAACACTGACATCTTCATCTCAAGACATTGAAAACAAACTCAATCAGAATCCTGTGCTTGCTCAAATATGCAGAGCTCAACAAAATATTAAATTACCATGGCTGTTACTGTCTTTTGTAGTCAATGTGTTTTTTTTTTCTTCCTTCCAATCTGATCCTTCTGTAAATTATATATAAACATGCCTGTTAATTAAAATACATGTCTGTGGGCAAAGAAAAAAAAATGTATGTCTTGGTAAATATTTTGTTTTGAAATGTTTTATAAAGTTCCTGTACAGCAATAAAGCACAGTGTCAGTCAACTGGCAAAAAATTTGGTCATTTCTTAGAATGAGGGGGTGGGGGTATTTGAGGAAATTAAAAGACCCCTGGCTCTCTGTTAAACCTCAGCCGGCCCCGTTTACACCTGGTATTAAGATGTGTTTTGGTCGATCGGATCACATGTAGACTAGGGAGACCCATTCCTGTTTACACCTGGTGTTTTAATCTGTCTACTTTGTCCACTTTCAACCACTTCTGTTCTGATTTCTTCGAGGGGAGGGTCTGTAAGCGGGTAAATGTATGTTTATTTTTTCAGATCTTTTGATCTAAAGGACAAAATAAGCGTGCGCAATTTACATATGAACATGCCCTGAGACGACAGAAAAACATAAGTAGAGCAGAAGCTTTCGTTTTTGCTCCGATAGCTGATGAACGAAGGTCTTACGGGGTTGGAACAACATGAGGGTGAGTAAATACTGACAAAATTTTCATTTTTTGGTGAACTAACCCTTTAAGTGTTAGGTCAATAGGTGGAGAGTGGGATGTCTTTTGTGGATGTTCGACCACATGAGCATTTACACTACGAAAGCAATCCAGTCAAATGCATTTTCGACTACCTCTGGAAGTGGTCGAAAAAGGACAAGCTCAAAGCGTCGTTCACTTGTGATCCGATCCAAATTGCATCTTATTACCAGGTGTAAACAGGCCTTCAGAGTAGCTAAACCCTGTTTTTAAGTGTATATAGTGTGTGATAGAATGTTTGTAATAATTTTGCTAAAAATCACGAATATTGCAGTCATTGGCATTTTCACTCAAAAATAAGAATGGAAGTATTGTTAAACAGGGTGGGAGTGGGGGTTGGGATATTGAATTGTCAGTGTATTCATGATCACATTCTGGCTTGTTTATTGTTAATAAAAAATGAAATTAAATGAAAATTAAAAAAACAATGGGAAATCTGTGTGTGCGATTTAACATTGACTAAAACAAACTAAATTTCTACAATGCTACAGCGTAAATAATTAAATTTAATTTACTTTTAGTTTCCACAATAAATACTTTGTTCTTGGCAACAAGTTTGGATACCATTCAAAAGTTTGGGGTCGATAAAATGTTAATGTTCTCTTGTGCTCAACAAGGACTGCTCAAATAAAAATATGAATATCGTTCGAAAAGATAAAGGTACCACTACATTAAGGTCTCATTTGTTAACATTATTAATGCATTAACTAACATGAACTAGCTAGGCTAACAATGAGTATTACAATGGTTACTGTAGTTTTTAATCTTTGTTAATAAAATAGTCATTCATTGTATGTTTATACACGTTAACATTCTTAGCTCATGTCAACTAAAGTGAACTAATGAAACCTTATTGTAAATTGTTACCAAAATACAACATTTGAAGTGGATCAAAACAGTTCAAAGTTGTCCTAAGACAAGAACAGGTATTGTTCAAAATTCATGTATCACTTGATGAAAGTTTTTGATCCACTTCAAATGTTGACAACTGTAAATAAAAACCTTCATGAACACAAACGTTGGAACGGGATTGTTTGTGTATAAATTTCAATCACATGAAATTTTCATTGTATCTCCCAGTCCCACAGAAGTTTTACACTGACCGTTAACTGGTTATTGTTTATTTCAACATCAGGATTTTTTTGCAAGCTGAACAGTGAATTCTAGATTACAATCTCATAAACAGACAGAAATGGAGGCCTTCCTTCCGCCTGACCAAAACAGCAAACATCCGGAGCTGTTCCCCAGCACACAGGGTATGTAACCGGTGCTTATGTGAGCGTGTAATATTGCATAATGTGGCGATTTGAATGAGGTGTGTGTGTGTGTGTGTGTGTGTGTGTGTGTGTGTGTGTGTGTGTGTGTGTGTGTGTGTGTGTGTGTGTGTGTGTGTGTGTGTGTGTTTACTGTTACAGTGCAGGGCTGGGATCAGTGCTTGTGTAAGCTGATTACGCTCTTATCGCTCACTGGGCCATAAAGACAAGCAAAGACTCGTAAATCAGACCACACAGAACAACAGGAACACACGCTATCCAAGTCACATGTTCAAAACGACACCACATGATACACTGAAATTGTAAGCTGAATTTGAAAAAAATCCAATATAACAGTTATAAAGAGTTATACAAATATAAAGAGTTAACACATAAATGCACATATTCAACCCCCAATCACTATGTATTGTGAAAAACTCAGGGATAAAAGGAACAAATACAGATGGCGAGGCAATATAGGCAACAGATGACCCTCACCACAAGTGGCCCTTTAATTCAAACGTCGAGGAAATCCCTGCTCGGCTTTTTTCAGAGTGGAAAATGAACAAAACCATATGCTTTACAATATTTTGAACAAAATTGCCTGCATATTTTTGTTTGTGGCATAAAATTTGTGGAAAAATATAATTTGTTGGTAATGCAAGTTATTTGAACCATTTTGCTGCCATGTTACTACCTTAAACCACATAGGCTACTCTTTCTTAAATCCATTCTCTACAGACAGACAGCCAAAAGAAGCAAAAGATTCATAGGCATATAACCTGGAGACTGCATCAGAATATGCATACTTTCCTGATGGTCGTCAAGTCACCTTTATTTATATAGCGCATTTTACAATACATATCGTTTCAAAGCAGCTTTACAGTGATAACAGAAAAATAATTGTAGTGAAGGTTCAGTGTTGGTGTGATGGAAGAAGACAGGGGTCGGCGTGGCTGGGACTCGTACACTTTTATTTGGTTGAAAAACAGAAGAAATGCACTGTGCGCGCTCTAACATAAACCTCGTTCAGAGAACACTCTTTCCACTATATAAAAATATTACTCTTTCCACTATTTAAAATATCACTCTTTCCACTATATCAGGCAACACTCTTTCCACTTTCAGCGTCCAGCTCACGTCTCGTGCACGAGTACCCAGTCCTTCTCTCTCTGCTCTCTTGCACCAGCCGGCTTTTATGCGGTCTCCCCACGCCAATTACTGCAATCAGAGACAGGTGTTCGTCATTTTGCACTTGACCTACTTACTCAACGCTCGGCTCCGTCGTTGCTCTCGCACTACAGACTTCGCTGAACCACGCCCCCCTCACCACAATAATGCAACAAAGTTTGTTTCGGCTGTACAGCAGAAGAAAATGGAATCATTGTCCAGCTTAAGTAAATTCAGTGATAGTTAATTTTTTTGTAAAAAAATATATTAATTTAGTTCATTTATATACACTCACCTAAAGGATTATTAGAAACACCAGACTAATACTGTGTTTGACCCCCTTTCGCCTTTAGAACTGCCTTAATTCTACGTGGCATTGATTCAACAAGGTGCTGAAAGCGTTCTTCAGAAATGTTGGCCCATATTGATTGGATAGCATCTTGCAGTTGATGGAGATTTGTGGGATGCACATCCAGCACGAAGCTCCCATTCCACCACATCCCAAAGATGCTCTATTGGGTTGAGATCTGGTGACTGTGGGGGCCATTTTAGTACAGTGAACTCATTGTCATGTTCAAGAAACCAATTTGAAATGATTCGAGCTTTGTGACATAGTGCATTATCCTGCTGGAAATAGCCATCAGAGGATGGGTACATGGTGGCCATAAAGGGATGGACATGGTCAGAAACAATGCTCAGGTAGGCCGTGGCATTTAAACAATGCCCAATTGGCACTAAGGGGCCTAAAGTGTGCCAAGAAAACATCCCCCACCCCATTACACCAACAGCCTGCACAGTGGTTACCAGGCATGATGGATCCATGTTCTCATTCTGTTTATGCCAAATTCTGACTCTACCATCTGGATGTCTCAACATAAATCGAGACTCATCAGACCAGACAACATTTTTCCAGTCTTCAACTGTCCAATTTTGGTGAGCTCTTGCAAACTGTAGCCTCTTTTTCCTATTTGTAGTGGAGATGAGTGGTACCCGGTGGGGTCTTCTGCTGTTGTAGCCCATCCGCCTCAAGGTTGTGCATGTTGTGTTGTGGCTTCACAAATGCTTTGCTGCATACCTCGGTTGTAACGAGTGGTTATTTCAGTCAAAGTTGCTCTTCTATCAGCTTGAATCAGTCGGCCCATTCTCCTCTGACCTCTAGCATCAACAAGGCATTTTCACCCACAGGACTGCCGCATACTGGATGTTTTTCCCTTTTCACACCATTCTTTGTAACCCCTAGAAATGGTTGTGCGTGAAAATCCCAGTAACTGATCAGATTGTGAAATACTCAGACCGGCCCGTCTGGCACCATGCCAACCATGCCAAGCTCAAAATTGCTTAAAGGGGACCTATTATGCCCATTTTCACAAGATGTAAAATAAGTCTCTGATGTCCCCAGAGTGTGTATGTGAAGTTTTAGCTCAAAATACCCAACAGATTATTTTTACAGCATGTTTAAATTGTCACTTTTTGTGTCTCAGAAAAATGCACCGTTTTAGTGTGTATCCCTTTAAATGCAAATGAGCAGCTGCCTCCGGCCTAGAGGGCGGAGCCTCACGAGCTCGCGCTCAGTCAGGACAATCTCATCTCACGGAATGATAATATCAGAACATAAACTCTCAGTAGCCCTGTTCATTTCGACGCGGACTCGGACAATGATGCCCACAGAGCCAGATAATATGTGACCCGTCACAGAAACCAGGGACACAAGTCGGCAGCACAACTTTCGAGCAAAATGAGAAAGAAGAGTTTTTTTTCAAAATTGGTGATTTTCAATTTTTTGGAGAATCTGTTAATTGAAATCACGAAGAAGCCTCTCCATGTTTGAGATAGCAGTATTGGTATATTTAAAAGCTTACATTTTGAGGTTGAAATCGGCTTGTTTTCGGAGATTCTAGCATGCAGTAGGGGCGTGGCGTGTCATTGTCTGTGTGTATTTCCATACTGAATAACCCGGCGCTTTTGCCCCCGCCCTCCAAGTCAACCACATGGCTACTTATTATGCTGTGCTCTGGCCAGCTCTCTCTGATATCAAAATTCAATGAAGATGGATGCCGCAAAGATTGTCGCAGACGAGATGAACCGTCTGGCAGTTACACCGAAAATGTTTTCGCCGCACTTCGTGGGCTCGGGAAACTGAACCGGAGGTATGGGCGCAGCGCGCTCGCCCTCAGTGCTTCAATACGGCGGCTCGGCTAGCTGACAGCGGTGGCTGGCTGTTTCATATGTGACGGAGAATCGAAATAGAGGATGCAGTTAAGACCTTTGCTGCTGCGATGAAGGCCTGCCGTGCGTGTTTCTGAAATGTAAGTTAAGCTTCATTTGCTCTTTAGTCGTTATTTAAGATGCTGAACCTGCTGATGATATAATGTGCTTGCGGACATTTCATTTGTGTGTGTATACGCACATAAGAAAGTGGTGTAAAGAGATTTGCAACAGTAATTTGAGGAGGTGAAATGTGATTATTTGGAAAATTGCAGAAATGACTGCTTAAAGAAAAATGCCAGCAGGCATTTGCCTCCTACATAAACTTTAATATTGTTGACATTTTGGGCACACGAGCGTTGCGTACTATTTGCGCTATATGTAGGCCTATGGCTTATTGGTCTTTGTTTGTTGTTGTTGGTTTTGCGTTATATGTATATGGCATATTGGTCTTTGTGTGTTGTTGCTGGTTTTGTGTTATACTGTATGTATATGGCATATTGGCCTTTGTGTGTTGTTGCTGGTTTTGCGTTATATGCAGGCTATATGGCATATTGGTCTTTGTGTGTTGTTGCTGGTTTTGCGTTATATGTATATGGCATATTGGTCTTTATGTGTTGTTGCTGGTTTCGCGTTATATGCAGGCTATATGGCATTATTGGTCTTTGTGTGTTGTTGCTGGTACGTTGCAAATAGAGGGGCAGCACAATTGTTTTTCGCCTAGTGCGGCAAAGTGCACTCATTCGAAGTGTAAAAAAAGCTGTAAAGCACATGGAGGAGCTTTACAGGGGGTATGGCTTATCTAAATGAGATGTAAATGAGCCCTATTGTCACCCCCAGCAGCAGAGACAGGTGAGAACTGCACAATCTTTAGCTCGTTTTCTCCTCTTTGAGCTTTTTTAAGTGCCTACTTTAAAATGGCCACAACTTCTCCAAATATTATCAGATTTCCACATGTTACACATCGTTGGAAAGCTTGGATATTACACTCTCAGAATCTATGAATAACTCAAAATGCCCCAGAACCGACTTGTGTCCCTAGTTTCCGTGACTGGTCACATATATGCTGTATGAAGATAGAACAGGTATAGAAAGTCTAGTTTAATCACGGTTTTATAACTTATTTTTCCATCTTGCTTTTATCCACGTTGTATTGTAACTTAGCGGACCGCGTCCGAATGTTGTAAAAATATACTGATGAGTTCAATGAAGTTTATTGTACATCACACAAAAGATGAAGCGTCAATTTCACTTCAGAAAATCACTGTAAGAGCTGAATAACTTAAACAATGTATAAGAAGTCCGTATTAAAGTCTTATCCATAAACTCTCTCCCTCTCACTTTCATTATTTATCATCAACATAACGTTACACAGCGAAGTACAAAAAACACTCATTACAACTAACAGTAAACAAATATTATACACACGGGTGCACATAACTGGTACGCAGGTACGCATGCGCGACAAAAATTAGGAATGCGTAATGCGACTTGTATTACTCCGCGTTTTTGCGTACTTAACCGATCTTCTCATCTAACTTTACACACGACATGTTGCTTGTCAACTAAGTTATACTATCAGGGATGTCCAAAAAGCAACAGACGTTAAGCAGCTTTTTTGGCGTTTCGCCACCTACAAAGAAACGCCAACTGGAGCCAGAGCCGAAAAAAAGACTTTTTTCGGAAAAGTGGCTCAAAGATGTGCAGTGGCTTGAAGCTAACGATGAGCGCACTGAAATGTGGTGCAAGATTTGCCGCTCAAGTCCACATCTAGCAGACAAAACAGGTGCGTTTTATAAAGGCTCAACGAATTTCAACCATCCTTTATTTGACAAACATGAAAAGAGCAAGGAGCACACAAATGTGGCGCAAGATATTGTAAATAAACAAGCTAGCCGAGAAGAAATGTCCAGTCGCCCACTTGCCAGATGGCGAGACAAGCTGAATGAGGAACAGCGGCAAGCTCTGTTTAATATTTTTCTCCTCGCCTTCCATAAAGCTTAGCACGCACGTCCCATGTCGTCCTATTCTGAGGATATTCCTTTACTGAAGCGGCTTGGAGTAAATGTCGGAGGTGCATATCATTCACGTGAAGGGGGCACGCGCATCATGCAAAGCATCGCCCGCGCCATCAGCGGGGAGTTACGAGCCAAGTTGCAGTCTGCTGAATTTTGGGGGCTGCTTTTTGATGGATCTGAGGACATCACAAAAACTGAGCAGGAAATCGTTGACATTGTTTCTGTGTCCAGCACCGGAGAGTTTACCTCAGATTTAATTGGACTGATTGAATTGGGTGCTGACCGAACTGCGCAGGCCATACCAGACGGACTTGTGAGACTTTTCCAGGACACAGGCTTGGATGACTGGACAACAAAGTTGGTCGCTGTGTGCACAGACGGGGCTGCTGTTAACGTCGGTATTTACAACGGCGTTGTGCCAAAACTCCGTCGACTTGCTGCGGTTGGAGACTCCCTTGTGCACATTCTGTGCACCGCACACACATTGGAGAATTGCGCAAAATCAGCTGATCGCAACGTTCCTTACTGTGAGACATTTAATCGCTCTGTGGTCAAGCTGCTGCAGTTTTATTTACAAAAAGGTGAAGCAAAAAAAACTGCTGAACTGAAGAAGCTGTGTGAAGAAAATGGGATATCCTTTGTGAAGCTGGGTAAGTTTCATAATATCAGATGGTCTGCATGGAGGCATGAAACGCTGTTAAAAATATCAAGACTATTGCCAGCCATTAAAATGCAACTGGCTCAGAGTGATAACAGTGACTTCCAGCATATCTGCGCAGAGCATTTTCAGTGCTTTCTGTCAAACATGCTTGACATTGGTAACATTTTGAAGACCACATCCATTAGGTTTCAAAAGGAAAAGCTGACCATTGGAGAATGTAAGGATGAACTCATGCTGGCCATTGGACAGTTCACACTTCTGCTTGATGGTGAAGGCCAGAGGGCACACACTGTTTCTAATGCTGATGCTGACAGAGATAAGACAAACTTACTCAGGGGGTTAATTGAAGAGTTTGAAATCAGATATGACTCCCTCAAGTCATGTGATCAATTTTTAGTATTTGATCCTTCAACATGGCCTCAGGAAATGCAAGACCTCCACAGTTTTGGAAACGCAACAGTTTGCAGCATTCTCAAGAAATATGAGGCCACATTGCAACTTGACAAAGACACCACTGTGACAGAATGGATGCGCTTAAAGCAGGCAGGAAAACGCCTGGGAGCCTCTTCTGTGTATGACTTGGTCCAAATAGTAAATACAAGTAACCCAGATGCTTACTCCAACATCAACAAGGTGGTTAAGCTGTCTCCTACGCTGCCTTTAAGCAGTGCAGCTTGTGAGAGGGGATTCTCACATCTCAACATAATTAAAACCAAGTACAGATCTGGTCTGTCACATGCTCGTCTCACAGCCCTGATGCAGATACACCTGTCAAAGCAGACCACAGAGACATTTGACCCAAAGCAAGCTGTTGACCTGTGGATGGAGACAGCTAATCGGAGGCTCAACCAAGGACAGGGAGGTGCATCTGCAGCATCTTCATCTACCATGCAGGAAGCTGAAGCAGAGGACACTGAAGAGGACAGTGGTGGTGACACTGAGGAGGACAGTGAGGAAGACTGCACTTTATAAGGCCACGCTGCATATGGTGTGAGTACCAAACACCATCTTCTGGTACTCATCTGAGTAACTCACTGATAAAGTTATGTGCACCCCTGATTATACAGACCTTTTCAGGGGGTGCTTAATAAACTGGTAAACTCAACTGTAACTGTTATATCCGTAAAACAAATCCTATGAACTGTAATAAAGTGCGCGCTCTCACTTTCATTACTGCCATGATCAATAACGTTAGGTCTATCGCTCCAGTAAATAAATAGAGCTTTGAGGATTAATACATCCAGCTACACAACATTCTTGCCGATGTGTACAATTCTCAACTCGCTGTGACCTCGATCAGCGATCAGGGCAGTTCTATGTTGGAACGGAAGTGTCTGTCAACACTCGTGGGCGGGGCCTGTGACTTTAGAAGCCGCATTCTGAAAACAGGTCGTTGGGAGACGCTGCTTATGATTTATGGGGATTTTTTTAAAAAAGGAGTGGGTGGATTTTTATCACTGCTGGGTGGTTGTGTACACACATTGCCATCACAGATTTATGTCCAAACACCATGCAAAAGTGAATTTTGCATAATAGGTCCCCTTTAAATCACCTTTCTTTCCCATTCTGACATTCAGTTTGGAGTTCAGGAGATTGTCTTGACCAGGACCACACCCCTAAATGCATTGAAGCAACTGCCATGTGATTGGTCGATTAGATAATTGCATTAATGAGAAATTGTACAGGTGTTCCTAATAATCCTTTAGGTGAGTGTATATAGTTGCTCTGGAGAAAAAGGTGTTGTCATTGTCCAGCTCAGTTCAGGGGCCTGTTCTTCTTACGTCGCTAACTCAGTTAGCTGGATTTGATTGTTGGCGATTTGGCATGATCTTGGATCGTTTGGTTCTTCGAAGCTCATCCTAGACTTGCTGTCATAGCAACAGGTGCGCCAGCTTGAACCTGCTCGCGAGCAGGCTTATTTCATGTAAACAGGATTAGATTGCGGCTTTATAAGCGGAGGTGATACGGGAAGTCTGTCGTAGCCATGTCTTGTCCATTTTTACGACAGCAACCTGTTGCGGAAGGTGCGAGGATAATTCGCAGAGCTTTTCGAATTAATCGCGTATTGCAGGATAGACAGGATCCTTTAGCGCAGCGCGACAGTGTAATTTTTGAGAGATATCGTTTTTCTCGTGAGGGTGTTATTTACATCATTAATTTGCTGGAACCACACATTAAATGTTCAACACGGAGGAGTCGGGCTTTGACAACTGCACAGACTGTGTGCATTGCCCTGAGATTCTTTGCGAGTGGCACGTTCCTTTACACTATTGGAGATGCAGAGAAATTAGTGAAAAGTGCTGTCTGTCGTGCCATTCGCAAAGTTTACTTGGCACTCAAGCAGTTTTTAGGGGGTTTTGTGGTATTTCCAAGCCACTTAAGACCCCAGGTTGTAAAGCAGAATTTTTTTGCTATTGCAGGTACATTTATAATTGTTAATGACATGCAATCATGACCATGCCAAAAAGTATGACTAACAGTATGTGTCCTTCAGGCTTCCCTAACGTGATTGGTGCCATAGACTGCACACACGTCCCCATCAAGGCCCCACCAGGGCCCAATGAAGGGGATTTTGTGAACCGAAAGGGGGTTCACAGTGTAAATGTGCAGGCAAGTTACTATTACAATTTATAATATTCCAGATTAGTAATATATTACATAAAAAAATGAATGTAATCAAAAAGTATGCAGTTGACTGACTAAAATCTCTTAGATGGTGTGTGACTATGTTCCATATAACAAATGTGGAAGCAAAATGGCCAGGATCAGTGCATGACTCAAGAATTTTCAGAGAGTCACATTTATGCACATTATTTGAACGTGGTAAGGGAACTTATAAATGTCAAGCTCACAGTATTACACACACTTATGCTGAGCCTAACAAAACTGCATTTTTCCATTATACAGGGAATTTTGACGGGGTCCTGCTTGGTGACCGGGGCTATGCCTGCAGGCAGTACTTCGTGACGCCATTCCCTGACCCAAACCCTGGACCACAAACCCGTTACAATGCAGCTCTAGCCAGGACAAGGGCACGCATTGAAATGACCTTTGGGCAACTAAAGGAAAGATTTCAGTGTCTGAAGGGTCTGAGGGTTGCACCTGACAGGGCCTGTGAAATAATTGTTGCATGTGCCATATTGCATAACATTGCCACTATCAGAAAGGAGAGGACCCCTGTGGTGGGGGTGCAGCCTGATGATGACCTCCAGCCAGTGCACTTGGACCAACCTAGTGGCAGAGCTGCACGGGACAGAATTGTGGAACACCATTTTTGAATGTGTAATAAAAGACAAGACAAAAATGCTTAGTTCCTGGAGTTTTATTTAAACAATTCTTTATAACGAAAAGCCAGCAAGTCATCCTTTGCCTGCAATAAGAGATAGTTATGTAAAGTCAGCAATACTACTATGTGTCAAATGATGTATTAGCACTTACTCTGAAGGTCCTTTTGAAGCAACTCTATCTCTAGTGCAATTTTTCTCCTTTTCAAGTTCAATTTCTCCTCTTAATTTGTGTTTTTTCAGGTCAAAATACTCGATTTTTTGTTGAAGATGCCGTTTATATAGGGAACGGATGTCACCCTGTGTCATTTTGTGAAAGAAAAAGGGTCAAAACATGCCTCATGCAACAAAAGTAAAAAGTAAAAGTACAACACTGTCCACCTCTGTATCAGTTCTTTGTGCAGACTCTTCTGTAGGCCTTTCTGTAGGCCTTTCTGTAGGTGTGGACTCCTGCAACTCATATTGCAGACAGAAAGAATAGGTACACAAGTATATACAAATTAGTGTAAAGTTATTTATGCACTTACAGGTTCTTCCTCCAAAGGACAGTCATCTGAGAGGGTTTCTTCACTGTCCTGTGCAATGGAAATAAATGGGTATTACAAAGTGTTGCACTTTCTTCCCTTTATGCAAGTTAGAAAAAGTACACAACTTACTGCATATGCTTCAGCCACCACTTGCTTGGGAACAGGTAAAAGTGTTGGTGTATTATGTAAAACTGCACAAAAGAGGGGAACAAAAAAAATTGTCATTACAATTAACTACACTGTAAAAAATATAATGTGATCAATAACTCATGGCAATATATTTTATATTAACTAAAAGTTTAGAAGTTTTTACTTTCACAAACGGTTTAAATTACTGTACAAGCCATTTGGATTATACTTCATTTAATGCAGCAACAAATAATTTTACAGTGTACTAAGAGAATTGAAAACTCATTTAGCCTACCAGTAATAAAGGTGTTGCTGCTACTGGTCCCTGGCTTTGGGTCTGAGGAAGAGCTGCCCCCAGGGATGCCCTCCACAATGGGTCGGTTTTCATTCAACCCAAGGGCCAGCTCCTCTGCTGGGGTATATTGTGGTGGTGCAGGACCACCACCTGTTTTTTTTTTCAGCCTTTTTCTTGGTGGCTGTTATAAACAGGCAAACACATTATTTAACAGTGGCTTTTAAAAAGAGGAAAAAATTGGCTTTTTAAAATAAAGACAGTATAAGAATTAAAGGCTACCATTTTGTAGAATATTCTTGTACTTCACTTTTACTTGTCCCCATGTTCTAGTGGGTCCCGCGGAGGCTCTGACATAAAAGAACAAAATAAATATGAAATTATTAAAATGCAAAAATACATACTGTAGAAAGTGATAGAAACATCTACCATGGACAGCATTACGCATTTAATTTGTCTGCTACTTATTGCCAGCCTCTCTCTCCTGGATTTTGCAGACTTCGAGGTGTTCCCTGTCGTTTTAATTAAAGATTCAAATTCGGCATAACCTTCCATTAAAAGCTCTTGTTCTCCTTGGGAGAAAAACTGGGCGCGTTCTTTGGCCATGCTGAACAGCCAATAGCAGCGTTGCTGATCATTGTTTCTATTATCGATACATATCCCCTTTTAACCCAGCGCATGAACGCGCAATTATCTCAGATAACTCAATCCAGCGATACTAATAATAAACAACAGGTGTGTTCGAAGAACCCAATTAGCCGGATCATGATTAGCACGATGATATCATCTTGGATGTCTCATTTGATCTTGGATGTTTTAAGCAACGTACGAAGAACGAGCTCCAGTTCTCAAATAATGATGCCAATGCAGGCAGATCAATAATATTGCTGAATATTAAGTAATATATAGTAGGAGAAAAAACGTTTGTGGAAAGACTAGTATGTCCAAATTCAGATTACTCATAAAACATTAGGTGAATACTGAGCAGATGACCTACTAATTCTGACGAGATTCTGAAGTGTGCATCTGATGGGCACTTTACTCTCCCATTAGTACAAAGGTGTAGGTGTAGATTTTGACATTGGAGGAGACATGAAAGGAGTAAACACTTAACTCTTTCCCTGCCAGCGATTTTTAAAAAGGTTTCCAGCCACCCCCAGCGTTTTTGCTCATTTGAATGGTCCCCAGAATACTTTGTTGTATGAATAAGGCAATTTATCAAAATAGGTTTTATTCTAGCTTCATGCATTCTTTTTTTATCAACATTTGAATGTGGCTAAGTTTCATAAAAAATAAAAAAAATCAACATGATAACATCACATAAATAACTTAAAAGAATACTGACATATTATGAGATTTTGAATGCCGCCAAAGTGTTTTTGACTCTTTACTGAAGTTTTCTGATTGGCAAAAAAAAAAAAAAGTATGGGCCACTCCCATGACTTTTCTTGTAAAGACTAGCCTACATATTTAAAAGAAATCTGGCAGGCTGTAAGGACTTCTTATGTGGAAAATATTGTTCCCGGCACCCCGCAGCGTTGGTCTGGTTTCACACTCAACTTGATTCTATCGAACCCTGGTGAGTTTGCGTGCATCTTACTTCAGCGCAAACGTGCATGGCGCATGATACAAAACAGAACGTGAGTCAATATATTGTGTTTTTTTTTATTTTTATTAATTTGATGCTATAATGCACAGCTGAGTGAACAGCACAGGTTTACTGTTTGTGTGTGTGTGCCTTCTGCTGCTTGCAAACACTCTTTTGAGGAGACAGTAGATTGGGGTGCGCACTTGTTTCAGGAAATAAAGTAACCTGCGCATGAGTTTTAGATGATTATAATGTATTTAGTTAAAGGGTTAGTTCACCCAAAAATGAAAATTAAGTCATTAATTACTCACCCCCATGCTGTACCAACCCCGTAAGACCTTCGTTCATCTTCGGAACACAAATGAAGATATTTTTGATAAATCTGAGAGGTGGATCACTGCTACATAGGCTGCCTAAGGGAATGAAACTTGACGGCCCAGAAAGTCATTGAAGAAAATGTTTAAATATTCCATGTGACTACAGTGGCTCAACTATAAGTTTATCAAGCGACGAGAATACTTTTTTTGCGGGGAAAAAAACAAAAATAACGACTTTATTCGACTATTCCTTTTCTTCCTTGTGGGCCTGAGACGAGAGTTCAAGAGATTTCCACGACGCATGCGCGAGAACTGAGAAGAGAACGTTCTTCTTCTAATACTTCTTGTTCAGTTCTGGCGCATGCGTCGTGGAAATCTCTTTTACTCTCGTCTCAGGCCCACAATATAAAAAGTTTGTGAGTGTGTGCATCTGTGAGTGTGAGAGTTTGTGAGTGTGTGCGAGTAGAGAACAAGTTCTGACGTTCAAACTAATCCTGTTAATTTTGTTAATTGTTCTGACAGCTCAGGTCCCTTTAAACAAAAATAAACATCTTTTTGTGCACTTTATTTTTAAAAAGCCTATATATTTGGCAGATGTTAAGCATACATGTGTATGTTTTTTGTGTTAGTAAATTTTTTTGCACTGGATTTTTTTTTGCACTGTGAATTTGCACTGTCAGTTCTGTTTTTGAATAAAGGGTTGGAAATGCTTTTTTTTATCGATTCTTCAATTAATCGAAAAAATAATCGACAGATTAATCAATTGTTAAAATAATCGTTAGTTGCAGCCCTAATCCGTGCTGTTCTCCACCCACGGTTCGGCATGCACTTGCATCACGGTTGATGATGGCGCATCTATAATCTGCTTTGTTAAAAATAACGTGCAAAACAGACAGTTTCTTTAATGTATGTTTATGTCGTAGGATGCACATGCTGGCTCCCCAATAATACATTACAACAGCAATAATCAAAAAACATGAACAAAACGGTGACTCTTTGTAAACTTTGTTCAATGCGAGTGCCGTATGCTCAAACATGACCATTTACGCAGTCATCACCCGGGTGTTCATAGCGCGCAAGTGAGACTTAAACAGCACACGTTGCTATGCATTTAAACTAAACTTATTTAAGCCTTGACAATTTAAACATTCAAGAGCAAGATGCGAAAGAGAACTCGCGTGCGCAGTGAAAATACTTTGTGTGTGTGTGTGTGTGAAAATACTGAAAATTTGTGTGTGTGTGTGTGTGTGTGTGTGTGTGTGTGTGTGAGTGTGTTTGTGTACTTATCCGAAGCAAGCACAAGTCTCGCTTGTGAGCGCAAATATTGATTTCTCTTTTAAGTATGTCCATTCAAGTTGCGCTTGAATGGACAAATTCATACAAAAAGTATGTCAACATGTCTGTCTTGATGAGTATCATGGCAGACATAGTCTGTTATACCTTAAGTGAACTTATACAGTCGAGAAAGAACGCATGTGTAAGGCCGTGTCCACCAAAGTGTTTTTCATGCAGCTGGCATATTTTTCCAATTGTTTTCAATGTGAGTGCCGCGTTTTTTAAACGCCATGAGGTCGTGTGTCCACCAAAGTGTTTTTTCACGCAGCTGGCGTAAAATTTAAATTGTTTGCAATGGGAGCGCCACGTTTTTTAAACGCCATGAGCGTAACGAGGCGCTGAGCGTGTATTTAAGGCCGTGTGTCCACCAAAGCGTTTTTTTCACGCAGCTGGCGTATAATTCCAATTGTTTTCAATGGGAGCGCAGCGTTTTTTAAACACCATGAGCGTAACGAGGCGCCGAGCGTGTATTTAACGCTCAAGCGCTGAGCGTTCTGCGTTTTTTACTGGTCGCCGAGAGTTGAAAAATGTTCAACTTTGGGTAAAATGCAGCGCTCATCACTGTCACTTTTTACACGGCCGTCCAATCACAGTGGAGCTTACTTGTAGCTACCTTAAGCTGACTGTTATAGTTTATTGTATTGTTTCATACTTTTTTATATTTTCTCCATCAGCCCAAGCATACAAACAGGCCTATAGATTGGTGCGTAAAACATTCATTAGGGGAAAAATTCATTAGGGGAAAAATGTAAATAATAAAACAGCTCGATTGCAGATTCCAAGAGATCAAGGGCTTAGGACTTTCCATTTGAAGACATTGCAAGGGTTCCGTCAGTAGTGAGCACTCGAGCAACGCAAGCAATGACGTACATCTGAGAGAACGAGGCGGAGGGAAGTTAGCAATGGAAGGGTAAAAAAATGGACTTAAACAGAGCCCATAAGGAGCGGCTAGAGGATTGCTTACGCACAAGTAAGCTATTGTGTTCATCAAACCTTCAACAGCATATAAATCAAAACTGCCTAAAGTTATGAAGAAAAATGTGAATCCCAGAAATTGGTATTGGACTGTGCAAGCTTTGGGGGTGTTTATGGACTCGATCTACTCAATCTAGACTATTCTCAGTTTTTTATTCAAAATGTGTTTTTTTTGTGTGTGCTTTTTATTAAACATTCACATGTTGATACAAAGAAAAAAAGCAAAGGTTCAGAGCTTTTAAAGCAAAGGTTCTTTTTTTTTTCGTTTAATATAGGCTATTTACTATGTACATAGCCTTGTCATACAACTAACTATTCTGGAGACCATGAAAGTTCTGTGAATAGGATAAACAATGCTGGCACTGACTGGCAAATAAAAAATAAAATGCTGCATGGAAAGAGTTAAAGAGTTTTTGTACAATAAACCATTTTGGTCCTTTGTTGGGCCACAATCATGTACTGTAAGTAAAATCTGGGTCCTGAAACAAAACCAGTTGAGAAGCACTGGTCTAAGGTAAGAGTGGATGAAATAATAATAGAGAAACAAAAATATTAATTATTAAAGAGTTTTACTGGAAATGCTCAAGGCATATAAAAAGAGACCCAAGTCTCCTTAAATGACGAAACTCATGCTTTTCTTTCTCCAAGATGAAACAGATCATGTGTTCATTTACAGAATGCCATTACAGGAATGTAAGCTAGCTAAAAAAATTTTTTTAAAAAGTATGATATGGAATTTTTTGCCCGGAATGTGCTGCTCAATGCTTGAGGTTGAATACTTCTCAGAATGTCACGGGTTTACTTTAGAATGTGATTAGGAATACTTAGTGTCTCTAGAATGCTGTGAGTTTGGCTATTGTGGTATTTCCTGAATGCAGCTGCTAATGCGTTAAGCTAAAAGTTGTAAGCTAACACATATGACATTTCCTCAAGTGTTTTGTTAATTGTCATGTCATGAGGAATCAACCTTTCTTTGATAATATGAAATTATTCAGGACTGGTTACACAGACAGGGCTTAGATTAAGCCATGAGTAAGTCTTCGTTTAATTAGGACATTTAGGTAGCTTTTATGTAGAAAAAAAAGTGTTAACATCACTGGTGTGCATCTTGAGATAAAACAATGGCACGGACATTATTTCAATGCAAGTTGCTTTAAAACAGCTCAAACATGCATTTTAGTCTGGGACTAGGTTTAAGCCAAGAGTAATAACTACTCAAACCCAGGGCCTAATCAAACCCATATGCTACTACATTTACATATGTGCATGTCAATGATGCGTTTTGAGTGCTAAATTGAAATGAGGTATTAAGGAGATCTAGAAACTGATCATGCAAAAAAGCAGGGTGTTGAAATTTATCTCTAACAAGATTTCTGGTCATTTGATCTAAGCGGTTTAAGCGGCACATTTCTGCTCGGATTGTTTTATGATCTTGTCACAAGGAGGGTTTGCAGAGAGGCTGTTTTTAAAGGATGCAGTGCAAAATGTATTGGACCTGACAACATACATGCAGCTTGTGTGCGTAAGCGTTGTTTCTCGTTACACATTTAAAGAGAATGTGTACATTGATTTGTGTTGAAATTGAGTGCATTAAGAAAGCAAGAGAAGGAAGAGTGCAGAGAAAAGCAAATGTAAAACACTTTTTTTTGGACAAAATGAGAAATGCTAAGAAAATACATCTGTCGCAGGATGTGAGATGGAGGGGTGAAAAACATGTCAATTACAAATCTAGGGGAATTGGTTTGTTAGTAATATTTTGTGAAAGGATATGCTTCTAGTGCACAGAATGTTTATATGATTTAATGATATAAAGGTGCACTCAATAAGTGGTTGTTCGAATTTCATTGGTTTCCATTTCCATCACTGTGAAACCAAAAACTAACTTTAAGAGAAAAAAATTAACAGCCTAACAATTCTGAAAAAAATATTTATTTCAGTAAATCATTTAACGTTTTTATAATTTTTTGTAATGGTTTTGTAATTTAAATTTATAATAACGCACATTGCTATATATAGCATTATTTATTTATACCTTCAAATAATAATAATAATATTTTATAATAGTTATAATAGCAGTAATATATTTATTGAGAAGAAAAGCTACCACACGTGTTTTCATAGTCCATTAAAACTCAGCTAACAGGAACATCGGTGAAACGTTTTTAGAACATATTTTTATTTAGTTATGGAAATGTTTCTTCTAATTGTTCTCTGAACACAAATGCCATGGGAAAAAACTGGCATATAGATATTATCATCTCATAATTTGGCAGCAGGTATATTAGGTGGCTGTCACTTTAAATCCATTAAACTGTTACACATGAATTTCTTTCCCAACTGTCTACATTCACTTAAAACATAACTGATTGTTACGTGAATACTCGCCAAGTCTAGGGATGCACCGGTTGACCAGTCATAAATCGGAACCGGACGTTTAAAAAAAAAATTTCATTATCATTCGCGAACATGTCATTTGTGTGGAAGTATTTTGAAATATGTGAGCAGGACGTGAAAACAGCGAAGACATTCGGCACAACAAACCTGATCAGAAATTTGAAAGTTCATCACCCGAAAGAACACTATGAGTTTTCAAAAACCTGTTGATACTGCAAAACAGGCAAAACATCCATCCCTCACTCAACCATCGGTAAAATTCCTCATTCTAAAAAAAACAGAGTTAGAGCCGAGATAGTCCAAAAGCTCAAGCCATCACAAAGAAAGTAATGGAATTTATTGTACTGGATGACCAGCCGTTTTCCGTTGTAGAAGACCGAGGTTTTCGCCGTCTAATGGCGCACATGGATCCGCGATACACAATAGTTTTCGGATGTGACTCTACCTGAAATGTACAATGCGGTGTCAACTCATGTTCACAGTCTACCTAATGCTGATGTCAGATTCATTAGTTTTACCACAGATATATGGAGTGCTGATGTGAGCCCAATATCTATGCTCAGTCTGAAGGCCCAGTATATTGATGCTGATTTCGAACTACAAAAAGTTATCTTACATGCACAAGAATTTCCTGGTTCACATACAGTAGATGTCAGCAGATGTCATTCCCTCAATCGCTGCAGTAAAACGTCTCCTGAGAAAAAGTGCTGAAACGGATCATGGCATTAAAACTTTCAAATACACTCTTTTGGAAGCGGTTGAGAAACGATTCAGCGATATTGAACTGCAGCCCTTGTACTGTATTGCTACGATCCTTAATACGATCCTCAATCCAAGGTAACTGTTTCTCCGAGACAGTCAAACATAAAGTACGAGAAATGCTTCAAAAGGTGTTACAAATGGAAACAGGAGAACTGGGGGAAGGAACGAGATACGCTGAGGGGAATGAGAAGTCCACAGAGGCGCAAAAAAAAAAAAAAAACACAGTGCAAGCTTCCCGTGGGCGATGCACGATGAGATATTGGAAGAACATTCTAAAGTGATTCGGGACACAGGCAGCCCTACAGCACTGGAAATGCAGAGCTACCTGTCTGAGGCACAGATTCCAAGAAGCGAACAGCCGTTAGTGTACTGGTGCACAAATAAGAGCCCATTTCCTGCGCTCACTGAAGTTGTGCGCGCGTACCTGTCTGCGCCCTGCAGTTCACTGTTCAGTGTTGCAACGGTCATTCCCCTGTGTGCTCCGGCACTGGTGATGGGTCCTATTTCCTGAAAGAACAACACGGGTGCGTTTGCGTCATTTTCAAGATGTCATTCCACCCGTCCAACCTTTTGAAGATGTTTCGCTGGGCCTTAAGTACTTCTTTAATATTGGATTAGGTGTACCTAAAATGGCATCTAAATGGCTTTATGACTCTTGACCTCTTCATGTTGAAAAGGAGGGACAGCTGATGCAATGTATCTTCACCCACCAGCTATAAAATCTTTATTTATTACAATGCGTTCATCAGACGATTGAGTTACAAAAAGTGTTGTTGTCAGTTTTCAGAGTTTCAAATTAAATCAGTGCTCTGTTTAAGGCACAATGGATTAATTTACTCCTAATGTAATCACAGGCGTTACTTCATTTGACTGTTTCTTTAAGAGGCAAGAGGCTTTTTCTTCCATGCCTGTCATGCTTTAAAGGGTAACTAAACCCCTGGTCAGAGCCTGACTCCACCCACTGGCAATATTTGAAAAATGCTGAAAAAGTGGGCAGAGCCCAGCGGAGGGGGGCGTGCACCTGAGATGCATCTCTTTGTATGGAACCTGCCTACCTCACCAACAACCGCTGCATCACGAACCACCCCAAATATCCAATAGGAAAATTCAACTGCAGTAGCCACTGTTCAACCTGAAGAGGGCAGCACTCAGACGTTTTTACACCATATATTGTAGAATTAAAACACTTTAAACCAAAATGTCAAAATATTTACTGGAATCAATGAACCGCATTTATGAAGCTCCATTCATACAGATCATTAACTTAAAAAAGCTGTTTTAGTGTTTAGTTACCCTTTAATAAATGACAAGTCAAATTTTATAGTTGTGTGAGGTGGTAAATGAAATCATTCAGATTGATAAATCTGAATGTCAAGTTTACATGAACGATAAAAAAGAGATTGGGTTGATGAGCGGGTTTTTGACATTATGAAATTTTATTTAACAACTGCAGCTCATTCTGTGCGTAATACGTCAATTATGTTATTTCTAAGTCATGGCACATGTGCAGTCCTTTCCAGTTTCAGTTTTCAATCCAAGTATTTACATGTCCTCTCGATTGGATTAGAAAAGGAATAAACCCCCCTTTTCAATCTGATCGAAATTTCATGCAGATCGAGTTCAATCGGATCAATTAAGGTGTTTAACATTAAGGCTTTTCAGTCTGATTGAGCGGGTCAATCCGATTACTAATGGATTATTTGGCTGTGCATGTAAATGTAGCCACTTCTTTTGAAGCAATTAAAGAGGAGCTATTATGACGTTATGAAATGAGATTGGAGTAAAAACATGAAGCCTATTGTTTGGTGTATTTTGCTTTTCAAACGCACAACACGACTGACTCAAACTCAGCGCGTGCAGAGAGCATTTACTGAAGCAAGCTCCAAACTATGAAACATTATTGTTACCACATTATACATATCTACGTTTGAGCAGATATCCACAAACACAGTATTTAACAGTAAACACTGGTCTAAAGATTATTATATTCACCATATTAGAGTAAACACTCATATAAGATACTTTTTTATCATCCTATGTTTTATTATCCTTGTGTTGTTTACATGTATATAAATTTAGCATTAGGCTTCATGTTTTTACTCCAATCTCATTTCATAACGTACATTTAGTCTGGCACCAGTTTGACTAGTTGCTATGTAAAGTTTATATAACAATAACATTATGAGTGGATGTCTTACCTTAAAAATCTTTCTCATCCTCAAATCACGTTCTTCTAATTCTTCGGAGGTAAATTCAAGGTGCACAGCACAACACAGCACAAACACAGTCTTGCAAACTCGATGTAAAGCAGAGGAGTAGGCTACTGAAGACTGGTTCGTTTTGAGATGATGAGGGCGTTTTCAGGTCTGCGTTACTTCACGTGGATCATTTGCATGTCAATCGCTCTTGTGCGCATGTGTGTGGTCACACAGTTAATTAGCACGCATTTGAGAAACTATACATTTCGTTGCTTTCATACTGTCTGATTACTTAAACAGAGAATATATGTTTTGATAAAAATGATTTCCATTACATGAGTGTAGATGTTAAAACTTCATGCTGATTTGTACTCGGCTTTTACCAAGATAAGCACCAACTAAGACGTAGCTTTACAGTAACCTATGCTTCTCCATCCATTTACGCTTCTCTCCATATGGTGATGTGAATCTCCTTCTGTCTGGTGTTAATGGCTGCAGTGTATTTGGCGCGTCAGCACACACAACGGCTGCAACCACAGTGCGGTCACCCCAGCGGATCAGCATGACAACCGTCTGGATTGAGCCAAGTAGGGGACATCTCTAGGGTCTTCAAGTGGGCACCTTTCGTCCTCAGTGTTTTGTCGACTAGCCCACGACACCTCAAGAGGACCCGACAGTGACTCTGGCGTCCCAGATTCACCCCCCTCCGTCCCCCACTCAACTCAGCCCAGCTTACTGACCTTTACCTCCCTCCTGCTGCTGAGGTTGCTCCTTCCTCGTAGTTCACATGTGACCTAACCACAATCTCTCACAATCTCACCGCGACCCGACCATACGCGCCAACCCGTTTGACTAAGGCTGTCGAGCCCCACTGGCGTCGTTAAAGCGGGTTCAGTGGCAACGGTTCCGTATTGCATACTACCTACCGCAAAACACAATATCTGTCCAAACACCAATCCTCATTCACGCAAAATACACAGGAACGTAATAACTGTAATAACTATGTAAACTATAAAAATAAACCAACAGAGTTTTTCAAGAATTCTTCGAAACCGTAGCGTGGCGGCCTGTACACAGCCAGCCAGAATCTTTCCGTCTCAACCACAGCCAGTTGCTGCTCCTCTCTGCTGCTTCAGATAAGTTCTTTACTGTGCGACGCAACTCTTGGCCACTGAATCCGACGTCTCTGAGGAACCGGGTTGTGGAGTGTGCCACAAATCCTCGACAACCCACTTCCACTGGATAAACACGGACTCTCCATCCCCGCTGTTCTGCTTCAGTGGCCAGCTGAGCATACCGCAGTTTCTTCCTCTCATATGCCTCATCTACAGCATCCTCCCATGGCACTGTTAACTCTATCAGTTAAACAATGCGTGCTGATCCAGACCACAAAACAATATCTGGTTGAAGGTTAGTGGTGGCAATCTCAGGGTGGAAAAATAAGCCGTTGATCAGCCAGGATTTTCCAGTCCCTAGCAGCTTCCAGTTGTCCTGGGCGAGAATTGGTTTTAACACCTTTTCTTGGTGGTTGCTCGCCTGGGTGGAGGAATATTGTCTTCTGTTTTGCTAGATGAGGTGGCAACTTATTGGTCATGTTACGCTTGTCTTCCAATGCTAAAGCCAATCATCGCAGTATTGGTCATGGCGCCAAGTAAACCGATCTTGGCTAAGAGCCACCTTACATTCTGTCAAAATGTGCTCACCCGACTGGCCAATAGTAACGTTGCAATAGGGAAAAAAGAACGTGGCCCCGCCCATGAGACAATTTTCACAGCGAAAGCAAATTCCTGACACGAGAGCAAAAAATTGCATCGAGAGCAAAGAAAAGTGTTTTGAGAGAAACACTTTTTTTTAGAGAAAATATTTTCACACTGATAGCAAAAAATATGCATTTGAGATTTCAAAGTATTTTGAGAGAGATTTTTTTTCTCAGAAATAATTTTAAAAATTTCAAATTTATGTTTTTTTATGTTCTATTTGAAAATACTTTCTCCCAACTTTTTTTAGTCTCAAATATTATTTTTTGCTATTGGTAAAAATAATAATAATTTTTTCTCTCATGAAATGCTTTTTTACTATTAGTGTGATAACTTTTTCTCTCAAACTTTTTTTTTTCTCTCAGATCATTTATTTTCTCGCATGTAATAAAGACACATTTCCAGCTCCATAATTTCAATTATTATTGTTATTTTTAATACTGAGTGTTTACCTGTCTTTAAAAATGTTTGAAATTAGTTAGCCCAGTTGATTTTGCTATGGTATTTTTTATGATTTTGCTATGGTATTTTTTGCCATAGGCAAAAGTTCCTTGTGTAAGTGATCTTTAGCCTGTTTACTTTTGTGCATGGTATTCAGCTACAATTAAATGTTTAGCAATAAGACTTAGAATAAATGTAAATGATATCCAAGTTGTTGGGGTCTCTCTCTCTCTCTCTCTCTCTCTCTCTCTCTCTCTCTCTCTCTCTCTCTCTCTCTCTCTCTCTCTCTCTCTCTCTCTCTCTCTCTCTCTCTCTCTCTCTCTCTCTCTCTCTCTCTCTCTCTCTCTCTCTCTCTCTCTCTCTCTCTCTCTCTCTCTCTCCAAAATGACGTTTTGGAAGTAGCAACAGAGGCTTGGGATGAGATGCGTAAGAAATTAGTTCAACATACAAGAGCGTTTTAAGAACAAAATCCTGACAAATGTCTTGAATTAAACCTCTGAACAATGCCTTGGTAACTGCAGTATAAGTGGAATAGTTGTCTCCAATCCATTGAATTATTGAAAAACAAAGCACACCTGAGGTTTTGCTTTGCGTCGTGGCCACCTCGGGTGTGCATTATTTACTAAATATACTAAAACACAGTTTTGGATCGGTTTAAATGGGCATTCGGCAACTATTTCAACAAAACCGTTTAGAAATAATTTGGATGGTTTAATAACCTGTTCTGGTGAGAATGGTGACTTTCCCGCTCCCCCAAGCGTTCCTTGGTGGAAAACCAACCTTGCAACATGCGGATTAACGTCCCGGTAAGTTGTAAATAGGAAGTCTTGTGAGAAGCGAGAACGAGCGAGAAACACAAACTGCTTTACGGCAATTCTACATAAACACACACACCGCCCTCAATGTGTATGATGTATTACCCACTTCGGTAGACAGAGCTCCACACGATAAAGTTGGCCGGCTCCGATAATAACAAATGCACATGAGCCGCGGTAGAAAGGGGGAGGAGGGTGCCGCAAGTGAGTTTTTTTACAACATTCTTGTGAAATGTACGCCTCACAGCTGTAGGGGGAGCTCGCTGAGAAAACATGCGACAACAAAAGTGAAAATCACCGAAGAAATAGCTAGAGTTGCCGAGTGCCCCTTTAACATGTTAACATTTGTTTTTGTTTTTTCAAACATTGTTTTAATTCAGTTCTTCGGCCTCCAGTAGAGCTTCACAGACCAACAACACCTCCTACAATGCAGAGTAACACGAGGAAAACACTGATGCAAAATTAGGCCTACATCAGATATGAAAACACATTAATTCCCCAGACAACAGCAACATCAGACTCACAGAAATATTTTAAATGGCCCTGAGGATCATGGGTAAAAGTGTCTTCTGCTATTGTATTCTAAGCATTAAAGTTTAAGAAAATATGTGTAGCTATCAAAGCTCAATTGTTTAGATATGGGAAGTAGGGCTGCACAATATATCGAAATTATCGAAATATCGCGATATGCATATCGCAATAGCTTGCAATAACTGGGGTCATGAACAAAAGACAAAGAGAAAATCACTCACCTCTCTTGGCTGAATAACTTTTGTAGCTTTAATAAGAATCAGTATATATTCAATTCATACAGTGAAAACTAAGCAGTGTTTATTTTTTATATTTGATTATTCAGTTTCTGTTGTTAAATAAACCTAATGTAGCTGAGATTTAAAACCTGAAACCCTGAACCCCGTGGTTTACACTGATGTTAAAATAGCACTTCTTATGCTAAACACTGCTGTTCACTTTCAGAAGTTGTAGGGATGTTTTCTTGTCACAAAAAAGAATGTGAAACATATGTAGGTTATATAATTTTAAAGATATTTTAAAGATAATTTAAGTTTATTTTACACACTTTAAGCATTATCGTATCACATATCGAATATCGCATTATTTAATGAGTTATCGCATATCGCACTTTTCTTCAATATCGTGCAGCACTAATGGGAAGATATATGGAATTTTTCTTTCATGTTATTGATTGTTGTTTTTTGATTTTAGTTGTGGTGGTGTAAACGGATACAGACATTACATGCGCGCGTGTGTGTGTGGTAATAGGACACATGCAGGACATGTTGTTCAAATTATGTGGATCACTAGAGAATTTCTTGATGTTTGTTTCATGTCTTTTTGTTTATTTCATACAGAACCACCATGACATGAATCGCCAGCCTGGCATTTCACCCAGGACAGACGTCAGATCACACGCACAAACGATGATTGCTTAGATCATTCTTGGTCTTTGTGGACAAACGCTTTGGCAATGTGATTGACTTTGATGTTTGTAAGATTGTGTAATGTCAGTTTCAAAGAAGGAATAAGTATAAATGTTTGTGTTTCTGTTTATGCATGCATAGAAGATTTTGCAACGGCACTAAAATTCCACAAGAGAGGCAATTAGATGAGGCGTGTTACAATATGCAGTTAATCATCAGACACACCTGGGTCAATATAGTAAGGCAAACCTGGATCTACAGTGTGTGCCTTTAGCCCTATAGCCCAAAGCTTTGCTTTCGTACTATGTAGATTTACACCAAAAGTTTTCACTTGGTCCAAAAGTTTACTTTGAAATATCTGCTTGGAATTGTTTAGGATGATCAACTAATCGTACAGACAGAGTTCAGCTAGAATGCTCATCTAGCCTACATTTTTTTAGTTTGAATAGATAAAACACTAGGTGTGTAACAATACCCTCAAGTAACAATTCGATACCACGATATTGAACTCATGATACAATATTATTGCAATACTCCAAGACATATGGTAAAAGGTTAACAAAAAAATATAGGCCTACTGTTGATTAAAATGCTAAATTTGATATTACATTGTGGGTGTAAATGAATAGGCTTGGACTTGGTGCTGGTAACCCAATGCACAGGACAATGGTGACACCAGCATAAAAATATTCATGCTTTTCTGAAACTGAAGATTACAAATTTATTTTAGATCAATATGCTTTCACTCTGTCACTGGCTAGATATTTAAAATAATGTAGACCACTTTTTACTTATAACATAAGACATTTGGCATTACCAGAACCCACAAATATTTCCCCAATGCATTATTAGGCGTATACATTATATTCAATATATATATATATATATATATATATATATATATACACACACACACACACACACACAATTTATATAGTAGTTTATTGTAGTATTGACTCTAAAAATCTTGGGTGATCTATACACAATACATACGGTCACTATTCACGATACATATTGTTGCATTTTGGTATTGTGATACATTGTGACAATATTTTTACACCCCTATAAAACACTCTTTGTTTATTTTTATTTTTTTGAGGACTATGAAAAACCTAAGAAAAAGTATTAATCGGTGTCAGGTGGACATGACTTTTAAATCAGCCTTATGACAATTGGTCAAGCCAATTTTGAAAAAACATGTCTTTTTATAGCTCTGTGATGGACTGGCCATATGTGTTGTCCTGCCTACGACCTGAAACACTCCGATAGCCTCCAGCCTCCTAGCGGCCCTAAAGAAGGACAAGTGGTTTGGAGAATGAATGAATGGATAAATGTTTTTCTATCTGTAGTAGAGGCTGACATTTTTTCGGGAATCCCACGGGTCACGGGATTCCCGTGGGATTCCTGCAGGATGGGAGTCATCTTTGCTATCAATCACGGGATTTGGACGGTACAGGATAAATGGTTAACGGGAGCAGACGGGAGCGGGAATCAACCAATAGCAAAGACGACAAAAAAAGAAAAAAGTAAATGCATCATTTTGTAGTTTCCTTTTAATACGCCTACAATGTAACGCAATTAAAAAATAACTACACGACCCAGCCGTCCCAGAAGCCATCAGTGCTTTTTGTCACGGCTTACCGGCGAAATTCAAAGAGCAGTGATGGAGGGAGCTAACAGCCGCGGAGAAGTCGATGTGGCAAAAAATGATTTACAGCGCAAAGTCAGAAGTAATGACATGTCTATTAAGTTCACAGAACTGGTCGGAAAGTCTGAAATATTAATTAAGTTTATGAGAGTAGAATGTGACGGTGATAGCACAATGTACGCTGCTTGTAAGACATGCTTAGTCTTAGTCAAGTGATTCAGGGACGAGCGGTCTGAAGAAGCACACTTGCAAGGCAAATTCGGGAAAGAATCAGGCAAGCATCGCTTCGTTCATCAAGCGAAAATTGCCGTATATGGGAGCGGTACAGGAGCGGGAGTCAGTTTAAACAGGAGCGGGATGGGATTGGGAGTCAATTTACCAGGAGCGGGATGGGATGGGATTATTTTTTAAACTTTGGTCTGGGAGTGGGACGGGACAAGATTTCTTTCTATGGGAGTGGGACGGGACAGGAGTGAAAATCCACTCCCGTGTCATCCTCTAATCTGTAGTTCTTGTACTGCCTCCATTTACTGCAGACCTGCATGGCTATTGGGTGTACAGGGTAAACTCGCATCACAAGCCATGTGTGTACAATATACACCTGTCACGCGGCCAGATTTTTTTCATGTGTTTTGAAGTTTTCCTAAAGTAATTAGTTTTATGACTCTCTGCTTGTGACTTGGATGTTGTCATATGGGCATGGGCGGTTTCCTGTGAAACACACACAATGGTATGTGTAAACGAACATAATATAATAATATGAATTACAATTTTTTACTATTACATATATTATTAATATACCCATACTTAATGTGATCTGAATCAAATTTTTTTGACACGACTCTCCATGTTGTTATCTGATTTGTTTCGGCTAAAATCGATTAAGTTACAGATATATTTGCACCAAAATACACAAAATAAATTTGACTTGCTGCCTTTGATGTCAACAACAAAATATTTTGATTTTTATATATTTAGATTTGATCAATCTATTTTTTTTTCTGAAAGCATAATTATATTATAGCATTTTATTACTTGCATTTGGCATTGTTTTTAAATTCCCTCCATGACCTTGACAGAATAATCTTGCAACAGGCCAGTTCAGAATACTGCATTGCCTAAAGTATATGGGTAAAAAACAAAAAAAACAAAAACATAGGCTACTAATGTGAATATCTTTTTTTTATATATATGATATAGGCTAGCCTTTTTTAAAGATTTACATTTAAAAATGTAAACTTGGACTAGTGTGTGGTTGGTGGTACTTCCATGTGCATTATTAATAGAGGTACGTACATTATTAATAGAGCATTATTAATAGTGCATTATTATGTATTTATTTATTATAATATTCAAAACACTGTAAATATGTTCATAATCTGTAAATCTGGAAATGTCTATTCTGACTAAACCCAACTGTGATACTTTTATTCTCATATATTTATATTTTTATTCTTTATTCTTATAATTTGTAGTATTATGTTTCATGTTTCTTGTTGTATTTGTATATGTCCACTGGAAGCCTCAGCGCCAAAACAAATTCCTTGTGTGTGCAAGCACACTTGGCAATAAAGCTCTATCTGATCTGATCTGATCTGATCTGATTATTTAGTGTATTATTCACTTAAAGGTGTTCAAAGCGATGTCACGCGTTTTTTAGGCCAAAACATTTTTTGTCACATACAGCAAACATCTCCTCACTATCCGCTAGCTGCCTGCCCCCACTGTAAAAAAAACACGGCCTCTGTAGACACCACAGGCTCCACAAACGCCAACAAAAACAAACTGGGCTAACCCGCACCACGAAACATAACAAACTGTTCCAGCCAATAACCGATAAGAAAGGTTTGGGGGGTTAGTGCGCGGATGAGGAGGAGGGAGGGTTTAGCTAGCCTTCGTTTTGTTTGACAATACTTTAAACGTCAACAAAAAGTGATGTCACCCGACATCGCTTAGAGCACCTTTAATATGCATTAGCTTCATATTCATGCACACATAGTTTTAATTTTAGTGGTTTTAGAGCCTTAAGGCCCAAGAACGATAACTATAATGACATATTAGAGTCCACATCAATACACAATATAATTTTGTTTATCCAAAGCGTGCGGTGCAGTTTTGTCTTTTGCCACTTTAAATTCTTGAGCTCTTTAAAACAAGATGGACTCTGATTGGCTGTCAACGTTTTTATCATTCTGAAAGTGATTCCAACTATATAATTTCTCACTAGCATTATAGTTTTGGTGTGGACTTATAATTTTACATTAAGAATGAATTTTTAAATATCCTTATTATATTTTTATAATTATCGCTATAGTAATTGTCCTCGGTGTGAATGGGCCTTTACTCATGTTGCTGTATTGTTGTTATAATTTTTTTGCATTATCATAGAACCAAGACAAATTTTGTTTTGATTAATAAAATAATAAGTTACCATATTATGCACATTTATAATGTGAACACAAGCACATCAGCGGATGCAGTTCTAAATTCAGGAGTATGCAGCTGTTTTTATGCACTTCACTTACAGCTGATTGGAGGCCCGTAAACTCCACTGACCCTCGTCTACCACTCACACTCAAACACACGACTGCACACTCTTCACCTTATTCATATACGGCCTGTCAATTTCAGGCATTTATATTGCTGTTAAGGTACAATAATACCCATATGTTCACATGCATGAAAACACTGCAACACCAGTTTCAATAAATGTCCAACCTCGGAATTTCAATAAACCTCCTTGTATTTGTTACTGCCTGGGTTAACGGTGGACAACAAATGCTGACAGAAACTTATTGGTTTTTCAGCATCACCAACATGCTCTGCTAGTGTGATAGCTTTAAGCGCTGGTTTTTTGATTTTATATTTTTTCCTATCAATCTATCAGTAATTTTTCCATCCTACTTTCTTTGCAGTTGGATGGCTCTGAAATTAGGATGGCACATAAGCTTTTACAAATCTGGATTAGCACTTAAAACGCATCCAAGAACAAGGGGGCTGCTGATCATGATAAGATGTTGGGGAATTTGTGAAAGCATGTCAAATTTGAGGAACAAACGAAAGATGAATCTAACTACAAGGGCCGCAAGTGAAAAGTTATTCTGATTGCGTGTTTCTTTCATTAAAGTTGTTTGCGGACTTGAAAGCTGTCTGCATAGCTGTGTGCATGCATGCGTGTGTGATAAGCCAGGCTGAGATGAAGGCAAAAAACTGAGTAGCCAACAACCTCATTGAGGTTTATCCATGGATTGTAACGTAGCGAATAATACAAAATATTGCAGCATTTAGCAGTTTTCCTTGCATATCTCATGTGACAAACAGAATTTAGTCACATCATCATAAGTCAGTCTTAATCACTCAATGAACTGCA
Organism: Siphateles boraxobius; assembly: GCF_051911475.1. Lineage (NCBI taxonomy): Eukaryota > Metazoa > Chordata > Actinopteri > Cypriniformes > Leuciscidae > Siphateles > Siphateles boraxobius. The sequence continues at coordinate 9,287,688 of NW_027509197.1, read as the reverse complement.
TATTTGTCACCACATAGTTCTATTTCTATTTTCATCAGTCGCTGCTTTAGACATTCTACTAACTATATGTAGCTAGCTAACTTTGAAACAACTACCAGTCATTATAGTAGACTGTTTGCTTAATATAGTTTCGATGTTCCCCCACCAGACATTCTACTGACTATAAGTAACTTTTAGGGATGCTCATATTGACCGTTTAACCGTTAACCGAAAGTACAAATTTTAACTGATTAATACTACCAGTTAAACAGTTTAAAAGTTGAAAGGTTTTTTGTTTTTAAGTTTTTTTGTTTTTTTTTCTGCATGGTTAAAAAAAAAGTATAAAAAAATACTATATAGCCTATACAGTATATGTTAACTCACGGGGCGCGTCGACATGCGCAACCAGAAGAGCTTAGCAAGCAAAATGAAGCAAGTGAAAAGAAGTGTGTGGGACCATTTCGACAGAAAGAGTGACGAAGTTACTTGCAAAATATGCTATGCGGTATTAAAATACAGCAGTAGTACAAGTACAATGCAATATCACTGGCGAAGCAAACATCCACAAGCAAATGAAAGGCGCTTCCCGAAGCTGGCCACTCTAGCGAGACGTTTTCTCTGTATTCCCGGGATATCTGTGCCATCGGAGAGGGTGTTTTCTGCCGCGGGTCTAACTGTCAACAGGCTGCGCTATAGACTAACGCACATCATGTAGACATGTTACTTTTTTTAAAATTAAAACTAGACAAGGGGTGGATTGAGGTAGGCCTGCTATTTTTATTTGACGGAAAACAAAATGCCGGTTTTTTAAAGCTTCAAACGGATTCAGTGTTTTCTTTTTGTCATCTTAATTTGTGAATTATTTAAGTTAAAAAATATATATTTATTGTAGGCCTATTTTATGTTTTTGTCTGTTTTGACTGTCAGAAATGCTGCAGGTGAGTGAAAATCGTCCTCGGGTTACGACTGTAACCCTTGTTCCCTGAGAAGGGAACGAGAACTGCGTCGAATGACACTTTGGGGAGGGGAACGCCCCTCAGCGTAGCGCCTCTGAAGTATGAATGAAACTGAGCCGATCTCTGATTGGTGCAACGTCATGACGTAATGGGTGACGGCAGATAGGCGGAAGCTATAAAAGCAGCCGGCACACATAAGATGTCAGCTTCTGTGATGAAGCAAGCGCTCCCAGGCAGGGGAAGGCGTGGCCAAGGGACGCAGTTCTCGTTCCCTTCTCAGGGAACAAGGGTTACAGTCGTAACCCGAGGACGTTCCCTTTCGAGGGAACTCCAACTGCGTCGAATGACACTTTGGGGGAACGAGTACTCACTAGGCCACGACGAGCCCTGCCTGCCCTAGTGTGAAGCTGCTCACAGGCACACTTAGGACGCGAGCACAAGAGAGCCGGGTGTAGACGGAATGTCCAAACTATAAAACCTAATAAAGGTATGAGGGGTAGCCCATCCTGCTGCATCGCAGACCTCCTGGATGGGGGCCCCCGCGAGAAGGGCTCTAGAGGACGCCATGCCTCTGGTAGAATGAGCCCTCACGGCCAAAGGTGAAGGCATACCGCGCACCTGATAGGCCGTGGAAATCGTTTGGACAATCCAGTTGCTGATGGTCTGCTTTGAGGCGGGAAGCCCCTTTCTGGGCGACCCGAAACACACCAGCAACTGGTCCGACTTCCGCCATGAAGAGGACCTCTGAATGTAAATACTCAGTGCTCTGACAGGGCAGAGCATGTGAAATCTCTCTTCATTCGCCGTCACGTGAGGTGGAGGATGAAAAGCCTGCAGAACCATAGGCCGTGCCGCACTGGACGGCACCTTAGGCAAATAGCCGGGCCTAGGGTGAAGAATGGCCTTAATGTTGCCTGGAGCAAACTCCAGGCACTCGTTAGATATGGAGAGCGCCTGGAGATCTCCTACCCTCCTCAGAGAAGTAATGGCCTACAAAAAGACCACCTTCAACGAAAGGTTCTTGGCCTCAGCCGACTCCAGCGGCTTGAAGGGGGCCTCGGCCAGTCCTTCGAGAACCACTGCCAGGTCCCAAGTGGGAACCCTGGTACGAGCCGCAGGTCTCATCCTCCAAGCCCCACGGAGGAAACGTACGACCAATTGGTGTCTCCCCAGAGGCCCATCACTCAGAGGAGCGTGGAAAGCCGCAATGGCAGCCACGTACACCTTGAGTGTGGACGGGGTAAGACCAGTGGAAAAGTGATCTTGGAGGAACTCCAGCACTGAAGCCACTGGGCAGTTAACTGGGTCCACCTCACGCTCCCTACACCAAACGGTGAAGACGTTCCACTTTAGGCCGTACAATTTCCTCGTGGATGGAGCTCTAGAGCTGAGTCTCCACTACTCCAGCTGATAGGCCGGCCTCTAGGTACTGTGCGCCCTCAGGGGCCAGACCCACAGTTTCCATAACTCGGGCCGAGGGTGAAATATTGAGCCCTCTGCCTGTGTCAGCAGGTCCCTCCTGATGGGAAACTCCCATGGAGGGCCGTCCAGGAGCAAAATTATGTCGGAGAACCATACTCGGGCCGGCCACAACGGGGCTACCAACAGTAGACTGATCCCTGAACTCCCGGGAGCAGAGTGATCGGGGGAAATGCGTACAGACGTAACCTCGGCCACGTCTGCACCATGGCATCCAACCCCAGCGGGGCTGGATGGGTAAGGGAAAACCACAGTGGACAGTGGGTCGTCTCTCGAGACGCGATCAAGTCCACTTCCACTGGGCCGAACCTCTGAGATATTGACTCCACCACCTCGGGGTGGAGTCTCCACTCCCCGGGCCTCAGCCCCTGTCTCGACAGGATGTCTGCTCCCTGATTTTGACTCCCCGGGATGAATGTTGCTTTTAGAGACAACAACTTCCCCAGGGACCACAGGAGGATCTGATGCGCCAGTCTGCATAGAGGGCGAGACCTCAGACCCCCCTGATGGTTTATATAGGCCACTACCGACATATTGTCTGACCTCACAAGGACATGATGACCTTTGAGGTCCGGCAGGAAGCTCCTCAGAGCTCGGAACACCGCCAACATCTCCAGGCAGTTTATGTGCCAGGAGGCATGATGGTCCTGCCATAGGCCTGTCGTAAAGCGGCCGTCCATGACCGCGCCCCAGCCCGTGAGGGAGGCGTCTGTCGAAACGGTTCTCCGGCGACATGACGCTCCCAACACTGGCCCTTGGGACAGAAACCAAGCTTTCTTCCACATAGATAGGGAACGAAGGCATCTGCGCGTAACCCTGATCATGCGGAACGGGTTTCCCCTCGGGGAGAACCCCTTGGTTTTTAACCACCACTGAAGGGCCCTCATGTGCAGCAGGCCGAATGGAATGACACTGGACGCTGCTGCCATGAGCCCCAACACTCTCTGGAAGTGCTTCACAGTGATGGCTTGGCCTAGCCTTATCCTGGACACTGTGGTCAGGATGGACTCGATCCGCGCGGGAGACAATTGTGCCCGCATCGTGACCGAGTCCCACACCACTCCCAGGAACGTAGTTCTCTGGGCTGGTGTCAACACGCTCTTTTTCGTGTTGAGTCTCAACCCCAGGCTCTGGATGTGAGCGAGGACGACATCTCGATGCCAAACCGCCAGCTCCTGTGACTGTGCTAAAATCAGCCAGTCGTCGATATAATTGAGCACCCTGATGCCCTGAAGCCTCAGCGGTGCCAGAGCTGCATCCATTCATTTGGTAAATGTGCGAGGGGAGAGAGCTAGGCCGAACGGAAGAACCCGATATTGGTACGCTTCGCCCCCGAAAGCGAACCTCAGGAACTTCCTGTGAGATGGAAGGATGGATATGTGGAAGTATGCGTCCTTTAGATCTATCGTGACAAACCAATCCTCGGACTGAATTTGACTCATGATAATGGGAATAGTGAGCATCTTGAACCTGAATCTCCTCAGAGAACGGTTCAGGTGCCTGAGATCTATTATTGGACGCAACCCCCCATCCTTCTTGGGAACTATGAAGTAGCGGCTGTAAAACCCGGACTCCCTGTCCGGTGGAGGAATACGATCTATAGCCTCCTTTGCCAGCAGGGAGTTTACTTCCTGTTCCAATACCCGACCCTGCACTGGGTCGACTACAGTCCAGACCACCCCGTTGAATCTGGGTGGGCGGGAACTGAACTGCAGCCTGTACCCATTTTGAATGGTGCGCAGGGCCCAAGGAGAAATATTCGCCAGATTTTTCCATGCATCGAAATATTTTACCAAGGGAACCAGGCTCTCGAGCCTGGCTTCGGGTATTAATCGGGATTCGTTCTCGGCCCCCTGAAGCGGATTCCCGCAAGGGCTGAACCGAAAACGATTCTCGATGGGCGGACGCGAATGCTGCCTGACCGCAAGCCTGTGGGGCGGACAGTGCAGCCTGCGTTCGCTGGATACCGATGTGTCCCGAAGCGTGTTTAACGGCGGGAGAGCAACATCGATTTCCTGCGGGCTCCGTGAAGGAGACGACCTTGGTCGTTCCACCACGGGTGGGGCCGCCCGCAGAGATCCTAGAGTAGCTAGGATCTCTTTGACGAAGCCTTTTTAGCCTGCAGGACGGCCCTCAGGTCACCCTGCTTAGGCTGAGGCTTCGCCTGAGAGCGCTGTCTATGCCCCCAAGCTCCTTGAGGGGGGGCTCTAGACGCGACGCTCTGTTTTTGAGCCTGTCTATAGGCGGAGGAGCTGGCTGTGGCTGCGGCTGCCCACTGGGGGCAGACTTCTTGGACAGTGAGCGGCGAGGGAGATATTGTTTGAAGGCCGCTGATTGTCTTTTCGCCTCCTGAAACCTGTCGACGACGGTACGGCGTCGCCGAACAGGCCAGAAGGCGAAATCGGGGCATCAAGGAGGAAAGCCCTGTCTTTCTCCCTGATGCCCGTAAGATTTAACCATAAATGCCTCTCCGAGACCACCATAGCTGCCATGGAGCGACCGACAGCGCGGGCCGTCTCCTTGGTGACTCGGAGAGACAAATCAAGGACCTTCCTCAACTCCGCAATATCTTCCGGAGTTGGACCCTCGCCCTCATCAATGTCCTTAAGAAGGTCGGCCTGGTACGCCTGGAGCATAGCCATGGTGTGAAGACTCGCACCAGCCCGACCCGCAGCCATATAAGCCCTGCCCACTAGCGCTGATGTGTCTCTACACGGCTTAGTGGGCAGCACCGGGGCTTTAAGGGATGATGCCGACTCAGGCGATAAATAATTCGCCAAAGGCTGTTCAACGCGCGGCATCATCCCATAACCGTTCTCTCGTGCCCCCATGATGTTACTATAATTTATAATAGGGGGATTGGAGACACGAGAAGAGTGTGGTTTTTTCCACGATCTACAAAACTCGTTGTGCAGAACGGGAAAGAACGGCAAGCCCCGGTGATGAGGTTGTTCCCTGTGCTGCAGGAAGCGCTCATCCAGTTTACTTTTAGTCTGCGCTTCCTGCCTCTCTTGTGGCCAGCTGATATTTAAATGAGCCACCGCACGGGAAACAACCTCAATCAGCTCCTCATACGCGGGGAAACGGGGCGGCGAGTCGTCCCCAAAATCCCCGCCCTCGATGCTGAGCACGTCAACCTCCTCAGAGGCAGACAGCTCAAACATCGGATCCTCGACTCGCGCAGAAGAAGCCGCGGGGCGGGCTTCTGCGCGAGGCTCGAGGACATCAGAACTGCCCGATGAATCCCGAGAAGGGGCCTCAGCAGCCTCGAGATCCCCGGACAGATCTCTTTGCGAGCCCCATGAAGAGCGTCACCGCGCCGCCTCAGCGGACGCGGGTCCCGCACCACGGGGCTCGCGAGGCTGACCATCTTCATCAAAGATAGCCAGCCGGGAACGCAGCACACGGATTGTCAACTTTTCACAATCCTCGCAAGCAGCCCCCTCGAGAGCTGCCTGCGCGTGCTGCATTCCCAAACAATGTGTGCACAGTTGGTGTGTGTCCCCGCCCGTGATGTAGCGAGGGCAAGGATGCACACACTTCCTGAAGCTCACACTCGCCATTTCACTCATTCAGTAACAGACAACAATAAATAAGACAAACAGTCACAGATAGCGCTTGCTGAAGAACAGAAAGCTGACATCTTATGTGTGCCGGCTGCTTTTATAGCTTCCGCCTATCTGCCGTCACCCATTACGTCATGACGTTGCACCAATCAGAGATCGGCTCAGTTTCATTCATACTTCAGAGGCGCTACGCTGAGGGGCGTTCCCCCCCCAAAGTGTCATTCGACGCAGTTGGAGTTCCCTCGAAAGGGAACTGATGTTAATCCAGGTTCTTTTGTTGATCTGTTCTGTATGCTGCTGTTTGCAAGTTAATTTAAACCCGTGAAATTTTGTTTTGGTATTTTTAACGGGTCACACACACTCGTCAATTTTATTTTTATTGAATGCCAATTCAATATTATAATCTTATCAGTTAACGTTTAATAGTTGGATAACGAGTGGCGGTTGTCGGTCGGGAAAATTAACCGTAATGAGCATCCCTAGTATCTTTGCAACTACATGTCAACTTATTCTACTAAACAGATAGTAACATAGTGTCGGCCCAGATCAGGCCCACATCTGGTACACGTTGAATCCACGTACCAGATGTGGCCCGGATTTGGGCCGACACTATGTTGCTGTCTGAGTATTATACTAACTGTCACCTAACAGTCTACTAATACTTGAATGCCTGTAGTTGACATGCAGTTGCGAATTAATGAGAGTTAGGCTAGTTGATATTTAGTTGCAAAGTTAAAGTTAGTAGTATGTCTAGTGGACTATCGAAATAAAGTATAACTGAAATGAATTGCTCACATCAGCAATTCAGCATGGGTCAGAAAATCATTCTTATAACTGAACTCAAGCCGTGTCCTGCTATCCTAATAAAAATATTGCCAAAGCCAATTTTACTCATATCTGTTATGGAGTGTTCATTTGACTTTGAGTGTCCATGGACTATTTCCACTATACATCAACATGTGTACAGTACATCTCCCAGGATGGTGCTTTGACCTTTAAATGCAGCTAAAGGGCATCAGATGTGTGACTAGCTGTGAGACCCCAGCAGTGGCCCAGGTGGCATTTCAAGACTGACATGGAAGTGGATGCAAACCACGAGGCAGACAATGACTGGAAGTGTTGGAGATGGATGTGGATATGTATCCTCAAGAGTGAAATATGACTGTGCACTTAGCAGTGTTTTTGTGGTTCGATCTCACTGATGTTTGTTATGCTAAGAAGAATGAAAGTGAAAGAGATTTTTGCCTGCATTTAAGCCCCGTGAAGACTTCAGCAAAACAAGTCCACTCCGCCCAGTTCACTTGAGTTCATTTCAGTGAGTACAACAGACCATTTTAAGAACAAATACAATTGAAAAAATAACTAAATAAAAATGTATGTGAAATATACAGTATGTAATGTGGAATATTCTATATTAAAGGAGCTGTGATGGGTCAAAACCACTAGTGAACCGTGACACTTGAACCTTGGTCCTTCAACTCAGCCTAAAATCAGCCAGCTAACTGTGTCCTCTTAATAGTCCTGCATAGGTTACCTTTGACAAGAAATGCAAATAATCAGCACAGTGAGTTTGAGAGTTATCACAACAATAAGACAAATGAAATGTATCCTCATTTTTCTCAAATCCTCATTACAAATAATTGCATCATCACACAATCGTGTGTGCATTTCAGCACAATATGACAAATGGCCAGTTTGCAAGACCAAAACGTATGACACACAAAACGTCTCGGTTACTAACGTAACCCTCCTTCCCTGAAGGAGGGAACGGGAGACGTGACGTTGACGTGGCGACGTAATGGGATCACTTCAGGGAGCCCTATCAACTTCGAGTGTCTACAGAACGAGCCAATGAACGCTGGCGTGAAAAAGCGTCACGTGCCCCGCCCCGCAGCGTGGGTATAAACAGGAAGCGGGCGCACACACTCATTGTTTTTCGCTGAGCAGCCGAGATAGAGACGGCCGATAAAGCGATGGTCAGCAACCGTGGCGACGGGACGTCTCGTCTCCCGTTCCCTCCCTCAGGGAACGAGGGTTACATTAGTATCCGAGACGTTCCCTTTCAGTCGCTCACGTTCGACGTGACGGGCTCACCGCAGGGAGCTGATCGTGGAAGAATACGCATATGGGATCGCCGCAGGGATCACCACATATGGAACCCAGCCTAGCACAAGTTACACAAGCATACGAGCACTAGGCCTGGCATCAGACGCTCCGCAACGTCTGACTGCCGAAAGGGTGCGGAGGAACTCTACAGGGTTCGCCTGAGTGGGGAACTTGACTGGAGCAAAGAAGCGCACGTATCCGCTCCATGTGGACCATGTGGCAGCAAGCCGACACTAGAGCGGGAACTGCGATGTTCCTGGCTGGATGAAGCGAGCACACAGGAAGAAACCAGCTCAACACGTAAGATATTAAACCTAGCAAACCTGTTAGGTGGGGGCCCGGAGTGGGGTCTGAGTGTGTGGTGCAACACGTACCTGCTACCGACGAAGGGCAGAGTGAGTGTGCGGAGGCGTCAGTGCGTCCGGAACACAGCCACTGCTGCTCACTGGCGATGAAAGAGGGGTTTGAGGGTGACAAGGCATAGAGTCGTCGACCACCAAGCACGCCCTCTTGGGACCCAGAGGTTTCAGAAATTGCTCTTTTGTTGAAAATGTGGGTACCACTGGCCCGTGGGTCAGTGGCGGAACAAAAAGAAAACGAAACAAAGGATTCTCCGCCCGGCCCTCCACCAGGGGAAGGAGCGGTGCCTTCACCGCCTCCTGAAGAGCAAATTGATCCACCTCTGGGTCGCCCGTCTCAGGGTCGTTTGCACCTGCGCATGCCTACGGCACGCTCCACCGGCGGGACATCCACATACCCCTTAGCCGCTCCGCCGTCGAGGGTGGTGAGAAGGGAGGAGCCACTAGGACGGCTACTGGCACTATACGGCACCGTCCACGTCCTAGTAAGCTCTTCATGCACTTCCGGAAAGAATGGTACAGGGTCGGGCGCGCTGAGAACCAGCACGGCCCGTCCCGAGATACCAATCTTCCAACCGAGAAGGTTCTAGACGTGGTGGAGGGTTCCACGCAAGGCCGACCTTCTCTGCGGCCCGCGAAAGCATAACCGCCCATTCTGGATCTGACTCGGGCAATGCCACACTCCCGGAAGGGGGTAACACAGCCGCGTCTTCATCTCCAGAGGACTGAAGCTCCCCCTCCGATGCTGCGATCGACATCTGATCGTCAGGTGTGGCCCCAAAGGACACAGCTGGTCGTCCATGAGGAGGACCAGCGCATTCCTTTGGAAGCTCCAACGGCGGCAGCGCTTGAGAGGCGTGAGAAGCCCGCGGAGATTGCCTCGGTGGGGAAGCCCTCACGCTAATCCTCAGATCACCCTGACCATGCGCAAAAGTAGGTTTATTCTGAGGTCCAGAATAAACACTAAATCTGGGCATTGGCGAGGGGACTGCACCTCCCTTGAGGTAAGCGAGGATCTTAGCGCTGCCATAGTCATATTCCCACAATGAGAACATGAGCTATTCAGCCTGCCTCAGCGTGCTGAACGCCCAAACACGAGAGTCAACAATTGTGGCCGTTTGCTGGCGCCAGGGAACGACCACACCCAGAAACGCACAAGCAAAATGACATCCTGAAAAGGACGCAGGGTCACGCTTGTGTTGCTCTTTTAGTTGAAAACAAAAAATATAGAAAAGAAAAAATAACTCTCTCAGTGCTGAAGCACCCAGGGATAGCCGCGGTGTAATCGGGGTACAAAGTCAAAGACCAAAAACCAACGCCCACCGAGACCGACACATTCACATACACAGACACACACAAAGTATGCTGTGAAAACAGCAGTTGTGAGCTGTATTGCTCGCGGCCACCGTTGATCGCGCCGTCACACCAGCACTGGAACAGAGTATTTTTTCTCCTTTGAAGCAGTCTCCAACGTTGCAGCAGTCTGCAGAAACTCAGAGTCAAAACGAAAGATCGGCTCTGAAGCGAAAGACAATGAGTGCGTGCGCCCGCTTCCTGTTTATACCCGCGCTGCGGGGCGGGGCGCGTGACGCTTTTCTCGCACGCCAACGTTCATTGGCCTGTTCTGTAGACACTCGAAGTTGATAGGGCTCCCTGAAGTGATCCCATTATGTCGCCACGTCGACGTCACGTCGAACGTGAGCGACTGAAAGGGAACCATAAAAACACAAAGCTGACACATGACAGCACTCAGAAAGAAAACATAAAACAGTGACAGGCCAGAGTAAAATTGGTTGACATGTAACCTATTAGATTTTAAAATAACTTACCCAAACAGCACAATTCCAGCAGTAAAACTTTAGCTTCTTGGTTGATGATGTCATCCAGGGGTATCGCTTCCACTGCTGGGGTTGAAATGCTTTAAAAAGCTTTGGCTTTCTGCAACAAATTAAGCTCTGGTGAAGGTCTTCCTTTGCCGATTAACTCCTGCTTTTCTTTAAAATTGTATCTTGCAAATGGTGTGGATAATAAATTAGCAATGTGCTCCTCACTAACGTTTTCTTCTTCTTCTTTCTTCTACAACGCCATTGTAGCAGAACTTCACCTGCTGTTAGCATTCAATTGACTCCCATTCATTTTGGCGTCACTTTGAGAGCGAAAACCTTTACATTTGAGGTGTCCAAAGACTTAATTTGTCCATTATTCATTTAGAAAGAAACACAACAATGTATAAAAGGCTCAATTTCTTTGTATCTTACGTTATGGCCCCTTAGAAGCCGTTTTTGTAAAAATAGGCTAACAATTGAGTCATAAACACGCGACTTTCTGTCGCACAATAGAGAAATTACCGCATAGACAGGAGGAGAAGCTCGCAGGCAATCTTGTCTATGAGGCAATCGGGGGGACATAGAGGCATAAAAGTCAAGGGAAAAGCCCATAGATAGAGAGTCCATAAAAGCAACGGGAAAAAATATTTCAACAACGTTTTTGAAGAATTAGGTGATTCAGATTTGTCTTGGCACAGCTACTAGAAGATTTACAACTGTCAGACTGTGGTCAAGCTCAGTTTGAGCCAGTGCAGTCGCTCAGCCATCAGGAAGTGAGTGCTGTAATCGGGCTTCAGTCTTCTCCGTTGAAATCAAGGGGGCCGCTGTGTCCATTTCTTTTACTGTCTATGGACAAATACTTATAAAAGAGAAAATGTGCTTCTTCTTTTTTATTTTATTTTTATTCATGTATTTGTTGAACATTAACAGATAGGCATTAATAACTGAAAGATTTACAAACAAGACTGAGCTTACATTCAATCATCAGATCACAATATACAAACCATTCCCAACCGTAGCCTAAGTTAAAGACAAAGGAAAAATAAAGAAAAAGAGAAAGGAAAGTATGGGAGTATGACGTTTTTTCAAATTATAAAACCGAATTCTTCCAATAAGGAATAATAAAATTCACAACACAAAATGAATTGGCATATGTTAAAGGGTTAGTTCACCCAAAAATGAAAATTAAGTCATTAATTACTCACCCCCATGCTGTACCAACCCCGTAAGACCTTCGTTCATCTTCGGAACACAAATGAAGATATTTTTGATTAAATCTGAGAGGTGGATCACTGCTACATAGGCTGCCTAAGGGAATGAAACTTGACGGCCCAGAAAGTCATTAAAGAACATGTTTAAATATTCCATGTGCCTACAGTGGCTCAACTATAAGTTTATCAAGCGACGAGAATACTTTTTTTCCGAAAAAAAAAACACATAAATAACGACTTTATTCGACTATTCCTTTTCTTCCTTGTGGGCCTGAGACGAGAGTTCAAGAGATTTCCACGACGCATGCGCGAGAACTGAACAAGAAGTATTAGAAGAAGAACGTCCTCTTCTCAGTTCTCGCGCATGCGTCGTGGAAATCTCTTGAACTCTCGTCTCAGGCCCACAAGGAAGAAAAGGAATAGTCGAATAAAGTCGTTATTTATGTTTTGTTTTCGGAAAAAAAGTATTCTCGTCGCTTGATAAACTTATAGTTGAGCCACTGTAGGCACATGGAATATTTAAACATGTTCTTTAATGACTTTCTGGGCCGTCAAGTTTCATTCCCTCAGGCAGCCTATGTAGCAGTGATCCAGCTCTCAGATTTAATCAAAAATATCTTCATTTGTGTTCCGAAGATGAACGAAGGTCTTACGGGGTTGGTACAGCATGGGGGTGAGTAATTAATGACTTAATTTTCATTTTTGGGTGAACTAACCCTTTAAGGGTTCATTTCCTCAAAAAGATTTTTTCAAAGACATTTATTTTCAATTTATAAATTCCAGAAATAACATTAGAGCTGCTGACTTTTTATTTAAAAAGTTTTTACTTTTTAAAGTAGTAGCCTATTTAATTATATATATATATATATATATATATATATATATATATATATATATATATATATATATATATATATATATATATATATAATTTTTACAATAGTTTGCACTTTGCACAATTTTTACAAAAGCCCTGGTGGTTCCCCTTAGCACTAAATAAGTAATAATTGGATCTGACGAGTTAATGAATTTAGTTACTCGCCACCTGCCCATGTAACTTTATTAGGAACTGCAATATTATGTGGTTAAAATGGAACTGTAAGAGCAATAGTCTGACTCTCACTGATGTGAGCTATTCAAAGCAAACGCATTCAACAAATCCTTTGCAAATAATTTAATTATTTGCTAGTTTGATACCTCCTTTATGCATAAGGCTGTTGTTTAGTGAGCCTGATGCCATCTGACATGTTCACATCTTTGATCTGCTCTCTCAGGTATTTCCTTGGTTTCTTCTGAAACTCAAAGAGAATTTCTCAAGTTTCCACTGGATTCACTGGAACAAAGCAGCGGGATGATTTGCATTTAAGTGGCTAAATGTAAACCTCATGAACAATGTTTACGACAGGGTTTCTGCGATGAGAAGATTAAGTTTGCCTCCCGGGAAAAGACTGATGTCATGGGAAAAACGAAACAAGCAACCACACCTGCAGTCCTTAATGGAATGTTACGACTGTGAAGAGCAGCTTGTACTTTGGACAGGAATCTTTACAAAGATGTCAGTTAATGAAATGTTAAATAAATATACAAGAACAACAGTAAGACAAATTATGGTGTGGTTATCCATGTTGATGAAGATGGTTGTTATCATTATTTTGATTAGCAGCAGTAGTATTGTTATCTGTAGTATTTACTAAAGCAAGCATTACTACTGCTATTGCTCTTACTTGCGGTAACATTAGCAAAATTTTCCACCAAAAGAGGTCCACTGGCGGTCCACTTATGCATGAAGCACCACTTACACAGACGTCACTTTCACACAAAGCAGCTTTCTGTTGGTCAGCGAGGAAAATTGTCTTCAAATCCAATGCATAATCTGTGTGGGGACATTTCATGCCCTTACGTGAAATTATGGATCGCATGGATTCCAACTGAAATGATTGGATTTCAAAAGAGCAACGGTACAATAAATGTGACCACAACTTTAAGGAAATGAATAAACCCCTTAACTTTAGAATATAATGGCATTTTAATGGCAAGACGAATGATCGGTGCAATAAACGTTTTAATTTCATAAACAATACCTTCATTTTTTTTTGGAAGATGAACATAAGTCTTATTGATTTGGCAAAACATCAGTGTGAGAACAGTAATCGATGGCAAAATTTTCATTTTCAGGTGAACTAACCCTTTAAGTGTTGTTCAAACAAAGACAAATGTTTGGCTCAATAAAAAAAACTTTGCATGCAATTTGTCTGTTCAGAGCAATGCGAAAAAACAGCATGTGAATGTTTGTGTCTGTCTGAACAGATACACTGAAATATAAACATTGATCAGTGAACATACATTGAGCACTCAAATATGATAAAAGGAAGCCCAAGCATGCTTGCTTGACATGCAAGAAGAGCTTCCGTTTACCATATTTGAGTGCTCAATGTATGTTTACTGATCAATGTTTACATGTGAATAAAAGCCTAAATTAAATCTGTATATCATGTAAAGCGATTGTGTCTCTTCAGAAGACTTGGATTAAACCGCTTGATTCATAATCTAATCTCCTTATGAATGTTTCGAACCATCTTCGAGTTTTGGGTGAATAGTCTTTCAAAGGAGGGGCAGACTCAGATTTCATTAAAAATGTCTTCAATTGTGTTTCGAAGATAAACAAAAGACTTATGAGTTTGGAACGACATGAGGGTGAGTGATTGATGACAGAATTTACATTTTTGAGTGAACTATGCCTTTAACTGATGTCTAACTAGTTGTGCTCCAGATCCATTCATTTGTATTATTTGTTCACCTGCCTCTGGCAAGTAGCATGAGGTTCAGAGATTACTCCACTATCTTCCATGATGTCAGCAGCATTGCATGTCCGGGAGCTCTCACGCTGTATGTGTTCAATATGTATACGACCCAGCCTAGAGGACTGACTGCAGAATACGAAAGATAAGAGCATGTGCCTCACTCACCTGTTCTGATCGTTTCCATTTCTTATCTAAACACTATCCTGCTAGGAGGAAGTCTCCCAAGTGTCAGCAGCAATTAAAGTTCCCAGCTGCTTGCGGCCTCATCTATTTACGAGTACCTCTGCATGTCCTCATGGAGATTGCTGGAGCCTTCCTTAAATGGCATAGACATTATAGGAAGCAAAACCTCACACTTCATGTATGAAGGTGTTTATAGTTTAACAAGGAGAGGTTGGGTAAAGTAATAATTACCAGAGCTTCTCTGTGATTTTAGTCCCCTCCGAATGTCCCATCTCAGTAATCATTACGGACAATGTCAGTAAAGATTACGGTGACTTTTACTTTCTGTAAAAAGGTCCGGAAAAATTTCCTCAGGTAATACTAATCCTGTGTGAATAGACCCGCTGTAAATATGTACGTACATATTTTGTCATTTTGTGTTTAAAAGTAGTTTTCTGTGTTTTTTCAAGTATGGAGACGGTTGAAAAAGCATTCAGTTGCGCTCTAGACACTGGACAAGTCTGTGGGAAAACTCAAGTGTTTTCCACATACCATTCAGATCAGAAAGAAGATCGAAAGCACTTGTTAGAGGCACGAAACATCTTTTAGCGTTAGGTAAGTGCCTATTACCAACACAATCCAATCTGAAGTTAATTAATACATGGTTCGACTGGACATAAATGTTTTATATATATAAATAAAATATAGGTTACGGTATGTGTTTGCGCACGTGATATCAGGAAGCAACGTAATACGCACATGACGACAGGAGGTTGACGGCGATGCGCAAATCGAGTTACCACTGCCACTTCTGCTAGTTTTACTGAGATATCTTATCGCGTGTGAATTAGCCATTAATATTACAGACGTCCTTTGGTAAAATTACATTACTCCATCTACCCTTGTAAAGTTAATCCTATCCGAATAGGGATATAGACTCTCTGGCTTAATGCTCATTTACACCAGGAGTGGAAAATTCATCTATCCAGAAATTAATTAGCCAAACCCCTTATCCTATGTTTAGTTTATGGTAACATTTTATTTCAATAGTCCACTTTAGACATTCAACTATCTATAAGTAACGTTGCAACTACGTTAACTAGCAGTCATTCGATTATTAGTAGACTGTCTGTTTAAACTTTATTTTGATGTTCCTCCAACAGACATTCTACGGACTATAACTGTAGAACTATGTACATGTCAACTTCTACTAACCCAAGCCCTACATAACCCTAACCTAACAGTCTACTACAGTCTATAAATACTCTAATGAGAGTTAGTTGACATGTAGTTGCAAAGTTTCTTATGGTTTGGAATGTCTAAAGAATCGAAATAGAGTGTAACCTAGTTTACACCAAAAAAGCTTGGTTTGTGCAAAATGGCTGTTATATGTAGCATTCAAAATCCTGATTCATTTGAATGAATCCGTTAATTTAGATGGTTCTTTTAAATGAACAGATTCTAAAAACAATCACAAAATCAATTTCCTACAAGGAATTGCATGCTGTATTCAAGTGCATGTGGGAAGCTTGAGTCACACATAAAAGTTGAAACATAACACGGAAGTAGCCTAAACAAAATTTAAAATGTGTATATTGTGAACAATATATCTTATTTTAAGGCGAATTCTCCCTGCGCCAACAGATGGAGACCAATAGTTAAAAGCATGTCACATGTCAGACATTCCACGACCCGACAAGTGGCAATTCAACATTCTGCTGTGAGTCTAGCTCCACCCTTTAGGAACCGTAAAGGTTCGCCATTTTGGTACCATTCACAACTTTTGACAGTGAAAATGGAAAAAATTAGGTACAGCACTGTACCATACCGTACTGCTCGGTGGAAACAAGCATAAGACAACCCATTATTTTCTCGACAAAACAAGGGAATTGACTCAAGATACTTATCCACATGATAAAGGAGGTCTTGAATGTGCCAAAAATATCAATAACTCATTTTCGACTAAAAACGAAGTTACGGTCTTTTGCCTTTGCACGGCAGAATTGTTATCCTCTCTGAAAACTACCAATCCTATCTTTAAGCAGTTTTAATGTACTTAGCAACATTGTGTTGACTTGTAGTGTAGCTGACTATTTACTTTTATTGTTTCTTGTGTTTCTTGATTGAGCATTTTTTTCAGAATTCCTGAACCTTTTTTTTTTTTTTAATGCCCACTTAGAAAATATTTGAAATATCTCAGGTAATTCTCAGGTAATTGTCAATAATAGCCAATAGGAGAGCACAGATTTCAGCTTGAGTATCAGCTGAGGCAAGCAATCGTTCACAATCAACAACATTTTGACACAAGAGTCAGCCATTACAGCGCACTGCAGCCGTTTGTTCAGAACATGCAAAAAACAGGTGTGATCATTTAAAGGATGTCAGGATCTGCTTTCCTTCGATTAGTTCTTTAGTTGATTAGTTCTCCCTACAGTCTTTGGACAAATATCCCAATCACACACTTAAAAAGCAACTGACAGCCGATAGCAAAATGAATCACGAAGCCCCCCAATAACACTATCTTCCTGCCATATCCAATATGTGACCAGTCAAATGTACCAATCCTTCCCGGTTCAACTTTCTCCAATTATCCCCTGCAATCACAAACATGCATTTACACATGCATGTATCGGGCCGCTACCATTGAAGCAGTGTACTTTCTTTTGATTTATTTTTGTTTTTATGAGAATGGCTAGGAGGCCATTTTGTGTGGGTTGAAAGGTCCTCCATTACAGCTGAGTGGGGGCAGGGGGTAGTATTAAGGTGTAGGGGTGTAATTGCTCTCAAACTGTCCCTTGATGCTGTAGTAATAACGGTCCAGCCCACCCTGGCCATCCTGGCCTCATCAGCCATATGGGTCTACCTCTCTAGGTCACCTTTGTTGTAAATTTGCCCTGCCCCATGTTAGTCGTTCTGAACAGCAGTGGCCCTTTTCTCATTCTCAACCCCATCGCTCCCTAAGGAGCAGTTAACAGCAAGTGTGTTTGCTGGAGATTACCTGAAAATGTCAGATTACTTGTAAATGCCATGGGAAGAAAAGTGAGGTGTTTTCCAACCATACTGAACACGCTCCATCTTCTCCCAACCGCAATCAAATTGACAAACAACACACAGAGTCCATGTACAGTCACCTAAATAGGCACCGCAAACAGGTCGACCCACTTCAGCCGACAACAAAAATAAATCAATATACCTGCAGTGAAGCACAAAAACATAGTTCACACACATACAATCTTGTGCACCAAGAAGCTAATGTAATATGAGGGAGGTGACAAGTCCTAGGTTTTACTCTAGAACTTTGCTGTTCTAACTCTGCGGTTTTCAATGCTGTGGGTCCGTGGAAAAGATATAGAAAATATAAGAAACCACATTTTTATAGCATTTCTAACTTTTTTTAAGGATTTATGATGCATAGTTAATTGTTTGCATGAAAATTAAGCAAATTAAGTACTTTAATTTACCAACATTTTGCCATACTTCAGATTAGGTTCCAATTCTCACTTTTAACTTACTGTTACCTACTAATTCTGCCTCAGTAAGCTTCTAATTACTGCGGATTAATAGTTAGTATGGTAGTTGTTACGTTTAGGTGTGAATTGGGTGGGATTGGGGATGTAGGTCATGCAAAATAAGACTAATAAACAGCCAATATCCTAGTAATATGCATGCTAATAAGCAACTAGTTCATTGTGAAATTTAGACCCTAAACTAAAGTGTTACCAAAAATTCTTACTGACCCCATACTTTTGAATGGTATAACATTCAAGTATCTGGGTGAGTAAGATATTTTTTTTTTATTCTACAAGGATGCATTAAATTGATCAAAAATGCCAGTAAAGACATTTCATATAAATGCAGTTTTATTTGTCAAAGAATCCTGAAAAAAGGGTTGGCTGAAAACCTGGTTGGGATCCCTGGCACTGTAAAGGTAAGAACTCCCTGCTTTTGAGAGAGAGATGCGAAGAAGAGCAATTTAGCTTTCATCTTCCCAAAGGATGCAGGACATTTCCTGCCCCTAATAAGCTGAGAGTGTACAACGTTTCCCTGCGCATGCTCATATGAAGCCACTTTAGGACAGTTATGAGGTTCTTCATTAGCAGCAGCATCAAAGCTATTGGTGACCAGCATAAAATGTAGATTGCTGTAAAATTTTCATATACAAGAAAACTTAATCTGCTCTTGTGTGTATCGCAAGTGCAGCGCATTTTAATTCAAGAAACAAAAACAGGTTTGGAACTACATGAAGGAGAGTAAGGACCCTATTTTAAGATCCAAGCGCATGGTCTAAAGCGCATGGTGCAATTGTACTTAGAGTGTGTCCGAATCCACTTTTGCAAGTTTAACGAAGGAAAAAACGGTCGGTGCGCCCGCCACATGGTCTAAAAGGGTAGTCCCTATTCTGTTAATGAGTAATGGGAGTGTTTTAGGCGTAATGTGGAAAAACCAATCAGAGTCTCATCTCCCATCCCCTTTAAAAGCCAGTTGCACTCGTGCCATGGCGGATTCGCTATTTACATGGTGGAATTTGCAAGCGGAAAAGCTGAATGCTTCTCTAGCGAGGAAACAGATATGCTTGTGCGCGAGCAGACCATCTACGGGACAAAGTGTAAGTGCGTTATGGACCCGCCTATAGGCGGACATTACTAATGCGCTCTTTAAATAACAAAAAAAATATAGCGCACTTAGACTTTAGACCAGGTTTTTGTTGGTCAATGACTTTATTTCAGTTGCCTCAAAATAGCAACGTGCCAACAATGCGCCTGAACAAACCCCGTTTTCAGACCAGCATGCCCATGACCTCACAAATGGGTGCAAATGCATTTGCTATTTAAATGGTGGAGCAGGACGTGAAAATGCGTCTTGCTGAAACTAGCAAAAAATACTTGCGTCGCATCTGGCGCTGCATTGCGCCGGGTGAATAATAGGGCCCTAAATGTTAATTTTTTTTTTTTTTGGATGGCTGCAGTTTCAGGCCAAATGGATGTCCTACGAAGCCCACCACAGCATGGTGTCCCGCTCGTTCAAAACTGCTGTTTGTTGCCCCCCGGGGAGAGGAGATGGTGACACCCCCCTTGGTAGTTATTACCCTACGCAGGCTGCATACTCCACCTACATTGAGCGACGATACTGATCACTGGTTAATTGTGAGAGGATTTAAATTGGATATACTAACTTGGATAGTATTTCTCTTGGGAAACTTCCACTAACATGAGCCATGACTGACTTCATCAAGAGGCCTGTTAGATTGTACGCAGCCTTTTCTGTTCAGACAACAGTATTGATCTGAACCATTGTTACCTCCAGCTGTTTTGGGAAATAGCATGCAACACAGGCCTTTATCTATAAACAATATGATGATAGAGGCACATAAAAATCATTCAGAGTGACATGTAGCAATGGAAGGCCTTGCGCAGGGAGCTTGTGAACAACACACTTGGGCAATACATCTAAGGTCAAGGCTACAGTTACCAAGGAAACAAGACCATATTTAATGAGCTGCCTACTGATTCATGTTTTCAAACAGCTTTATGTCTAATGTTTTATGGAACATAACTACTTAAAATATAGACTCTATGCACTGGGAAAATATATTTGTTTTGAAATACTGTTTTATATACACTGATTTATACACATATAAATACTGGCACATTTCAGCCCAACAAAAGCTCCCTTCTTCTAGTAGTCCATGCGAATGTTGCATATTGGATTTGTGTTGATTAATTTGCTAACATTAACCCTTGCTTATTAAAGCTCATTATCTCTCTCTCTCTAGTGGTTCTGCTACTGCCAAACAAAAAACCCAGACTTCACTATCAACGCTGATGCCGGTGCTCAGTCAGCATCATCACATCGTGCTAATCGCTCTGTTAATTAGTTTAATTGTTGAAGACCTCGGCAGTGCTTCTCCAAAGCTGCTGACGATTTACGGCATGCTAAAAAAGAAAGAGCTGCTGGCTTGCTGCTGTCGATCAACCCAATACCAGACGCACTCACACAGTGGTGAGATATCTGCCAAATAACCTGTCCGTTCAGACACTGTGGGATCTGAGGGCCATATAAAAAAAAGTATGGGTTTTCATGTTTTATGGGGTCTTTTCATAGGCATAATGATTTTTATACTGAACAAACTGTATATTTTTTATATATGCCGTTTACATTTTCCTCAAGGGGACCAAAAGATGTCCCCACAAGGACAAGGATTTCAGATATTGTCATATTTGGGGGGACATTCTGTCCTCATAACGCAGGGTCTACCTGGACCACACACACAGTAACATACACACACGCACACACACACACGCACACACACACACACATACACACACACACACACACACACACACACACACACGCACAAGTACGCACAGACACGCACACACACGGACACACACACACACACACACACACACACACACACACACACACACACACACACACACACACACACACACACACACACACACACTCACACACACACACACACACACACACACACACACACACACACACACACACACTTTGGATTTCCGTGTTCCATAGACATGGTGATTTTTGTATTGTACAAACTGTATATTCTGTAGATTTATAAGTTGTTTTCCCCATGGGGGATCAAATATGGGGACCAATTATTGGTCCAGCCTATATATATATATATGAACACATCTCAATTACATAATGCTGCCCAAGAAAATTAAGTATTTAATTAAGTATTTAAAAGAAAATTGCCCCTCACTTGTTACATTAACACATGAATCCTCTCAGCTCATAAAACTGTAGGTTTGTTCTGGTTTGTTACAATAGCTTATCCTTTAATGGCCTGTTTTGGTGCCCATTCACCGAATATAATGAATTTCCGTGGCTTATATTGTGTGTGTGTTTGGGTTTTTAAAGCACGCCTTAAAATGAAGTATGATCATTAAAAAAAGTGTGGCAGACATACGTGCTTGAGGAGGGGCTTGCTGGGGCCCTGTGATTGACAGCCCCTCAAAGCAGTCGGGAGAAACTCTACTCATCTTTAATTGAAAATTGAGACAGTGCTGAAATGAAAATATTGATTCATTCATGGGGCAGACAATCCAGACCTGCCTGGATTTGTGGGATACAGGACGGAGATGGAGGAGGGGTGGAAAGACGATTGTGAATAGATCCTGAAGAGTGTGAGAGAGAGAGCTCTAGATAACATTCAGATGGGAATTAAGAACAGTTAAGAACTAGTTAAGAACATTCTGAATGATATGAAATGACATGGGGAAAATAAGGCATGTGATTGTTTCCCATGATCAGGTAAATGCTCATTGGGTGTGTGGAATGAGAAGAGTTTTGCTTGTGTCTTTCAACCATCGGAGCATAGCTTGTGCTTCTGAACAGCCAGAGAATATGATCTGAGTGACAGCAGCCCCTCAGTGAAGCTCTGGGGTCTTCAGATATGTCATCACCGCAATGCACTACTGCCTAATTACAACTTGTAATTGATTTCATTAAGTTTTTAATTGAATCTAAAGACAATTAGAATAGGAGGCTGTTCTGAGATGAGAAAGATGGTTAATGAAATGTGTTAAGCAGAAAGCAGGTGAACAAATCTAACAGTATATCTGTAAAACCAGTAAGCCATTCTGCTCTAAAATCAATAGGACAGGAAGCAATTACAGCAGAGATCTAATGTAGCCATGAAGCAATGAGCCAATTAATGCGCACAGCCAATAAGCATGTTATAAGATGTGAAAGTGTTGCGCTGAAAAACATCTAAAATCATCAGGAACATTGACTGTGACAGAGTTTTCATTTTCTTCCCTTTGCCACTGGATAAGGGTATTTTGCAGTTTTGCAGACAAGTTGTCACCTGTATTTTGAACTTTATAGATTTATATAATTTATTAATTTTGATGTGTTGGACAAAACAAAACAAATTATTATAAATAGTAATAATAATTATTATTATTGAATGACTGCTGTCACTAAAGGTCAACCTGCACCAGGTAAATTCTCATTAAAGACGTCAATCCTATTTTTATGTTTCATCAAGGATTGTCTAGACTCGTGTTGTGTATATACATTTTCAGCTGGTACTTACAGATAACTTATAAAATCATTATATTTTATCTTCAATTACAATACCATAAATGTCTGCTCTCAATCACCCATCTAATTAAAATAATAAAGGTCATCGCTTTATTATTGCATACATTTCTGTCTTGACATTTACAAGCTTTCTGTCATTTTCAATACATTTTATCTGACTTGGAAATAATATACATACATTTTTTTTTGCTTGGTAAGGAAATGATAATCCATTGTGGGGAAATAAAAAGCTTTGTGAGTATGATTTGTTTTTGGTTGGTTAATGGGTGAGTTGGATTGCCCATCTTTCTGATGCTCCACACTTAAAACAGCCATTACATAAATTAATAGCTGGCACTATCCAATAATGCATTTTGGCAGAAACATGGAGCAATTTTACGATCACAGACAGTCATGATGGAAATAAAAGTGGGAGAGATATGGATAACACAAGGGATTTGGGACGAGACTGTTGAGCTTTAGCTCTGTTTGTTTAGTCCATTTTTGCCCATTTAAATTCTCTTTAATCTGTTAAAATACATTTGTATTGTTTTTCACTTTCTCTTTCTCTCCATCACATTAATTACAACTCGTAATGGAACAAATTAAAGGGATAGATCACGTAATAAGATCGTAAAAATAGATCACGTGTGTGTGTGTGTGTGTGTGTGTGTGTGTGTGTGTGTGTGTGTGTGTGTGTGTGTGTGTGTGTGTGTGTGTGTGTGTGTGTGTGTGTGTGTGGGTGCGTGCGTGCGTGTGTGTGTGCATCTTCATTAAAGTATAGTTGACCATAAATCAGTCATTACATTGGCAACACACTTTAAACACATTTAAAAAACAACAGAAGTAATAATGAAATTACATATAAAGATATACTTAAGTTCTACTTAAGTGGGTCAAAAGACAATCTAAAGTTCAGTTATATTTAATATGAATTTAAACTATAGGCCTAATACAGTTTTTTGATAAGTGAGGATTCTTAAAAAAAATCATGAATTTTCGGTCTTGGGTGAACTGTCCTATTTTTATTGTTTTTATTTTCACACTAGTCTTGTCCATTTATTGATACAGTTTTCAAAAGCAAGAGCATAAAATAAGACATTCAGGCTTTAGATGAAACATTTATGATGTCTGAAAGGGAATATAATGGTTTCTGTTATGGTGTCCTCTTCTACATAACAGATAATGTGATTGATTGACAGATAATGTGTGTGTGTGTGTGTGTGAGTGTGTGTGTGTGTGTGTGTGTGTGTGTGTGTGTGTGTGTGTGTGTGTGTGTGTGTGTGTGTGTGTGTGTGTGTGTGTGTGTGTGTGTGTGTGTGTGTGTGTGTGTGTGTGTGTATGTGGGTATGTGGTCAGACAGCCACTTTCTTTGTTCTGGTCCTTATTATAGCACATCATTATGCTGCCACCTCATAGAGACACACAAGAGAACAAGCCCATATTTTGAAGCTGACGGTGAATGAAAATGTAAATTGATGTATTGATCTAAATTTTGTTCTGAGGGCTATGGTGTGTGTGTGTGTGTGTGTGTGTGTGTTTGTGTGTGTGTGTGTGTGTGTGTGTGTGTGTGTGTGTGTGTGTGTGTGTGTGTGTGTGTGTGTGTGTGTGTGTGTGTGTGTGTGTGTGTGTGTGTGTGTGTGTGTGTGTGTGTGAAGCCTTCACATATGCCACAGTATTTCACACAATCAATATGATTCTAAAAATGACATGAATATCTTCATTCGGAGCTCATTTGGCCAGTTTATGTACATCAGCCTGTGTTTGTGTGAGTTTCAGTATTATGCTTGCTGGACACATAATAACAGTGAGTGCACAAAACAACTGTTAACCTTCCATGAAGTATGGGAGATTCCCAAGAACAGGGAAAATTCGGAGAAAGAGGAATCAATGTGTGTTTCCTGAACACATGCACCTGTTTGGCAGTTTTTGTGCAAATAGCCTTTGCGTGTGTGTGTGTGTGTGTGTGTGTGTGTGTGTGTGTGTGTGTGTGTGTGTGTGTGTGTGTGTAGTCCAGGTACGTTCCGGGGATTTTTGTTCCCCATCAGGAAAACGGCTTATAATACTAAATTATTTTTTTTTAAAATGTTAAAATGCAGAAAGTTTTTTGTTGTTGTTGTTGATGGGTTTAACAGTGAAGGAACGGAATATATAGTTTGTACTGGATAACAATAATTATGTCAATAGAAAGTCCCCATAAAACATGGAAACCCAACATGTGTGTGTGTGTGTGTGTGTGTGTGTGTGTGTTGCAGGTGACACTCTGTAAAGGCCTTTCACATTAACCCATAATGCCATTGACATTTATAGTCCCTGATGTCTAGTGGAGGTCATTGATGGCTTTCTCTTTAAATGCCACATTGTAAAAATGACACTTTCTTCTCTCTCCTCTGCCACCCTGTAACCGCCAGCGATCTGATAAAAGCAGGATTATGACTGACCAACATCCATGAATAACTTGACCTTTCACCTGTCCATTTGCTTTTAACAACTTGTTTTAACTGCGCCTGTCTCGCACATAAATATACCGCTCTTTAGAATTCCATCCGCAATTTTCCCAGCACAAACTGTAATTTATAACAGCGTAAAACTCCTATACATTCCTTATGTATTCATTCTCCTATCCCAGATCTGAACACGAGACCAGCGTTTATGTTCATGTCTAATTCTGTGAAAGCCTTCAGTTTCTTGGTAGGACAGAAAGTACAACGGTTAAGTTTTTCCTCAGGTGGAGAGCTGATGGAAAACATGGGATCACGTGCCAGTCTTTCAACAGGACTTTCCTCTTTCCCTCCTCATCTTAATTCTTCTCTTGTAAAGCCCTTGGCGTATTCCATTGGAGTACCTGTAATTCTCCTATGTCGAGTTGGCACAAAGATTACTGTTGTCATGGATGTTTGATTTGTGTTAAAGGGATAGTTTACACAAAACAAAATTGTGATGGAAATAAATATGACTCGATGGGATGTATCAGTGTCTTCTAAAGTGAAACAATAGGTGAGTGTAAGAAAAACACTAATATTTTTAATTAGTTGACCATTATCCGCTCAACTGTCATACGAGTGTTCAAAAAACGTTTTGACACGTGATGTAAATGCATTGTGAAGCTCATGCAAGCAGTGGCGTTGCTCTGTGCTTCCGCTGTACTTTTCACACTAACTTCACTTACAATTATGTCAAGCTGAACTCGTGAACGTGCCTAGGACTGCAGGCCAGAAGCAATGGTAAATTTTAACAGAGTTTAAAGCATACGTATTTTTCTTGCACTCACCTATAAATTGACTTCAGAAGACATTTATTAATTCACTAGGGTTCAATGCATTAACATCACAATCGCTGTGTATGTTTTTTTAAGAGCCAACCGAGTGGTACCCATTCAATGGCATTATGAGGACTTCTAAAAATCTTTATGTTTATCTGAAGAAAGAAAGTCATATACATCTGGGATGGCATCAGGGTGACTAAATCATGAGAGAATTTAGTTTTTTGGGTGAACTATCCTTTCAATCATGAATATCCAGAATTCACCCAGCAGTCACACCCAGTTTGATTTGCCTAATATGCATAAATCTTGATTAATAATTAATAATAATAATTTGCTAAATTTATATAACGTTTTTCTGGGTACCCAAAGCGCTTTAAATAGAAGGGAGGAATCTTCATATGAATGTGACGGCAGCCATATTGTGCCAGAAAGCCCACCACCCACCAGCTTATTGGTGGAGAGGAGAAAGAGTGATAGAGCCAATCAGTGTAATATATATATATATATATATATATATATATATATATATATATATATATATATATATATATATATATATATATATATATATATTATATATATATTTTTCAAAGTTCTTTTTATGTGTAATGAAATTCTCCAATACATAGAAAATGTGATTGTCTTGTAGTGCAGTATTCATTCACATCACGACATCGATTCTATGGAAGCCCATTTTCGCCATGGAATAAAAAAAAAATATATATATATATATATATATTTTTTTTTATATATATAAAGGGTAATTGCGCCATTTTATCTCACATTGCGGACAATTCCAAGTTTATATCTCACATTTTTGAGTTATAATCTCATAATTCAGACCTAATTTTGTGGATGTAAGGGTCAGTCTGGAATGGATCACTAAATCACTAAAAAGTAGTTATGAAATATTCATATGTAAGGTGTTATCATAAATTCGCAATTCAAAATTGTGATATAAACTCATAATAATGATAAATAAAGTCAAAACTGTATGTTATAAACATGCAATTCTGAGAGAGAAAAAAAACGTATTCTGAGATATAAACACAATTCTGAGAAAAATGTGAGAATGTAACTGTCTCACATAAATGTGAGATATAATCTTGAAATTGCGACAAAAAAGAGGCAGAAGAGTGCATATAAACTCACAATTTTGAGTCAGAATTCCAAGATATAAACTCTCAATTCTGAGAAAAAAAGCTTGTACTTGTGAGATATAAACTTATAAGAGAAATAAAGTCAGAATTGTGAGATAAATTGTTTTTTATGTTTTATTTTGTGGTGGAAACTTGATGCCATAAATACCAAATAAAACAACCAAACAAAACTGAACTGGCAATTTTTTGAAATATTTCTCCTTAGAAATACAAAACCTGTTTTTTAAGTAATATTGTTTTAATTGGTAATTAATGTATGCTTTTTTTCTCTGTGTGCTCAACATCACTTTCCTTCCTTTTGTAGTAACCTGAAGCCAGCTACTTTATATCATCCTCCAGAAAGTGACATTACTTTGGCTTAAATACAGCATCACACATACTTGGTATTAGGTTTAAGTTAATTAAAAATACATTAAATTATGTGATGTATTGTGGTAATAGTGGGTTTGTTTCACTCTAAAACATTAAATCCGTTTGATAAAATGACTGAAGAGCTTCATGAATGGATGTTGATGTTGGTCTGCTGCATGTGATGCACAGCAGGTGTGTTTAGGTTGCATTAAGTGTGGATGGATGAATGCATAGATGGGTGAGTTGTCTTTGTCACTCACGGTGTGAGATGCCATGCATCATTAAAAGCACCTTCACATTTTTTGAGAAACAAGAGGAGGTTAATGTGTTCCTGTCAATCAAATCACACCTCTCATGCACATGTGGTTTTTAACCTTCCTCTATAACTCTACAACTCCTGACATGAACTCATAAAAATGTCCCTATGCTTTCCATATGTGTTATTTTTGATTTCTGCATAAAAGTCACTAGGGCTTTTTGAGAGTGCAAGCTGAAAATCAGAATGCTATGTCAATGAATCCTGATGCAGAGCAATATTTCTCTAACTCCAGGGATTTCTCATCGCCGGCAGCATCTGCTGTAGTGGCAGGTCTCAATGTCTTTTAAAGTGTGTGTTTCCACTTGTCCAGAGCCTAATTCGTTTTTTTCCACATGATAAGTCTGATATCAATCCATCACTAGCAGCTATAAGGTATCAGTCTGGCCATCGCTGGCTGCTCATATAGGAAATCATTGGCTCGCTGTAATGTCCTTCTAATGGTTTCTGTGGAAAACGAATGATCCATCAGTGCGCGTTAATTAAAAACGACCCCAACAGGAATGAGCTCTAATTGCCTGAGATATTTGAAAGAGGGTTTCTTTAAATGTACATGATTGTTTCCTCTGTCAGCAAAGCCTTTTTAACCGATTTATTCTAATCCAGATTTCATCTGATGAGACAGCAAAGGAAATGACACCCACACTGCAATGGTAAACAGCTCCCATTATAATCAACAAAACTGCACACTTCAGACATGTGCATCTTCACTATACTTGTTGTAGACTGCTTTATTGATGGGAGCATTCTTGTTTTGTCGCATAGAGCCACTAGACGCCATGTTAATTGCCATTTAGGCTTTAAATCACAGGAGGTTAGAGAGTTTCTGAGATGTTGGTTTCTAGTGGGGATTATTACTATGCAGTGGTATTCAATTGTATCAGGCAGCGGATCACTACAATAGAGTGGTGCAGAGATTACGTCCATGGTAGCCAAAATGGTTCGGCCCGATAATGGCTCAGATCTGGCAGGCCGGAAGAAATAGGATGAGACTCAGGATGGACGGGGGATGAACGGCGGCCCCGAATCGGTCCAAATACACTGGCCCAAGTCCGGCTACCAAAACTGCCGGCATTGGACCACAATCACGCTGACAAGGTTTGAACACTTGCTCGGTACTAAGTCTAATCTGGGTACTAAAACAAAGCCAAGACTGACGGCATTTGGCCACAATTATGCCAACAAAAATGGTACACTCAGCCAGTACTGGTCCAAGACTGGGTACTGAAACAGACTTGACACTGGGCCACAATCATGCCAACAAAAATGTTACACTCAGCCGGTACTGGTCCAAGACTGGGTACTGAAACAGAGCCGATATTGGGCCACAATCATGTCAACAACAATGTCTTAGCCGGTACTGGTCTGAGTCATGTTTGCTAAATTAAAAAAAATATATTTGTACTTAATCTTAGACAGAATTAAAAACATTTTTGTGTTCAGTAAAATTCTAAAATATCTGTATTAAAGACTCCTTCCAGTTTTTATATAAAAACAGAGCTTTGAATAATGTTTTCCACAAAATTACATTGTTACCTTAAAATCCTTAGGATGGCATACTTCCAACTAAAAGTGAAATTGCATGTGACATGGCGTGGGCCGGATCTGGGCCGACACTTTGTTGCTGTCTGGGATGCTTATTTACACAGACTGTTCATGTGTATGTATGTGTTCACACACACACAAAAAAAAAAAAACTTTTTGGTGAGCCAAACTTTTGGTGAGCCGCTTCCAGAACACATCTGAGTGAGCAGACACTCAGCCGTAATTGGCCTGATTGACTTTCTTTCCTAGGAACCATCTCGGTGGTGGTGGGGAGGAGGATGGAGGTAAATGGAAGCCTCAGCATCTGCGAACTCAGACATGTGTAAGTACCTATCTTATATACCACAAGTAATAGAACACGATTGGATAGATGAGAAGGTAATGAGTGATGTAACAATTGAGTCTTCCCGGAAGAACTTATGCTAGAGCTTCATTTCTATTGTATTTTTGAATGGGCTTTTGGTTAAATCGTTAAAATAAGGTCTTTGGTGAACACAAGCTAAAATACATCAGCAATACCCTCTTGTGATTTTCAAAAAGCTTTTAGTTGTCAAACCAGTGGCTAAATGGAAAGGTTGTCGGGCATTAACTGTTCAACCGAACAGAAAAACTCATCTACTCACTAATCTGCTTTCACAGCCTCATTGTCCCTATAATTAAGCTCTAGCAAACTTATAACTTGAACTTTCAGGGAAATGTTTATAAACAAAGACTTCAAAATTGTCGGAAGCTTAGTGATGGTGATGTTGAAGTCATGCGACCGTGGTGTAATACGTTTATAGCCTACGTGTCAGGACTCTGGGCTGATCAGCTCGATTCTGTCTTTTCTGTTTTTGTTTTGTGGTTGCCCATGTGCTTCTAGCACATGGCTTCTGTTTGTTTTGTTTGACATGTGCTCCTTTGTTTGCCATGTCTTTGCCCCACCCCCTCATCTCCTTTGGATTAGTCTGTTTGCTTCACCTGTTGTCTCTTTTTACCCCCTTAGTTTGCTGCCATATTCAGCTCCCTTGTATGAGATGGGAGCAGCTATAAGGGATCTATGGGAGCTGCCTTGTTTGTTTTGTGCCAGATGTTTGCCTCTGTGCTCACAACATCCAGTTAGTATTTTTCTTTGTCCTTCTCTTTTGTCTCCAAGTTTCTCTTACTGTCCTGCATTCCCTTCTTGTCTACCCCTGCCTCACATAGCTTGCCGAATCTGGGACCCTGAGGTTTATTTCTGTCCTTGTTCTGTAAGCCTGGCCTGTTGGATCTCTCCAGGCTGCCAAGCCAGTACACCTACCTGTTTCATGGATTCTCCAGTGGTCATTTTTTTCTGTGTGTGGTCTCTGGGCGGCCTGACCTCCAATCTGCCTATTCACTGGTTGTGCCTGCCCTACTGGGTCTGACTCTTGCCTGTACCGCTATCAGTACCAGCCTGCCCCTTCTGGTTTAATTTGCTTGCTTTCATTTTTTTCCTGCTACACCACGTCTTTTTTCTTTTTTATCCTCGCAAAGGATTGTTTTTGTTCTGACCCTCATGGGCCGTATTTTGCTGAGTTTTGCCTTTTACTAATAAACCTTTATTATTCATCTCAATTTGGGATCTTTCTCTGTTACTGGTCCTAACACTAAGTTTAAATTTTGAATTTTGCTGATTGTAATTAGACTTTAAAATTCATAAACGTTGTGTGCATTTGTGAGGATTATCGCGATGAAAATGATTCACAGACCTTATTTTGTGCAATAATCCAAAAGACAATTTAAGAATCTTTTGTCAAGGGAACCAGGGTGATGCTAACTTCCGGGTTGGCCAACAAAAATATGTTGTCCATGCACCACTCTATATCACTAAGGGACCATAAACAAAAACTTTTTATGAATTTTGGCCGTTCATTTACACGGGGTCATTTACACTGAAAACGTGAGCTTTTAAAAATGAAAGCTTTAGCATAAGTTCTGCCAGGAAGACTTAATTACTACGTCACTTATTACCTTCTCATCTATCCAATCATATCCTAATACTCGGCGTATAAAAGATCGGTACTTACACATGTTTGAGTTCGCAGATGCTGATGCGACAACTACCTCCACCCTCCCCACCACCACTGTTACATCTGTCAGCTGCAGGTGCCATGTGCCAACTGATGGCAACCTAGTCCCTCACCGTTTACATTAGACTCTGTTATTACCGGAATTCATTTCCCAGAACCCTCTGCTCATTATTAGTTGATCAGTTTCAGCTGTGCCTTGTTTCATTTGATCATCACCCGGTCTATTTAAATGCCTTTTGCCTTCATTCAGGATGGAGTCTTGTAGTGATGGCGAGATGAAGCTTCATAAAGCATTGAAGCGTTCCATTCAATTGGTTCACTCATGTGCCGAAGCTTCATGGTGCTTCATTTGCTCTATTGTGCCATCAAGTGGACAATAAATGTAAAACGTGAAGTGTGATTATAATGACATCGCATGGTTCCATCGCAAAAAAAAGAAGCTTGAATAGATCGCTAACAAACTCGCAGAGTCCTAAGTCCACAAAATGTGAGGGGGAATCCATTGCATTTTGCTGGCCCTTATATTTCAAATAGACCACCAAACCGCGAACCACTTCCTGAAGCAGTCACATGGTACAGGCGGCTCGCGAGGCTTCAAACGTCACCACATACGTCACCGACACAAGCCTCGATACGCGCTTCACAGAAATCATCCCGGATTACTCGACACACGCTTCGAAGCCTCGATACGGGAGGACACATCACTAGAGTCTTGTTTGTTTGCTTGTTTGGTTTGGTTCACACTCTGTCAGTATTTTGAGCAGTTATTATTTCGGCTGCGCCCCTGCCTTCGTCTTCAGGCAGGAGATGCAGATCCGCTACCCTCGGATTATGAACTACGGACGGGGCCTGCGCCAAAGAACTTTATAAATAATTGCTTGCTGGGCTGTCAATAAATTAATGCTTTGTTGCATCATCATATGTCCCAAGTCTGTCTGATAGAAATGGTTTTCAGAGTGCAACTTTTTTGACAATGTCAGCATAATGCATCATTTTTAGTCGTTTTTGCAGATCCATGTGAACGGTGATTGTTTTGACAACATAGTCGTCTGTACTTCAAAAACGCAAAAGAAAACTTTTCCGTTTTTAGTACATCGTTGTGGTGTAAACATACCCTAACATATACTAAGAATTTATGAAAGAGCGAATAAAATGCAAGAATGCAAGGCCCCTGTGCATCATTATACGATTAATGTGGCCTAAGGCACTAAAACCAAGAAGATCATAATTTTAATTTTCACCATCCTAGATTTTCATTGCTTGTATTGCATTGCTTGTCTTGGATTGCCTGCCTCATTTTCTTCTTCAGCCTGAAATCTAACAATAAAACAATGACAACACAATTGATGAAGAAGAACCAGCACTGGCATATTCCTGCTATATACATATTTTTATTCTGCTCAATTATGTTATAATAACAAGATCTTATATTGCCCAAAAATATTCGTTCATATTTCGCAAAAATAAAAGTCTTCCCCTGTAAAAATTAATTCTACCAGAAAGACTCGGGAGAATAAATACCGTAACAAATATACATTTTTTAACAGCCCAGCAAGCAATATTATGATATTCAGTTCTTTGGCGTAGGCCCGGACCGGCTCGCAATCTGAGGGTATAGACTCTGCATGTCCTGCTTGAAGACGGAGGATGGAGGTGAATGAAAGTGTCAGCATCTGCAAACTCAGACATGTGTAAGTACCTATCTTTTATACCACAACTATGGTCGGCACATCGACTAAGTCTCTGTTCCCTCCTTCAGGGAACAAGGATTACATACGTAACCGAGACGTTCCTTGCCACTGTCGCCTTTCTTTGCCTTTCTTTGCCTTCACCTTTGGCTTTTGGATTGCTTAGTTGGGGAAATTTAAATTTATATTTATATTTAAAAAGATTATTACAACATTATTTTCCTGTTATCTCTGTAAGCGGCTTTGTGTTATGAATGAGGTCCACTGGAGGCAAGCTGGTTGAGAACCCAAATGCAACTTTAATTCAAAACATAATCAAACATAAAACAAAGGCATGGCAAGGCATGAAACAGAAACAAGAACAACAACAGGAAACCTGGAAACTCAAAACAAAGACACGAACCTGGGGTGTATTCCAGAAAGCAGGTTATGTGACATACCCGGGTATTTTTAAGAGTAAGTAAGCGGATAACCTCAACTTTCGGTTCCAAAAACGGAGGTAACTTTCAGGGTATGTTAGTAGTCATAGCAACTCACTCTCTGAATTTAACCTGCTCCAGAGCAGGTTATGTTCCAGTGTTAGTTTGTTTCAGAGAGGTGACGGAGCATGGCGTGCCCTTTTGAAGACGATCCAGTGGATGTGGAAGCACAGATAACACGAAATCTTTTCCGCCGTGAGAGGGCGATACGACCACGTATCGATGTGTTTTCGTATCCAACTGAATATTTGCGGGAGCCTTACCGTTCTTCAAAAGAATCGTTAATTTATTTAACAAAGATTTTGAAACCATACATAGCAAACGTGACACATCGCGGATTAGCGCTTAACACGGAGCACATTTTGTGCATTGCCCTTCGCTTTTTTGCGACGGGGAGTTTTTTGTATACAGTAGGTGATGCAGAGCATGTGGGAAAGGCAACTGTGTGTAGGGCTTTTCGTAGAGTATGCATTGCACTCAAACGGTTCCTTCACACTTTTGTACAGTTCCCTGGCCATAAACCACCGAGGGTCATTAAAGAGGAATTCCACAGAGTGGCGGGTTTGTCCGTTCTATGATATTCTATGACAGACCATTTATCATAAGTATTAATATGGTACACCTACATTTTACTAAGCCACTAGTCTTGGTAGCTGAGTCTGACGAACTGCCCCCTGGAATCCCATTGACCACAGGTCGCCCTTTATTAAGGGACAGTGCCAGCTCCTCAGCTGGGGTGAGGGGAGGTGGAGGTGGACCCCCACCTGTTTTACGGGCCTCAGCCTTCTTTCTATTGGCTATATAGAAAACTAAATTACATTAAATACTAAATTACATGGCATCAGTAACAAGTTTAGTAAGTTTAGAAAACATTACCTTGCTGGAGAATGTTTTTGTGTTTAATTTTGACTTGACTCACACTTCTTCTGGCTCCAGAAGGATTACACCTTATAAGAAGAAGAAGCTAACATATAACAAGCCAATTATGTGCATTTACTGTAATATTAAGAAATGTATGGAGGCCAACAAGTAAATAGGCTACTTGTCTATTTTTACATGCCCCAAAGAATTTTTGCCTAATGAAAGGGGAAAATAGCCCATTTATAATTTTCTAAACTCACACATTTACTCTGTCCGTTATTTTTTGCCAAGCCAACTCTCTTTCTTTTGCTGATGCAGCAGTATTACTTTTTTTTAGTTATAACGGGCTTATAGTCTTCATAAGCAAGCATTAAAACCTCCAACTCAGTTTCACTGAAGTATGTAGCTCGCTTTTTTTCTCCCTTGGTTTCCATGGTGACTCCTGAAATCGGCGATCCATTGAAAATGTCTTTATGTACTCGCCGTGCCCGCGCATTAACTCTAGGTTAGCAATAGGAGGTTGATTAATCTAACTCCTCACAGGTGTTTTGGAACCGACATACCCAGAGTAAGCAAGTTTGGGGTTAATCAACCAAGAGTTCAAGGTTTATCTGACGGTAAGTTAACCTCGCTTTCTGGAATAGACCCCTGGACAAGAAACATTCAATACTAGACAAAGACACAGGGCACACATGAGGGCTTAAATACGCAGACTAATTACAAGACAAGGAACACCTGTGAACAATGATCAGACGATTAACAAATGACAAGACACATGGCAGGATCACATGACAATCAGGGAATCACATGACAGGCAAGAACAAGGAACAAGACACAAAACCCACAACATGACACTTTGAAAAAAATCTGTATTGTAAAAAGCGCTATATAAATAAAGGTGACTTGACTTGACTAATACTTCTTATGTATATAGTTATGTTGTGTTATAATAATTTTTTAATTAGATATTATGTTGATAAAATAACATGCTTTCTCATAATTGTTCCCCCCTTAAAACAACATGATGTTTATTATCAAAGTTCAGGAGGAACACAATCAAATTATCTATCCACTCAGTACGAGAGGAGGCCTATATATATACATGGCCGACTCACCTATGGTCCTCTACAGTTTCCAGCATCCACCCCCCACCCCCGTCTCCTCACACTCGCCTGGTTACTATCCTAACTAGAGATACGAGGGGAGAACTCTGGGTTCGGGCCAAATTCTGAGCTCAGAGCCCTTTTTCTCGGACAGCACGCCAAATACGCATACAACTTTTACTCTATCTGATTATTTGTAAGTGTGTACTCGTGAAGTGATATGTCGTTGAAATGATAAGCTTTTTCTACCCCATGAAGATTTATTAGTGGAAAGTAAACAAAAAATAATGTCTTCCTCCTGGGATTATGATATTGTTGTTTTGGCAGTAGATCTAGTGTGTAAAATACTTCCTGGTTGTTTTTGTAGTACATTTATTCATGTTAAGCATTTTAAAATGTCCCCAGTACAAACAGCTCTGTTGATTGTAATGAGAGCATTGTAGTTTATCACGTCACATTGTAGTACAGTAGATGGGGTTGAGAGAGAGTATCTGTCAAACCAACATGATCTCATGAGAATACGTGTGTATTTTTACATTCAAGGAGCATTTCACCCGTGGGAAAATTTATCTTTATTGAAAGTGGGTCATATATGTAGTCGAAATATAATAAAATTTTCGAATTTGGTGCCTTCTTGACCGAGTAAAGAGAGAAAGTAACTTTAGGGCACATTTGTACTGAAAACCACAACTCCCACAATGCACCACATTGCACAGCTCCGCAAACCACTCCCACTAATCCAGAACAACGCTGAGGAGGTATCCGCCTATCAGATTCAGAGAAAGCACTCTACCGTCTACGAGGCTGGGTGCCGCCAGAGTTTGAAATTCATTTCACAGAAAAAAAAATCTAGTTTGTTGCCGAAATCATTATTGAATTACTCCTCGTTTCTATTTATGTTGAATGTTCAGTCCGGACATTGTAATGCAATTTGGATTTGCAAAATAAGAATAAAAATATGTAGGCATGACCATTTTTTATTATCTATAATCATGTAAGGTAACAGTAGGTTAGTAACATAAGTTCCACTGATGGAATGTTGGTCCTCCAAATGTATCTAACATACACGTGGAATGAAACACTAATAAGGAAAACAACGTAAATGTGAACCATTTATTTCAATAATGATATCAACAAAAATAATGTTAACAATAAAAGTTCAACAATACAATAGTAACAACAATAGTTCCCCCTGAGCTTCCTCAACTTACTGGTGCCCGCAGAACTGGCAATCTGGAGCTGGATATTTCAATCGGATTGCCGACACAAGCGGGTAGAACGCAAGACCGTGACCTGCCTGTCACAGACGAGGAGCCCGCACTGGCTCGAGTTGAGGCGGGCTGGTCATGTCGGATTTGAGCAGAAGACTTTCAAAATCATCTTTTCTTGCATATCATGTTTATTTCCTTCCATCATTGTCGTAACTTCCCATCTGGCTCCACAGCGCTTGTTAGCTTAGCTTCCAAACAAGATGGTGGATATTGCTATTAGTTTCGGTATAGAGATCGCTAAGACATGTGACCAACTGGGCGGCGACGTCATCAGAACGCAAAGAATTATGGGTATGTTTGGCCCGTTAACATGGGCTGGCATAGCAGGCTAGTGTTCTGGCATGAAAAAAATAAAAATAGCGTGAAAAACAGAATAGGCTAATCCTACTAAATGCAGCGGGCTAAAGAAAACATTGTTGGACCATACCAGAAAACTGTCGTCCGTTCAAAAGTAATGTTTTAAGCACCACACTCCTCGCTCTCTCTCATCTATCTGCATGCAGTCAGAATTCATGTCAAGAGAGACGCGATCGAACTGTGTGTGTGTGTGTGTGTGTGTGTGTGTGAGAGAGAGAGAGAGAGAGAGAGAGAGAGAGAGAGAGAGAGAGAGAGAGAGAGAGAGAGAGAGAGAGAGAGAGAGAGAGAGAGGCGCGGGCGCGATCGAACAGTGGAAGTTGGAAACATAAAAAAACATACTCCGTCATTTTGTTCATAGAGGTTATCATTCAAACTGCAAAGTGTTTACTTATATTTGTGTAACTTACACTCGCAAAAAAACACAACATTTTGCTTTTGTCACACTCTAAACTCTTGTCAAACTGTAACCTACAACTGTCACCCAACCAAACACACAGTTTTAAAAGCAACATATTTATCCAACCCCATTTCAAAACAGTCTGTGGGTTACATCTTTTGGACATTAATCATATCGCATTGGTTTTCATTTCTTTTCTTCAGAGCAGTTACATATTCTACATTGATTAAAAAAATCAAATGTGTTTTTAATGGTAGTATAATTTTATACGAAAATCAATTATTTACCATTCAGATGAGAATAAAGTTAGGGTTCATTAAAATTAAGGAAAAAAAATATATTGATCCGTTCTTATAGGATAATTCAGGTATTTAGCACTTTGAGTCTATTTTCTAGTTTGTTTTGGATGAACTAAGTTAGAGTGGTGGGTAGAATTTTGACGATAGGTCCTGTCTCGACTTTTTGAATCTTTTAGAATCGCCTATGACCGCTTCAGAGTGGCTGTCTACGAGCATACACAAACATGTCCTTAAAACAACACTTAACGTTGGTTTTCAAAACTGTGCAAGAAGGACTATTGCAATTTATAACACAGCAGGTAGACGGCATCTTGAACACTGCGTTCTTCCCTCCATGCAATCAAGTCTGGCGCCTCCTGTTTGTGCCGCGGATTCCCAAAATGCTTTGCGTTCACCACTGGCAATACGTCACGATGACGTCACATTAGCAATCTCTATTGCTATTCTAGTTTTGACGATGGCGAAATGACGATTTTTACAAGACTCTACCGACGTACAAATTTGTACCTGTTCCTATTTATGCTTATTAAAATCGTGGCATTAATGGTTAGACTCTATTGCTTTCAACTGTCTTATCAATTACGTTTTCAGTCGCATTTATTAAATGCAGTTTACTCATTTAAGAAATAATAACATTTCACTCTGTTCGTGCCTTCTGCTGCAAACTCGTTTCGGAGGATTAGCCTAACTAACATTGTGTTAAACAAGACTAAACTTTAAACCCTTTAAAATAACATTACCTTCTTACATTTTTTAACCATTTTGTAATATAGTGTATTTACCGTGAGACACAAAATGCGTTTTCTCCTATAGAACCATAATACACCAAAACACAACATAAATTCACAAAAGACATAAATTTTATTAGCTTGATGTAATCGATCTTTAGAATCCATACGTTTGCAAGAAACAGATGCAAATTCAGCCCTTTATCCAGCGATCTTCATCTCCATTCTCATCAGCGACCGTAAACGTCAAATTCCGCGCTCGTGATGAATTCAAATTCAAAATTGCGCCCTCAAGAAGCGTTACGACATGTTTTACAGCAGGGATATCAAACGCTCATTGGCTCTCGCCTGCTTCGTCACAAATTGCGACATTCCGTGTTCCAGTCGGCGTGCTATTTGAATTGAAGAAGCGCGCGCGGCTTCACGGTGCGAGCCGAAATCGGATTAACATTTTCATGGATTAATAACTTAAATTCTACTCAGACTGCAACACATAATGATATGAACGACTTTTGGTACCGGTTTTGACATTTTCGCAATAAATAAATTATTGTGATTATAATTGTCTTTCTTCATAATTGTAGCCTGCGTAGTTTTAAGGAATGGTTATGGGTAGTTTTAGAGGTAAATTAGGAGTAGGAATAGTGGCTCAAAATATTTTTTAATGCTATATTGTTAATAAAATTAACTGCCATTTCCCTACACACCTCTGTCCATTACGTTTTATCCTTTTTATATTTTGTATAAAATGGGTATGTTTAGGTTTAAAAGTAGGGTTAAGGGATCTCACATGTATCTATAAAATGGTAAAAGGGAAAATATACAGATATCTTTATGATATATACGTCAACAGTTAACGTTTTGTAGCTGAACAAACGTAATTATTACGTTTTTGTTGCAGATACATCCATATTATTCATTTCAGCATCTATGAAACGCACAAAAAAGTATGTTTTCTATCTTTGAAAAAAAACGTATTAATACCTACATATTAACAATGAGACCAGGCTGGTCAAACGGAGCGCTATGAACAGTGTGACGTGTTCACTGAGAGGATTCTATCACAAGAACAGTATTAATTGGAGATTGTGGATATTTCGAGGGGTTGTGAGAGAGCCAGGGAGAAATGGCAGTGATGAGGGTGGTGTGTCGCTCTCCGTGATGAAATGGATGAATGAGATTAATGACTGCTGTTGCTCTGATTTGTGGCCTGAAACATCAACAGCATCTCTTGATAAACTGAAATCCTGCACTCGTTCAACCCTCCACTCCCCTTTCTCTGTTGGATATGTAGTGTCTGGGACAGTACCATTCCAGCAGACAGGGTCCATTACAAAAACATCCCCATGGGTTCTGTGGAAAGGTCTAAGCTGATACACACACACACACACACACTCACAGCATGCATTAGTATGCAGCAGGCATTACTGGAGGTAGCCCTTTCACACACACTCACACGCACAGACGCTGGTGACAGTTTGTCTGCTCAATACTGTCTGGGTCCTCCAGTTATTCTCCACTTATTGGCTGTTTGTTTTTTATAAGGTGGATCTGTTACCTTTATATTCAGCAAACCTGAAACTCCCTACACCCTAAAGACTACACAGAAACACACACAAGCATAGACTTAACCTTTATACACACATGAAAACAGAGAACAAATGAATCACAGTGATGAAGTGCTGTCACTGTGAACTCTGCCCAATAAATGTGCTGGATTTTTAATTTAGCTGCTCGCTCACTCTCTCTATCTCTAGAATTGTTTTTCCGAGTAGTCCAACAAAGTGTTTAATGTAACATGACATTACATCAATTTTACTTCAGTGAGCCACACTGCCGCTCAAAAGTGTGTACGAATTTTTTAAAAATGTTTTTGAAAGAAGTCTTATTTGAACATTTATTTGATAAAAAATACAATAAAATTTTGACCGAGAAATTTGACTGACTGCTTCAGTCAAGTTTACATGATTTACAAGATGGATTTCCACTATAATCAAAAATTATATAAGAAACATGACAAATGTTAAAGTCGGCATGAAACGGAAGTTGAGATTGTAATTTTTTTCCTTGTTGTGACGTATATCCGAGTGAAACTGTCATGATCCAGCAGAAGTGTCCTTGATTTTCCCTAGTCTTGAGGCTGGATCATGACAGATCCATGTTTTTTGTACAAGCACATGGCCTTTTGTTTGGGCCATGTGCTTGTGTTGTCTCGTTACGTTACCCCGCCCCCTTGTTACCCTCTTGTCTAGTCAGTTTCACCTGTTCCTGTAATTAGTGTCTCCCTTTATATGCCCCTTGTGTTTGCTGTCCTGTGTCGGTTCATTGTGATTTCTACCTGTGTGTTAACTTACCTGTGAGTACCTTGTGAGTTTTGTCTGGTGAATTACTGATCCTGTTTCTGTAGTTAGTTTATGGTCTAGTTTGCCAGTCCTAGTCTAGTCTGGTCTAGTCTTGTCATTTCTCTTCTGTTCATGTTTTGCCCCCTCGTGGGTTTTGTTTTCTCTGTTTTCTGTCTATAATAAACTTTATCACTGCATCCTGTCTGTGCCTGGGTTCACCTTCCACCGTCATAACAGAAACGGCTTCTGAAAGTAGAAAAAAAATGTAGGGCGGGGCTTGATTTCGTCCTTCGGGAATTGATTGGATCGTTGGAGTTTGGGCGTTGCAAACAAAATGGAGGCAGATTTGAATGCCAGTTTACATTCAGTTGTATACGAGCCTCCCGCGAACCAAGGTGAGTCAAGTTCACCCTCGACAGCATCTCGATGTGTCCGAATGGTAGGCTATCTATTTTATCTATCTTATCTAAATCTAGTTATTTACCTTAACTTTCAGTCATAACAATAACCACCATGTTGCTGGCTGCGATGACTGAGAGGCGTTGCACCGATAGCCGCACCCTCATCGGCTCGGGCCGCACCCTTTCGCCATGCCTCGTGACCGAAAGAGAAGAGGTCGTTTTGAGGGGGGAGGGAAGGGTAATGTATTTGATTAAAGATTATAAGGGTACATGAATTAAAAAATAATGAAGTGCACAGATAAATCATTTATAATAAACAATACAATATTACATATAAAAAGAAGATTTGTCAAATTTGATTTCATGCTGACTTTAACATATAAAAGAAACTGATAGAACATATACTGCACAATGGCGGCGCCCTTGCCGCGAAAGATATAACGGTGTTTCTTTTATGTTAACATTTGTCATGTTTCTTATATAATTTTTGATTATAGAGGAAATCCATCTTGTAAATCATGTGAACTTGACTGACTGCTTCATTTCCCCTTTAAATAACTGTCTTGTATTCTAATATATTTTAAAACATAAATTAACATAACTTATATGTTAATGTGGTGCTCAAGAAACATTTCTTATTTGACAACTATTGTGTCGCTTAAAGGGGCATTCGGCAACCCTAGCTAATTTTTCTGTGATTTTCACTTTTGTTGTCGCATGTTTTCTCAGCGAGCTCCCCCTACAGCTGTGAGGCGTATATTTCACAACAATGTTGTAAAAAAACTCACTTGCGGCACCCTCCTCCCCCTTTCTACCGCTGCTCATGTGCATTTGTTATTATCGGAGCCGGCCAACTTTATCGTGTGGAGCTATGTCTACCGAAGTGGGTAATACATCATACACATTGAGGGTGGCGTGTGTGTTTGTCGAATTCCCGTAAAGCAGTTTGTGTTTCTCGGTTCTCACGAAACTTCCTATTTCAAACTTACCGGGATGTTAGTCCCCATGTTGCAAGGTTGGTTTTCCGCCTAGGAACGTTGGGGGGAGCGGGGAAAGTACCATTCTCACCAGAACAGGTTATTAAACAATCCAAATGATTTCTAAACGGTTTTATGAAGTTGAAATAGTTGCCGAATGCTCCTTTAAACGAAAAAATAAACATGGTGTCTGAAAGTTGCGTTTGGTGGTCAGTTTGTGTGTAATAAACAGTTTTGACCAACGGTTTCCAATTTTGATGTCATTTATAGCGAGAAAAGAATTTACCTTCGTTCTTTTTGTCGTTTTCTTTTTCATCCAATAGTTATTTTTATTTTAACCCACAATCACATTCTCAATAAACAGACTTTATTTAATCTTACTCATTCCTTACTGAAAATAACCCAAAAAAATAAATAAAAATACAATTCTCATTCATTGGAAACTAAGCCACTAGATTTTAGGCTTTTAGAGTCTCTCAGTAACCTGTAAGACAGTTGCCTCCAGCATGGAGCTCGCATGAAGAATGAGCTGCCCACAGAGAACATTCTATAAATTGACTCAATATTAATGCTTAATGTCCTAACTTAGTACTATCATGTGAAGACACTTTCAATCAGCATTACAATTTTTATTTCTGTTGCAAATAACCTACCCTGTTTTTATTTTGCAAAAATGGCTTTCAAACTCTGATTCATTTGCATAATTTCTGCATGGTATTTTACATATATTAAAATCGTTAGTACAGACAGACGTATGTAAATGTACATTATACGGTCACACTAAGTGTCTTTAACTATTATGCACTTACAGAAATGTCAGCTGCAATGTACTTATTGTGTTGATGTTGTATTACAAAACACTAGTCCATTAATTTTACAGCTGTTAATTACAGCTGTTATTGAATGCTAGATTTTTTTAAATATAGGTACAATGTAAAAACATGTATGTACACAATATATGTATTGTATCAAATGTAAATGTTAGTACATAGTTGCTAAAGACATGACATTCATTTGGACCCATAAGTGTCATTATAAGGGGCCAAGCACCAAAGGTGCGATGGCACCTACTGTATCCATTAGTTTTCTTATTATTCTTTTTTCCGCCATGGGAGTCTATGGCAACCATAGAGCCATAGAACCGTATGGTAAAAAGTTGTGAAATTTGGCACCCTGATAGAGGACAGTCCAACCATTCACTAGAGGAATTTTGGAATCTCTAACTCAATCCCTCTAGCACCATTATTTGTCCAAAGCTTCACTTACATTTATGCTACAAAAATCCTGTTTTCCTCTGAAAACGTTTCCCCCCCCCTTTTCGCGTTTAAGATGACTCGATTGCACCATATGACGTCATTTTACATAATGACAATTTTCCAGCTGAAAAACAAAAATACTTTTTCCAGTGGTCTCAAACTCAATTCCTGGAGGGCCAGAGCTCTGCACAGTTTTGCTCCAACCCTA
The DNA here is from genome assembly GCF_051911475.1 of Siphateles boraxobius. Classification (NCBI taxonomy): domain Eukaryota; kingdom Metazoa; phylum Chordata; class Actinopteri; order Cypriniformes; family Leuciscidae; genus Siphateles; species Siphateles boraxobius. The sequence continues at coordinate 9,244,151 of NW_027509197.1, read as the reverse complement.
ATCAAACAAACCTGATTCAGCTAATCAAGGTCTTCAGGATTGCTTCAAACTTCCTTGCAGGTGTGAGTTTGAGCTGGTTGGAGCTAAACTGTGCAGAGTTGTGGCCCTCCAGGAATTGAGTTTGAGACCACTGTCCTAGACGGTTTGTCTGATTTCCATGAAAATCGAATCAGATTATCTACAGACCATGCTGCCAAACATTTTATCAAAAACTTTGATACACCCAACCGTTCTCGAATAACGCGCAAAGAAATTCTATGAAGAACCCATATTTGCTCGAACTTGCTGTCCGCCATTTTGAATTTTTTTGAAAACCTCCTTTTTCTAACTCTTCAGCTGAATCCGAAATCGCCCACTAAACCCTCATTCACTATTCCCTACGTTAGCCCACTAATACTGTTCACTTGAAGGAGTGAATGAAAAGGAGTGAGCAAATTCGGACAGCCTTTGAGCGTACATTGGATGTATACTCGCTATTGCAGTGCAAGATTGAATGAGTTTACTCAATAACGTCCACTGTGGTTTCAGACACCACTACAAATGACTGTCCCCTCAAATAACGCCCTATTTGAGGGTATAGGGGACAATTGTTCCTTTTTGTGCTTGACACAGATAATTGCTGCTTGCTATTTTCTCATTATTATTTATTATGATGGTGATTCAAAGAAAAATAGCAGCAGCATGTGTTTGCCTAAAAAATATGGATAACACCTGCCAAAAAAATTCAAACATACAAAACCTGTAAAACTAGACAGGAAGGTAACAGCCAAATTGTATGTATTTCAGTGAACTGCAATGTGTTTGGATCAATAATCCAATGTCATCTTCCAATGGTGACCTTTCCTCCAGTGACCCCTGCCCTCAAAATGTGTGTTTATGGTGACTATCTTTACTTGATACAGAGCATCTGTGCATTAGGAAACACTTTGCTTTGTTTCAGTGTTTACCCAACACAAAAGCAGGAACGCTGAGTGAATAATGGTGTACCCAAATAAATGCAATTACAGACATAGTGCTAGCTCTTAAAATACACAAAGGCATATGACACAATCATGCACACATAATGCATTAGTCTGAAAATACATGGCATTGACATGTTATGAGTCTTGGAGAGGATCTGAAGCATTTTTAAACCTGTGCATCATAAATGTAAGATCACATGCCCACCACACTAAATTCTGTTTGATAATTAAGTCATCGTGTGCATACACATATTGGTATCTGTATTATGTGTTGATCATTAAATTGATTTATAGGCCAAATAAAGAACATGCATGCTGTCTTAATGCACACTGATAATACAGATCTGTCAACACCTAAGGTTAGCATTAACAGTGCTGAAACAACACTTGAATTCCAAGTTAGATCTTTCTTTTTTCACACCTATACTTTGTCCTCAATTTTCTCACCACTTTTATAATAGTTTGCCACTATGCAAGATGAATGCAAATTAATTTTCATCATTCATTTAATAGATCTGTCTTCTCTTGTCTCAATCTTGTCTATGAGATAGCTAATGAAGAGTAGTTTATGAATTTATCCATTACTAAAAAAGTAATAATAATGGAGTTGTTAAAAATACTCGGGAGATTATAAAATGTCAAATAAACAGCATTTCCTAAAGTTATTGTACTATTTTTTTCTTGTACTGTGGTACAGATTTTTATGCATTTGCAATTTGTGTATGTTTTGACAATTTTGTCATATATTGCACCTTCCAATATATTTTCACTACATCACCAAAGTGGCCACCGAGGGTCTTTTTAAATCAAGCATCAAAACATATTTTTGCATTGCTATTCACAAAAATGTTGTTGTTTCAGAAATAGTTAATAAACAGAAGAATATTTGTCGACCGTCATACACTTCAGTACAAAACAAAGCATGTTTTCCTTTTTTAAAAAAGTGTTTTGTTCTGCTCAGAAACTCAGTAAAGCAGATTTCAATGATCTGCTTCTGTCCTCTGATTGTTTACATTTATTTTCAGCCTCAGTTTCCATCTTTGGCACATCTTGGATACAATGTGCGTTAGCGATGACGTCCGTCAAGGTGCTCTAAAAAAAGGACTTTTGTGCTGCAGCATATGAATATCTTGAATCCCATGCATTCATGCCAATGTCGGATTCTTGTGTGTTGCCGAACGACCTTGAGTCAGAGTTGAGCAGAACTCAAAAGCCGCAGAGATTTTTATCTGAAACACGTGTGTGTGCGACTCTGTACAGATCTATTGAGAAGCAGCTCAGGGCTAGCACTAATATCAATGGAGCAATAGAGCAGGTCTGTGTGGGCAGGGCATGGCAGAACAGAGCAGATCCTTTTGCCAGGGCCAGCTGGCACAAACCTGTGAACATTGTCCTGTTGGAACACTGAGTTCCATAATAAAATGCAGAAACATTACCTAAATGTCTTAAGATAGATTACTACGTTTACATTCACCGATTTTCATAAACTAACATTGTATAGGATTGTGGATTCTGAATAGAATGTTTATAAGTAGGCTACCTACCTTTCATTTTCTGTTCACTTGTGCATCACATTTGTTCTAAACAAAATTTCTGTGAATGTAAACAGTTGCATTTTGAGTCAGCGTTACCAACGTTTACATGTCTTTGGTCTGTGTTCATTTATCATTCCAACAGTGCCAGAGTATGTTTGTAAGCGGACCTAGACCCATCTTTTCAGCTCTCGGTTTGCTTGTTTGGTGCGCACTAGGGTTTCGATGGCAGCTTTCACACTTGAATGAACCGCATCTTCACACAAGTAGTTTGATTCGCTTGGTTCGTTCGGTCTGGACCAGAAAAAAAACAACAATATTTAGTCTGGTTCGATTAGTGTTCAGATTGCCATTTTTATCCCTGAACCAAAATATACCGAACCTAAAGGCATAGGGATTATGTTCAAAACCTGATTGGTCAGCTTTTATAACAAATATTTCATAACGGAACTTACCGAACATCCAAACCAATGCTGTGTGCTGGGATAAATGTGCTAATTGTATTTGCGTAGCCTACACATGATGGTATTGTGACCAGCTGAGAACTTGTGGAGGGCTTGTGTAAAGAAGTCAAAACAGCGGCAGGAATCCCTCCGTCACACACACGAAAATGAAGATCTGCTGCTTGGAGATGTGGTTCTGATGCCTGTACTAAACTGTAATGGGCAAACTCGCAATGACGAGAAAAAAACAGGTATGCTTGAGCATTCTGTCCTTTTAGGGTCTCATCTTCCTGTTTTTGGTTTGTTTACATGTCTTTGGTCCGTGTTGTGTTCATATTTCATACGAACCACACCAGAGTTTGTTTGGAAGCAGACCGAGAGCCATCTTTTCAGCGGCCTCGGTACGCTTGTTTGTTGCGCACCAATGTTCGGATGGCAGCGTTCACATTTATGCAAATGAACTGCACTAAAAGAGCAGTCGCACCAGGGTTCGTTTTAATCAATATTAATATTTTATTTCAGCTGTATTAACATAATTTAGTTTTAGTTTTAGTTTTAGTTTGAGATAATAAAAACAACATGTCCCCTTAGAAATTAATCAATATCCCACCTTGGAACTGTTGTTTAAAAAAAAAAAATACCTTGAATATTTTCTCTGTAGTTTTTTTTTTTTTTTTTTTTACAGCGTATATCATATACTAAGTAAACTACAAGTCATCTCTGTGGTCTTCAGTAAAGGTCCACTGTTACCATACAGTACACACAAACTTCACACAAATCCCACTTGACAAGGTAAAATGAATTCCTTCCCTGGGCTTGACAGGACTCATGTTGACGTGCAGTAGCCATGTCTCGTTACACTGAGTCTCTGTAATGAATTGTACTCCGCGTTCAAGAGCTCTGAGGGCCTTATCAGAGCACCCAGTACTCATATGACAGGGGTCAAACTTTGTCCTTCTGCTTATTAGATCATGCCAATAAGGCTTATATTTAGCACAATGTGCTCAGAGCTAATTAGAGCTCTTATTAAAAAAATAATAATTGATTCTCCTCCCACGAGATGGACAAGCAAAGAAGGAAGGGAGTGTAGTGTCCGGCCAGGAGACGAAAGGGGGTCTCGGGGGATAGCTGTCTCTCATACACTTATGTACAAGTATATGGATGTTCATGTTCACACATATACAATACTATTCATGAAAACACATATCATCATCCCATTGCTGTTTCATAATCAGTGATTAAACTGATTACTATTTGATGTGCTTGATTTAAATGACAAATCAAATTAATTGTTGTGAAAGTGCTTTTAGATTTTGATTGAGGTCATATGTATCAGGTGAGGATGACACCCTCCTGTTGACCTGTATTTTTCTCTTTCACTTTCCTTCTCCTCCCCCTTTTCTCTGCTTGTTGTGCTCTTGAGGAACTGGGTCATGACTTGAGAAAACGCAGTGTGTCTTAAACAATTCCCAGGTTAATTAGGGACCATCACCGCACACCTGCACAGGAAACAAACCAGAACACAGGATAGTGTGAGACTTAACAGCTCATATTGAATTACTCACACAGGTTACATACCTCAGGGTTTGCTGAAGACACCCTGCTTTTCACCTTTGCTTAAGACAGGTGCTTTATGTCATTAGAGTATATTCTTTTCATTATGTTAAACTTGATGGACATAAAACATTCATAACAAATAAATATGACAAACTATTGCTTCATATTATACAACACTTAAGATAAAAATCAACAGGTTAAAACAGTAAATTAGAGTAATTCAATCTGATTGGGTCTTTGAAATGTAATACGCTTTGTCAATATAAGTGTAGTATGGTGACAGTTTTGCAAAGGATTTAGTTAAAAAAAATGAATTATAGTACAATGTCATTACGATACAGAAAAGAAAAAAAACAATATATATATATATATATATATATATATATATATATATATATATATATATATATATATGTATACTGTACATAAGTTGGATATATGTATACGCGTGTGTACAGTATGTATATTTAGGGGTGGTAAAACACGATTTCACTTTTCTAACTTTAGCTAGTGTGAAATGTTGCTGTTTGAGCATAGGGTTGAGCATAGTGACATCAGCAACCCTAAAATGTACATAAACCCCGCCCCCGGGACACGCTGTCCATGTTGAGAAGAGGAAAAGTTGTTGTATAAGAGTACATTTGTGAGTCAGCTCAAACTTTAGCATCCTTCTTTTCACATGCAATAAAAAGTCACTCTGTGTGTATCTCACAACAGTTCCTATACGAGCGATTTATAGATTATCATGACAGAATATGCTAGTTGAAGATAGTTAAAGGTATAGCGGAGGATCATTCCGAATTTTAGAGAAGAACCGCCCTCTCCAATTTTTTTAAAAAATGCACATGCGCAACACTCTATTTGCTCCCGAGAGGTAACGCCTATTAAATTATAAACTAACTCAAAAACATTCATGCAAGACAAAATGTCAAATGCCCTTCCGCGTTTTATTTACTTATTATACTGATCGATTGAGTGACCGAGGACTCAAGACATGATATGCAATTGAGAAGTAGCTTGTTGCATTTATGTAATAAATACTATGATGAACACATTGTAATTATCGAAAATGAACACACAAGGTTTTAGAATATTTCAGCGTGATACCATTTACCATTTTGTCATAAGGCTACTTTAGACAAATTGAGATGTTTACCGTGTCTACGCGGTGCATGACTTGTGCCAGGGCTAGCATCGCTAATCATAGCTTACATTAACTTTTACTAGCAGTGATTTTAAATGGATTTCTCCAAATAGCATGACAAACTTTACCTGTCTAGTAGAATCTTCACGAATGCGGCATCAGTGGGAAGCTCAACCTGTTCTTTTAGTGCACGCCAGCGTGTGAAATTTTTACCCAAAATCACTCTGGTCTTGTTTCTATGTTCTGCGGCCTTTCTCTTCTTATCATACACTTCGTATACATTTTTTTCTCTTCCGACCCTCAGCTATTTTTAAAGGAATGGCTGAAACCGTAACTCATCACACATAATACACATGAAAGTGCGCATCCGCAAAAAGCGAAAACTACATACGGACGAGCACGTACAACGGCCTTACGTAAACATATCACCAGAATGATTGACACTTAGGTGGACCAATAGTATAGGCTTCCCACCCGGAAAAAGAAAATCCTCCGCTATACCTTTAACTCCACATCAGCAACATAAATTCATCAACTAACCATTCAGAGACGTCATGTTGCATTCTACATGTTTTCACTTCTTCTTAGGGTCTCTCCAACTTTTTCTGACTCTGTTTTAACATTAAAGGCAGCAGAGTTTCTGTCATTTTAGTGTGTCTGCGTGAGGTAATCCTAATCGTAGCTGCACAAGAGCTCTTGAAACCCCGCCCTCTGAGGCAGCTCATTTGCATTTAAAGGACCAGGCACAAAACGGTGCGTTTTTGCTAACCCTCAAAAAGTGACAACTTTAACATGCTATATAAAAATATCTGTGGGGTATTTAGTGCTAAAACTTCTCACACACACACACACACACACACACACACACACACACACACACACACACACACACACACACACACACACACACACACACACTATAAATAGCCCCCAAAAAAAACAACAGCAACCATGAATCCACAATTAAGTAAAACAACTGCAAGTTTAAGTCAATACACATTGTACTACATTTTTAAAAATATTTAAATAAGGAATCATTTCCAAGGGAGTAACGGCTTGAAATTCATTCCACACACAACCATGGAGCATTATTGGAGAAAGCTGATTTTCCATGCTCCGAGTTTACCCCAGGAACCTTTAATTGAGTACCATTTGATGATCTGGTGGTGTAATTCTTTCTACTTAAAGATAAAAGACTACTAGTGTAATTTGTAAGCATGCCCAGCAATACCTGTGCAATGAATCAATTCTGGACAGGACACATCTACCAAAAAAATAAACACACACAAACACAAAAAAACAACTGACAATTAGTTCAATCATTTTGCATTTAACGACTTATGCAAAGAGCTAATGCTTTGATGTTTTTGGGGTAAAACTATTCAACAGAGAACCAGTATATTTTGATGAACATGACAAATTGATTATGTACGAAACAGCAAACAACTGTACAAAATCAATTGCATGAACATACCAAAGTATTGACAATTTGCTCAAAAGAATGATAAATTGCTTTTTATGATCTGCACAAGTGACTAGATGATGTGGAGGTTAAAGGTCTTGTACACTATCTTTGTTGGAATGTGTGTGTATGTGTGCACCTCAGTCTTCAGTCAACACAATTCCAGAAAACAGAAAGTATGGACCTTATAACAAAGCACTCAAACACCTTGAGTCATGACAGTAAGATAAACACAACCAGCTCCTGACACCATCCTGAGTGTGTCTGGAGGGATCCGTGCCACCCTATGACATCAACTTTACAAATGCCAACTAAAGATATAGCATGAGCTGTAAACTCAGAAACGCAAATAGTTGTTTTTTAAGGGGACGAAACATCTCTGTATGTATTCCTACGCTACTAAAAACCCCTGGTGTGAGCAGAAGGAGTGTTATTGTGTCAATTGTGTCCAGGCATATGACTGCGGTTTCTGCAGTTGTGTGTTTCTGGTACATAGGTCCTCAGGGGCAGTGGTATGCCACACTCTGTTCTATATCACAAGCTGTGCCAGTGGCTGGCAGCAGTTTTGCTATGCACTTTGAAAAGGAACAGAACATAACGAAACTCAAATATAATTTCTGTCCAATTTATTCTCTGCTGCTGGAAGTCCATGTTCCGTTCAATGTCAACATCCAAAGTTAAGCTCCTACTTTAGGAAACTTTGGGATGTATGGAAGGTGAGATACAGTGAGAGACAGAGAGAGACAGAGCTTTCTCAAACTTTAAAATTACCTTTTTGTTTTTACAGAATATCCAGTCCAAATGATGCAGAGTTTTCCGGGCTGCTCTGCACTGGGTTTGGGGCAACTCCAGTGCAGTGTAGAGTCTAATCTTTCTCTTAGGGTGCTTTCACACCTGGATCGATTGGAGACGTTGTTACGAAACAAAGGGGCGTTTCCCTTTTGGCGCGGTTCGTTTGGTCATATGTGAACACAACAATCGCACTCTGAATCGGAACAAAACAACCGAACCGAGACCGCCTAGAAGAGGTGGTCTCGGCTCGATTCCATACGAACCCTGGAGTGGTTCTTTTGTAGTGAGAACACAACCGACCCACGAACCGGAACAAATCAATGTCCACTTTGGCAAGGTGGTCTCGTACCTTTATGTACTGCTGTCGGAGTTTTTTCACCTTTGTGCGGCACTGCTCGACGGACCGTTCATAACCCCTCTCTTTCATTTTATAGCTGATCTTCTTGTACACTTCGGTGTTTTTGTATGTAGTGTCCAACATCCGGGAGATGTGTTCTTCCGACCAAATATCTATGAGGCATTTCACCTCTTCGTAGCACCAAGTCAACCCGCGATTCATTTTGTGTTAGGTTACTGTTGTCATGGCGATGTCCCACAATGGAATGCATGACCTGCACGCATGAGGAAGTGACGTAATGGCGTAAGGAAAGCCCTGGAAGGGTGCGTGGTTTGGACAGCTTTACAACAGTGTGGTGTGAACAGAGTGACATATTAAATTGATTCGGAACGAAGTATTCTGTTTCGGATCTGTTCCGGAACAAAACAAATCGATCCAGGTGTGAAAGCACCCTTAGATTATTTTCCTCGAAAACAAAACTGCATGTTGAGCTGGCAACTCACCAACCCGTCTGTGGTTTACAGGTCAGCTAAATAATGATACCTCTCCAACACAACACATTCCCTGATCACACACTCCTTTAGCCATGACAACACGTGCAGCTCTGTTGAGTCCTCAGCACTTCTGCAGGTGTTTACTGTTGATAGAGTGCTACTGTAGCTCACCTTAAAAGATACGATCTCTCTTTCTTTCTGTTGCCCTATTCTGTCTAACTCTCTCTTTTCAATATTTGACAAAGGTCAGTTGATTTTTGGCATGCACCAGCAGTCAGGATGACCGACTGGGTCAGAATAACCTCTCACTCAATTGCTTCAACATTATAAAATGTCATAGCACAAGTAATGAGACCCACACTGTACATACCAATGTATATCTTTTTCCAAACACAAAAGTAGATGTTTAGCAGAATGTCTGAGCTACTGTTTTCAGATGAATAATAATTATTAATAATAATTCATTACATTTATATAGCGCTTTTCTCGGCACTCAAATAGCTTTACATAGAAGGGGGGAATTTCCTCAACCACCACCAATGTGCCTTCTGATTTGTGATTTTTACTGACAACACCATTAAACTATCAGTAGTTCATGTATAATTCCAGGTTTTCTGAAGCCACATGATAGAGTTTTGTGGGGAACAGACTGAAATGTACGTCATTATTTACATAACATATAATTTGAAATTCACATATTCGATCAACACGGTCAGTCATGTGACATGCGAGAACCAATGCCCTTAGCTATTAAACTCACTTTAACTTTTCCCCCGCATTTGACAAGATTTTCCATCATTTATAACACAATGCTTCCCCACCATTGACCTTTTTTTTTTCTGGCAATTCTTTGTTTTTACATTTTTTTTTGCTAGGGGGCGCTGTTAAGCATCTTCTGAAACAGTACAGCAACTCTGATTCCAAAAATAGGCGACATCAATGTCTTTAAATGGAACGCCCTAACCCCTTGATCACTTGAAGTGTTATGCATCATTCGGCCTGTATGTATGTTTGGGCTGTTGAAGAAAACATAAAAAAAAATTGGACAAACGAAATAACAACATAATAATCTATAACAGTCATCTTAATATATAGCTACAAATTATGGTTAAATGTCAATATAACTCCATTTTTATATGCTAGAGTTTTGTGGGGTGGGGTAAATTAAGTGCAACCTGCTGTAACGTCACAATCATGTTGTATTGTGGTCTATGGATGTGTCTGAAGTTTACATATTGAGTAAACTTGCTCCCTCTGTCAAAATAGAGGGGTCAAGGGTCTGTCCAAATAAACTTTCATCACCCACTTCACAAAATGGTGACAAAGATTCTGCCGAGATGAAGTATACATATTGAAGAACGGCCATTCAACCAAGACTGCATTACTGTCAGTCTCTAAAGCCCTGCGGATTGCGAATTTCTCTTGGATCTATCTTCTGTCAACCCTCTCATCACTGGCATCACAGGGATTGCACTCCACTGGTTTGAATCCTATCTCACAGGTAGGTCTTTCAGGGTTGCCTGGAGAGAGGAGAGATCCAAAGCACATCAACTGATCACTGGGGTTCCTCAGGGTTCAGTTCTTGGACACCTCCTCTTCTCCATACACACTACAATGGGACCCATCATACAGGCACATGGTTTCTCCTACCATTGCTATGCTGATGGGTTATGGTTGGGTTAGTGTTAGGGTTATTCGTTTCCTCATTGAGACTTGCACAGAAAAAAAAAAACACTCAGCGATCGGTGAGTGAGGCACACCAGGTCTAGGAATCCACTGGTGTGGATCTCAAGGGTTTCCTTCCACTAGTCCAAACACAGCAGTTAAACTGGCGGTAAGTCCATATTCAAAGTACTAAATTCTTAAGGGTCCGTTTTCTGTCACATAATGGTAGTCACGAAGATGATGAATGTGTTAAATAATCTTTAATAAGAACACACAGGAGATACCAAGGAGAAACACCACTTAACGAGAACGGACAGAGACTAAAGGGGAACTCAGGGTTTAAATGTATGGTACAAATGAGATCAATAGGGAACAAATGAGATAAATGAGACAACAGGTGAACAGGATAATTAACTAAATGAGGGAAGGAACTCAATGAGTTCAACTCATGAACATGAACACAGACCAACTGACTGAAACAAAAACATAATGACACAGAAAACAGAGCATCATGTTTCACCATATATACACATTAATCATATTACATTTGGCCTCGCCATTGTGCTTTGGCTTTAAATGATTGAGATTATGAGCAGTGGATTTTTAATCTTTCAAATAATCGATTATGCATTGTCAGGTATGGTTGAACCGAGAAATGAAGCTCAATTTAGCTACATTCACTTACAAATATTATCCAAATGTAGTAGACTAGAAGAAAAATCAGTACTGCCCTCACTGATTGCAGAAGGGCTGATGTTTGTGTGATGTTCAGCTTTGCTCAGAAAGGTTGCTGACTGTAGAGGAGAGTGTGGAGTGTGTTGTTTTGCACAGTTGGCTGATGCAGGTGCCTGCAGACATGGCTGGCACTCAGCCAGGTATGGATTACAAGCTCAAGAACAAAACAAGAGAGAAAGCAGTGAGAGAAAAAGAGAGACAGAAAGAGCGCAGGCTAGATTGACAGTGCATAGAGATAATGAGTGAGAGAGGCAAAGGTTGCACCTGTAACTGCACCTGCTTTTTTGGCAGGACTAGGCAGACAGAGAGAAATGTGTTAGCAGTTTGGCTAAAAATAAATTGCTACCCAGGTTCAGAGTCTGGCCTCAAGTATTAATTTCACTGCTGTTTCATCTTAGTACAAGTGAACCTCATCGGCATCTATTTCAAGTCTGCTGATCATATTTTTTATCCTTTCCTTATAATACTGTACATTTCGTATAACATACTGTGACAGAGACTGCATAAAGAAATAAAAATGAAAATTCAGCCATTCTAAAACCACACAATGCTATTATTGTATATTTTGCGAAACACTTTCAACCAGTTCTTCCACACATTGACATTTTAAAGTTTTCCCAGTCAAGGACTAGCCTGGCTCCGCCCTCCTACGTACTTCCGCCCAATTTTCATTTTCTTTCAGTACTAGGTCTGGGATTGAGCTGTAGTCTTTGGTTTTCTCCTATCAATTTTTTATCGGGCCAATCAGCGAACATAGGGAGTGGCTGGGAACGATGACGTTGAGTTGTAGTTCAGTAATGGCAGAGGAGAAAGATGCGAGCGAACCCATTCAGTCCGTTGCGGCAACGCTGCTGAATATCAAGAAGTTAAAGCCAGAGCAAGAACAATCTTTGCTTAGTTTTGTTGGTGGCCATGATGTTATGGCCCTCCTCCCCATGGGGTTTGGGAAAAGTTTGATTTTCCAGCTCGCTCCATTAGTGGTGAGGCGAACGCTAGGCATACGTCACGACCAAATGTTAGCGATTGGTTATGGCAGATCCAGAGTGACTCTGGGTAAATCCAATTGTTTTAGACTTCAAAAGAGTAGCCGCCTACAAGGAAGTTAACGCTTGCCAATGGAGCGGTGCCAGACTCTATGTACAGATGAAATGTACGAGAGTCTGGTGGGACCAGGCTAGTCAAGGACCAAAAAGGACAATAAAACATCAAAATGCACAATAGATGTAGTTCATATGACCCATGCTCTATATGCCAAAGCTTTCCGAGCTTTGTTTGACCAATAGTCCCAAATCCCAATATTGATCTACTTCGTCACCTTCACCATAGCTCTGAAGTGCACTAGAAATGTCATAAGAAGTTGTGTCAATACTAGTTTGGTTACGTCAATGGAAGCACTTTTGGAGAGTTGTGGTTAATTATTTATATTTACATATAAATCATTACAAAAAAATTGAATTCAATCATCAATTCACAGAACACTGATCGTATAAACACTCAACTGACATGCAATCGAATATGGTCAACAGTAATTTCAAAGCTATCCTTTGGCTTATAAGACTTTTAATCTTAATAAAGATTTATATGAACTGCTTACATGGTCCTTTTTTATCACTGTCGACTGTCATGACTTGGACTGTGGACTATTATTAAAAATTTCTCCTTTTGTGTTCCATAAAAGAAAAAAAGAAAATAAATAAGAAGCATAGGGTCTGGAACAACATGAGAGTAAATGGTGGCATTTTGGGGTGTATAATTAAACATCATCTTCTTTTCATCCGGAAACACTACACTAGCTTACGCTTGTCGCATGTAAACAGCTACCTTAAATCGGAAAGAGACTTTTTTTTTAGACCACAATTGTCTCAGCACAGCTTCTTCAGAGAGCTCGCTGCTCACACTGAAGAAAGCCAGCTGTAAACATTGGAAATCAATGTGCCCAGATAAAGCCCAAAGCTTTTACCAAGCCCAAATGGGGTGCGATGATGTTACAGGAAGGCTGAAAATATGAGTAAGAGCCTGTGTAAGACCACTGGGGCACTTGCAGAAGAAATGGGAATAAAAGCGTACAGTAAGATCAGAGCTGTGGCCTAGAGGTTAGAGACCTTATTTTGGCCATGGAAAATGCATTTTCCACATTTCTTCTTGTCATTTCCTATCCTCTTTCCACAATTGAATTGAGGATTTTTTTGGGAGGAAAATAATACCTTGTTAACAGTGTATATGTGTTTCTACCCCCCAACCACCACCACCACCACCTCCACCTCCCCCTCCCCCTTCACCTTCTGCTCAAGTGAGTGAATGTCTTTTGATTCCCTCCTTCCCAGCCTTATCTTTCCCTGAGCCTGCCACACTTTTCTTGGAAAAACTGAGGGCTCACATGCAGCCTGTAGTTTTTTTGTTGTTGTTTTTTAATCAGCCGTGAGCGTCACACTGTCACACATGTGTATTCTCCATTTTGAAAGGTGCTCTTTATCGTTATGAGCCAGCTGCATGTTGGGAAATTCAAACAGAGGGTTTTTGGGAATTCAGTGGAGTGCTTATCATGCTCAAATAAAGCCTCAATAGCACAGCAGGAGAAGGGAAGGAAAATGTGAGATGAGGACATTTGCTCTGCGGGTGGACATTTCTGAAAACATTGTTTTTGTGACAATTTCTACTTTCTCAAGCATAATAGAAAATAAATGGTGGCCCTCGCTTCGGCATATCACATTTGATTTGTTAATTGTCAGGTGTTTTTTTTTTTTTTTTAAAACAGATGTCTTTCTCATGGGTACTATTGAACAAAGTCTATTTTTAGATTATATTATCTCAGTTTGTGCTGCCCAGAACTAAGAATATCTGCAACAAATCTCTCCTAGAAAGGATAATTGTACTGTAATATCAAGCCCACTGTTTTAATATTGCCGTGCCATATGTTTTATATTGTGGTTTGTGGTTGTTAGAACAGAATTGTGTTCTTGCAGGTCAATGGTTTTCAGGTAGATTTTGGCAAAAAGTGGCAAAAGTGACTCATTTAAATTTAGCATTGTTTTTCTCAGCTGTCTACACTCCTGGCTGTCTACACTCCTGTCAATGATCCCCCTTTGAGTCACAGTTGTTTGTCTCACATTGTACAACTCTTACAGAGCATCAAAGCATCACATTGACAATACATTCATGCTGTTAGGTGCAAAACATATCTAAACGAGGCCATGCACATTTATCTGTGTTTGTGAAGACTCTTTTGACTTTGATCACATGGTATGTCTGATCATATGTGCTGTGAATTCCTCTTTCTCTAAAGTTGAGCCAGGATAGGACACTTACTTACGCTTTGTTTTTTCTACTGCTGACTTCACAAAGGCTTCCCTTATGTCACTCTAATCTTTTTGCTGTAGATAGATCACCCATGGTACGCAACCTGTTCACTGATATCTGATATCGTAAACAAAACTGAGACACTGTCTGATGATACAAAAGCCCTTTTGAGGAATATGCACTGCTATAAAGGACGGAAGTTACATTTTAATTTTTTTTTTTTTTAAAACAACAGTGCATATAATATAACAGATGAAACTGATATCCTGATCCTGCATACAATAATTGTTTAGAGCTTTTTGGAGCACCACGATGAACACCATGAGGATGTTCATGACCGAATGTCAGTCTCACTGTCTCTACATACGTTTATTGGGCTGTCTGTCTTACCATTCAGCCGAGGGTTCATCTCAATTAAATCAAAGAGCACGCAGAAATCACAAAATCAAATCAGCAATAGAGCTAAATGAATCATGGGAAGCATAAACTTGATGTTGGCTCTGCATACCCGTGTGCTGTGCAAGTGTGTGTTCTTTTTCCATGGCCCGTGCTAGTACTGTAGGTCTTGTCTAATCAGATTACATTTTATACAATTCTTTTCCTGAACCAGCAATAAGCACTTTTATAAGCCCTGTTTATGACACTTGCAAACATATGCAATCATTGAAGACAGTGGTGCTTATTTTAAATTAAATAGATCAGTTATATTAAGTCTCTCGTAAAAGGCTCTCGCTAATATTTTTACAACAATATTTCTGGCAAAATTGGCTTTACTGATTTGTTAAGGAGTTTAAGGTGTGTATGTCTGTGAAGCTAAAGGACAACATGTATTTGCGTGCTCCAGACTTAATGGCATTTGGATACTCATTTATGAGAGAATAAAATCTATTTACGTCAGTGAATTATACTTTCTGCTTTTATATCTTGGGCATTTTTTTTTTCGATCACTGACCATTATTGGCCGTTTAGATCAACAACATTTGAGATTTTATTGCCTTGGAATTGGATAAAATGTGTGCGGGTTAACTTTTTGTCACCCAAAAAAACATCCACTTTTTATTGTGAGGGTTCATTATAGTAATAGAGTGACATAATATCACAGGCATGCAGAAAAACAGATCTGTGTGGTCCTGTAAACAGTGAGGAACTCAGAATGGAAGGTCAAGTCTGTGGAGAACATGCTGATGTGGAAGACAGATGATTTTTAAAATGTGCATTTGTGCTAGAAAGCCAGTGCTGCAGCATAACATAGTGACATTAATGCAAAAATTCTGTCATCATTTACTCACAATCATGTCGCTCCAAACCTGTAAGACTTTCTTTCTTCCGTGGAACACAAAAGAGGACATTTTGAAGAACAATGGAGTCCAAAATCATCAGAGCCCATCACTGTGTTGACAAACATACATATTGCATACATAAATAAATTAAATTTGTGTTCCAAAGAATGAAGTCAGAAACATTCAAATATGAAGACCTAAAATTATGTTTCATTTGTTTTAATAACCAATAACCAGGTTTATATATGTATTATTAATACATCCAATTCATTTAAATCACACATTTTACTTGAATCTTGCTGATTCCTCAGCTAGCCATATTTAAACCAAGTTTTTAAGTGAATAAATGTAATGTTTTCACAATTGACCGATTTATGCTGATTCTAAACTGAATACAATCCTTTTGAAAACATGATTATTTAAATAAATTGATGCAAAAACTGAACGACATTAGAATGATGACATAATTTTAAATTGTGGGTGAACTATCCTATTACAATTTGTTTTGGGTGACTAAAGCACTAAATACAGATTCGCATAACTCAAATAATGTTCGGAGGTGGTGGAACACACATTCAAGAAATAAATTGCTGTGATAAGTCACAGTTGCTGAACTCATATTATATTTAACCCAGAATATCCCTTTAAATCGTGGTAAATCTAATTATATGGTTCATTGGTGTTTATTGATGCGTGTAGCATATACAATTATGTATTGCTGTATTGATGACTGTGAATGCTGAAAACATTAGCTGTGAATGCTACTCTTCTGGAGTCGGGCCAGAGTGCTGTGGGTTCCTAATGTGAAGAAACAGCTTTCCGACCTTTCATTATTCCAGCAGTTTCCTCCGGATATCCAATGAGAGTTGAGGGGGAGGGAGAGATGGAAATCTCCCACAATCATGTGCTCATTACAGTCCCTCTTTACATATATTACACGAGGGTCTCTAAAAGAGGTGGAAGCATATGACTTTCCTCTCATTTTAGGCTGCATAAATTAGGTCATCTGGGAACACTTCCTATAACCCCCAATGTACTTGTTCATTTGTAAGAAGCTAATATTACTGGCCGTTTACACAACATAAAACGGAAGACTTTTTGTGCGTTTTAGCTGTTCATTTATACAACAACTGCGTTTTGGTGGCCTGAAAATGCAAACTTTTGAAAACTGGTTTCGAAGTGCAAGTTTTGGAAAACGACACCCTTATCAACGTGAATATGTGAAAACCTGTTCTTTTTTTTATTGAAAGCATACAGATTTTAACAGTAAGAAATAAGGGGGGCATACGGACATCATCACAAGTGGTTATAAGTATTACACAAATCAAGACAATATGACATTGTGTCATCATGAAACATTAAAGGTTCCACACAATAGACTCAATGATGATATTTGTTTTCAAAGCCTTTGTGTTGAATGGTGCAATATTTGAACTGGGAAATGCTAACTTTAGCCTGCTAGCATTGAAAGCATACAATCCCACCCTCCCGGCAAATCACCGTCCAAAGCCACGTCTCCTCCAAAACACACGAACGCTCACAAGCGACCAGAAACAAACACACGTTGACTGACAGGACTTTATGGTCCAACACCTTCCTCAGATGATACATATCTATACAAATTACATTTAGACAGGTTAACATAGTGATTGCTATCAGGATAGGTGGAGACTTTCAGCCAGCATAACAAAAAATAATTTACCTATTGCCCCTTTAAAGGAAGTAAAAATTGACTTTATATCAGAGGAGAACATTCTAAATTTTTTTCCTTTGTGAAGACATTTACCCAGAAGACAACGTAATTATAAAGTATTATCAATATTAACATCCTTAGAATAAAAAAAGGATAGATTTTGTAACTTGTGTCTATAAGCATGTGTTTCGGCCCGAGTGCACTGTAGTGATATAATGCGTATGTACGCAGGTACATACTATTTCTTTACAAAGTGACATTGCCAACTACTTGTCTAGCACGCATAATACAGTGTTATTAGTTGTTTTTGCAGATCCATGTGAACGGGGATCATTTTGATAGCGTTGTCATCTGTACAAAGATGTCAAAGAATCATCTGTAAAACTTTTCAGTTTATAGCACATCGTTGTCGTGTAAACGTACCCTTAGTCTCTCTGTTTATTCAGTGGTTACCAAAGTCAGCCGTATCCGGTCCGTATCCAGATCAGACGGTGTACCTGCATCTAGGCATGACCACAACACAGCCCTGAATGTCACCAGAGACCCTGCCTACTAGATGATAATCAATGAATGCCAAGTCGACAGGACAGAGTAGATCCTCAGCAAAAACCAAAGAAGAAGCAAAGAAGTTCTCTGCACAGACCCTATGGCCAGCTTCAGCTCCAAAATGGCAAAATTAATCCGATCTTCAAGCAAAAGGATTTGAATTCCACCAATCTACAATCTGATTTCTGACTTGTTTTGTAGCCTGAATCATAATGACACAATGTTTGTTTGTTGGCCAGAGGAGAACTGGCTTCTTGACTGGGCCTAGTTATTTTCTTTTTTTCTTCTTCTCTCCATTCTGCCACCTGATGGAGTTTGGGTTCTTTGTCACTGTTGCCTCTGGCTTACTTAGTTGGGGACACTTAATATTCAGCAATATTATTGATTTGAATGCACTAACACTATTGAATGAGAACTGAGCTGGACGATGTCATCACTGTTTTCTGCAGAACTGCTTTATATACTAATTTAATAATTGATGATCCTTACAATGGAACGTCTCTTTTACGTATGTAACCCTTGTTCCATGAGGAGGGAACGGAGACGTTACGTCAGTGAATGACAAAATGGGGGTTTCGTTTATAAGCCTATCACCTTCGAGTTTTAGAAAATGAGCCAATGGCATGATAATTGGAATTTGCATGCCGCAACTCCGTCCCACCGCGTGGGTATAAAAGGAGGAGCGCTGGCAATCTCGCATTATGTTTTCCTGCTGAGGACCTGAGACTGAACTCCAGGCCGTTCCAGCGGTACAGTGGTTGTGGCAGAGGGACCTTCCTCCTCAGGGAACGAGGGTTACATACATAACCGAGACGTTCCCTTTCATTCAGTCACTGCAAGTTACGTCAGTGAATGCTCGAAATGGGGGTGCCAATCTAATCACGCCACATTGGCTGTCTTCCAGTGCCTTGCATAAGTCTGAGCTCCCTGTCGTGAAACTAGCACGGATGAAGGACTCCTACTTAACACAGGAATACCAAGGTACACTGGGAAGCATATCTCAGTGGAAATATGCAACACAATGCCTGTCCGAAGGGAAGACTTAAGAATACACATATGACCCGAGTACGGGATGCATATGGAAGACTCAGAGGTATCCAGCCTGCAGGGTGGAATGTTTCAACCTCGAGAGAGAGGGAAAGACACGAGCTCGATGGAGACTTACCGTGGAAATACACATGTGGGGGTAACCCAACGGGGGAACCATGCACATGGAAAACCTAGCCAATCACGAGGGCTGACCAACCGGGCATGCACTCTGGTGACGGCATCATCAGTGTAGGAGGAACTCAGAGAAGAAGGTCTTGAGAAGAAGAATTCATCTGAGTAAAATATCGTATGTATCCAGTCCAAGGAGTGGAATGGCTAGCAAGCAATGACACCGAGCGGGTCCTGTTACCGGCCACTGGAGGCGAGTACATGAAAGGACATTGGCTCCACTCGGAGATTGTAGAGTCTCGCAAATGTGTTGGGTGTTGCCCAGCCTGCAGCTCTGCAGATGTCTGTCAGCCAGGCGCCATGTGCTAGAGCACAAGAAGAAGCCACACTCTGGGTGGAGTGTGCCTTCACACCAAGGTCGACCTTGCTGCTGGTATGCCAAAGCAATGGCGTCCACTATCCAGTGAGACAACCTTTGCTTGGAGAGAGCCTTTACCTTCAGCTTCCCACCATAACATACAAAGAGCTGGTCTGAGGTCCTGAAACACTGCGTTCTGACTACGTAAGAACGGAGGGCGCATACTGGACAAAGCAGTGCCAAGGCTGGGTCTGCCTCCTTCGAGGCCAGCGCTTGCAGGTTCACCACCTGATCCCTGAAGGAGTGGTGGGAAACTTGGGCACGTATCCAGGCCGGGGTCTCAGGATCATGTGAGAGTTAGCCAGCCCGAATTCCAGGCACGCTTCGTCAATCGAAAAATGCCTGCAGGTCCCCTACCCTCTTGATGGAGGCCAAAGCGACCAGGAGCGCTGTCTTCATAGACAGGATATTAAGCTCCACTGATCGCAATGGCTCATAGGGAGCTCTGTGCAGGGCAGATAAACCAACTGCGAGGTCCCAAGAGTGTACAAGAGGAGAGTGAGGAGGATTTAGTTTCCCTGCTCCTCTAAGGAACCTGATGGCCAGGTCATGCTTCCCCACAGACTTACCTTCAACTGCATCGTGATGTGCGGTGATAGCGGCAACATGCACTTTGAGGGTGGAGGGAGACAGCCTTCACTCCAAACCATCTTGCAGGAAGGAAAGCACGACACTGATAGGGCATTTTCTGGGATCATTTCAGCGAGAAGAGCACCAGGTGATGAAGAGGTTCCACTTCAAAGCATAGGCGTGTCTCGTGGACAAAGCTCTAGCTGAAGTGATGGTGGCCACCACCAGAGGTGGTAGGGTACTCAAACCCTAATGTCCCATCCAGGAGCCATACATCCAGGTTCCATAGATCGGGACGTGGGTGCCAGAGGGTGCCCCGTCTCTGAGAAAGGAGGTCCTTTCCGAGCGTGCCCCCGGTCAAGGAATAAAACAGGCTGCAATGGGAAAAGTCGTGGGAGGCAAACCGATCTACCTGTGCATTGCCGAACTGTTCCCAAATCAGCTGAACCGACTGGGGATGGAGTCTCCATTCCCCCGGAAGCGGCAGAAACCGTGAGAGCTCGTTGGCTGCATGGTTCAGCTCTCCTGGGAAGTGAAGGGTTCGAAGCGACCTCAGATGCTTCTGATCCCATAGAAGGAGATGGCAGGCGAGTTGCGACATATGGCGGGAACATAGACCACCTTGTCGGTTGGTGTACGCTATTTTGGCCGTGTTGTCTGAATGGACTAGTACGTGTTGGTCCTTGAGCAACGCCTGGAGGCAGTGCAGAGCCAGGCGTACTGCCAGCAACTCCAGGCAATTGACATGCTAAAGGCGCTGGGGACCTGTCCAGGAGCCTGCGGCAGCATATCGCTTGCATATGGCACCCCAGCCCATGGTGGAGGCAATCTGTTGAGACAACAACATGCCTGGAAAATCGTTCTAAAGGTACTCGGGGCCCGTAGAAAGGAGAGGTTCGACCATGGGGTGAAGGCCTCTCTGACGACAGGCCCGAGTAACTGGTACTTGGAGCGTGCCTAGTTGCCATGCCCATCTCGGGATTCGATCGCGAAGCCAGTGCTGAAGCGGTTTCATATGAAGCAGTTCCAGCGGGGCTGTCGCTGCGGATGTCATATGTCCCAGTAGCCTCTGAAAAAACATAAGTGGAACCACACTCTTGCTCTGGAAATGACTCAAGCAGAGACTGCGCGCGCTCGCTCGTAAGCTAAGCGCACATGGCAACCGAACATACCGAGAAAAGAGATCCTCTGCATGGGGGAGAGTTTGCTCTTTTCCCAGTTGACTCTAAGGCCCAAACGGGCGAGGTGCCGGAGCACCAGATCCCTGTGTACGCAAGCTTGATCTCGAGAGTGAGCTAGGAGCAGCCAGTCGTTGAGATAGTTCAGGATGCGAACCCTGTGTTGCCGGGGTGGCATATGGGCTACCTCTATGACTTTCATGAAGACATGAGGGGAAAGGGCTAACCTGAATGGGAGAACCGTGTACTGGTATGCCTGCGCCTTGAAAGCAAACCGAAGAAACGGTCTGTATTGAGGAAGAATGGAGGCATGAGAGTACACGTCCTTCAGGTCGATCGCTGCAAATCAATCCAACAGACAAACACATTCGAAAACGGAAGCCTGTGAAGGGTTCGGTACAAGATGGGCAGGTCCCGGATTGGCGGTAACCCACCACTCTTCTTGGGTACATTGAAGTAGGGGCTGAAGAAGCCAGACTTCATTTCGGCTGGAGGGGCGGTCTCGATCGTACCCTTCGCTAGTAGGGTGGCGACCTCTGCACGCATGACAGGGGCATTGTCACCCACCATGGTATAGTGGATTCTCGGTATAGAGTGCGAACTGAATCGCATAGCCGAGCCGAATGGTTCTCGCGAGCCAGCGGGAAAGATTGGGAAGCTCCAAAAACTCAACCAGCAGGGTCATGTGAACCACAGACGTACCGACGATGGGGCAGTGAGGCGGAATGACCGGCCCGGACATGGGAGGCAGAGCGTCCCGGTGTGGGGGCACGGTCATGAGCTGCGTCCTGACAGAGGAGACCAGGGAAGGACGTTCGTTCCACTAAGGGCCTGCTCTGACACCGTTCTGGCGACAGAGGGGACGAGAGTGGCGAGGCTCGTAAGCGGCTCACACTGCTATCCGCGGCCTCTGAGGGTTCAGAGATGGGAATGTCTGTTCTTTGGAAGAAGAGGTTCTCCCCTGGCCCTAACACATTTGTGTTGTCACAGAACACTCCAAGGGGGAACCTCAGTGTACGCTTTGGCCGCAGCCTTATCGAGGGCAAAGTAGGTGGAAGAGGCCGCTGAATATTCACGAGAAGTCAAAGGAGACGTCCACGATCTCATGATCTCCTCATGCACTTCCGGGAAGAAAGGTATTGGAAACGGGTGCTGACGAACGTCAGCACTCGTCGCCCCAAAAACCAATTCCCCAGCCACGAGCACTTGGGACAGGGTGGAGGATTCAATTCCAGCCAGGAATGCGAAACCCCCATTTCATCAATCACTGAGGTAACTCACAGTGACTGAATGAAAGGGAACTGAAATAACACTGAAATGACTTCAGCCGTTCAATCACACTATTTTCTTTTACAGCTAATGTTTGCATTCATGGATAATTTTCCTGTTATCATTTTAAAGCTGCTTTGAAACAATCGGTATGGTACAGTATAAAGCACTATATATATATATATAAAGGTGACTTGAATATATATATATATATTTAAAGTTAGATGCACAAATATAATATATTTGTGATGTAAAGAGCCTAAATCGCCTCTAAAATGCAGTTTCCGTGCTTGCATGCGTCTCGATGTATGGCTGGTTAATGCGGTTCTCCATCATTTGATCCATTTGATGAATTAGTGCTGTCATAATAGATAGAAATCTACACAAACATTTATTTTTAATAAAATTCTCTTTTTATTTTATTCCACAGGCACTAATAGTTCAACAGCAGGCAAATTCTGCTGTTTTGTGAAAAAGACTGTACGTATAATGAGCCTTCACTACATACACTAATACTAAGAAGGCATGTTTGTGCTAAAAACAATGACATAATTAAAATTTTCATTTCTCAGTGCTATTCCGAGGGATTTAGAACCTGGTCAGACTAAATTGTGTGTGTTTACAGAATAAGATGCAGGTTTTTTAACTAAACACTGCATACAAAAGCGACAAAGCTGTTTGTTGAATTTATCCCTTAAAGGGAAAGTTCTGCCAAAAATGAGCGACATGAGGATGAGTAAATGATTACATAATTATAATTTTTGGCTGAACCTTCCCTTTAATGTTACTGCATGTTTTGCAAGGATATAGGAACACATGCTAGTGTTGATGTTGAGTCGGCTGTGTGTGTGCACTGATAGCGATCACAGGGAGGAAGACTTTTATTAGTTGCCTTTGAGCAAACTGCACACATGGCCTCGCTCTCTCTGTTTATCATTCACTTAGTGCCACTTCCTCCCTCTGAGCCAGGCTTTCTCTCTCTCTTTGCTGTCTCCTGTTTATTCTTTCTCTCAACCTTCTCATATCTCGTGTCAAACCCTGGGTGCAGGAAGGAAGTTATTAGTTCAATGAATGAAAAAGTGAAGACAGTTGACAGGAAAAGAGAATATACATTTTGTGTGTATTTGTGTGTGTGTGTTTGTGTTTATGCCTGCTGACACTTGGCAGGAAGCAGTGAACACTCCAGACCGGCTAATAGGAAGTCAGTAGTATCCTTTATTGATGGCAGAGCAGAGAATGAAATGGAAGAGAGAGAAAAATTTATTTAAGAGTAAATGGATTATCTGCATAGGCCTCCATTCACTCTCTCAATCATGATTTTGTAGTGTTTTTTTTCTCTCAGTGTATCTAGGCCAGGACCTAAGGAATATGCTTATAAAGCTTTAAAACTTTATTATATATGGGCTTTGTTAACATTAATACTTGTACACACTGTCACAATATGTTAGATGATAGCCATTCCTTTTGGACCTGCACATATGTCAAAAAATTTTGGTCAGATGTCCTGGGAAATTAACAGAGATTGTAGCAGACCTCAATTTTTCCTTATCCACTCCTGATGGGAGATCTTTCTCATGTTAACCGATGGTGGAAATAGCCGAAATTCACTGGGGGGAAGCGAGTTGAGGATACATTTCATATTTTTAAACAAGAGATTCAGAAAACCCCACTATATGTATGGATGGAATTTGAATAGCTTTAGGAGGCTCTTACAAAATATGGAAATTCTGCACATTTTGACTTGGTAAATAAAAAAAATTAAAAAAATAGATTCAAGCTTTCATTGTCCGCCATTTGCTGTGCCAATAAACAAGGAATATGCTTACATAAGCTTTGAAACGTTATTATACCTGTGTTTATTGCGTAATAACACTTAACACATAACACATCTTTTATGAGTCGGTTAAATCCAGACTGCTAGTAAAGATCTTAATGACACCAAAACCCAACAAAAAAACACACTAAGCTTAATTAAATGACCGTCTATAGATGTGTGTCATTGAATAACTAGTAAGAGTTATCTTTCCCTTCATCTGTGTCTGTTTCCTGAGATTGTTTCCTTTTATCTCAGGTGTATTTGAAAGGTCATCCAGACAGCAACGTAGTGTCGGCCTAGCCTGGCTCCACCCTCCCAGGTACTTCCACTCAATTTTCATTTTCCTTCAATACGTCGTCTGGGTTTGCAGTATATTCGCTGGTTTTCTCCGGACAATTTTTTACCAATCCAATCAGTGAACAGAGGGAGTTGCTGAGAACGATGACGTTGAGATCCTGCGCTAGTTTAGTCACGACAAAACGTTAGCAATTGGTTATGGCAAATCCAGAGTGGCTCTGAGCAGATCCAATAGTTTTAAACTTCAACAGAGTACCTGCCTTCAAGGAAGTTAATGCTTGTCAATGGGGAGTGGCCAGACTCTCTGTACAAATGAAATGTACAAGAGTCTGGTAGGACCAGGCTAGTGTCTGCCCAGATCCGGCCCACAACTGGTATGCGTTGAATCCACATGTACCAGATGTGGCACGGATTTGGGCCGACACTATGTTCTTGTCTGGGTAACTGTTTTTGTGTTTTTTCAGCACTTCTTTGACCCAAATACTGCTCAGCTCAGATAACAGGACTAACGCTGGCAGAGAGGGAAGCTGAGAAATACGTAAGCATCATTACTTTTCCATAAGATGATAGTGATTTATATGGAGATGGACACTGTCAAGATGGCTCAAGATGCTGGAATGGGCTCCAGCATTCCCAATACCCTGCATATGACAATATATATAAAACAATGAGAACCAGAACAAAACCAATGGTGTTTATCTCTACACAAATGTCAGGATTCAACAATGAACGCTTTAGCATAAGTTCTGCCAGGAAGACTTAATTACTACATCACTTATTAACTTCACATCTAGCCAATCATGCCCTTATACCCGGTGTATAAAAGATCGGTACTTACACATGTTTGAGGCAGGAAATGCAGATCCGCTACTCTCGGATTATGCAGATGGGGCCTATGCCAAAGAACTTTATAATAATTGCTTGCTGGGCTGTCAATAAATTAATGCTTTGTTACATCATTATATCTCCTGAGACTTTGAGAACCTGAGACTGGTAGAACTAGATCCAAAAGTTGTATAATTCAACAAAAAAATCTGGAATGGCGCACAAAGTGAATCAGAATTTTTCCTGCTTGTATCAAAAGCTTAGGATCCCCAATCCCAGATTTTATGGTCCTTTTTTTGTAACCTTTTTGGAAAATTGACAGCTGGTGGTCACTGTCTACTTGGACAATCATGGATGTAGAATGACATAAGTAAGAGTAAATGAATTTGCCATGTTTGTCATATTTGATCAAACTATGTCTTTAAGGAGCGAGATGGAGTGCTTATGGAGAATGCTGCACCACCACACAACCGTCATAAACTTACTCTGCGATTCCCCAAAAAGAGTTTCTCAATGTAGTGTGTCTGCTTCTTAAAGAATTGATCATTTTTCCCACTCCTTGTACTTTTCTCAGCGACATCAACATATTATCTTTTTTATCTGACTGAAAAACGATTGAATTCCCTGTTATTGAATAAACACTTAAAGCTTAACCTGAGTGTCATTCAGTGATTTACACAATGCAAATCTTAAGTTTTTATTATGTGCTGTGGTTTTTCCCTGTTGCACACTTTTCCTCTATATTATTTTCTTGTTCCTTGGGTATTTCTTTACCTCACTGCTTACACTCTGAACTGTTCCTCATTCCTCATCAGATAAATTCTGGATTATACAATGTGTGTGTGAGAGAGAGAGATCCTTTAAGAGTCAATATACAGACCTGACAAAACTTTGAGCCTGAGGCCCGCGTCTACCTGCCACATGTCTCGGATTCACTGAATATATTCAGTACTTCTGGTATTTGCAAGCAGTGACACATATTTTGTTTTGAATACAAGCATGTGCTGAATGAATTTATGTGAAATGAGAAATGTAAAATTCATCTTGGTTGACCACATTTGGATCGAATCACCTGAGATGGATGTGGTAAACAGGGCCACGGTGTTCCGATGTTGTTTTCTCTCTTCAGGAATGCTGTCAGGAATGTGTTTGTTCTTGTCCAGTGCTACAAAAAAGAGGGAGGAAGATCAACACTTCAACAAATGAAATAATATGAGCCAAGTCTGCGGCAATAACCCATTCATCATACGTGTGTGTTAAGCTTGTGTGTCTGCTTTTCATTAAGCTTATTTTTAGGCCAGATGTTAAGCAACTATCCTCTCTCTCTCTCTCTCTCTCTCTCTCTCTCTCTCTCTCTCTCTCTCTCTCTCTCTCTCTCTCTCTCTCTCTCTCTCTCTCTCTCTCTCTCTCTCTCTCGCTCTCTCTCTCCCTCTCTCTCCTTGTTCTCTTATGCCGCAGCAACGATATCAACTTTTTTTCCTTTTCTTTTCTAAGGAAATCCCTGAGTTCAAATGAGTTGAAAGCCAGTACCCAATGGACTTCAATGGAGGTCAGGATCAACTGTGGTGAACTGTTGTAAGGCCCATGTTGATTTGATTAGTGTTTCTTGGTATTTTTCTTATTCAGCCTTACCTGACACTTCAGCTCACAAAAAACTCTTAGCGAATATCCTAGATCAAACAAGGACTCACGCATGACATCTGTTTTCTCCTTCATTCTTTAATGCTTTTTTTTATTTTATTTTTAAAAAATCACAAGAACTGACCCTTAAAAGTAAAACAATTGAATGGGGGGAAAATCTCATTATGAAATAAATGTTTTTTTTCTCTCTAATAAATAATGGCCACAATCAATATTTTATTCAATACTTTTTTTCATCCTCCTTTTGCCAGGATAACAGCTCTGAGTTTTTTGCTATAATGCCTGATAAGTTTGGAGAAAACATGCAACCGAACAGAGACCATTCTTCTATACAGAATCCAAATGTTGTTAGACTCTCCTCTTCCTTTTTCTATAGGGTTCAGGTCAGGAAACTGGGAAAGCCATGGCAGAACCTTAATTTTGTGCTCAGTGACACATTTTTATGTTGATGTTTGTTTTAGATCGTTGTCCTGATGGAAGATCCGACCACGGACCATTATAAGATTTCTAGCAGAGGCACGTTGTGATTTTTTTTTATCTGTTGGTATTTGCTAGAATCCATGATGCCATGTATCTGAACAAGATGTCCTGGACCTCCAGCAGAAAAATAGGCCCACAACATTAAAGATAAAGCAGTATATTTAACCGTGGGCAATGCATGGGGTACTTTTTATGCTTGCATGCACCAAAACATCTCATGGGTTTACTGCCAAAAAGCTTTTTTTTTTAGTTTCATCTGAACATAGAACCCGTTCCATTTGAAGTTCCAGTTGTGTTTGACAACTGAATATGCTGGAGTTTATGTAGGTGCTGTTTGATTGATTGATTTTTTTTTAAAGGACAAGTTCGGTATTTTACACTTAAAGCCCTGTTTTAAGATCGTTTCTGATTAAATAGAATGGTTAAGTTTGAAATTTGGACAAATGCTGCTGTCCCGAGAATTTTCAGTTTCTGTCTTAGCAGAAAGTGTTCGTTTTATCGTAGTTTTTGTCCAACTCCCATTGACTTGTATTGGATGTTCGGTGAGGTACGGTATTACTCCGACGCTGGAAACGGAAATGGGGTTGTTTGTATTCTTTCTGTAGTCTTATGCTGTCGCGGTATTGTAGGCTACGCTATCCAAAGATTGGCAAAGGTGCATTATCGCCACCAACTGGGCTGGAGTGTCTATTATTCAAGCTCTCAACGGAAGAATGTCCGGTTGTGAGGCGTTTGGAAAAATAGGTCCACAGTTTTACAACGAATGGTAAAACACCTGTTGGAAAGCATATTTTGCAGTGATTTTTGTGTGGGCATATCAGTGAACACCCCAGACCACTCGGTGAGTTTCACGTCTTTGTCAACAAAAGTTTAATGCGTTTTATGAATGATTCTTCCAGTGCCCCTATGAAAACATTGTGGAGGTGGGGGGGGGGGGGGGGGGGGGGAATTCTCGGGACAGCAGAATTTGTCCAAATTTCAATCTTAACCATTCTATTTCATCAGAAACGATCTTAAAACAGGGCTTTAATTGTAAAATGCCGAATTTGTCCCTTACATTTTTTAAGAAAATCTATTTTCTGCAATAATCCAGCTGTGATCCTTGGAGAGTCATAAGACACTCAAACTAAATGGTTTCCACAAAAAATATAAAGCAGCATGACTTTATGACAAACTTTTGAACGGTAGTGTATTTATAGTAGTTTTACTTTAAAAAATGTTTAAAACTAAAATAAAAAAAATAAAAAGATTGAGATGTGTACACTCATATGTATTGTTATTGCGTATTGGTTGATGGTTACACCACATGACAAGTTTCAAGTCTAAATTCCAAAGAAACTTGAAAATGGTATAAAAAAAGAGAAGAATTTGGCGGTAGTTTTCCTTTTAATTACTGTGACCTAAAGGCCTGTCAGGTAAGGACTTGAGTACAGCACTGACAAAATTTGTTCCGGATTGTGAGCAATATTTACTAGCTTCATGATCTTCATAATCTCTTGCAATGTTGATTATTTGTTCCACCCTATAAAGAAATTCCTCATTATGAGCACCACCCAAAATTACTGTGGGAAGGAAAGATGCATATATCAACATCCTACAGTAGAACACAGTGATCCAGCTCACCATTTTTCTTTCTACTAAAAACACAAATAAAAAATCACCCAAGGCCATTAGTTAAAAGGGCCAATCCGTCTGCCAGGGGCCTCAGAGAGTGCCATTTGTCCCTGTAAGGAAAGGCCGAGTGAGGGATGGGGGCCAGCAGCCTGCCTCTTTTGTCTGCCTGCTCACACAGAGGACATCCCAGATGGATGAGTGGAGGGAGGGGGGATGGGATGGCATGGGACAGAAACAGGGATACAAGGAGAAGAGAGGGACAGACAGTCAGAAGGGGTGCTTTCATCTGATCCATCATTGCTCCTTCTTTTATCCTCATAACCAGAGTGTGTGTGGCTCATCAATTCCTGCTCTTCTGTTTGATATTCAGTGAGCCATTTACTCAGAATGGTGAGTGATGTTGCAACACATATCAGGTTAAAGAAGCAAATGGCTGTGCTTTGGGACGCTAGTCCGGTGAATTGAATTAGTCACCGCCTGTGGTATTTTTCAGTGCCTCCTTGTTTAAAAGGCTTAATGTTAGCTTTGGTACAAAGAGGCTCCATTACATATAATCACTAATTGGGTCATCAAACATTGAATCTAAAAAAGTCAGTACAGAATTACTGTTGGTATCAATACTAAATCAGTACCTCCATATACAGTAAACAGATGGATGGTACTGTAGATAGATTTTCCTATCAACAGGACGTTTTACTAAACCAGTAACTGAAGTAGACAAGAAATCTGTCATGTACAGGCAGGTAAGGCCCATCTCTAAATAATGTACGGTCACATAATAATCTGTTGAAAAGGCCATAAATGTCCATGTTGAGTTTTTTACTGGTATGAGCTAGTATAGGTGTTTATTACTCAAGCAGCTGCCTGTTATCTACTTTTGTAGGCGAGACAAAGCAGGCAGCCCTAAACAACAGGATGGTTGGCTGTGTTCAGAATGCAGTACTGGATTACTACTGCATATTATTTAATGATGTAAATATAATTCAATTATATGTGTAATTATATATGTAGTAGGCCTATATGAACAGGTCAAAAGTTTGATAATTTAGGGTTTTAAATGCTGTTGAAAAAAAAGTGAGGTCCACACACACACACACACACACACACACACACACACACACACACACACACACACACACACACACACACACACATATATATATATATATACTTGACTACTTGACATGACTTCATGATTTCATTACAGTGTCGCATGTGTACACTGCTCATTTGGCTAATATATGTCTTCCGGGTTTTCCATGTAACTGAAATTTTACATACTGTACATTGTACATACTATATCTTGCAGAGATATAAAGATAGAATTGTAGTATGCTTTCCTAAACATAACCTGACCATGTTTTGTTTTGTTGTTTTTTTTCTCAAAAAAGAGTGTTTGCAAGAAAGAAAGAAAGAAGAAAGACGCAATGCTATTAGGCAATATTAAAGCGAAACAAATGCACTTACACACTTGAAACTAGTTACATGATAGCTAGTTTGGAAATCAGATGCAGAAAGGCTAGAATAAATATTTGAGGAAGGGCTGCTTCCGGTCCCGGGGCCCTGCCTGTTTGAAGAACAATATTAGCTGTGTGTTTTGCTGGAAGTCTATCCCAGTCAAGAGGGCGGAGATATAGCACAAGAACACCGAATGAAATTAATAGTCTGATCGATGACGTTCATGTTGACATATCCTAAAAGATTGATATTGATGGCTGTTTCATTTGCAGTCATTTGTTTTCATTTCATTATGTGAATGTGTTTACCAGCATCTCTGGGGAGAGACTCTCTTGTGTGGCTATAGGCTGATGAGCGGGACTGCTCCTAATTATTTATTTGTCCCTCCCCCCAGCACAATGACTCTATAAAATATTCATTCTCTAAAGGCTTGATTCACACTCATCCACCCAGCCCCCTCCCAGGGGCGGGTCGCAGATCCACACATGTGAATGTGTTTGTCTACATATCTGCTGTTTTGTTTGTCTGTCTGTCTGTCTGTGTGTTTGTGTATCTGCTTCTTTTGTGTCTT
The DNA here is from genome assembly GCF_051911475.1 of Siphateles boraxobius. Lineage (NCBI taxonomy): Eukaryota > Metazoa > Chordata > Actinopteri > Cypriniformes > Leuciscidae > Siphateles > Siphateles boraxobius. The sequence continues at coordinate 9,212,917 of NW_027509197.1, read as the reverse complement.
GTACAAGAACAAAGAAAAACAAGCTAAAGAAAATGAAAAGTTTAGATGGAGAATGAAACACACCACTGATTCTTAAGAAACAAATCCCACAGCTTTACCTTGTGGCTAGATCCTCACTAGAATCACTAGATCATCACTTTAAACACATTTTCAAAATGTCATTGGATTTTTTTGTTTGTGTGATCGAAGTTATGGCATTACAGTGTCACTGCTGTCATAACCACCTGTCCTCATATATATATATATATATATATATATATATAGCTCTGGAGAAAAAAAAAAGAGGCCACTGCAAAATTATCAGTTTCTCTAGTTTTACTATTTATAGGTTTGTGTTTGGGTAAAATTAACATTTTTGTTTTATTCTATAAACTACTGACAACATTCCTCCTAAATTCCAAATAAAAATATTGTCATTAAGAACATTTATTTGCAGAAAACGACAACTGGTCAAAATAACAAAAAAGATGCAGTGTTGTCAGACCTCGAATAATGGAAAGAAAATAAGTTCATATTTATTTATTTAAACAACACAATACTAACTTAAGAAGAGTTCAAAAATCAATATTTGGTGGAATAACCCTGATTTTCAATCACAGTATAAATGTGCCTTGGCATGCTCTCCACCAGTATTTCACATTCATATTTGGTGACTTTATGCCAATTCTGCTGCAAAAATTCAAGTAGCTTGGCTTTGGTTGATGGCTTGTGACCATCCATCTTCCTCTTGATCACATTCCAGAGGTTTTAAATGGGGTTCAGGTCTGGAGATTGGGCTGGCCATGACAGGGTCTTGATCTGGTGGTCCTCCATCCACACCTTGATTGAACTGGCTGTGTGGCATGGAGCATTGTCCTGCTGGAAAAACCAATCCTCAGAGTTGGGGAACATTGTCAGAGCAGAAGGAAGCAAGTTTTCTTCCAGGAAAACCTTGTACATGGCTTGATTCATGCGTCCTTCACAAAGACAAATCTGCCCGATTGCAGCCTTGCTGAAGCACCCCCAGATCATCAATTATCAGCTTTGTCCAACACCTGCTCGTCTAATGGTTAGACAGATAGGCCTACAAGCCACATAGTCTCGCACCCACTGTGAAATTTGTGGATGAGGCTGGATGAGGCATTTAGTGAAAGGACAATTAAATTAAATAACAAATAATAATAAAAAAAAAACTAGTGTAACTGGACAATATGTGATGCGATCTGGGAAAACCTGTTTTCAGTAAGGTCTAAAAAATAAGTCGAATGTTTTTTTTGTTTGTTTTTTTTTTTGTCAAAATTGGGTTTTCATTAAATTATTATTCTATAACATCTTGTCTGTCATCTATGAATATGTCTTGGCAAAATCCACTAGTTTAAAAAACCAAAAAACAAATCACCCACAGCTCTCCTTCTCTTAACACTACAAAGACAGTTCACCTATCAAAATAAACCACATAGCATCTAGAATAAGGGTAAATCAATGCGCATTTCCCGCCAGTCCTGAGTAAACTATAAAGGCACAGGAAGTTTAAAAAAAAATGTTTTATCCAGAACATTATCGTGAGATGCGGAGTGGAGCACAAGAGAACAACGGAGTCTGAAGTAGCTGTTCGTTTAAAAGATCTTGCTCGCCTCTCTATCGTCTAATTTCAACATCATTGAATTTTTTGTTTGTACGCTTTTGAATGACACCTAATTTATGATGACTACTAAAATATGTGATATGAAAAAAAGGCAATTAAAAAGAGCGCCAATCGTCCCGCTAGCAGGACGTGACAGTTGATTAAACCTGTTTTTCTCAAAATTCCGTTCCTGAAAATCATAGCGATCAGCCGACTTCAGATAACTATAACTTTTGTTACCGACAAACGATGAAAGAAATAAAAACAGATTTGGAAAGGACTTGAAACCATATAAAATTTCACCATGTGATGGGTTTTCCCTGATCGCATAACATATTTAAAGACAATAGAGAGAACCTAAAACTGTGAATGCATCAAGTTGTGTTGAACATTTATGTTTTCTCAGCAATTCCTTCAGGGTGTTGACATTGAGAGATAGATAAGGATAGAAATTTAATAAGAAATTGAAATATGCACAATGATGCATCAGAGCATGAATGATGAAGACATTTGAACATTTAACAGACTATTCCGAAATATATCCTTGATACATTGATACAACATTTTTTTTTTTAGGTCTGTTGCCTGTTTTGTCCCAGAAATCACTGATATCCACATAATAAGATGTGATCTATCACACAAGAGCTGCTTGGGCCCTATTTTAAGATTTAAGCGCATGGTCTAAAGCACACGGTGCAAGTGCACTTAGGGCGTGTCTGAATCCACTTTTGCAAGTTTAACGACGGGACAAATGGTCGGCGCGACCGACACATGCTCTAAAATTGTTGTCCCTATTCTCTTAATGAGTAATGGGTGTGTTTTGGGTGTAGCGTGCAATAAACCAATCAGAGTCTCATCTTCATCTTTAAAAGCCAGTTACGCTCGTGCCATGGCGGATTGCTATTTACATGGCGGAATTTGCAAGCAGAAAAGGGCCCTTGCCACTTCACGAGTAATTTGGAACACGATGTAGGGAGCAATACAAGGACTTTATCTCCCAATCAAAATTCTCTCAGGTCGAGGGAAGGGGGTCAAGGAAGGAGAAACAGAAAAAGAAGAAGGGAGAGAGACAGGAGGAAGGGTATCGCTGACCCTGGAGCACGCCACCAGCTGATCCTCCACCAGATAGATGTCCGAGTCCAGCGCAGTCTATTTCAGTTGCCTCAAAATAGCAACACGCGATCAATTCGCCTGCACACCTCGTTTTCAGACCAGCATGCCCATTGGCCGCACAGATGGACGCAAATGCATTTGCTATTTAAACATCGTGGCGCAGGACGTGAAAATGGTAAGTGTGTCGGCTGAAACTAACAAAAAACACTTGCAAAACACTGGCACTGCATTGCGCCGGTTGTATGATAGGGCCCAAAGTGTGTGTTTGTTCAGAATGGGAGTGCAGTACAGCACAAAACATGACTAAAAACATGTTATGAGAGTAGAGATCTGGGTCAGTTCTGGGGCAGGTCTGATCTTTCATAACCAGCCATTGTGCCACCCAGCAAAACACAAAACACGTATGTACCCATTAACACTGTGTGAGCTTTGTTTTTCTCAGTAAGATATGGCAAGATCAGAGGATCATTCAGTACTGTTTCATAATGAACGATTACTTGAAAACCTGCCTCTCACTCGTCCACAGTTAGAGAAGTAACACAACAATAACACAACCACAGGATCTTCACAGAAAAGAGGGACATTTTTATTGTTCCAAATTCAATCTATTCATTGTCAATTAATTGTCAAATTCAAATGTTAGGAGAAAAAAAATTGCATTTATGTAGGCCTAGTATATAGTGGAGGCCCTGCATATTTAACTGGGATGGAAAAAATTATGGCTGTCAAAATTAACGTTAACACGTGCAATTATTTTTTTTCAGATATTTATACACATTTTTTTTAAAAACATATTTATACATTAAAACAATTTTTTTAGGGGGAACAAAATCCAAAAAAATAATTTATAGATCTCTAAAAACAGTATAATACATTTACTTACAAAAAATTTGTCAATTTTTTTTTACTTTAAATTCCCCAAAATTCAGCAGGTTCACATAAAAACTCCAAAAACACGATACAAATACATCAAAGTATTTGTAATATTACAATAAGCATATTCCAAAGTTAGTTTTCTTTTTAATCTTTTTTTTTAAACAAAACAATTAACCATAAAGCCAGGGTATATTTCTCATCTCCTTGCTTCCACTTTATGTTTCCTTGTACACCAGATTACTAATTTAATAAGACCATACAAGAACTTAAAAATATTCACTTTCTGCTTTCTATCAACAGAATGTGTTGGACCATAAATGATAAATAACCCATTAGCTTCAAGCTCCAACATTATACCAACTATATGTTTTCAAGACAAGACATTGACAAAAAAAGGACATCCCTCCCCTACCAAGGTGTCTAGTTATGCTATGTGTCTGTTTGTAGCTAATATCCCATGTACTATTTTCCACTGACAATCTCCTACTCATCTTTCAATGGGTCTTTTGTACAGGGACCACCAGCTTCTGTTCGGGGAAGAGCCTGACTCCAACACTGAAGTCCATTTACTTCCCTTCAAATGCTTAAAGCACTTATAATTGCAACACAATTTTGTATTTTTATTTTTTACACATAGCAGGAATTAGTTAGAGTTCGAAATAAGTCCAACTCTGGAATTTTCATTGATCCCAGAAACTTCCTCCCAATCTTCCTGCTTCAAGCTAATTTTGAGATCAGGGAAAACATATGACTCAGTGCAGGCCTCAACAGTGGCTACCTTTAAGAAATCTCTCACTGATAGCTATAGTTTCTATATCATCTATCAAACTTTGGGTGATAAGTACAGATCTGAAACCAATTCTTCTGCTTCTATCCAGTTGCATTCTCTTTGTGAGATCACATATTCAAGACATTCCAGCAGAAATCAGCGAAGTTCTGATGGTATCAGATGATCACGTGAATCAGTAGATAAAATATCATTAAAAAATAAGAATTCTTTTAATATCAACATATCAGGAATATCCCATTCTCCTAGAAAGGAAGGTCTGCCATATGTCCAAAATACCTGTAGGCTATAGAGTGATATAAGACCTCAAAGTTAAATTCCTTTTAATTTCATGGTAAATAAATGCTTATTCAGGCCCATTCTTCCAGTCTTACATGGAAGGGCACATGCAACATCCATCCTAGTCTCAGCTTCAGACGTCACGCCCACAGACCGCTGGCTCAACGTCTGATGCATATGGCACACTTTTCTGGAAAAACTTAAGGAGTTTCGAAGTCGAGATTGGTTGATTGGTTGAATTCTACAGGATGTCCGGGAGATGTTTGTGTTGCGTTCTTTATCGGTCCGCCTGGAAACAAATGCTGTGACGCCAAAACCTCGTGGAAGAAGAAACCCGTTGTGCTTACAACTGTGACAATGAACGCTTACCAGGATCAACTAAACGCTGGATTTTCAAAAATATGTGAATTTTGCGGCTTCATTGTTGCAGTAAACTTAATAATAATAATAATTTGTTACATCTATATAGCGCTTTTTCTGGGACCTCAAAGCGCTTTACATAGAAGGGGGAATCTCCTCAACCACCACCAATGTGCAGCATCCACCTGGGTGATGCGACGGCAGCCATATTGCACCGGAACGCCCACCACACACCAGCTTACTGGTGGAGAGGAGACAGTGATGAAGCCAAACAGTATATGGGGATGATTAGGAGGCCATGATGGACAGAGGCCAAGGGGCAAATTTGGCCAGGATGCCGGGGTTACACCTTTACTCTTTATCGAAGGACATCCTGGGATTTTTTATGACCACAGAGAGTCAGGACCTCGGTTTAACGTCTCATCCAAAGGACGGTGCTTTTTGACAGTATAGTGTCCCCATCACTATACTGGGGCGTTAGGACCCACACAGACCACAGGGTGAGCACTCCCTGCTGGCCTCACTAACACCTCTTCCAGCAGCAACCTGATTTTCTCAGGAGGTCTCCCATCCAGGTACTAACCAGGCTCAGCCCTGCTTAGCTTCAGAAAGCAACCAGTCTTGGGCCACAGGGTGATATGGCTGCTGGCACAACATTCATGAATGAATAATTTATTAGATGCACACCGGTCTGTTAATGTAGGGACATCGACATTAAATTGTCACGCGAAACAAAACGAACTCTGATTGGTTGTGTTAATTGTCAGTCAAACGTCCTTTTGGGCGGTCCTTGGCCAAGAAAAGCTGCGATAGAGTCCAGAACTTCTGCCGTCAGTCTGAAGGTCTGGCTACGCGAGACTACATCCATCCAGACAAGAGGTTAAACAAGGCGCTGAACAGCCAGAAAACTAAAAGTTGCCAATCTGGCCTTAATATCAATGAGTCCTTGTTCATGCACATAGTCACCCTTCCTGTCACCCTTGCTGTTGGATTGCTGTTCGACTTGCTGATCGATTGCTGTTCCTGATCCTGATCGATTGCTCCTGTCTGCCTAGCAGCCTGCTGTGTTTTGTTTGCTTCGAGGCTGTAAGCTCCGTCTAAGCCTCGTATTAGCTTTGTATTTCTCTCTGTTTTGAACCATCATTTACTACCATTTCTAGTTGTTTATACTACTAAATACAGCTTAGACAACATCTCAGATTAACCTGACATCGCTAGCTTCTGTTATTGTTAACACAACACGCTAGTAACTCGCTAGCCTGTTAACGCGCCACCCGTGCGCTTAGTTATTTATTTGTTTTTCTCTCGCGCGCCTGCCCCTCTGAGTTCATAAAAAGCCCAGGTGAGTAAGAATCAGTCAACAAACACGGTGAGTAATGTCTTGTCCTGTTATTGTCACCTGCACTTCATGTTACATGTTTAGCATAGCCTTCCCCGTCGGCAATATAGGGTTTATATGTGCCAAATGCAAGGAAACAGTCAGGCTGACGGAGAAGATTTCAGAATTAGAAACACGCATCCAAACTTTAATTGAGGATAGTAAGTGTGCTAGAGCTTTAGATTCTATTTTGGATGCGCCTAGCATAGTGAACTCTTTACATGATTCGGTTCCGGCTGAATTATTACCTGTGCAGCCAGGCAGATGGGTGACAGTGAGGTATCGCTCTAGTCGCGGATCAAAAAACCACTCTTCCGTTCCGATTACCACAACAAATCGATTTGCCCCACTCAGTGAAACACCCACTGAGAATTCTGTTGATTGTGCCCTGGTAATTGGCGATTCTATTACACGGAACGTGAAAATAGGGACACCAGCCAACATAGTCACATGTTTGCCGGGAGCCAGAGCGCCTGACATCAAAGCAAATTTAAAAGTGCTGGCTAATGCTAATTGTAAATTCTCTAAGATTGTTATTCACGTCGGCACTTATGATGTTCGACTCCGGCAGTCGGAGATCACCAAAATTAATATTAAAGAGGTGTTTGAACTCGCAAGTACAATGTCAGGCACTGTAATTTGCTTTGGCCCCCTTCCTGTTCGAAGGAGTGATGAGATAGTTAGCAGATTGCCATCACTCAATGGCTGGCTGTCTAAGTGTTGTCCGCAAAATAATATTCATAGACAATTGGAAAAGTTTTTGGGGCAAACCTGACCTCTTGAAAAGAGATGGTATTCATCCCTCCTGGGATGGTGCTGCTCTTTCTCTAGTAATTTGGCTCATAGTCTTAGAGACAAAACATGACAATCTGGGGCTCAGGTCAGGAAGCAGACAAACTGGCTAAACCGACCGTCTGCCAGCCGCCTCTCGTCACCAAGGTCAGATAAATCCCATCGCATAGAGCCTCTTTCACCTAGATATCATCATATAGAGACTGTGTCTGTTCCCCGAATTTGGAAATCCAAAAAACGTCCAAACCGATCTAAGGTTAAAAATGTAATTGATATTCAACAAATAAAAAATAGATATAATACAGATGAGCAAACGATAAAGCTTGGGTTGCTGAATATTCAATCCCTTACTTCAAAAGCGCTCATAGTTAATGATATGATTTCAGATTATAACCTAGATGTGCTGTGTATGACAGAAACCTGGCTAAAACCAGACGATTACATAACTTTAAATGAGTCCACCCCCCATGATTACTGTTATAAACATGAACCTCGCCTGAAAGGCAAAGGGGGAGGTGTTGCTGTAATTTATAGTAATATTTTCAAAACCACTAAAAAATCTAGTTTTAAATATACTTCTTTTGAAGTGTTGGTGCTTAATGTAAAAATATATAATGTAAACGATAAATCACGTTTGAGAATTCTGCTGGCAACTGTATACAGGCCACCAGGGCACCATAAAGATTTTATCAAATAATTTGCTGACTTTCTATCAGAATTAGTATTGACTGCAGATAAAGTCCTAATTGTTGGTGATTTTAATAAACAGGTAGATAATGGAAAAGATGCAATGGGATTGGCATTTAAAGACATTGTTAACTCCATTGGAGTTAGACAACACGTGTCAGGACCTACTCATTGTCGTAATCATACTCTAGATCTAATATTATCAGATGGAATCAATGTTGATGCTGTTGAAATTCTGCAGCAGAGCGACGACATCTCAGATCATTATCTAGTCTCATGTAAATTACATTTAGCCAAGGCTGTGTAAGGAACTCAGCTTTTTGGAAATATTAATAATCAATAATATCTTGTTATTATTAATTATAAATATTTGGGTCAGTTAATTTGATTAACTTGATGTGGCTGAATTAATATTACAATCAATTAATCAGTTCTTCCAACGAACTCTTTTGATTATTAATTTATTCTAAGAAAAGGGTATCTTCCATGGCCACCGAAGAATAATTATTTCTTCGCCTGTACAGTACTTTGAGCCAGTAGCAAAAACCGTGATCGTAAAGTGACTTGTATTGCAAACAAAACATAACCAAATACATATTATGTACAAGTTTTATTAACTAAATATAGATATTTATATGAATATAAATAAACTAAACAACATACACACATGAATACATAAATAGGTTAGTGATAGAATGAAATTGGAAACCGGAAGAGGGTCCATGAGAAGAACCATCAGAATTTCATTTTCACATTTCATTGAATTGAATACTTGCATTTGTAATGGGAACAATTCTTGAAGTTGTTGAAAATTGAAGTCGTTGATGGTTCCGGCAGTGTCAAGTGGAAGTTGGTTGAGCGTTCTCTTTCTCCAGGAACGCATGGCTGGTTTGGTCAAGGCCTGGGACTCTGTTGAGGCCACGCCGAGCACCCAGGAGAAGTGAGGAAGTCGGAAGGATGGGTGATTGGAGTCGTTGTTGGTTGGAGTCTTTGTTCCAAAACTCTTGAGATTGTCCTTGGTTCTTTGTGAGAGAGTCATCTCTCTCCTGCCTGAGCCCATATCTGGTTGGAATCGAGGCCTGCTGGGCCCTGGGGCCCCCGTGGAGGGGGAGGGGGTTCCCCAGAATCACCAGAACAGTGTTGCGGCTGGATGAAAGAACTAAGCGAGGGAGGTCACATGTGGACTGTCTCTAATAAGGCCTGGAAAAGATCCTCCCCTAAGGGTTGAACTCGACCAATCAGAAAGGTGACATGTCTGAGAGGGAAAGTGGCTCTTAGTTGATTTACGGATCTTTGTCCCTAGCATGATTATACCTTCATTAATGTTCAGATAGCTATAACACATCCACACTGCATTCTAGAAGAAGGTGATGTACATCAAAGTGTGAGTCATTAAATGAGCATTAATTTGGGAGGAGGCATGATACAGGTGAGGTTACATTGATCGTTAGTTGGTTGTATACCAGGATACATACCATAATATATACCTAATAGTACACGAGACAGTAAACCATTTACACTGTTTCTTTCACAGTTTTATGCATGTTCATTTATAGATCAGTTAGTCTATGATTAATGCAGGAAAGTCTGTTTTAAAGAGGTTTCTGTTTCATAGTCTCTCTCTTGAGTATGTGGCCACATTCCTCGGAGGTCGTAAAATCTCCTTATCATGCCCTGTAACATGACACTGTTTCTGCCCTTGTGTTTGTTCATTTGGGCTGTGTGAGGAGTTTCATAAACCTTTGTATATAATGAATAATTAGTATGTGTCTGATTGGTCCATACCCTACAGCTGCAAAGCCAACTCCGTGTTACAAGTATGTTAGACCTATCACTTCTGCCACTAAAGATTGCTTTATCAATAATCTTCCTAATCAGTTTCATCGTCTCAGCATCCCAGATAGCTTAGAAGAACTTGATATTGCAACAGAAACTTTTAACTCTCTCCTTTCCAGCACTTTAGACACAGTTGCTCCGTTGCGCTTAAAGAAGATTAAAGAAAATGGTCCAACGCCGTGGTACAACGAGCACACCCGGGCCCTTAAGAGAGCAGCCAGAAAAATGGAGTGCAACTGGAAGAAAACAAAACTAGAGGTATTACAGAGAGGCTTTAAAAGCTGCTAGATCTGCTTATTTTTCAACCCTATTAAAAGAAATTAAACGTGGCTACACTAACGAAAAAGAAAGCTTCAAGCCCAGACGTTTCCAAGAAACACAGCAGTAATGACTTTATGAACTTCTTCACTTATAAGATTGATAATATTAGGGACAAAATTATAACTATGAAACCGTCTACTACAGCATCACATCAGGGAGTGCATTATAGTCTCCCTGAGGTAAAATTTGATTCATTTTTTGCCATAGGAGAGGAAGAATTTTGCAAACTCGTTAATTCATCTAAATCGACAACATGTATGTTAGACCCTATACCGACTAAACTACTGAAAGAGATGCTTCCAGAAGTCATAGATCCTCTTCTTAACATCATTAATTTGTCTTTGTCTCTAGGATACGTACCAAAAACCTTTAAGCTGACTATGATTAAACCGCTTGTTAAAAAAACGCAACTTGATCCTACAGAATTAGTCAATTACAGGCCGATCTCAAATCTACCTTTTCTGTCAAAGATACTAGAAAAGGCAGTATCCTCACAACTGTGTTTCTTTCTTGAAAGAAATGGTATCTGCGAGGATTTCCAGTCAGGATTTAGACCGCACCATAGCACTGAGACAGCTCTCATTAGAGTCACAAATGATTTGCTCTTATCATCCGATCGTGATTGTATCTCTCTATTAGTGTTACTTGATCTTAGTGCTGCATTTGACACCATTGGCCACAACATTCTCTTAAATAGACTAGAAAACTATGTTGGCATTAGTGGAATTGCATTAGCATGGTTTAAATCATATTTATCTGACCGCTATCAGTTTGTAGCAGTAAATGAAGAGATGTCTTATCGATCACAAGTTCAGTATGGCGTACCACAAGGCTCAGTACTAGGACCGCTGCTGTTCACTCTGTACATGCTACCTTTAGGAGATATCATTAGGAAACATGTAATTGGCTTTCACTGTTATGCTGATGATACTCAGCTCTATATTTCTTCCAAACCTAACGAAACTCACCAATTCACAAAATTAACGGAATGCATAGTTGATATCAAAAATTGGATGACTAGTAATTTCCTACTACTAAATTCTGAAAAAACAGAGATTCTAATTATTGGACAAAAAACTTCCACACGTAATAACCTAGAATACCGTCTAACACTAGATGGCTGCTCTGTTAAGTCTTCGTCGTCAGTTAGGAACCTGGGTGTGCTCTTTGATACCAATCTTTCATTTGAAAGTCACGTGTCTAGTGTCTGTAAAACCGCATTTTTCCGCCTTAAAAATATATCTAAATTACATCATATGCTCTCATTGACAAATGCGGAACAACTAGTTCATGCGTTCATGACATCAAGGCTAGATTATTGTAATGCTCTACTGGGTGGTTGCCCTGCACGCTTAATAAACAAACTACAGCTGGTCCAAAACGCAGCCGCTAGAGTTCTTACCAGAACCAGGAAGTACGACCATATTAGCCCGGTTCTGTCAACACTGCACTGGCTCCCTATTAAACATCGTATACATTTTAAAATATTGCTGATTACTTACAAAGCACTAAATGGTTTAGCTCCCCAGTACTTGAGCGAGCTCTTAACGCATTATAGTCCTTCACGTCTATTGCGATCTCAAAACTCCGGCCAGTTGATAATACCTAGAATATATAAATCGACTGCTGGCGTTAGATCCTTTTCCTATTTAGCACCAAAACTTTGGAACAATCTTCCTAACATTGTCCGGGAAGCAGACACAGTCTGTCAGTTCAAAGCTAGACTAAAAACACATCTCTTTGACCTAGCATTCACATAACACTCTATAGACTTCTATAATTCAATATTAGGCTGCTTAGATTAGGTCAGCCGGAACTGGGAACACTTCCCTTAAATCCTGATTTACTCGTTACATCATAAGAAGAATGGCATCTACGCTAATTTTAGTGTCTTTGTGTATCCCGAGGTTTTCCCGCAGCCTGCCGGATCCAGGCCGTTTCCAGATCTGACGAAGGACTTTCGCCTGGACCCGATGACAATGCAGTGCTGAAGTGCCAACTAGCCTTTCCCTATGGAGGATCCCTATACCACTCTACAGATAAAGCGTTGTGGAATTTTTCGGTTCGCGTACCTACCCAAAGTGATAAGATAAAATAAAAATTCTGCATCAAAATTTATAGACAAGACAAGTAGTTTGTTTAGGCATGGTTTGTAAGGAATTACAAACCTGCGCACATATATTCAAACGCACATAACTATAGAATAAATTCTTAATGCGCATGTGAACGCCATCAACGTATATCACAGGTTCACGTTTAAAGTCTGTTTAGAGAGAACGGTGTCGTCTTAGCGGCCCCTAATTTAATAACAAATGATCATTTAGACGGAAGTGAAGCAATCAAAACTAACTTTAGCTGGAAAAAACATTTTTAAAGAACCACTATAAAACCAAAACAATCTCTGTTACCTTAAATTATTTGTTTATCTCTGTAAAGCTGCTTTGAAACAATCTACATTGTTAAAAGCGCTATATAAATGAGGATGACATAGAGGGTAGATGGCCTTAGCCAATGTTGTCCTGACCAAAAAAAGTCCACTAGCATCTTTGGTATTTCTCCTTAATCCAAGTATATTGCTTCACTTCTTCATTCTTTTCTCTCCAAATATCAAATTGTTGTACAACAGTTTTTAAAGAAAAAGCAGATAAAGGGTAAGGCTCCTCCACATTTCTGTCACCATGGAAATCTGTTGTGCAATTTCAATCTCTTCCCATGATTAAAAAAAATCATTACGATCACAATCGCTAAGAACATTCCTAACCGTATGAAAAATTATTATTCTATGATTTCCTATAGTAGGAGCATTAATATTAATAAACCATACTCTTTATCTCTACTTTTGAAACATCCTTTTTCTATTTAACATATAGATAAAATATTGATCTTAAACATATTAAAAAAGTATTTCCACCTCTGCACTTAAATTGGTAGCATGGCTTAAAATACATTCACCATTCCACCACAAACCCCAATCTGTTTCATTTCTCGTATCACTATGAGTTTCATGTAGAGACATGACATTAATTTCTTTAGGTTCAATACATTCTTTCAACAAAGCCAGCTTTTTCCTTTCTCTAGCCCCATTTATATTCAAGAACACTATAGGATATACATGAAAAGAAAACATGGTAAGAGACTAAAAATCAAGGATGTCATGGGGGGGGGGTTATAATCTGGGTACCCCGTGAAATCTGGTAAATCTTAGGCTTATATAAATGGATACATTTTATCTTATTTAATCTTTCATATGATGGTTGATGTGCTTGGATTATTTTTATTATTTTATTTTTAGACAATAAATAAAATACAAGATATGGTTTATAATACTGATTATAGGCGTCCATACATCCATTTTCCATACCCCTTATACTATACTCGGGTGCGTTTCCCATAGCCAACCATGGTCGCAAGTTCCATCGTTACCAGAGTTCAATGGAAATTGCAATCATAGTTGGCCAACAATGCTTTTGGGAAACGCACCCCTGGTTGGCTGGTGTGCTGAATGCATTGATGTGCAGTGGGGTAATATCAACGTAAATACGCAGGGGAATGTTTTGGAAAAGTTCAAATAACATTAGGGGAACGCTAGAATAATGTTAGGTTCACTTTAAAATAACGTTAGAATAACGTTCTACAAACCAAAAATATTTTCAATCATGGTCTTTATTAAATTTGAATTAAAATGTTCTGCAACTATAGCACATCTTCGATTGTTGTGCCTAATTCCGGCACACACCTGAAATCTTTCCGAAGAGAGAGAGGCGATGTTCCCCTCTCTGGGATAGACGTCATTGTAACCTCAATTTCATACATATTAAAATCAGGAAATAACTTTCCACTAACTAAAAAGTGCCCAAAGGAAGGAGAAAAAAAGAGAGAGAAAAGAGAAAGGGGGAAAATCTATCGGTTAAACCAGAAAAAAAAGATGTGATCTGAAAATGAAATAGACTTCCTCCTCGATGGAAGTTGCACAACTACCGTCAGAATGTAGTAAACAAGACAATTTCCTTTCCTTGGCTTCACCAGGCCATTATCTCTGAGATCACACAACAACATTAATCACATGCAAAGAGACAAATAACAAATAGTGCTTAAAGAACTTGTTTTGGGAGTGTTTTGTTGATTAAAAAGATATCGGATTGCAGCAACACATTTACTGACTCAATACATTACTTATGACCAAGCCCTAAAGGGAATTTATAGATATGTTCTGCATTTTCTACACTTGGTATTGTATGTGTTAATCAGAAATAACATTGTTGTTGTTTTTTTTCCAGCCAATGTATATTTCCACTGTAACATAAATATAACTGCACGCCTTAAGGAAATATATATTTCAAACTAATAAAAAAAAGCACTTTCCAAAATTAAAATACATGTTGGGTATTTAGATTTGAATTACATTAATATTTGAAATCAGATTTAAAGTATAATTTATATAGGGAAATTTATATTCAAATAAATATAAGGAAATACAAGTAGCCTAAATAAACAGCATTAAATAACATTACCATTAAGTTACTGAAACATTATTTCTGAACGTTCTCTGAACATTCAAAACGACTAGTTTTTTATATATTTTTTTAATTAAAAAAAATTCTTGTTGATGCAAACATTAAAGTAATTTAGACATTTTATAATTTTGCAGATATTATGCTAATGTTACTTTTGAATGTTCTCGTAACATTTAAAAAAGTTAACTACAACGTTCCAGGGGGAAAAATGCATGATTTTTTTATTTGTGCTAAAGTTTTGACAACAATATTTAACTTTGAATGAACATTCTATTATTATTATTATTTTAAATTTGAGAACCTTGCCAGAATGTTTCCTGTTAGTTGGGTCTAAGATCTGCTAAAAATAAAATACAATTATAAAGATAATATCTTTGTCTTGTCACTCACATGCCAGTTTTTAACCCCTGTATAGATCCTTACTGGGAAGCTTAAAGCAGTGCGCCAAAATATTAAATAATTGCACATCGAGTAATTTCTAAGGAGCTGTATGGGTGGAGACCCAGTGTGGACCTGCTTCGCCACTTGATTTGTTTGAATGAAGAACCTAAATAAATCTGCACTTCTGGATAGGTTAGCGGTTCAGAATGATGTGATGATGGCTTTTGTGAATGGGTGGATGTGGTTGTGGGTCATCCGTTGTTGTTTGCCTGCTGGTTTTGTCGTGCGAGAGAGGTCGGAGTCTGGACTTAGCCCCCCGGAAACAGCAAACATTCCCACTCATCCCAGCCAGGCCTGGGAAAGAGCCACAGGCTGCGGCCAAGCGTAAACAAGCAGGAAAGAAGGAAACAGACACAGAAGAAGAGAGAGCCCACATTCCATGACTTGTCTGAGCAAGGAGAAATAAAGTGAGAGAGAGTAAGTGAGTGACAATTGGTTCATTCCCACATATTTTCTCAAAGAGTTTCCTGTAAGCTCCTAGACGTCAACATGTTTGTTAGACACTGATGAGCCAGAGAATGCATGAGAAACACATGAGGTTGTAAGCTGACACAGAATTTCATGAGAATTCGTGACTCACGGACACTCCCTTATCAGCCTGATTGATTTCAGATGTCTAGTTGTTTTTTGTTTTTTGTCCTCAACCGTTTTATACCCATCATTTTTATGTTTGTTTTTGATTGTTTTCTGCAGATGGCTGGCTTTATGTTTAGGAGAAAGTGGAGTAATATCAGAGCTGTGTCTAGCAAACTGTGCAAAATATTTATAGCATGATCATATATTTATAAAGGGACAATCGTATACAGCTGCCTGCAATGAGAGGCTTTTTCTTTTTTTCTTTTTAAGCATCATTACTCCAGTCTTCAGTGGCACATGATCCTTCAGAAATCATTATAATATGCTGATTTGCTGCCAGGAAACATCATATTATTATCAATGTTGGAAACCATTGTGCTGGTTAATATATTTGTTGAAACTGTGATACATGTTTTGATAAATAGAAAGAACAAAAGCATTTTTTATTATTACATCTCATAACCAAATTAAATAGCTCGCCCAACAAGATAGAAATTTGTAATTTGCATTTTTTCATAATTTTAACATGACCTTGCTAAATAACAATTATTCAAAAGAGATATGAATAAAAAAATATCTTACTGTACCCAAACTTTAGGCTAAATGTATATGTCATTCATTTTTATTACATAAAGCATTTTGCGTACTTTGGGGTAAGATGTGCCAGCAGCTCAACAGATGTTGAGCTTTTCCCCAAAATGCATGAAAAATGGTGGGAAATACTATTATAAAATCTTGAAAATTGTGAATATTGGTGTTCCTTGATGGCTTATATGGAAATACAAAAAAAAGCTCACTGTTGCTGACTGATTTTCAGGAGAAGTTGCTAATGGAAGGTTGATTTGTTGCTGAAGGTACAGAATACACAGTGACATTACTCTAATTAACTGCCCAACTTAGCGAAAAATATGATGTGAATTTTGCTACTTTAGATGTTGTTGTTTTTTGCTATCATAAACAACAGGTTTTTTGTTGTTGTTGTTGTTTTAGCCTTTTTTTAATTGAGACTTCCTAACCAAACAATTGTACTATTAAATGATCTGAATGCTCTCTGTGTTTAAATGATTTGACAGAAATTATGTTTGTCTCTTTGAACACATGACTGCTGCATGCTGCCTCTGAGCCTGGTTATGCAGTTAGCTGAGCTGTCACATACAATACCGCTGACGTCACACACAATACACTTTTGCGGTCACGTAGACAGACCATGTGTTGTGAACGTGTGACAGAGATATAAGTGTGTGAGAGAGAAAATCATTTTCGTGTAATTAAAAGGGAAAATGTTTGCTTTTCAAAAGTTGCTAAAAGTCTCCAAATAACGTTTAACTGTGAATATTCAGTTTACATTTAACACATTTCTGCTAAATAAATAAAAATGTAAAAAAAAAAAAAAAAATGTGTATACACACACACAAGAAAAACTTTTCTCAGTAAATGTTTGTCTACTGTTGAAATCTGATTCTAAAAAGCACAGTATGATACACCAGATCATATAGAAAATATCAAATACAAAACTGACATTCTTGTATAGTATAGAAAGCCGTCAGTGTCAACAAAAACATGATTACTGTATATAACAAATATTTCCCTAGTGAGAAAAAAAACGACTTTTTGACCGATGTAGCTCACACGATGACAAAAACACTTCATTTTGGTGGCACTGGCCAATTTACTGAACAATAAAAAGGTTTTAAAGCATGAATACAATATTTTGGGTGAGATACTACATTATGCAGACAGGTAATAGAGTTATGTTGTTCCCTCAAAGTCAAACAGTTGTAACATTTTCACTTAAGAGTTTAAAGAATGTTAATTGTTTCGAAAAATATGCCAAAGCGATTGAGAAAAACTGTAAAAGTTGTGCCAGGTACTGTTCTCACCTGTGTTCCTGCTTAATATAAACTGGGACAAGCTCTCTCTCTCTCTCTCTCTCTCTCTCTCTCTCTCTCTCTCTCTCTCTCTCTCTCTCTCTCTCACACACACACACACACACACACACACACCACACACACACACAAGCACATTAAGTCATCTTGTTTATATGTTGAAGCAGGTGAGCTGTGGGCGTGGCCTATCTAAGCCCCGCCCCTCTCTGCTGTTCCACAGAGTTCTGGGAACAACAACAAAGGCAAAAGAGGAAAAAGAGGGGGGAGTTGGGGGGAGGGGACCATGACCTCACCCCTGAATGCTGGCCAAGTTGATAGTGAGTCATCCCAGGTGTGCTCAGGTGTTTGTGTTTGCCTGTTTTCAGTCTCATGAGCTCTTTGCACATCTCGTGCTGTCTTTGTTCATCGCATGTGTGTATGGAGCAACCCTATTACTCTGCCTGGCTTTTATCGGCATTTGTTTGCCAGACTGATAGACGGACAAGGAGACAGACAGTGAAAGAGGGTTTCTTTGATAGTTCATCTGTCTGTCTGGCGAGTCTCTGCAGGTCAGATCTGGCCTGCAAAGTAGCAGAAAGCAAGTGAGAGACAGAGCAAGAGCAAGAGCGAGAGAGGGAGGGTGGGAGAGGACTAATCCCTCCGCTGAGCCTGCCTTCACAACAGAAGCAGAAAAAAAATATATTCTAGCACTTACGCAATGCTGAAAGGCCTTTAACAGGCAAACAACATGAATCAGCTGAGAAACCTCACTACGGAAAACACCAGCACAATTACTGAGCAACACATGCTATGACTTTCATATGTCTCAGAGAAGAATAAATAAAAAAGGGCTTTAATATTTTGAACAAATGCACTGGATTAGTGAGAAAATTTTCAAGAGAAAATTGTCAGTTTTTTAATTGGTCAGTGCGGAAATTCCATGTGGCCAACTTGAACCCGTTGCGAAATCTGGAAATATTTCACCCTCACACAAAATTCACAAACATGTGGATTTTTTGTTAAAATGACTGGATTTCGACTTTATTCAGCACATGCTCTGTAGAGTCATTCTCTGTCTGAGAAAAATGTTTGATTGTTTAACTTTGTAAAATATTTTCTACAAAAATATTTTAAGGTATTTTGATGCCCAATTTTTTTCTTCTGCTGTTTAAAGCATTAGCCTTTGATTTTCAATATATATATATTTTTATTGTTAGGCACTAAAAAGTTAGCATAGCATGTTGCTAACACTCTAGCTGAAGTCAAGCTACTAGTTACAAAAGTTTGAATCTTTAAAATACAGTACATTACGAACATTTATTACTACAATGATCATTTCAAGACAAAAATCACAAATGTCTGTGCATGTTGAAGGAACATAAATGTTCTGTCATACCTTCCACTGCCACAATGTTTCATGCCATGACTATTCTGATAAAAATGGCAGTTAATCTAAACTGTGACCACAAAAACTGGTTTAGACAGGTTAACTTCTCGGAAGTTGGAAGGTCTGAGAGCAGCTGAGAGCGTTTCACTGTTAACACTTAACCCTCAAGTACTGTATAATGTCCACCTAAGCTGGAACAGGCCAGTTTGAGCTCTATGTAATTCTGACCAAAAGTTCAGGCTGTGAAATCATGTGACCTGTAAGTGAAGCAGCAGTGTAGAGGAACACACTACACACATAGCCTGCATACACAGCTATATTTTAACACAAGTGCTCAGAAACCTCGATCCCTTCAGCAGCATTAGCTCTTCTAGTCCCTCTAGGGTACAGTGTAGTATATATGGTCATTTTGGGACTAAGTCTAACCAAATAATATCTAACTAATATGTTGACTATGTCTCATACACTTAACATGATTAGTTTAACCCTCAGATGGCTTGTACACTCTCTCTCTCTCTCTCTCTCTCTCTCTCTCTCTCTCTCTCTGTCTCTCTCTCTCTCTCTCTCTCTTTATTAAAGCTCATTACACAGCAGGATCAGCGCACACTCCAATATAACCGGCATAGGGATATAATATGCAACTTAAAATGACCCTAGATCAGCATAGTTATTTTAATGAGTTGTATAGATTTGACCCCATGAAGAATTTTTCTTTTGAGATGTCCAATATTTATTTTTATGAGGTTTTTCTGTCTGTAAAATGGAACATATCCATTTGATCAATAAGTTGTTGGTTACAGATGAATTTAAATTACAGATGCGTATGTTATAGCACAAAAATGAATTAAAAGATTTAATTTTTAAAATATGTAGTCATTCCATTATAATTAATTGGTAACACTTTAGATTAAGGTCCAGTTCTCACTATTAACTAGTTGCTTATTAGCATGCATATTAATAGGATATAGGCTGTTTATTAATACTTATAAAGCACATATTAATGCCTTTTTCTGGATGACCATATTCTACATCCCTTAATCCTCCCCGAATCAGCAACTACCTTATTAATGGGCAGTAATAAGACATGAAAAGGCCTAGTTAATAGTTAGTTAACAGTGAGAATTTTACATAAAATCTAAAGTGTGACCAAATTCTTTCTTGATAAAATTAAATAAAAGAGATTTTAACTCATGTCAAATAATTGGGTAGGTCCCAAAAACTGTCAAAATCACATCATGACATTTACAAGAATAAGGACAATATAAAAATGTAAACTATGCAAAAAATATTAGAGCAGTCAACCCGTATTGTCCCCATACAATTATATATTACGGTTTATTAGTACCGATACTTATAAAGCACATATTAATGCCTTATTCTGCATGACCATATTCTACATCCCTTAATCCTAATACCTAAACTTAACAACTACCTTACTAACTATTAATAATCAGTAATTAGAAGTTTATTTAGGCAAAAGAAGTAGTTAATAGTGAGCATTGTAATTATATATATATATATATATATATATATATATATATATATATATATATATATATATATATATATATATATATTAGAGGTGGGCATAGATACATTTTTTAAATCTAGATTAATCTCACTGGAATCTTGGAATTAATCTAGATTAAAATGGCACATTTGAATTCTGCCGAAGGCATTCAGAATATGTGTGCTACCCAAATAATGTCTAAAAGTAAGTCTTTGAGAATAGTTTGCCTCGCGTAGGGATGTGAATTTCTGCCAAAAATGCCATTCGACAATCGAGGAGCAAAAGTCGAATATCTTTCAAAGAAAATTATAAAATAAAATTTAAATAAAACGCACAATTACAATGACAGAAAGGGAGGCCAATTTCATCTTTAGCGATTTGTCATCAAACAAACTGTTTATTAATTGAACAAGTAACATGTTTTCGTCGGTTTTTTTTTTAAACATAGTAACTTAGTCTAATTGGAAGAAGAAAAAAACAATAAGCACGATGTAGCTACAGTCCTTTTCGCATCGCCAAACCAGATGCAAGTTAGATAAAAAAATAATGCCATATGTCATAATGATTTTATGTGAACCTGCCTTTACAGGCAAAAGCCTCATCCTTTTTAAACAAACTAGTTTCAATCAATGTAAACTATTCGTGTGACTATGCCCCTGCGCAATACACACACATTACCGCGGGATTGCGGGTGTTCATTTCATAAACTGTACACAATGGTAGCTTATTTATTTTGTAGCCTATAAATTGATGTATATGTCCAACGGATAATGTCATACTTTTTAGTAGTGCTATCGTGGTGTAATAATCTGTTTGGTTGTAAAATGTATTACCTGAATGAAATGAAATCTAATGTATCGTCATGTGGAATCATTCATTCACAGACAGCTTACGAAGATGTTCAACTAATAAAGATCTTCATCGCTGGCAAAAATATGATGCATTTGCAGATTTGCTTTCACTAGACTAAACTGTAAGTCTTGGTGTTCTTAAATCTTCCTGTTACGACTCCGTGTCGAGTGTGATTGAACGCGCTCAGTGATTCAGTGCGTGAGGAACTGAACAGAACTGATTCGCGAACCGATTTAGACAGATCTGCCAACTTGTTTAATGAAGTCTTTGAACAGAATCGACCCAAAAGAGTGAATCATTTGTAAATTGAGCATCGCTCATTTCCATAAAATACAGCGCGCTTGGAATAAACTCATTTAACAACATGTAAAGTAACGAGAGGAACGATCGCCCAACGTAACATGTAAAAGTATACTTGTGTCCCTGACAGGAAAATACCCTGCTGCGCAATTTGCGCGTAAATATAACGATATTCGAAAAAGCTATTTTATGATCCCAACCCAACTTTGAGAATAGATTAACGGCGATATTTTTTTTATCGCACGATAAGATTCTCACGTTAACGCAGCACGTTAACGCCGATAACGGCCCACCACTAATATATATATATATATATATATATATATATATATATATATATATATGGACAGTCTCCTTGGATCAGCCTGTTATGTATCTTACTTTAGAGCATGAAAATATTCCTTTACCACAAAGACTATAGCAACTTGGGATTCAAATAATATTTTTTATAATATAATGTGTCGCAGTATTTATAGTAGACACTGTCAATTCTCCTTCATCAAGTCTGAGAATCCATTCCCCCGTCTATGGTGTAATTTCACTCATCCATTGCCTTTTATTATTTAATAAGATCAATTAGCGTGCTTAATTGGTCCAAACGAGCTGTTTGTAGCGGACCAGGGCTGTGATGGATGATGGGATTGTCAGCATGTTGAGGGAAGCCGTTTCTTACAGGGACTCTCTAACAGCTCAGGGTGTCATCACACACACACACACACACACACACACACACACACACACACACACACACACACACACACACACACACACACACACACACACACACACACACACACAGAGTATATCAGAAAAGTGAATCTGGCTCGCCCAGTTGAGGTTTTGAGAAGCGTCAAAGCTTTCAGTCCTGTGACTGGAATGGAGGGAGACCGGGAGGGCAAAACATCCATAGACCTGCAGCACAGGCCTGTCAATTTTTCCATTTGTTTCAAGCCACGAATATTTAGATCACCTATCAAAAGAAGAAAAACTAAAACATGTGAATAAAATGCTGCAGTATTTTAATCACTAAAAAAACATTCTAAAATGCTTGATTTGAAAAACACTTAAAGTGCCGTAATGTGCTAAAACAGTGTTATTCTAAGACCAAATTCAATATAGGCTACATCTTATTGATGATGTATAGTCTATATGGGTGAGCAGATGAGCCCAGAATATGAGCGCAACGTGCCAAATGGTTAAGCGTTGTCTTTATTATGGTTTTCAATGGAAAAACGCTTAACGAGAAACTGCGTTGCATTTGAATTCTGGGTTTATCTGTACACCTGTATATATGCATCATCAATAAGGTGTTTTGGTCTTTTAGTATTATCCACTAACTACATTTGTAGTACAAACCTGGAAAAAATAACAGGCTGGCAATGAAATAGAGCCTTGTTGTAAAGCCCTCCATGTGGGCCTTCCTATAACGCTGTGATGTCACGTGTTATTTATGAATTTAAATGAACTGAAGTGAAAAAGGTTGAGATCAGTCAGGACATGCTGACCGAACATATCAGGGAGTCCTGTAGAAAGTAGGTAGCGTGAGCCCAGGAACCCTTGCATCTGCTGAGGCGGCGCAGTACAGATCCCCCCAGACCTGTTCATTTCGATCCTTTAGTCGCCCACCGCCGACCCCCACCCTGTTGGCACTGACTGACTGACTGCACTGACTGACTGTGCAATTCCATTTTACCCCTAGACTTAATTACCATTTTAATTAGCAGGGGCCTGAGAATTAATAATCCTTCATCATATGGCTTTGGGCGTGAAAATTCATAATCCCTTTAGTCAGTTATGTATTCTGGGTCAGGCAGTAGATCAGACTGCAGCTATTATGAGTGTCTTCATGAACTCAGGCTGTTTGTTTAGTCTGCGTTTCAATTAAGCGCACAGACCTCTTGAAAGTTACATTGCTTAAGCTGAATGTGTTGAGAGTGTTAGTGTGTGACGTGAAGGTACTCCGATGATGAATGAAGACATCTGCTGTGTGGCTGAGCCAGGTTGCTCTCAGGAAGTCACACAAGTATAGTGGCATTTGTAAGCTATGAAAGAGACGTGAGCAGAGAGACTGAGCTTCTTAAATAATGTTACTTTTTATTGCATGTGGCTATTCAGAATCAATACAGTTTCTAAAGCAATGCTAATTACAGTAAGTTTAAATTATCATTTCTAAGTAGCATCACAATGCAAAGAATATGAAGTATATACAATGGAAGACAGAGGAAAAAAAAAAAAACTCGCTCAGGCATTGAAATATTCAAGATTTCCATACTGTGAACAGCATTCGCAAAAGAACACTGCTGAAATTACTGTTAGGATTCAATAGCAAATATGAAGTAGAAGAAGGGGAAAAAAACACTTTTCCATTTAAAGTTGGCAGAAAAGTTTGTACAGCAAAAAACGTTCTTACGGTTTTAAATATATTAACACAGTATTTATACATTTGGTTCCTTTCTGTAAACTAATCTTTAAAAAATTGTAAATATTGCATATGCCATATGTGAATGTGTACCTATTTTCGTAATATCAAGAATTATTCAAAGAATTCTTTTTTTTTCTTTTTTCTTTTATATTATAGCATTATCAAATATCCTTGAAGTGGCATCTATCGTACAGTGTACATACTTTTACAAACGTACTGAAGAATTAGAAAAGAAAAAACACCAGGCCCATAGTTCAGCCTTTGGCATGTACCTTCATTAGTGCTTTAGTTGTTTGGGGGAAATTCATTGGGAAATTCATTCAAACACGTACCGCATATATATATACATACAAAAAGAAATAAGTTATAATCTTTAACTTAAAAATGTCAGTTGCAATCTCTTTATACATTATGTACAGCTTTCTAGGCAAACTTTTTCATATACTTAAGTCAAGTTGTGTGTGTGTTGTACAAATTGTTTCGTGTCGATCTGAACAACTCTGCCTCGGTATCAGTCTGTTTGTGGATGTTTAGGCCGTGCGTTTCGTCTCCTGTGGAGATCTCTGGAATACTCTACATTCAAAAGTGTCTTGTGTTACAATCTAAGGAGTTTGTAAGTGCAAGACAAAGCATTGGTTCTGACGAGTCTATCCCTGTCTGACAGTAGGGAGCAGCATTAATGGTGTCAGGCCTTCTGAGACGTCCTTAAATCTATCACTCTCTGGAATGGCGAGCCGACAGGTGTGTATGTAAGGCAAAGGGAAGCCTGTGTGTTCAGAGTAGTGAGAGGGGGCAAGTCCGCAGAGGCTTCTGGGTTGTTAAGGTTTAAAGACGGTGTGCTAGCATGCCTAGGTTTGGCGAGAGAGATGCTCCTCTCTCTGACCTGAGGCGCACGACATCATTCATCTAGCGTGTGTTAATCGCGTGTGGCTTCGTTCCAAAACTAATAACTCCTCCTCTATGGAAGCCTGCTTTGCATATGTGCGGGATTACGGGCGGAAGGCCCGGTCCTTTACCAGCTCATATAAATATTTTATTAAAATGCTTTAAATATCTGTGTAGAATGCAAAATAACATTAATAGATCTTTGATTGCAGTGCAGGAACTTCCTCCACTGCACTGCAAGACATTCAGTTATCATGGCAAACAGTAATCTTTGATACTCTTGTGAGTGTATATGCAGGTCCTCCAGGAAACACTGTTTGACAGTACAGTCAGTAAGGCTTTGGATTGGTGTTTTTACGAAAACATTCACTTGAAAAAATAAATTAATTTCTCAATATATAGATTTTTGTAAGTCATAACCTGGCTCGTTCTGAGGTAGGGTTTTCAAGTGACTGCTTTTTTTGTGTCTGATTTCGAATTGTTGAGTAAATTTCTGAAATGCCACCTCTGTGCAGTGTTGCAACCACCCGTGCGCGCACACGCACTCGTGCCGCCACACGCGGGGGAAATAAATAAGTGCGACGGGTGTATGCGTGCGTGTGGAGATCAGATGTTTTGGTTCACAGGTTTTAAGGGGTTGAGGGACACTGGCCACTCGAAGTCCAGATCTCGTAACAAAACCAGTGGGAAAAGGTCCTTAACACAAAAATTGAAGAGATTTTTAGTGAGTGACAGATGGACAGGAAGTCCCGCCTCTGTGTCTGCGAGTCTTCGTCATGCCTCGCGCTGGGGTCAGGTATCTGTGTTGCCGTGACGACGGCCATTCGAATGCATTTGGGAGGTCAAAGATCAGCGGAGGCCTGGTTCAGCAGCAACGTGGTCCATCTGTCCACACGAGCGCCTCCTCTCCTTCTCTCGTCCCCTGCTCTCGACGTGAACAACGGAGTGAAGGAGCCTTTATGAGAAGACTGGCTCTGTTTAGTCTGCAAGACACAAGAGAGAAAAAGAAGCACATTAATGTGATGTCTATAAAGACAGAGAAAGAAAGCATCACAAACCAATAAAACACGCTGTTCCCCTAGATCAACGAGATCGCGCTGCCGTCGCGCAACACAACAGCCTTTTATGGGCATTCACTAATGTTACGGCATTTGTCTGAAATACTATCATATTCCTCTGTGCTTTGTCTGGAAAATTTTTCACAGAGCGGCGTGTTTTTTTCCGTTAGCAACCGTATGTGATTTATACATAAGGAATGAAACTGGCTAGCGGGGGATAAAAGGTTACACACTCCCTCTGTCTCGTTCTCGCTGTTGTTCTTGTGCTCTCCTTTACCAAGTAAGGAATGCGCGCTCTTTTGCCACGAGCAACAGAAGTGGCAGGTGCTCAGAGACAGACTATGGGAAACACTTGCTGACATTTAGCTCTGTGCAGCTGACGGAAAGAGCACAAGAGCCAGCCATACACTGACACACAACACAGCCTTAGATGTTCAGCAATATCAATGCTTTTTATGTATGTCTAATCAATGTCTAATTTGCTAAAAAAAAAAAAAGGGCAAAGAGCAAATTGGGCAAGACATGCTTTTTTGCCATTAAATAATGGTGCAAATGCCAGTAAATGAAATACTACAAATCTTAGTAAATCACATTGCATGATTTATTTAAATATTCTCCTCCCATATATTTTGCACCTGAAAGGCAAACTCTTACAAATGCATATGCAATAAGGTCAGCTGGAAAAATAGCTGTGTCCAATTGCATATTTTTTCACTAAGTGTCTTTAATAAATCTTGACAGTTTTTTTTAAAGCCAAAAGAGGGTTCACAAGCAGCAACATAGTATCGACCCAGATCCGGGCCAGATCTGGTACATGTGGATTCAACGCGTACCAGATGTGGGCTGGATCTGGGACGACACCGTGTTGCTGTCTGGGTTTGTGCTTCCTCAATGTTAAATCCGTCCAAAAAACAAAACAAAAAGGTATATACTTATGAGTAAATATTCTCCAAATATTTTAACCATTTGCTATGGCTTTAGTATAATGTAAATTTAAACACAATTATTTAATTTTGGAAGCACCTTGTTGACTTTACAATATGATGATTAATATCTTTCTCTCACTGTATAAATGGGTCTTTATAGACCATGCAATTTTAGAAAGGTGGTCCCTGGCAAGATCATATTTTGGGGCCTTTGGTATTACAAAGTTTAAAACCACATGCACTCTGGTGCTTATAAACAGCTAAATGCAGAACAATGGAGTTCCTCCTGTTTAACTGTACTTGAAACATATAGCAAGATATGACACAATGGCTGGTGTGCAACAATAATCAGATCAGCACAGATGGATACAAGAATGGATCCTGTGTGTACATTCTCACAAATTAGAGAAAAAAATACACACATCAGCTTTACGTTTGAAATGTAAATAATACGGTGTCATTTGACAATTTGCTTCTGTCTCTTGCTGGGCTCTAGGTTCTGTTTACGAGACAAGATCGCTATCCTGACCTCTCACCCGCTGTACTGGTTTGTGAGGTTTCATTTGCATGTAGGCCTCACACTGGGCGGAAGTCTCTGCTAACACAAACCCTTTCGTGGATCTGTCCTGTCAGGCCGTGCGCTAACGCTAGCGCCTCCCCCCTTCCAATCTCCTCCTCCTGTTTTTCATCCGCCTAGAACAAGAGCTGTTTTCATAGAGCAAGCCTCGCTCTCACACACACTTAACAAACCCTTAATTCACAGCCATCGGCTATATTGCACACCATAATCACTCCCATTATCTGGACTACCCGCGCACATTCCGAAAACTTCCGCATGTGAGTCCGATATCACAACATCCACTCTGACAAGGATGGAAGTAATTCCCATGAACGTCAGTAGGGATGCATTCTCTCACAGAGAGCTGGGTAAAGTAAGGGAGGAGGGGCCAGCAAGAGGTCAAGCGCTTTCACGCTCGTAAAATGCCTCATCTTTTCTTGCTCTTTGATACCTCCCTCTGTGTGGTATTACGAAAGTATTACTCTTGCAGTTAAGTGCTGACAGATCTGTTTGCTCACGGCCAACTAGTGAAGAAAGAGAAAGGGGAGTAGGTGCTTTCCTGTTGTCCTTTTAACTAGACTGACTGTGGGAAAAACAGCAGAAAACACGTCTCACTCACCCTGATGGTAAAAAAAAAAATAATAATCCAACAGCCAAACACCAATGACAAACCCATATCTACAAGAGTAACAACAGCATTAGTTACATTATGTGTTTTTTTTTTTCTTCTTAGTGTAAAGTCAACAGAAGTTGTGTTTTCTTTCCTATTGGGACGTATAACCAATTGAAACGATTTCTCAAACAAGAAAAAATGTAGGGCGGGACTTAATTTTTTCCAACGGGAATTGATTGGATGGTTGTGGTTTCCTATATCTGTGATCTCATATGATTGACAGGTTGACCCGCCCTCATGCTAGTAAACACAAGAGGGAGGGGAAGTTATTTTGATTAAATATTACGAGGGAACATGAAATAAAAATATAAAAAATACACTAAAATCATTTATAATAAACACAGCAATATTCCATAAAAAAATCTCAATTGTCCATTTTGATTTCATGGTGAATTTAAAGTCCCAAGATTATTCTTTTACTTTCACAAACAAATGACTCTTGAGCCAATTGACAATGACACAATGACAGCGCAGTGGAAACCTTGATGTGAACTTGAGCTTGGCTGCTCGTACACAGACTCGCAGAGTACCATTTCGGGTGGTCTGATTTCGTCATGTGTATAAATAGACTTGAAACAGACAGAGATCTCTTTTCCGTCTCGCTGATTCTCACATTCACACTGATATCACAGATCCGGAGTCATGTAGTGTATGTGTATGTGTGGAGGTCAGAAGCCAGCTTGAATTTCACAGAGCTAATTAAGCAAGAGGAAGCTTGGCAATTCCATGGATGTCCCATTCCGATCCGGAAAGGCAGAAAAAAAACAGCGCCAATGAATGAGGGGGAAAGAAAAAGCAGTGAGGTCATGGGACAAGCACTCAACAGAGACGGAGACTGATGAATGAGCAGAGGGAGGAACTTTAAATGTTTTATCTGTCAAATGCTGACCTGAACTAACTTTATTAACTGTGTCCTGCATTCACTGATGTCTACAGTGCCATATACAAAATAAATTATGTTTATGTTATGCCAAGAAATTAGATGGCAAGGCAACATTTTCAATAATTTAATAATTTCAAATATTACCAAAAACATAATTATGTAGGAAACACTGCTTCTTACATCTCAATGAGTAAATATAAATCAATAAATATATAAATATAAATATAATAAATATATAGGCTAATTCTAAATATGCTCAAATTCAAATAAGTAAGAGCAGATGGAGAAAAGAAGTGTGAGGTCTTATCGGACCCTCTGACCCCAAATTCCCTCCCCCATCTCTCTCCCTGTTGTTTTGTGTCTCAGAGTAATCACTCAACCTATAAAAGTCTTCAGGTCTAAGCTTAGTGCAACATATTGCTTCCTTAACATTTTTTGACGGTGTTAAAACTGTGGTTTCTGTGCCTGTGTGAGAAATCAGCACAGGTATTTAAAGCAACTGTAATCTGGACCACGCTGGTTCAAGTAAAAAATCTTGTGAACCCGCTGCCCCCATCCCTAAAAAATGTCCCCTCTCCACACACACACATTTGTCCTGCGACTCATTATTTATTTATTTCACACAGGTTAAATTTAGCCCCCCTGCAGCCGAGCCAGGAACAGTCTGGTGTTCTCACACACATATAAGTATAACACACAACTGTTAACATATAAGTATAACACACAACTCTCTCTCTCTCTCTCTCTCTCTCTCTCTCTCTCTCTCTCACACACACACACACACACACACACACATGTGTGACTGACTGTACTGTAAACGTGCTAGTGTTAGCTACTAAGCCTAATTTATTTATCTACGCCAGTCTCATATATCATAGAAGGGGAGTATCAGTTTGAACCCGTGGGGTAGAAATAACAATGTTTCTGTTCATCCTCACTCAGTAGGATCTTCCAATGTCACTGATTTTCACATTGTCAGCGATTTGTAGCAATTTGGTGAAAGTTTGAGGGAGCAGGAGTGACGTACATTGGCACACAAAACTAACATTCAAGGGATTCACTCTCTCAAATAAATGTAAATGTCTAAAACTGCTAAGCCACAGCTTAACAAACGACCATGTATTATTTTTTAAGATTCATAATACATTATGTTAATGAATCAAAAAACAAAATATTTATTACTAATAATGCCAAAAATATATACTAATAATGTGGAAAAAATAGAAACAAAAATAACAGATGAAGCTAATTTCAACAGTTGTTAACACATCACTGACAGCTCTGGGCTCAATTTCAAATTGTAAATTGTAACTTTACAGAGACGGAGACTATGGGAAGAGAGGCAGGGCAAAAGGTTACACTGTATGTGTGGTGTGATGATCTTCATGTGTAAATGTCACGTTCTAATCTCATAACACTACAGCCAACTAAGACAACAGAGCTCAGTGGACATATGGAAATAAACTCCAGTCCATGAATAAGAAAGTGTGTGCATAAGGGTGTGCGAGCTCAGCAGATCTCACAGTCATCCTGCTTTAAACAAATCCAAATACCCAAGGAGCCATTTAAATTCACTTGATGAGAGTAAAGCATCACTACATATTCTGCTCCACGCATACACACTCAGATGACTTAGCTCAGCAGGGGAGAAAAGGAGCATTCATTCAGAATCAGGCCACATGCCATGCAATTATTCCCACACACGGCACGTGCTCTTAAAGAGCATCCTATGCAGATTTCAAATGATATTTTCCAGCAACATCCTACTCCACATGCTAAACACACACACGAAATGTTACATTTATAGGATGTTAACATATAGTTATCATATTAACATATAACACATGTTAACATATATACTTTATACACATACACAGAAATGACAGAAAGGGATGAATGTACTATGTGTGTTCGTGTGTGTGTGTGTGTGTGTGTGTGTGTGAGAGAGAGAGAGAGAGAGAGAGAGAGAGAGATTCTATGTTTTATATATTACACTAGACTGACACAAATATTACTGTGGTAGCATTTCTTTTTTTCTTTTTTTGTGTTATTACAATATTTATGGGGGGGGGGGGGGTCATGAAAATAATGTCACAATCAAAAAAATACAAATAAAAAAAAAATAGGCTTAATTCTCTATAAAGCGATGTATAATGTATTATTTGTGTCACGGAACACACACTGGAGGCAGAAAATCCAAAAGCAGTAGTTTAATAAAAGGGCAATCCAAACTCTTAGTCATCCAGGCAGGGGTCAAAAGTCCAATAAGGCAATCCAAAACATAAAATACAAACGAGAACCAGTACGATACAAATAACGGAAGTGTGGGGACATAATACAAGGACTCCGTGACACATACTGAAACAGACAGGGTTATATACACAGGGAATCGACAATGATAATGGGGAATTGGCTGAGTGCAATGATCAGTGATAAGAAACAGCTGAGTGCAATGATGAGACAAAGGATCGTGGGAAATGTAGTTCATAAGTGAAGGACACCGTGGGAAAGGAGGACATCTAGTGGACATCAGGGGAACACAAACCCAACACTGTGACATAACCCCCCCTCTACGGAGCGGCTACCAGACGCTCCATGACAACAACAAGAAACACAGAAAACACAACACAATATAATACAAGAGGTTCAGGAGGGAGGTGGAACGGTGGAGGATCAGGGGGAGGGAAGGTGGGCCAGGTCCATGAAGGGAGACAGGAACAAGGAGTGAGGGTTTAACCGGGGACCGGGGCAAAACAAAAAATCTATCGGGCATCCAGGGGTAAACACAAAGTCTATCGGGATGCCAGGGCGAAACGCAGAGTTCATCGGGAGGCCAGGGCGAGACGCAAAGTCCATCGGGCGGCCAGGGCGAGACGTAAAGTCCATCGGGCGGCCAGGGCGGCGAAGACCCCTCGGGCGGCCAGGGCGGCGAAGACCCCTCGGGCGGCCAGGGCGGCGAAGACCCCTCGGGCGGCCAGGGCGGCGAAGACCCCTCGGGCGGCCAGGGCGGCGAAGACCCCTCGGGCGGCCAGGGCGGCGAAGACCCCTCGGGCGGCCAGGGCGGCCCCTCGGGCGGCCAGGGCGGCGAAGACCCCTCGGGCGGCCAGGGCGGCGAAGACCCCTCGGGCGGCCAGGGCGGCGAAGACCCCTCGGGCGGCCAGGGCGGCGAAGACCCCTCGGGCGGCCAGGGCGGCCCCTCGGGCGGCCAGGGCGGCGAAGACCCCTCGGGCGGCCAGGGCGGCGAAGACCCCTCGGGCGGCCAGGGCGGCGAAGACCCCTCGGGCGGCCAGGGCGGCGAAGACCCCTCGGGCGGCCAGGGCGGCGAAGACCCCTCGGGCGGCCAGGGCGGCGAAGACCCCTCGGGCGGCCCGGGCGGCGAAGACCCCTCGGGCGGCCAGGGCGGAGCAGACACCGGCTCAGGAACAGCAGACACCGGCTCAGGAACAGCAGACACCGGCTCAGGAACAGCAGACACCGGCTCAGGAACAGCAGACACCGGCTCAGGAACAGCAGACACCGGCTCAGGAACAGCAGACACCGGCTCAGGAACAGCAGACACCGGCTCAGGAACAGCAGACACCGGCTCAGGAACAGCAGACACCGGCTCAGGAACAGCAGACACCGGCTCAGGAACAGCAGACACCGGCTCAGGAACAGCAGACACCGGCTCAGGAACAGCAGACACCGGCTCAGGAACAGCAGACACCGGCTCAGGAACAGCAGACACCGGCTCAGGAACAGCAGACACCGGCTCAGGAACAGCAGACACCGGCTCAGGAACAGCAGACACCGGCTCAGGAACAGCAGACACCGGCTCAGGAACAGCAGACACCGGCTCAGGAACAGCAGACACCGGCTCAGGAACAGCAGACACCGGCTCAGGAACAGCAGACACCGGCTCAGGAACAGCCACAAGAACTGTAATAGTCACAAAAACAGACACAAACACAGAAACAAACACTGGCTCTGGAACAGGCACTGGCTCTGGAACAGGCACTGGCTCTGGAACAGACACTGGCTCTGGAACAGACACTGGCTCTGGAACAGACACTGGCTCTGGAACAGACACTGGCTCTGGAACAGACACTGGCTCTGGAACAGACACTGGCTCTGGAACAGACACTGGCTCTGGAACAGACACTGGCTCTGGAACAGACACTGGCTCTGGAACAGGCATTGGCTCAGCCTCCGGCTCTGGAACAGGCATTGGCTCAGCCTCCGGCTCTGGAACAGGCATTGGCTCAGCCTTCGGCTCTGGAACAGGCATTGGCTCAGTCTCCGGCTCTGGAACAGGCATAGGCTCTGGAACAGGCATTGGCTCTGCCTCCGGCTCTGGAACAGGCATAGGCTCTGGAACAAGCATTGGCTCTGCCTCCGGATCTGGAACGGGCAATGGCTCTGCCTCCAGCTCTGGAACAGCAGACACTAGCTCCGGCTCTGGAACAGCAGACATGGGCATGTCCAGGATCCGAACCAGACGCTCCAGATAGTCCAGATCCAAGAAGGCAGACGGCACTGGCTCTGCCTCCGGCGCTGGAACGGATACTGGCTCTGCCTCCGGCTCTGGAACAGGCATTGGCTCTGCCTCCGGCTCTGGAACCGGCAATGGCTCTGCCTCCGGCTCTGGAACCGGCAATGGCTCTGCCTCCGGCTCTGGAACCGGCAATGGCTCTGCCTCCGGCTCTGGAATGGGCACTGGCTCTGCCTCCGGCTCTGGAACGGCCATTGGCTCTGCCTCCGGCTCCGGCTCTGGAACAGCAGACACTGGTTCCGGCTCTGGAACAGCAGACACGGGCATGTCCAGGATCCGAGCCAGACGCTCCAGATAGTCCCGGCCCAGGAAGGCGGACGGAACGTGAACAGTCTCTCGCTGGGCAGACGTGACGTGAACAGTCTCTCGCTGGGCAGACGTGACGTGAACAGTCTCTCGCTGGGCAGACGTGACGTGAACAGTCTCTCGCTGGGCAGACGTGACGTGAACAGTCTCTCGCTGGGCAGACGTGACGTGAACAGTCTCTCGCTGGGCAGACGTGACGTGAACAGTCTCTCGCTGGGCAGACGGAACGTGAAGATTCTCTGACTGGGCAGACGGGACGTGAACAGGCTCTCGACCACCTCCTCCACTGCGACCTCCACGGGTTCCACGAAACTTAACTAATCGGGTCCCCTTAAAAAACTCCCTTCTCTCCCGCTCGGTGGCTGGGGAAGAGATATTGAGAAACATACCGCTGGATCTTGTGTGACGGAGTCCTTCTGTCACGGAACACACACTGGAGGCAGAAAATCCAAAAGCAGTAGTTTAATAAAAGGGCAATCCAAACTCTTAGTCATCCAGGCAGGGGTCAAAAGTCCAATAAGGCAATCCAAAACATAAAATACAAACGAGAACCAGTACGATACAAATAACGGAAGTGTGGGGACATAATACAAGGACTCCGTGACACATACTGAAACAGACAGGGTTATATACACAGGGAATCGACAATGATAATGGGGAATTGGCTGAGTGCAATGATCAGTGATAAGAAACAGCTGAGTGCAATGATGAGACAAAGGATCGTGGGAAATGTAGTTCATAAGTGAAGGACACCGTGGGAAAGGAGGACATCTAGTGGACATCAGGGGAACACAAACCCAACACTGTGACAATTTGATTCTATTGATTTGGGGTGAAATATAACCCTTGGGTGAAATTCAGCTGTGTCTGCCGTTTACTTTGTCACCAAACAAAGCTGCTCAACAATGTCTAATCTGTGGCAGTATGTAATCCGCCTTATCTGTGCTGCTAAAAGTGGGAAGCAGTGCGAGCGTTTCACAGAACATCTTGGATGTGTTTAACACTATAAAATCTGCAACGATAGCAGATACTTACAGAGACAACAACAACAGACTAAGAGGTGAAAGAGGACAGGAAGAGAGAGGGGATGGGAAGGCAGAGTCAGACTGATGATTGCTGATAGACAGAAAAGAAGAAATGAAAATAGTCCTTCAAATATAAAATCAATAATCAGAGGATATATTAAACAAAATGTTTTATGATGGAAGAGAGAAATAGCATTATAATAGACTAGGATTCAAAGGAATAGGTGAGTTTTGTGATGCGGGGTTGCCATCTGTGTCTTTTCTCTAGAAATAAAAGCAGGCAAATTGATAGACACAATCTTTCTTTCACTGCTGCACCTTTCAATTAAATTAAGTCTATCAAAGCGGGAAGAGGCGGGGATTGGTGTATCTGCAACAAAAAGAGATTTCACTTTTATTTCAAGCTTGTGCCGACTGTTTTTGCTGGTTATCTGACTGTATCTCCCCATATCTCTCTCTGGGCTGTTGTGTGGGGCAGCAGATGGCCGCTAATCATTAGTGTATTGTCAGGGCTCTGATGGGCCTGATAACCACTGTGCACTGCTTGGAATGGCAGGTGCACGACCCTGGTCCCCACCATCTGCTGGCCCGGCCCCTCACACACACTATTCTCAGGAGGGATGATTCTTTGGAAGCCCTTCGCAGACACACACACAGCTCTCTGAGATGTGCTAATAGTAAATTTTTAATAAGACAGTGTTTACTCTCTCCTCTAGTGCTATTATGTAGGGAAGAAATGGAAAGAATCCAATCTAAGGAAATAAAAGGTAGGCGAAAGCTTCAATGCCCACAGAGCTCTTTATGCCCCACTCTATAGCCGTGTATATATCCAAGGCCAGATCAGAGGGGACCTATTTAGTTTACAACGCACTGCTGGAGTATTTTGGTGTTCAATGACTCAGTAAGGGTGCAGATGTGGAAAAATGCTGAATTTAAAACGACAGAACGTGACAAAAGCCAATCAGCCCAAAATGATGAGGTTCCGTCATAAACCTCAGTCAAACATCCTGCACACTGTGTAAATATGTAGTTATGTTTACCAAAGTATGTGTCTGCTTCCCATTCACAAATGTACTATTCAAATCAGTGTGTAAAAAGTGACGGGAGGAGGGATGGAGTGAAATGTGGCATTACAGACATTGGCGTAGTAAACAGAGCGCAGCCTATCCGTGCTCTCGTCTCTGCTCAATATGTTGTATGCACAAGTTGCCTTTCCGGAATACTATCGGGCCATTCTTAACAAATAAGAGGTCTGTCTTCTGTCTCTGTGGCTCATCTTTTGTTTTGGTGGAATGTTGTCTGTGACCAATCACAGGGCTTGGATGGCTGAGCTCTAGCGAATGTGTGCCAATGTTTCTGCGAGTTTTATTTGTGGTCTCCTCCCACTGTACTAGGGCTTCCGTGGCCTGCGGCTACGTCTTTCTGCTCCGTCCTCTTGTGGAGGTAAACAGAGAACTGCAGAAACACCTGCTCCGCCAGCACAAACACTCACACACCCTAGAGATCATAATTGTGCTCCGGATGCCGGCTATTTGCCTTATATGGTGTGTATGTGTGTTGTTTTAAGAGGCTTCTGCTTCTAGACTCTTTTGTGAAGTGTCATTCATCAGACAAGTCGTTCTGTCCTTTAAGTGCAGTTGTTCACCTTGACTTTTTTTCAGTGCAAGGGTCTCACTAAAGTGTAGCATACTCCTTTTTTAATACTTATACACCCTTCACACAATCCCACTCAAACAAAGTTACACTTAACAACAACACCTCCTATCTTACTACTCATTTCAGTGTGTGACTTCCACGTGAGTCCATATCTGTGTCTGTCAGCCCATACGCTTATCTCTGTACTACACAAACAACTTTGTTATTCAAGTCGTGCCGAAAAACAAAAGGTGGGTCGTTCCTTAAAAGAAACCTGGCAGGTTAGAAAAACAAGCAGGCTTTAACCTCTCTGAACGACCTTTGCACACATTCTGCATTCCAGGCCTGAAACCCTCCGTCTGAAAACTGATAAACAACTGACTCACTTGTTTTTATCTGGGCTACTGTTCACTCAAGTACGAAATAATGACTAATTCTGATTCAGAGAATTAGACAAAGTATGATCCCAAATATTGGGAATGTTTCTTCTTTTGCTAAATTATTGACATGATCTCTCTTTTTCACATTTACATCCTCTCAAACTGACCGAATCCCACAGTCATCCTCACAACTACTGACAATATAATATCAATAGGGATCTCCAGTAAGAATTAATAAAAACCTTTAACTGAGCTGTTTTCACCCCAAACACCCCTGCAGGCATGGGTGAAGCGATCAGTCACTGAGAATAAAAACTGCGCCACAGCTTTTAAAGAGGCATTTCCATCATTCTGACACTCAAGGTGCTCAATTAGCTCTCTCACATAAGAGGGAAATTTGTCATGTGGCATGCTAATCTGGTGCACAAGTAATATGCAGTTGTTATTTTTGCAAAAAATAATGTGTCATGTCATATTGTAGTGAGTTAACACAGCTAAATCATTCTAACATTTCAGAGCACAGCATTTGAAAGAAATTAAGTGAATGAGTGTAAACATTAACTAATGAAGGTTGTGAGTTTGCACATCACCAGTTATGTATTTTATGAATTTCAGCTTACCTGTTACTATTGTTGCCGTCTCCTTGAACCCAAGGCTGGCATACGGACTGGCATGTATTCCATTGATGCCCTCTTTACAGCAGCTGGCAGGTTTGAACCGGACAAGCGAATCACAGCTGGCAAGTCCTCCATCCATCAAGTTTAAGGCAATATAGTTAAGTCCATACTGAAAGCCGGCCGATGTCTCCCTGCACATGGGACTGTTGTACTCTTCATCCGATCCTTCGCTGTTCCTCACAGAAATAGACACGTTCTCCACAGAGGCTGAACCGTGCCGCCTGGCGTCGTGTGCGAAGGAGGGAAAAACTGGTGTTACGGTGGTGGTTGAGGAGAATGTCTCTGAACTGTGCCGCCTGCGTCCCTGGGGGTCGGCACGGATAACTTTGGCACCCCGGTCGGGATCCACCAAGGCCAAAGTGCCACCATGCAGCAGGAATGCTTCAACGCCAGGCACTCCCACAGTCTCATCCACAGTCAGCCTCTGCATGCAGGAGGATGGGCTGATCTTCTGCCCACCTTCTGAGGGCTGCGAGACAGGAGGGGAAACAGGCACGCCAAACGTCATCTCTGTGTAATCGTCTTTAGCTTTATCAACTGGGCCCACTGGTGCCACCTGTGCTGTGAGGTGGTACCTTTCATCTTTCTCCTCTTCTTTAGGGTGGGCGGGGCAGGACGTGAGATCCGGCAAAGGCTCCAAGCCATTAGACGGAGCGGCATTTACAGATTTGGGTGACTGAGAATTCACGTCTATGTTCATGTAATCAGAGAGGGGGGATGTCCTCTGATCTCCAGACGATCCAAGGGATGAGGCTGAGCTCTCGGAGGAAGTAATGGAGGGCGGAGTGCAACTTTCAGCAACATGTCCAAAGTCTATTTTTATGTACTCGCCAGGGCTTTTTGGCTCAGAGGGAAAGGGATGCTCGTTCATACTGGGTAATGTCCGGAGCGTGTCAAGTGAGAGGCGGGTGGGCCGGTTCATCCTGTGCAGGAGGATGAAGCTATCCGTGCGGCTCTGTCTTAGAGGAGATGGGGCTGGGGGGGATGCTGTTTTTACTGACTCCTCTATTATCCTGTGACTCTGAGGATTCATGACAACATACTGATCATTGTCCGCATCCTTTAGCGTCTGCTGGGGCTTATGACAGCGGGTCAAAGAGTTAAACAAGTAAAGCTGTCTGAGACATGGAGACTCAGGGCTCAGGTAGTAGTCTGGTGGTGTGACTGAATCTACAGGGGACATGTTGAGGTACTCACCATTAGACAGTTTCCCATCTGAGCTGTCGATGGAGAATTTAGAGCCGCACAGCATCCTCATGTAGCCGCTGTCATCCAGAGAACAACTGCTGGGGGAATTGGTTCTGTAACCATTCGCTATAGTGAGGGGGTGCGTCCTGGGGTTGATTATCTGCTTTGGAGCCGAAACGCACATTGGGCTCATGGGCATGTAGTTGTCAGTCTTCGCCCCTTGCGGAGCCACACCTGGTGTCATCGGCATGTAGCCACCGTCGCCCAGATTACCGCTGGAACTTTTCAGTAACGATCCGATTTCAATGTCCCCATAATCTTCAGGGTATGCGAGCTTTGGGGATGCGGTGTGAGAGCTGCGCCCCGAATGGCCTCCAGTTGTGTGCGTGGCTCTCATGAGCGTGTACTCGTCCAGTGAAGCAGAGGACACTTGTGATGGCACCCTCTTCTGGTAAGGCATGGTGAGAGAGTGTGTCCTCTTCCTGTAGGCTTTCTCCAGATCTCCTACGCTCTCCTCGCCTGCCGCCCGGACGCTTCGCCGTCCACAGCTGTTCGGCCTTTCCATGATCATATATCCATACAGGTTGCTGCCCTCCTGTGAGGGAGGCGTGTCAGCGAGCGACTCGGGTGTGTTGCTTCGGTTTGCTGTTAAAAGGTGCCGAATATCACCTGGGCTGGAGCCGCACTCATCGCAGGAGATGAAGCCAGCATCGCTGGGGGAGCCTGAAATGGAGGCGGTGCAGCTGGAGGGCCGAGGGCCTGACAGGCTGACAGCTGAGGGAGGCGAGTGAGACACAGGCATGCACATGGATTTACTATGCTGGAGGGTTGATGACTTAAATGTCCTGCATGGGCGAGCTGTCACTGTGTTAGAGCGGCTCAAATGCATCCTAGTCACGCCTGGGCTGATCGGGCTGCCTATGGTACCATCACCCTCGCTTGCCGTGCGGATCCTACAGGACGTCAGTTTTGTCACGGGAGACGTCGCTGCCATGCTGTCGGTGCGCGAGCGCCGTGTCAGCCCAGTCTGACTCGGCGGAAGGTTGTTAAAGTGCCGTCTGGTGGGCACAGATATGGGGTTGGTACCCGAGGACTGGCTTTTGCTGCGTGGGCGGAACTCTGACATCTCTTTCATTGCTTTCATCGCCTCCAAAATAGTCTCATGAATGTTTTGCGCCACCACCGAATCGTCCGCCTGCATCCACAACTCGCCGGGTCCGATCGACGCGGACCGGCCCACCTCGATGAAAAAAAAGCTGTCTGAGTGTCCGCATCGGCGGATGTTCATCAGCTGTAAAATCACCGACGCCACCTCCGTGTTAAGTTTCACGAAGCTGATGGTCCGGCTGGATAAACACAGCCTGTAAACGCCCGTTAAGTTTCTGCTCTGTCCGAGTCCTTTAGATTTCAAATTGACCTGCCAAACCTCCTTGTAAGTAGCGGTGACGGGCGTTATCACGCCGTAGGTCGCCTCATCAAAGCCGACGAGGGATGACGCTGAATTAGAAGCGGAGCCGTCGCTCACTTTCCCC
Organism: Siphateles boraxobius; assembly: GCF_051911475.1. Taxonomy (NCBI): domain Eukaryota; kingdom Metazoa; phylum Chordata; class Actinopteri; order Cypriniformes; family Leuciscidae; genus Siphateles; species Siphateles boraxobius. Next base: position 9,172,760 of record NW_027509197.1, on the reverse strand, counting down.
TCGTTCATTAAATCCGTTAAGACAGTGTACCAGTCCTCCTGTTCCTGCTCGTTTTCGGCAGCCACGGCAAAATACTCGTCCTTGGTGTAAAGGGCGATCAGGTGTTTGTGTTTGGCATCGGCTCTCTTGTTGATGTTCAAGCACGAGTCCAAATGTATAACCCGTTTAGCAGCCGACTTGTTTTTCCATTTCTTCTCGCTCTCGTAATACTCCAGCCGGGCGCGAGAGCCCTCGCTCGGCTCCCTCAGCACGAAAAAGCGCTTGTGTCCGTGCTTCTGTTTCTTCAGATAGCCGCATTTCTTAACGTGGTTGTTGTTCTTCACAGTCATATTTGAAATCAGCTGTCCTTCTGTCGGCGGCGGACTCGCCATTCTCATATGCTTTTAAGAAAAACTCTCACTTCTCCTTAACTTGTGCTGTCAGTCAGATATAATCCTGTCAGACTCTCTTCTGTACCCGGCGCGGAGTGCGCGTTCGCTGCGAGGAGCGGTTTAACAGTAAATAACACATATCACTAAGTGACTGGAGTGAAGAGGAAAAACAACATGTGACGTCCTACACATCCAGCTTTGGTTACAAAAAAAAATAGAAAGAAAAAATACGCACACACAGAAACTAGGCGGTGCAACCTTCGGGGGAAGGAGTACCTGTGAATACGCCTCTTATAACAGCTCATTGGGCTCATTGGTGGAAGTATCTGATTGACACCTGAGAGCACCAATCACGTCTATACTCTTTTTCGCCGCTCCGCCCCCCACTAGAACATCCAAAGGTGTCTGAGAATTGTCAGAGAGGATCGCAGCCCATGAGCGCGCTGGTCGGAGAGGCGCTATGAGTGTTATATTTTATTCAAATAAAACGGAATAAAATTACCGTGAATAGTCTATGACGTTAATATTCTTGCTTCCTTTTGGGGAACAACTGGGGTGGTTAAAACAACCCGTACTGGGCGCAAGTTTTTCGGGAGTTTGTTCGTTATTTAGAGAGAGTGAGTTCATTTCGCTTATGATTTTGCAAAGTCAAACCTTTGATTAGCTATCGAATGCGTTGTAGCTCATATTAGCCTATTGTGAAGTTCACCATGTTATAGTGTAATTTCCTATTGTTAATTAGCCTATATGTGAGAATGTTGTGTGTTTTTTATGAGCTATGCCTAAAAGTTTTAAACCCATTTGCACATAACGTAACATTCCTTATCTCAATTGTGTTACTATATGTATTATCTTGGGCATTTTATTATTAAGGGATCAAGTTAGATCACGTCAGAAAGCATCATCTCGAATCTCTCCTCTGACGCATCATACAATTCATAAGCAATACGCGTGACATAGCCTATAGGCTAACGTTCTACACTATGACTTGACCTCGTTATATTGACGCATTCGGTTCGAGGCGAATCATTTAACTGTGGGACTATAAAAAACTGAAAGTTTGCGGAGCATCCTCGTTATGTAACGCAACCAGTGCTTTATAGTCTGAATGCGTCTTGTATTACGCGACTGCCTCTAGCGTTCACGGGTATGTGCGTCTGTGTTTTTGTCTTGTTTGCCTTCCACTAGAAGATTATTTCCGGTCAATGCCTTTACTTCGCACTCCTCCTTCAAAGTGTAATGTAGCCTACTACAGCACCGCTTACACTACACGGGAGCAGAGAGCACTGCAGGCTATAGTGAATGAAACTATAGGGTACTGCATGCGCTGGAAAGCTTAAAATGCGAGCGTTGTAGTTTCAGTGTTTCTCACTCCCATGTTGTATTTATAACATAATTAAAAGAAGCGTTTCTACTCCGAACAGTAAAATGTCAGCGAAACTGTGTCATTATGTGCAGCACTGCATCAGTTCTGCTCTAGATTTTGGTGGGTTAGGCTACAGTGATGACGTTGCGATGCAGGGTCTGCTGAGGATTGAATACGTCAGTGACCGGTTATGTACGTAGATAGAGAGATGCTTATACTCCTCTCAGATGAACTGAAATGCAGCTACTGTCTAGCTGTGCGTTTCGCAATAAGAGCACACACCTCACGGGAAAAGATGTATCTTCTGACTGAAAAAAAAACAAAAACAAGGACAGGCTACAATAACTCTACCCCCCCCCCCCCCCCCCCCCCTTTTTAAATAAAAAGGAAAGAAAAACGTACTCACCCCAAATTTTTGAACCGTATTGTATACATATTGTTAATTTTTTTTTTCAATTCTAAATACATGTGTAAAATTATCACAGGTTATAAAACAAATATTAATCAGCAAAACTGTGTCCAACCTTGATAATCAATCACCATATTAGAATCATTTCTAAAGGATCATGTGACACTGAAGACTGAAGTAATGCTGCTGCAAATTCAGCTTTGCATAACATAAATAAATTATACTTTAAAGTATATTATAATAGAAAACCTTTATTTTAAATTGTAATAATATTTCACAATATTACAGTTTTTTTTCTGTATTTTTGATCAAATAAATGCAGGCTTAATGAGCATAAGAGACTTCTTTCAAAAACATTAAAAATAGTGATGTTTCCAAACTTTTGACCGGTACTATATTCTCTTTTAATATTTTATAATCTATGAAAATCTATGTAATATATAAAACAAGCTTGTCTTGTATTCTGCAGATCATTAAAGGAAACCTGAAACACACATTGTTTTTGTCTCAGCAAATTTAACTCATAAACCATCTTCGTATAAATGGTCTCATGTGCATGACCTTGAAAAAGTCCCACAGGGATTCCTTTCCCCTCCTCACATGTTCAGAGAAAACAGTTTTTGCTGTCTCAGCGCTCAGCTCGCCTCCTTTATTTAGTGGCAAGGTCAATTATACAGAGATGTGAATGTTAATCAGGGCAACAATTCACTGATTTTACCGGAATGAATGGAAATGAAATCAAATACCTTACTTACTTCTTCTGTCCTATGCCTGTCAATAACTCAATGCAACAGCTTAGTAATCAGATGAGAATTACTGGCCCATATTAACTTAACATGTCATGATTTTCACACTGTCATCCTCAATAATAAGCAAATGATAAGCTTGAGTGAAGCAGGTATGTAAGTATAATGAGAACTGTTGGAATTAATTGAGTATACAATTGTAAACCCATTTTATTTGTGCAATGCATGCTGCTGTGTTCATAAACAAAGCTACCAGCAGCTCAATACAGTCAAATTACGGGTTGAATCCATCTCCAGTCATCTGAACCAAAGGTTTTTGTCATTGTGTATGTGTGTCAAAATACAGACCAACCCTTGTGAGAAAGAAGTGTGCTTAATTGTATTAAATGTGCAGTTGTAGTGTTTACTACCTATTTATATGCACAGTGTATATTGCAGATAATTTGAAATTAAAGGCCACTTAAGTGTACCGAAAGAGTACACTTTCATTACGATGTTTCATAACAAGTACACCTTCAAACATGCACTTTGTAATAATGTCAAATTAAAAGTTGAACTTTAAAGTACATTTTATATCATTGTGGTTGAATAGATTTTTGTTATGCCTCGAAGAAGTACACTTTTGATGTGTTGACTAACATAAAGCACATGTATTTGATTATAATTTTAACTGTTGTGTAGTATAATATCACATTTAAAGAGAATATACTTTTAATGTACTAAATTGCAAAAGACTAAACTATGAAATTTCATGTAAAGTTGTACACAAGTCATACTTATGTTTGTCAAAAGAGTAGCCTACTCTTTAAATTTAAACTATGTAATACGTTTTCATTTAATTTTAAATAACAAGCAATTTCTGAAAACATCACATTTAGTGCACGTTTAAGTATTATTTTAAAGTATAATTTTTCCGTAGTAAGTTCTCTTTTTAGAAGTATGCTAAAGTTTACTTCTTTTTCACAAGGGGATAAAAGGATTAGGGATTAAAATAGTAAGTCTGGCCCAAACAGCTCTTTTATTATAATTTTTCTCCTTTAATAAATAAATAAAAAGTCTGTTTTCTTAGGTCCAATGTTCCTCATTAAGTGTTTGCAGTAACTTGAGAAAAAACCCCGATGGACTTGAAAAAAAAACTGAAGCCTAAATTGGCAGGCTAGCCATTGTGAACAGTAGCGGCACTTGTCACATTCATTTGTCACTCATTTGTTATTATGTGGGAAACGTGCCCACACTGTACTGCAGTAACAATGCATTGGACAAATGTAGAAGTAAAAGGAGGAAACATTCACAATGTAAAACATACATAATGTGATCGAATTAAGCCTGGTTGTTTGCAATTGATAACATATGTAGAGATAACACATATTGCTTTCCCTCCCTCTCTCCAGCCATGTCTGTTTGTGTGAGAAGATGAGAGAAACTATTCATGCGTGTGTTTTTATGTGTGTGTTTATCCACAAAGTCTTCAGGAGTAAAATGCAAATCAGGGCTTCATAAAATTGCAATAAGCTGCATGATTCTTTTGCATTATGCATGTTCACAAACATTCAAAGCAGGGGTTACACACATAAACATACACACGTACGTGCAAACACACACACACACACACACACACACACACACACACACACACACACACACACACACACACACACACACACACACACATAAGGCCCACACACACACACAATTCAACATAAGGCCCATCTCAGGTCCATCTGCTCTTACTGATCCATTCAGGTTCTTTATTAAATCATACATATGTATCAGCTTGAAATGTACACACTGTGATCCATTAATTTACTAGTAAATTAAACGCCCATCAAACTCTTATTTACGAGGGTGTAAAACTGATCGTTCTGGACTGAGACTCTCTTTTCGGTTGACAATTAAACTTCATGTGTGACATAACCGAGACACTAAAATTGTAAGTGAAAAGTATCCTTGATACTGTTGAGTTCTGGGAACATGCATATATTTTCTGGATTGGAGCTCAAGCAGACACAGAGAAAAGAACAGCTAAATTAGTATTTCCGTAACTTTACAGGATGCACTTTTTATAGTGGTGTTGATGTATATTGTAATAATTTTGCCATTCCACTTCATTCCCTCTCTGACTGCTCGCAGTAAAATATGAGTTAAGTCTCTCTCTCTCTCTCTCTCTCTCTCTCTCTCTCTCTCTCTCTCTCTCTCTCTCTCTCTCTCTCTCTCTCTCTCTCTCTCTCTCTCTCTCTCTCTCTCTGTGTGTGTGTGTGTGTGTGTGTGTGTGTGTGTGTGTGTGTGTGTGTGTGTGCATGAGAGAGAGAGAGATTCCAACATTGTGTTGGATTCCAAAATCACAGATCCTTCTACAATATTTGAGTAACAAAAAGTTTTCCCACACTGTTATGTTTTAGACCATTTAGCATAAACTTTTTCTTTCTTTATTGTGTTTGTTGGAAGACAAGTCATGATAGCTGTTGCAGAGCTGAATTTCATTTTATGTTACACTGCATACAATTAGTCAAACCATTATATCTCTGTTATCAACTATATAACAGCTCACATAGCAATGCTAATTCAGAAGATATTTCCTGCCCCAAAAACCACAAATATAGAATAGATACCCTGAATAGATTCATCTTATTTTGATGGATTGCTGTTGGATTGTCTCACATCAGGACCGCATATCTCTAAAACTCAGCCTGTCCATGATTTGACTATTGGACAAGACCACAAGCCTTTACATTCAGCCAATTAATAATTCATTACAATTTTGATTTTCTTTGATTATTTTACTCCAGGCTTAAAAATAAGATAAGAATAAGATTAACCATCTGACACAGTTTCATCTTCCCCCACATTTACATTCAATATGACCTTGACCTTGTTTTTAATGACTTAGGGCCAGATTAACTAACAGTTTGCGCCAGCGCGAACCCTATTTTGGCATTAAAGACATACAGTGAAATATTACCACTAAAAAGGCGTGGTCAGTTTTTTTTTATTGCATATGCATTTGCTGGAGTTTCCTTTTCAGATGCAAAATTTATGGGAGGAGAATATTTAAACTAATCATGCAAGGTGATTTACTAAGGTTTGCACTAGTAAATTTACTGGTATTTGCACCATTATTTACAGCCCAAAAGATCTTAAACCAGACGCTAATTTGCACTGTTCTTTGTAGACTGCATTGCTCACACTAATCTGCCCTACTTAGTAAACCTGGCCCTTAGTTTCTTTTTTTGCTTTTTTTTTGTTTTTGTTTTGCTTTCTTCTCACTTGCTATACATTATGGAGAAAACAACAAAGAGCTCAATTCATGATCATGTAATATGAATTTGATTCAATTACACAGCTGTTTAAGCATTCAGTATCCGCCCTCTCTCATCAGACATTCTCCCAGTGGCATCAATATTCATGCCCTATTACAGAGATATGCAATTCTAGAGATATATAGGTTTAATAACTGTTGAGTCCATGATGAATTCTGTTAGAGGTCATTTGTATTGTTTGAGGGGGAGGGGGGATACAGAAAGACAGAAGAGAGAAAATAGCAGAATAACAGCTTCCTGTTTAAATTTTGATTTTGACATTTGGTGTTTATGGAGACCCTAAAGGGACATGGTGATGGAAAAAAAAATTATAAGACGGGAGGAAAAAATATATTTCAATGCTTTTGCGTTCTCTCGCCATCCCATATTTTCTTTTTCTTCAGCATGTCCCTTTAGAAGCTCCTTAGGGTAACACTTTACAATAAGGTTCATTAGTTTAAATTTAGTTGATGTATTAACTAACAATGAGCAATACATTTGTTACAGAATTTATTAATCTTTGTCAATGTTAGTTAATAAAATTACAGCTGTTCATTGTACATGTTAGTTCACAGTGCATTAACTAATGTTGACAAATACAACCTTTAATTTTAATAACGTATTAGTAAATGTTGAAATTAATATTAACTAAGATTAATACATGCTAAAGAAGTATTGTTGATTCTTAGTTCGTGTTAACTAAGGTAGTTAACTAATGTTAACAAACAAACTTTATTGTAAAATGTTACCCTCCTTAGATGTCGATGCGAAAATATTTTTGTTCTTATGTCTTGATTTTTGCAGTTGAATTTTAACTTGAATTTAAATTGTTTTCTTGATTGATTGATCCATCCATCCATGGGATCCCGGAGACCCAAAATCAGCATGTGCAAATAATTAAAACAACATTTTGAAGATATTATTGAAGCCTTAACATGTTCATAGATTAATTAATTTAGACCATCCAATTATGTTTCATATATCATTTTGTTGGGTAAACGTAAGCTTCACCCACTAACGTCTGATTATACTTCGGAAAATAGAACATAGATAGAACAGGGTTACACAGAGAACGATAACATATGATGCGCACAGACATTTCTCACATTTATTTTTTCATGGTAAAGCAAAAGTTTAGAAGTAAAAGTTGGATTTTCAAGAGGGTAAAGTGCTCCACAGTTATACATCCTCAGTCAGTGCGGTCCCATCCTTTTATGTCAGTGGTGAAGGGGATTGAACTCTGATTCCGTCTCAACTCGCTTCCTTGTTTGTGGGGGTGGATCTGTGCACCTGCCACTCTCCTCCACACAGTCCCACATAGTTCCGCCTCCGCATCCCACTCAGTCCAGGGATGACGAGAGGATGAATCATTCAGTCAGCCAGAGAAAGCAGTGAGAGAACTGGAGTAAAGCAGAGATCATTGATTTCAATCGTCAGACTTAATCTCAGCGCAGCACAGATGCACATGCTGTTTTGGGACTGTTTGCATGAGTGGGAGGATGTGCGTGTAATGTATGTCTTACAGAGAACGGAAGGAAAGGATGAAAAACAGAGGGTTGGAAAGGAAGGAAATGTGAAAGGGCCGGAAGTCGTTTAATCAGCCAGCCTGAGTGTTATGTCACTGGCGATCAGATTGTTGACCATTTTGAGAGATGGATTCATATGAAATTTAACATCTGAACAATATGCATCACCCACGATGATGAAGTCCATCAAGTCCTTCAAAAGACTTTGTCATCAATGAACATGCATGTCGAATGTTACTTTGGTGGCCTGGAGATCATTTCTGTGAAGTGATAGAATGACATATGAGGTTAAACAAACACTGTTCACTATTTTATTTCTCCCTGTGTCCTCTCCTTGCAATTATCTCAAGGAGATTAAAAACATTAATGTGGGAGTCACATAACCAAAAACGATGCATAATTAGCCTATGAAAAATGACAAATGGCGAGCTCTTGGAGACCATGTATCTGGAGCTCTGGCACATATAGCTGCCTTCCCGTCATATATAGTCTGACACACAAAAGTCCCATTGATTAGGACACTCAGATGCAGTTCTGACACTGAAAATATGTGCCAAAACACCCTCTGGGAAAATAGTTGCAGCTGCTAATATAGCGTGATTTATTCGAACGTATGGTCTGTCTTATTTTAGCACCTCATATTGAAAGGAATTATGCAAAAATGCTTAATGACACAAACACGCCCAAAACAAGCATTCTGTGTGGAACGCAATTTGCATGGTGTAATTCACCATCTTGTAGTCCATTTCTGGTGGTTGAAACTCTGTCTACATCGTCTGTTTTTCCACAGGCTTACTATTTCAGCAGATTTATTTCCTGATTAATCTGGATTGCAGATTGCCCCAATGTTGTCTAATATAGTCTAGGAGTCTTAAAGTCCCCTTTTGGTGAAAATCATGCTTTTAATGTTGTTTATATGTCTATGTTGTGTTTTTAATATGCTTTAAGACAAACCATGTACACATTCAAATGCCAAAACAATTGCAGAGTATTTTCTCCTTGAAACTGCGTTGGAACCAAAGACAGTCTCAAAAACACGGTTTGAAATCATTGGTGTTTCTGACGTCATAAACTACTTTGTAACCAATCACGACAACGTGTGATCATCAACGAGTGGATCTCTGAGCTGGTGTGAGGGAGTGGAGACGGGGCTAATTTGTATTTTCACAGAACCGCGTATACTAAATGAGGCAAGGGTGTAGAGTTACATTCAAGCTATTTTAAGGCATGACAATTTTTTTTCAAGGAAAAATGTTTAAATATATAATTTTGGTGATCAAAGATTAGTTTTAAGGGATACAATTTCGACTACAGGGGGACTTTAATGAAAACAATGGCGAAAGGATGCAGTTACAATATTGATGAGCAGGGGTCTAAATGAATTAGATTTAAGTAAGTACATAAATAAATAAATAAATAAATAATACACCTAACAGTAAACAAAGATATGATGAAGGAGTAATCAATGAACTGTATTTATTTAAATAAACTCAAAATACAGGAGATCACTGGAGATAACAAGTAGAAATGGCTAACCACATAAAGTTAACAATGCTAATTGAACTAAGGGGAACTTACATGACAACTAGAAATGGAAACCTTTTTAAGCGTTTTGGCTGTTCATTGGGGGGCTAAAATTACAGGTTTCAAAATGCAAGTTTGTGAAAATGATATTGTCTCCATGTAAACTACAAAAATGCGAATTTGTGAAAACGATGACAACATGCTTATGTGTATTACTGAATATGTCTAGTCTACAGGCACGTAGTGTTTCTTTACCGAGGTCCTGACTCTCCCCAAAAAATCCCAGGATGTCCTTGGATAAAAGAGTAGGGGTTTAACCCCGGCATCCTGGCCAAATTTGCCCCTTGGCCTCTGTCCATCATGGCCTCCTAATCATCCCCATATACTGATTGGCTTCATCACTGTCTCCTCTCCACCAGTAAGCTGGTGTGTGGTGGGCGTTCCGGTGCAATATGGCTGCCGTCGCATCACCCAGGTTGATGCTGCAAATTGGTGGTGGTTGAGGAGATTCCCCCTTCTATGTAAAGCACTTTGAGGTCCCAGAAAAGGCGTTATATAAATGTAACAAATTATTATTATTATTATTTACAAAGTGACATCGCCAACTACTGGCCTGGCAGCATAAAGCGTTTTTAGTCGTTATCACAGATCCGGGTGAATGGGGATCGTCTTGACAATGTTGTCATCTGTACACGAAAAACACATAATTGTTAAGAAACACACACACAATGCGTCGATTTTTATCCCGTCACCCCCACGATGAAACGAGCCGTTCAATAAGATTTGAGCTTTCCCGAGTCACTGCTGTTGCACAAAAAAAAGTGGTGGTGCTATTTAAAATTCTGTGTAAACACCAAAGAAATGTATTCCGGAACAGAGAAGAGAATGGATATTGAGTGTTATCATTGGTGTCTGAGAACAGAATTATTCTTACATACTCTTTATACAGAATTTAATTTTCCACTGAATTATTTGATCTGATGAGCTTACAGTTTACAGTGCGCTGTTTTCTTCTGTGTGTGTCTGTTTTGAGTCAGAGAACTCATTCACTCTAGAGCTGTCAATCATATTATGTGATCGTAACTCCTGCCCTTCCAAATGATGACGATGTGTTAATTTCCTGATTCTGAGTTCCGCACATAAACAACTGAGAGAAAAAGCCAAACAAATATACTGTATAATGAAGATAAATGCTCTGTATGTTTTTTTCATGCAGCTCTGGGTATTTTTATAACAATAAAGAATGAGAAACACTTAACTTATTTGAGAAATGCTAAGCAGGTGTAGCGTTCAGTTTATTATAAAACACAACAAATAAGTCACGTCTGGCCATTTAAAAAAAAAATCAAAATCCACTTTATTACACACACTTGATGATGGCTTCTTCTGTTTAGTATCAAACATAATTTATCTTAATTTACTGGTGTAATGGGAAAACCTATGAGATACATACTGTAGGGAAAAATGTATTCTCGGTCAGCGCCACATATGAGCTCAAGGTCAATCGTTTCGCGTTCAGTGTGAAAGTTCCATTCGTCGTCGATTCGCTTAGCTTTATCACGTCGTGCTCAGAGTGATAGGGCCTTAAAACCCCCATTTATGAGACAGTTGTCAGAGTTCATTGATTTCAAATATGAAATGTGTTTTCCATTCAAATAGATAGGAGCTGTACTTGTATGACTGAAAAAGCTGCCCCAGATGTTTTTCAAAGATGGTTGGTAAATTAAATGACTTGCCTAAAGGGACTTTGACCCTTGTTGTGTAAACATACACTATATATATATAGCGTAACTATATAAAAAAAAACGTGGACATAATCTGTAACCAAGGAAAACGTCCTGGTTGCGTATGCAACCCACCGTTCCCTGAAGGAGGGAACGGAGGACGTAGTCGACGGTCGACTGAGTTGGGATATCGCTAGAGAGCCTGTCTTCTTCGAGTACTATTGAACGAGCCAATGTAATTGGCGTGCGTGATTCGCATCACACACTCCGCCCCCGCGGCGCGGGTATAAATACGGAAGTGGATGCACGCACTAGTTGCTTTTCGCTGAGGAGCCGAGAGTAACCCGGGGTCAGCGGTGGTCCAGCGGTAGTGGCAAGGGGACTACGTCCTCCGTTCCCTCCTTCAGGGAATGGTGGGTTGCATACGCAACCAGGACGTTCCCTTTCAGTCGAGAACGTCAGACGTAGTCGACGGTCGACTGAATTGGGATCACCCATTGAACACGCCACTAACGCTGCCACCTTCCAGTGCCTAAACCAAAGCCTCCTGATGCCCCCGCAAACTTAAGGCGGGGAAGGACAGGGCTTAGGCCAGGGAAGTCACTGCTGTTCCTACAGGACCACTGGGAAAGCGTTCCCCGTACGTTGGAAGGAAGGGACGCTGCGAAAGCCACATCCAACCCAGAGGGAGGTAATGTGGAGAATACACATATGAACTGGGCGGAAACCGGGCAGTCTAACAAATGGAATGTCACTGGGGTGGCTCCAGCCTAAGACGGGGGGAGACACACCGGACAGTGATGGCAGAGAGACTCTGCCGAGGGAAGACACGGGCTCACCGCAGGGAGCCGTATCGTGGAAGAATACACATATGGGGTCACCGAAGGGACCGCAACATATGGACCCAGCCTAACACAGGTTCCACACTGCTTACGAGTGGTAGGCCTAACACCAGACGTTCCGCACGTCCGACGTCGGAGGGGTGTGGAGGAACTCAACAGGGTTCAATTTTAAGGGAACTCAACTGGAGTAGAAAGGCGCACGTATCCAGTCCATAGGAGGGGAATGGCGCAGCAAGCCGACACTTGAACCGGGCTCACGGTGAAACTGGCTTCATGAGAAGGGAGCCCACCTGAGGCAGCGGTTCAACTAGGTGTCGTCCAGCCCCCAACTCTAGAATCTGTTTTAGCAAAGCATATCGTCAACGCCCAGGCGGAGCACTTTACACTCATCATAGAGGAGCTCAACACCTAAGTGGACATGTTGCATCTCGGATCTTTGCCGAAATGAAGGCAAGCACTAAGTGCAACTTTGCATGGAAATAGCCTTCCCTCTCTGCTGAATTCCCACAGATATTTGAAGAGCTGGTCTGAGGTCTATGACTTGCATTCTGTACACGTCCAAGCGAACGGACAGAGAAGCCAGGGCTGGATCTGCCTCCTCCAGGGCAGCGCTTGCAGGCTCACCACCTGCTCCTATTACGGGAGAGGTAGGAACCTTGGGCACAATCCGAGCCGGGGTCTCAACTTGTGAGAGTTAGCCGGCCCAGACTCCAGGCACAATACGTTGACCGAAAGCGAGCAAGTCCCTACCCTCTAGTAGAGACCACGCGAGCAGGAGAACTGATATAACAGAATTTTTAACTCACTGCCTGCAGTGGCTCAGGGGCGGTCTCTGCAGTGCAGTCGCACCAGGGACAAGGCCCAAGAGGATAAAGAGGGACACAAGGATTTACAAGACCTTGCTCCTCAGGAACCTGACGATCAGAACGTGCTCCTGCATACTTCTGCAACACGATGAGCGTCGTTTAAACACCGAGGCAACATCATTTTGAGGGTGAAGGAAAACAGCCTACTGCCACCCATTTTGCAGGAAAGAGAGCACTGAAGTGATCGAAAGCTTTCAGGATCTCCTCTGGAGAGAAGACGCACTCAACGACTAGGTTCCACTTCTAAAGGCGTAAGCACGCTACCCAATTCTAGGGGGTGCTCGCAGAAGTGATGGTAACTATCACATGTTCTTGTGATAGCCACCTGAACCTCCGCGTTCAGATGTAAGACCGCCCGGAATCCGCGGGGGAAGAACGCGTGTGCCATCGTGCCCCGTCCCCGAAGAGTTTTCAGGGGAAGTCAGGAAGTCTTGCTGTTGATGGGAACCAGGTCTAGTTGGGCCAATAAGGGGCAACTATGAAGACCTGTTCCTCTCCTGACTTGGCACGTAGGTGCAAGCGACGGGCGCAAAAGACAGGAGCATTGCTCAACACAACATGTGACGATCACTGGGCTTCAGGAGCATTTTCTGCTCAGCACTTGGGTGTGACAAGTTCACTGAGCTTCAGGAGCATTCCTGCTCAACACCTGAGTGTGATAAACTCACCGAGCTTCAGGAGCATTTCTGCTCAACACTTGAGTGCGAAGAACTTCACTGAGCGACAGGAGCATTTCTGCTCAGCACTTGAGTGTGACAAGTTCACTGAGCTTCAGGAGCATTACTGCTCAACACCTGAGTGTGATAAACTCACTGAGCTGCAGGAGCATTTCTGCTCAACACTTGAGTGCGAAGAACTTCACTGAGCACCAGGAGCATTTCTGCTCAGCACTGCGTGTGACGAATTCACTTAGCTACCTGTGATGAACTCACAGAGCTACAGGAGCATTGCTGCTCAACACCTGAGTGCGATGAACTTCACTGAGTTTCAGGAGCAATTCTGCTCAACATGAAGAGTGATGATTTCACTGACTTGAGCAGGCGCAAGGCGACCATGAGTCGCAGTCACTTTTAGAAGGCTCACTGGGGTTAAACGCATTTCTGCGGGCCCCTGGGGCAGCTGAGACCCAGTGTTTGTCCAAGGGTAGTCTGCTCGGTTTACCCAAACACTGGCGGAAAAATAAAACCGGGGGGGCAACTGAGCGGCCCCGGAATGGTCATGACCCAGCCGGACCCAGGGGATGGAGTCTCCACTTGCCCTGGCTATAACTGTCGTGAGGCTCGATGGCGGCACGATTGAGTAAGTGGGAGGAGTGGAACAAGGCGCCCTCAGAAGCGTCTGACTCCAAGGAGGAGGTGACGGGTGAGTTTGTGACATGCAGGGGAAGCTTGCGCAACGGTCGCAATGTCTGACAACTCGAGGCACGAATGCCCGTGTAGTCGGGGGTCGCCCAGGCCCCCATTAAAACACGCCCTTTGTACATGGCCCCTCTGTTGAAGAGGGTTTGGCAGCAGACCGGGATGAACTATAGTCACACAGGGTGAGCTGCTCTGCCACGGTCACCTCGGGACTCGATCGTGAAGCTAGCGCTGAAGCGGTCACATATGGAGGAAGCCAAAGGCTGCGACTACCATATACCCCAGGAGCCTCTGAAAGTTCTTTCAGTGGGACCCTTTCTCACTTCAACACCAGCTGAACACATTCTCATTGGAGAGACATGTTGGACCGAGTACCTCTCCAAAACTAAAAAAGAGATACTCAGCCCGTGGGCGAGATTACTCTCTTCCAGTTGACCTGAAGACCCAACGGGCTCTGGAGCACTCGAGGGGAAGGACACTGTACTGATACTCCACCCTTAGACGCAACACACAGGATGGCCTGCGGTGCGGGAGGTAGAGATCTGAAGCACATGTCTTTCAGGTCAAAGCTGCAGACCAATCTTGGGCCAAGATGGTCACGACCCACCACCTAGTAGCACGAAGAACGAGTTTACAACTGGCCTTCGTACCGGCTGGAGGAGCGGCTATATCAAATCCTTCGCCAGCAGGATAAGATAAGCACGCACAAGTCAGGAGCACTGCTCAACACTCGGTGTGATGAATATCACTGAATTTTCAGGAGCACGTCTGCTCAACACCTAATGTGATGACTATCACTGACTTGAGCGGGGTAGCCGAGCCTGAGGTGGGGCAGCAAAGTAGAGAGAGTGGTGTTAGTGTGCTGTGCAACACTTACCTGTCTCCACAAGCGGCAGGGGGCGCGTGAGAAGGCGGATGACCGGGTCCTCGAACGCACCAAGCTGCCTGCTGGCGACCAAGGGGGAGCTGAGGGGTGTAAGGCTATACAGGGTCACACCTGCCAGACTGGCCCTCTTGGGACCCAGGAACAGATGAAATTGCTCTCTCTTTGAAGTGTGGGTACCGCTTGCTCCGCTTTTTTTTTTTTTTTTTTAGGGAGCCAGCGGCGGAACAGACACACACACAAACAAAAGGCTCCACCCGGCCCTCACCCAGGGGGAGGGAGTGATCGTGCCACTCCAAGAGCATCTCCTCCATTCCTGGGCGGCCCGCTCCGGAATGCTTTCGCTGTCGCTTGCCACCTGGCTTGGCAGCGCCTGGAGCGGACTGGGCGTCTCTACTGCGGCCGGCTCCATGCTAAGGCCTGGGTCGAGGCTGCTGCGGCGGGCCAGCAGGAGCGGCAGCCAGGGAACGCCCACGGCGACGAGCAGGCGGAGGAGCTGCCACCGGCGGCGGGTGGAGGCAGCAGCTGGCCACCGGGGCAGGATGTGCCGGATGACCTCCGTCTGCGCTTGAGCGCCAGAGAACTGTTGGATGCAGTTCTCCACCGCGTCGCCGACCAGCCCAACCTGGGAAATTGGGGAGACCAGGAACCGAACCTTGTCCGCATCCGCCATACCAACCAGGCTGAGCCAACGAAGGCACTACTGGACCACGAAGGTGGACATCGCCAGACCGATCACGCACGCTACGACACCCGCACCCCGGAGGGTGAGGTCGGATGCAGTGCGGTGCTCACCTATGAGCGCACGGTCTGGACTACCCTCGTGCATGCCATGGGTGCCCAAGCCTGCAGCAACGCCATGGCATGCAAGAGGAAGCTGCTTGTCCACAGGCTTTGTAAGCCCTGCCCGTCGGAACGGACAAAACCTCACAGGCCCTAGGGGGGAGACGAGGATCCCCCCAAAAGGCAGCGGCCGCCGGACACAGGTGCACCTGTGTCGACAGACCGCTCCAATGGAGGGACACCTCGCAACCCTTCACCGTTCCTCCATCGAGGGTACTGAGGGGGAAAAGCTATTCAGGCAGTTTCTGGCAGAGAAAGATGCTGTTCACCACCTGATAAGCTCTCCATGCATTTCGGGAAAGAAAGGCACTGGGGCGGCGAGCTGAGAACCAGCGCGGCCCGCCCCAAGATACCAAACTCCAGATTCCAACCGAGACTGAACGGGACACGGTGGAGGTTCCACTCGAGCCCGGCAGCCTCGGCGGCCCGTTTCAGCATAGTTGATAATTCTGGATCCGGCTCGGGCAACATTGAACTCCCGGAGGGAGACAATGCAGCCGAGTCATCATCTCTAGAAGTCAGCTCACCCTCCGATGCTGCAATCGCTGTCCTGTCCTCCAGGGGAGCCCCGAGTGAAATCGCTGGCCCACCCATTACAGATGGACCAGCAGACAACACAGGAGGCTCCAGTGGTTGCAGTGGAAGGGAGGAGTGAGGAGCCCACAGGGAATGGTTACCGGGCGGGACATTCAACACTATCCTCCGGTCACCCATCCCACACAGCACCCGAGGGTGGGGCATGGTAATGGGGACTCGCTCTCCGCGAACGAAGGCGAGTCTCGCCCTCAACACTGCGACAGTCATGTTCCCACAGTGAAAACATGAGCTGTCCACAAAAGCTGTCTCAGCGTGCTGTAAGCCCAAACACGTGACACAACAGTTGTGACCATCAGAGAGAGACAGGGAACGACCGCACCCAGAAACGCACGGGCGGAATGACATCTTGAAAAAGACGCAAACGCACCCGTGTTGCTCTTTCAGAAAATAGGACCGTCACCAGTGCCGGAGCACACAGGGGAATGACCGCGGCAACACTGAACAGAGAACTGAAACAGTGAAGCACTCACTTTTCCGCCCTCTAACCAGCCATCAACACACACAAACATTTAGAAATTTGTTGCTGTTAAAACAGCAGTTGAGAGCTCAAAGCTCGTGATCACCGCTGCACTCGCGCTGTAGAACACCAGCACTGGGAGAGTCTTCCTGAAGAACACCGACACACTCGCTCGTTGTAGACAACAGCACTCTCAGAGACATCAAACGATCGGCTCCGAAGCGAAAGGCAACTAGTGCGTGCATCCACTTCCGTATTTATACCCGCGCCGCGGGGGCGGAGTGTGTGATGCGAATCACGCACGCCAATTACATTGGCTCGTTCAATAGTACTCGAAGAAGACAGGCTCTCTAGCGATATCCCAATTCAGTCGACCGTCGACTACGTCTGACGTTCTCGACTGAAAGGGAACTGATACTAAACAGAGTGGGAAACCGGAACTAAAGGAAACAGAAAAGAATGTCAAAATAACAGGCCACATAAAATAACATAAACCTGAAAAATAACAATTATAAAAGTGTAAAAACACACAAGAAAATGCCTAAAACTTCAACTTAAGTTAAAATAAAAAATAAATTACAAAAACAAAAGCTGATTCATAACATAACAATTATTAGCAGGTTCAGGTGATATACAAGGACTATCAAAACACACACACACACACACACACACACACACACACACACACACACACACACACACACACACACACACACACACACACACACACACACACACACACACACACACACACACACACACACACACACACACACTGCCCTGCAGAGTTTAGCTCCAACCCCAATTAAACTCACCTGATCCAGCTAATCAGTGTCTTAGGCCTTTGGGTTGGAGCTAATCTCTGCAGGACAGTGGCCCTCCAGGAAGGAGTTTGGAGACTCTTTCAGATCCTTTTCCCCCTCTTTTTTTCAACTGTAATAGTATCTAACGGATGCTAAAATAACACTGGTAATAATGTAACAATAGAAACTTAATATTTTACAAATATATTTTAGACCCACAAAAAATATAAAAAATATGGGGTCCCTCGCATAAGGATGATCATACATTTAGGGGTGACATTAAAGATTGAAATCCCCTGTTGTTGAGGACAGGAATGAAGAGATGATGGGGCGGGGGGATGGGACAGTGTAGACATATGGATGAAGAGCCTTGTTAAGTACCTGCCCTCATCTACATTTCATGGTTTAGCTTACCTCATGAATAACATTCAGTTTGGATCAGTGTTCTGATATGAAAATGAACAACAGACATGAATAAAACACATATATTTTCTTTTAGACAGG
Organism: Siphateles boraxobius; assembly: GCF_051911475.1. Taxonomy (NCBI): domain Eukaryota; kingdom Metazoa; phylum Chordata; class Actinopteri; order Cypriniformes; family Leuciscidae; genus Siphateles; species Siphateles boraxobius. The sequence continues at coordinate 9,154,645 of NW_027509197.1, read as the reverse complement.
CCTCATGGGTCAGGATGAATTGGCGTTGACATTTCAGTAGTAATTTCTTTCACATATCATTCGATAGAGCAGGGGTTGACAACATTAGACACATATTAAATCGATAAATATAAATTAGTGCCATTAAATCGAATTACTGGTTTGGTAGAGCTAATAGAAATTTAAATTTTGAATTAAAAAAAATGTATAACCAATTTATTAAAATATTAAAATAAGATAATATAATAAAAAAAAATCTAAAAAATTAAATCTAATATAATAATGAAAGTGAAAGTGAAAGGTTAAGAATGACGGTACTTCTTTTTGTACTAGAAAGGACCGTAACACAAAAATCAGCCAACAACATTAAGGTCAGCTGTAGGACAGCATTAGTGTACAGTACTATAAGTTCATTTTTATTTTTAAATGTATAAAATAAAATAAATAAAATAAAATAAAATAAAATACTGAAACAGGCTAATTGGTCGCACTCGAAATCACATCATTAAAATAAGGGATGCTCTCTTTAATTAATTAACATAAGTCAAAGGTAACAACAAACACTACACATTAGTGCATGTAATGTATTCCATCCAGCTGTATTTTATTCCCAGATAACAACTGCTGAAAACAGATAACACAGGCTCATCCGGGTTTCTGAAGTCAGCAGCGTAATACGCTTGCTAGGAATATTTTTTCTTTGTGGAAGTTTTGTGTTTGGTGAGCTAATAAAATATTAAAATTCAGTCAATTCAATATTTTGTGTCCAGTTATTTAATTATGTCATCCAGCATTGTGGACTTGCTCTCTCTTGTTACATACAAACACAGCTGCTGCCATTTTGCGACTATTGTTTTGTGCACTGTTGGATAATAAGATAACGAACAGGCATGATTTTAAAACAGTTTCATCTCAAATCAATATCTCTGTTCCCCATAATTATTTATGTGGCGAAATGCTATGTAATAAGTGGTATGACTGTAACTGTTTACCTTAAATGTCAGTCTAGTTTGAACTTGCCACACTAACAACTGCTCTCTCCATGGAAGCTTTGCGTTTAAAGACCATTTACAATATTTCGACTCAGATCAATATTTTGTGTCTAATTATTTACTTCTGTGGCAAGTTGCCGGGTAATAAGTGAGATAATGTACAGCCAGCCGGTTGTTATCTCAGAATAAACCCTGACAGGGTGATCAGGACCCTGACGCGAAGCGGAGGAGTATTGCATCAGCCTGAAGGGGTTTACATTATCACATACATAAAACAGTAAATGTTTACGTAGAAAATTGCATAAAAACCCAGTTGAGGACTGGGGAACTGGGGTAAATATGGATGAGACAATCTCTGAATCTACAGGAATGTATCCTACACTGGCCTAGATTTCAGTATCCTCTCTAGGAGGCCACACTAACTAATCTTCTAGTATCTACTCACACAGCACAGTCAGTATCGGCTTCTAATAAAGGGTGGAGGTTCTATATATTTCACCTTTAACATGTTCATAGTGGGAAAAACTATATGAACCTATAATCATAATTCAAGAGGTGGAGCAAGTGTAAAGCTGGTCTACAGTATATTGATCATGTGAATGTGGGTCGGCACTGATGCAATGGGGCCACTACAATGAACGAGGGCCAAAGTTTGCATCTAGCTGAGTAGGTGGAAGTCAAGGAGGTTAGATGATACAGAATGCTACTTAAAACAGCAAGTATCACTGCTGCATTGTTCCTGCCATCATGACATCAATCTTCTAACAGGCTGCATTGTTTAGCAGCTGACCTCAGATGAAGGCATGGCCAGATAAACCAGCTTATATTATTTCTATACAAAGAGCTTTATGTCCCTACTAAGAGACTTCTCGTGGATTATGGTTGAATTACATGAGATTCCAGTGAAGAGAATGTGAACATCTAAGACTCTAACAGCTCTATAAAAGTCTGCTTATTTGTGACAGGTTATATTTGTACAGTAGTGCAGAACTGATCTCTTTATCTGTCCATACTGAGCTCTCTTGAGAGCTCTCAAAAGCAGAATGGAGCCCAGAGGGTCATTCAAAACTCCATTACTACAGATGGACTAGGTGAAAGGTTAAGAACAATGGCTTCACTTAAAGGTTGTATCAGTGATTTCTGGCCCCAAAATAAATGTCTAATCTTTCCTAACGATCAGCTAGCTGCCCGCCCCATAAGCATGCCGTCCAAAAACCGCGTCTCTGTAGGCAGCCTAGGCTCTGAGATCTCCACACAAAAACAAATGGGTACAACCACCACTCAAAGCCAAAATAAACAGTGTTCCAACCAATCACTGACAGGGGCGAGCAGCTAGCTGATCGTTAGGAAAGATTAGACAATTATTTTGGGGCCAGAAATCACTGATACAACCTTTAAAGGATTAATTCACCTGAAAATGAAAATTTCCTAATAATTTACTCACCCCAATGCCATCCAAGATATCCATGTCTTTCTTTCCTCCGTGGAAGAGAAATTAAGTTTTTTGAGGAAAACAAATCCAGAAATGTTTTCCTCAAAAAACTTATCCTTATCCAATGCCTATTAAATGCAAAAACATGGGTGTAAAATTATTTGCAATTTATATATTTTTTGTATTATTTTTTTTATTATTGCATTGCAATACCAACGCTATCTCACGACCAATTCGTACGAATTTTATAAGTAAAATGTGGCTGATTCGTATGAATTCGTACGACCTAACTCTTAAGAATTCGTACAATTTGTCAAAATCCCAGTGACAGTTAGGTTTAGGGGCGGGGTCAGGGTTAGGTCATTCATATGAAATACGAATTGGGTAACTTGTAAAATATGTACAATTTAGCAAAAATCGTACAAATTCGTACGAGTGAGGTCGTGTCACCATTAGGCTTCTTTGGACTTTCTGTTTGTTTTGATTTGCCACGTGTGTTCCCCATCTGAGTTTCCCGCCACCAATCTGTATCCATGGACACTGATCACCTCCCTCACAGCTGCCTGTCATTTTGTAATCTTCTTCACTGTGTATTTAAGTTCCTGCCTGTCTTCACTTCAAGGTCCGGTATTGTTTGTGTTATACATGCTGTCTCACCCGTTTGCCATTTCTTGAGTTTGCTAGATTAAAGAAAGTGTTATTTCTACTTTCGTCTCTGTCATCCTTCCTTCGAGCCGTGACAGAATACCGGACCAAAATTAAGATGGATTTTGAGTTCATCGCCCTAGCTCAGAAGAGCCAGGATTTTTTGTCTTTCACCCCAAACTTCTTTTACCTTGCAGTCACCAGCCCCCTCGACGACAAAACCCTGAAGATCCAGAACACAGCCAGACCCAGAGCCCGGACTACCACCCTCGACCGCGGAGATCCCGTGCGTGCCCCCCGCAGACGGAGAGCTACCACCCGCCGCGACACGTCAGCCAGAGCCCGAGACGAAGAGGACAGAGCTGACCCTTGCCCCGGAGGAGGAGCTCCAACAGGAGTCTGACCAGGGGTGTGAGCCTACGACATCTGCGGACGAGGGGACCCAGTCTACAGAACAAGAGGACTGGCTGATAAACTTCAGTGATGAAATAACTTTTCCCGCCCTATCCCCCTTCTTCCGATTTGTCCAGTGACTGTATCTACCCTGTCATCTGTCAGTTCAATACCATCTTAAAACCCAGCTCAGCCAGTCCTCCAGCCCCGCCGCTGTTGGATGTAAGCAGCCCTGCACCGTCTCCGAGGAGTTTCCCCGACGTCGAGCTGCAGGTCAGCCCACAATCCGCAGTGCCTGTACATGAGGATCATATGGCTTTGCCTCCAGCCTCGGTCCTCTGCACTCCATCTCGGCCTGTCGACTTGCCGGCTCCGTCTTGGCTCCTCCCACCTAAGCTTCCACCAGAGACCCTCGTACCATCTGCTGCAGCGGGTTCCCTCGTCCTGCCGGCTCCCCCTTGGTCAGTCGTCACTCTGCCTTCGCCACAGACTTACGGTCCGTCCGCTACGCTCCATCCCTCCAACCCTTTGGCTTCAGCGGGCTCCTCCTTCCCTTCGGCTTCACCTCTGTCCTCCCTCACTACACCTCCGCCTCTGCTTTCGGGCACTCTGGCTCCATCTCCAGCACTCGTCGCCGCGATGTCGCCGGGGTCTTCTAATCCTTGGAGTTGGAGTCCACTGGCTCTCCGTCTGCGCCGATGGATCCTGCCGCCGAGTCTCCGTCGGTCATTCCCCAGCTACCGTCAGTCTCCTCGCCATCTGGTCTCTTCCCTTCATCTACTCTGCAGTGGACTGTCGGTACTGGATGGCTCTGGGTCTGCGCCACCAGGCCATCTCCATCTGTGCCGTCAGGGAATCGTCGTCGTCCTTTCACCACCCTGTCACTCCAACCTCTCTCCTGCACTTCCTCATCGTCTCGTCCACCACCAGAACCTCCTCCGGTCCCCCCTCCGTCATTTTGTTACGGCGCGAGGACGCGCCTTCCTGGAGGGGGGCGTTATGTCACCATTAGGCTTCTTTGGACTTTCTGTTTGTTTTGATTTGGCACGTGTGTTCCCCCTCTGAGTTTCCCGCCACCAATCTGTATCCATGGACACTGATCACCTCCCTCACAGCTGCCTGTCATTTTGTAATCATCTTCACTGTGTATTTAAGTTCCTGTCTTCACTTCAGGGTCCGGTATTGTTTGTGTTATACACGCTGTCTCACCCGTTTGCCTGTTCTTGAGTTTGCTAGATTAGAAAGTGTTATTTCTACTTTCGTCTCCGTCATCCTTCCTTCAAGCCATGACAGGTCGTATGGATTCGTACGAATTAGCCACCTCGTAAAATTCGTACGAATTGATTATGAGATCAGGTTGGCAATTCAGACAAGATAAGTTCATTTGATTTTTAAAAAATAATTATGATATAATTTACACTGCGTCCGAAAGCTGAAAAATGCTGCCTCCGCAGGAAGCATACTGAGGTAGGGAGGCAAAAAGGAACAGCCGAATCCAATGATCATGTCACATCCTGGCTTCATCTGAATGGTTTTTGAAGGAAGCAGGGACTTTCTCAAACAGAAGGCTCACGGTATGAAAACACTATTAAAACTTAATTTTGGAAAAAACATATTGCTATTGTAGTGATTAAATATTCACTTTGTTGTCACCAAAGCTCTCTCTATTTTGCTGTAGATCATTAAACTGTTACGCTGCCTCAGAAGTCTGTCTGAATTCAGCTTTGCCTTAGTGTGCAAACACTGCCTGCAAAGTCATTGCTTGATAAGGCAGCGAGGCAACAAGTCAGCTTTGGGATTCAGCCAAATTGTATAATGCAAAATGTACTTTCAGCCCATGTCCACCTATTTTTTCGATTCTGGACCTTTTATAGTAAAAAGTTTTGGCACCTATAAAGGCAGCAACTCCGTGTGTAACCAGAACTGCATTCCATCTTTCTAGGATTCAACTAACAACTGACAGTGTTGTGCAAGTTACTTCCAAACTGTAATACATTATATATTACTTGTTACTGTTATTTAAAAGTAATTCATTACCTTACAATACTACTGTCTCAGAAGTGTAATGCGTTACATTACTCCTGTATTACTTTTGAGTTACTTTCACCAAAATAACTATACAGGAGTAGAACTTAACATTCTAAAATAAGGCTGTAAGGAGATGCCATATCATATGGAACCGAAATCGCGACACTCAGATCCACGAACCTGCAGAATCGCGACACACCCCTTCCAACTCCCAGCGTTATCCTTCCTGTCCAGATCCAATGCTACCACATCTTTAAATTACTATTAGTATTATCTGAAGTTAACTTAACATTATAAAATACGTAGACCTACACCACAAAACTAGTTGAGGATAAATTATTTAAAATTTGGGAATTCCAGCGTTATGGACATGACATTTGCAGTCAAAACTTGAAATATAAATTCTCAGAAAATGCATTAATACCAAAATATTGAAACGTCTGTTTATCCATAGGCTCCTCCCTGAAAGGAGTCCAGACATTAGAAAAATATCAGTCTACACATGCGTTTTATATTTAATATTAGGGAAATAGACAGTCATGCGTGACAAAAAAATCTTTAACTTTTAGGAGGCAACGATTATTATTATTATTTTTTTTTAATTCTGTGAATTACACTGCGCAAATCGGATGAAGAAGGGTTGGCTCTTCACAGAACATAAAATATTCATTTTATTTTATTTTTCGTGTTCCCATTTATGAGGAAAAAACAATTTTACAGACGTGACAGTTCTCCGTTATGGACGCGACCGCTCTGAAGCGGCACTAAAAGACTGCTTTAAAACTTTCACAGAGACCTTACACACACAAAGCCTTTCTTTAAAGTGAATTTCGTTTTGTATTAATTGTATCTTAATTTTAACCAATGTTTCGTCAACCAATTGCCTGGATTTAAGCGCGTGAACTGGAGCGCGTCTCATAAATGAACCGAAACTCAGCGTATAAGTATAGCCTATTCACGGACTTGAAAAATATATCTATAGATATATTGAAATGTCTACTTGTAAACAGAACGAAAGAAAACATGCTCTCTGCTTATGAAATGAAATGTGCATTTCTCTCTGGTGCATTCACTAGTAGGCTACTGCGAAGATCGCGAGTCAGCATCGTCAACTTCATCTTGACTTTATTAATAGACAATTAAAATGTCTCCTTGCTATATTTGACATATTCATAATCATTGCTTTTGCCGGTTCTTTGTGACAGCTTTTAGGTGCTTTATCGGCAGCGCCGCCGCCCTTAGCTACATGAACGCGTCACCACCGCATCAAAAAGATTGCGTGATGAAAACATGAAAAATACCAAATAAACATAGCCTAACTGTTTAGAAAGAAAACACAGAACGAATAGCCTAATGCGCATACGTCCATCTCGCGAATGTATAGTCTTCTTCATGCCATCTTTACCATTAGCCGCTTTTTGCACTGGCCAGCGCGATAACAGAGGCCGAAATCATACCTCGCGGCACTCCTGTAAAAAAAAAAAAATCGCTATACAAATATATCAGACGCTGCCATTTAGTCTTTATTTACAGACTTGGACACCACACGCAGCTATTGACTGACCACGAACAGGTAATTTAGCCTACTTGCATTTTTCGTTAATGTCTCGCTGTCTTGCTGTTTTTTGTTGTTGTTTGTTTTACAATTAAAACTAAAAGTCTGTTGTAACGCAAGCCTTACTGAACATGTACCGAGTAAAATATTACTGAAAATTGATAAGTAATGCCTTACACTACTGCGTTACAGCAAAAAGTAATATGTTACTGTAATGCATTACTTTTGAAACGTTACTCCCAACACTGACAACTGATTACAACAGAGTTTGACATGCTAAGATAATGACACAATACTGTAATAAAATAAAATACATAGAACATTAATATTGGATAAAATAGTCAATTTTTAATTAGATTGAGGAACTAAACATGTCACAATGCATGCTTGAATAGCCTTTACACTTTTTGGCCAAAATGAGGTATCTTAAAACAGGGATTCCCAAAAATAATTTGTTAGCTGAACCCCTTTGACCTCAAATATTTACATACCCCTTGAGATTTTAAGCTTCTCTGATGTCGGTTAATGGTCTTTTTTTAACCGTCTTATTTTGATTTGTTTGGAACAATTTATTTTAATTTTATATTTTGATGATTAAATTATTAGAAGTGTTGCGCAGATGCATCATATGATTTTTGATCAATTTAAAACCAACGGCATTAAGTTGGTTTTGAGTAATTAACTGTGTGAGGACACTGAGATGTATAATGTCGTTTTCGTTTTTCTTTGGGTAAAATAATTAAATACTTGCCAAAACAAAATGAAACCTGTACAAAATATAGCAGGGCTCGACAATAAGGACTGTCCGGTGCCAGCGTGAACGAAGCTCGGGACAATTGACTGAACAATCACTGTTCCGATCGGGCTGCATTGTCACGAAAGTTTATCTTTTGCACGTGTTTTTAAGCCTTGCCAATTTAAATATTCAAGCGCAAGAAGATGCAGAAGAGAACTACATTTGGCACTCACTTTGTTAGAAGATTTGTGCACGCACACATCCAAAGCATGCGGCCAGAAAGCAGCGGCTCAGACAGTGCAAATACTGAATTAAGTTATCTTTCGCTTCTTCTTGCTCTTGAATTGACAAATTCGCACACAAAACACTGAGATTTTCTATCTCAGACTGGCCCCTGTGGTGATCTCAAGAGGGAACAGACTCTCCGTAATGATGATATTGCTCCTCTACTCTCCGTCTCCCTCTTTGCTACTTCTCTCCCTCATGACTTAGTGGAATTCATACTAGGTCATGCACAGGTGTCCAATCTCCCTTCCTTCTTCCCCTCTACTCCCGCTTTTTTCCTTTTTTCTTAGCATGTGATGGCCTGGGGCATTTGAAAAGGAACGTAAACACAGGGCGGTCAAGGTAACAAATAAAATGTCAGAGTAAGATTTGAAGGAAATTGAAAATGCCAAAATGTTCAAGTCTATATTAAAAGAGTTGCATGTGGCCCTAGTCTAATAATAAAGATATGGCACACAGCAGAGCACGGAGAGATATTTATACATGTTATCTGGATTGAATGCTGTGCCCTATGCATTGCAACATCATCATCTGTGTTTTAAAGAGCTGGGCGAGGATTTGTCTCTCTTCAATTCATGAGTGTGAATTTGAATTAAATTGGCCATGAACCGCAGGATGTTGAATTGGAATGAAGAAATTGCAATTCAAAAATTTCAACACAATCACACAAAAAGCATATTAATCCATTACAACGTTTAAAACAAAATATAAATAATTGCATGGTTATTTGACTATGCATTTTAAGCCCCATAAATGAGTCTGCAGCGCCTCTTCAAGTAAAACATACCTGTTAAATGGATGAACGAACCAATGAATGAATAGCGAAAATCAAAAGATATTCTTAATTCAATTAAGTGCAACACTTTTCGCCAATATATGACACAAGTGATGAGTAAAATGTTTATTGCTTATCTGTTGACTTTTGCTTTTCTGAATATGAGGGTTAAGTGAGCAACAGCCTCATATACTGTAAAACATGCACACACACACACGCACGCACACACACGCACACACACAAAGGAAATATTACTTATATTATCCACATGTTGTGAGTGAGTTTACTTTCACTTATTTGTAACTAAACATCAGTGAATTCATCATTCAGATTTGTGCAAGTTATATAATGTCCTGCTGAAACTCTTAAATCCTCCACAGCCCCACCCTTTCATTACTGCATTTGTGGGATAAACATTTCAAGACACTCGACTAAAGAAAAAAAAGAAAAGAAAGAAAAACAATGCATCGTAACAATGACATTTTTAGCCAGTAAAGTAAGAAAGTCAATGTCTGGACACACTCGTAGACATTTTACCAGACATACACACAAACACATTATTTGATATCACAGATTTGCCAGATAAACCATGAATACTGTTGCAAAAATAGATGGAAAAGCAGATGGGTATCACTTTTCAGAGTGTACTTACTGTAGGTTCATCCTTTCAAAAATAGGTATTCCTATAAAAAATCTCACATCACTATAGTCAGTTATTTATGAGGCAACAAATCAAGAGGTTTTGTGGTTATTGTGTGTGTTGAAGTGTGTGTGAGTTTGAAAGAACAGAGAGAAAATGGCTAGACACAGTAATATGATAGAGGAAGAACAAGGTTAAATTATGCATTATGAGTTATTAAACTAAATTAATGGGCTGTTAATTAATGTATGGATGAATCACCTGCAATGCCGCTGAGTAAAGACACGGTGCCTTCTGTCACCTCACTCAGCAGTGCCATATATCACGCCATACGCACTCTCCCTCTTTTATGCAGTATGCATTACAGAACATGAATTGCAGAATATGCAATATATACGGTACTGCCACAGGTGAGGCTATGAAATGTTAGGAGCCCAAGACAATCATCTAAATGTAAATTATTATTATAAGATAAATTATTACCTTTTTTTTAATTTGATTAATACACTGATTTATCAACCCGAAATACATAAATGCGATTGTAAAGAAAAGTAATAGTAACCTATTAAATCTCAAAAAACTGAGTTATCTTAGGTCTCATTCATGTCTTTAGCAGTGCAGATTCAATGATTAATTCATTAGGACAGACATTTGTTTCGTTCTTGATTGAAAGTGCTTTTGAACACATCAGTTGAATTCAGGTGAATCATTCAAAAAAAACATTATCTTGTCATTCCTGAAAGATTCTGTGTTTTTGAACAAAACAATTAAAAAACGTTAGGACCCACACAGACCACAGGGATATATCAGCACTCTTGAAAGGAACCTCAACCGATCAGATGCGAAGACCAGAACTAGAGAATAAAGTGCCATATTTTCGCAGGGGTTTGTTCATATCCCCAATCCTTAGTAGCGGCAGATATAATATGGTTGCCTTAGTAAGCAATACTAATAGGCATAAGTATGTTTCAGCAGATGTGTGGCAGTGCAGGAAATGTTGACAGGTCATCATGGAATTTGAAATTTAATGGGTTTGGTGAGTATGCAGACTATGTAATGTCAACACCTAATTGATGAATCAAAATAATGTGGCTCATAATACCTCATATGAATTTCTATCCCATTCAAGCAAATCATTTGAAAAATGGGCACATTGACTTTCATGTATTATTAGTGTTAATGTCAACACCACAGCTGACTTTCATTGCAGGTCGAGTCTGTTTAACTGCTGCTGGAGATTTTATGCGGTTTCAGTCATATGAGGTGTTTGGCTATTAAGATGGTCATTAATACATAATGTTGTCTCTGGTCATAAAAGGCTACTCTCATTCCTGCCCTCTCAGCCTCTGGCCTTAAATATTAATGCCCTACATATGCTGCCTGCCATGTTGGGCATTATTAGCTTTATATTGAAGGAACAAAGGTTAAGGCTGAGAGTGCAGCGCTGAACATGGGGGTACTACTGGATTAGCTGTGGATAGCTTGTGTATTACAATGCATTGAATAGCTATGCTCTTTTTGTGAAGGAGCTGTTTTGTACAATAATCACAGTGTAGTTTCCTATAATCATCATTTAAAATTGCAAAGGAAGCCATATTGCTTTTGCCTTCATCATAAATCACACACAATTGTATTTTGTTCTCCTTCAGCACTCCAAGAAGTTGAATCCATTCTATTCCATTTCAAAAGTGGAAGAGCTTTTCCTCTGGATTATTGATCTCTATAAAGAAGCAGCGGGTGAATTACTTGCAGTTTTTTTTCCTTGAATGATTCTCAGAACACTTATATTCTTTAAGAACAACTCACTTTCTGATAGTAACCATGTTTTGTCCACCAGGGACCTTTCTTTGAAGCTGGTGCCCATTGGTACTGGGTAGTTAAATGGCCAATGAATACGTTCTACGGTGGGGGAGAAAGAGATAAGATTTGCCAATAGGGTGAGACTGTGGGGGAAGATATGATGCTCCTTGATTACTTTGTGGAGACTCCTCTGGCCATGGGAATGGTATAAATGGAAGCACAGCTGCCTGTGAGACCCTGGTCTGGAATTCTGTTCCTTGTACTACAACAAAATGACCTGAGGGAAATTGGGACTATCCCTTTTGTTTTTCACCCTGTAGAATCCTCATGGTTTGTATTGAGTTTGTTCCGGCTCAGAAATTACAGACAGGTGATGAATATTTGTATATTTTTCAAAAAAATATATTTTAGTTTTGTTTCAAAACCCAGTTTAATACCATTTTAAGACATCAAAGACGCTCGGACATATTTTAAGGCAGAATTGCATATATTAATTGTTAAAAAAAAGAAAAGTAATACCAGAATGCATTGTAACAAGTGGAAAAAAATCAAGATGCTTGATGAATCCAGACAAATGTTTATAATGCATGTAAATTTTCTTTAAGGTCTGAGGGTGTATTAAATTGATGGAAAAGTGTCAGTAAAGTCATTTATGATGTTACAATATATGTATATGCACTTTTATATGCACTTTTGAAATTTCTATTCATCGAAGCATCCTGAAAAAAAAGTATCACAGTATTATCAAATACATTATGCAGGGCAACAACTTCAACATTGATAATAGTAATAAAAAATGTTTAATGAGCAGCAAATCAGTGTATTAGAATGATTTCTGAAGGATCGTGTGACACTGAAGACTGGAGTTATGATGCTGAAAATTTTGCAACACAGCAATAAATTACATTTTAAAATATATTAAAATAGAAAACAATTAATTTAAATTGTAATACTATTACACAATATTATTATTTCACAGTATATTTGACCAAATAAATGCAGCCTTGGTGAACATACTGTATGAGACTTTCTTCAAAAATCTTATCGACCCCAAACTTTTGAAGGGGGGTCTATATGTATTTCATTCAATACTGCAAATTAGAAATAGTATAGAAATAGCATTTTACTCAATATTTGAAATCAGGTTCGCGTTCTAATGCTAAATCTATTCAGTAGATTCAATCTATTCAGCTAAATCTATTGAGTTGAGTGCAGTTGAAGTCAGTTAGGAGACTACTTGAAGACAGCTGCCTATGTAGTCAGTAGACAATAAGGGAGCTTACTAGATGTTGAGAAAAAGAGCTATGCTAAGTTAATAATTAATGTGATAAAACACATAGTAGGATGGTCACTTTATTTGCAGTTTGCTAAAATGCATTTTAACTTTGTTTGCTTTGAATTCATGAAAAACTGATTTTTGATGGTAGGCAAAACCGCTCTGGAAAAAAAGCCAGAGCAGAAAGAAGCCATCCCACATGCAGCCCACTCCTATGCACTCTCATTCTCTGCCAGCCAATCACAAAGACAATGACCTGTTTTAAGGCATATGTGCCACTAATATTATTCTAAATGACACGTCATGTGAATATCAGGCTATATTTAGAAGCTGTGTGAGTGTACAGAGCGGCCATATTTGGCAGAGCGCTAAAGGCCGGGTTTGAGTTTGTGTGTGGGAGAGAGGTCTCAGTCTTTTCCCCAGGCCAAAGTTTCTGGGAAAAGTTCCAGACGAGGAGATCGAGAGATGGAAGGAGAGGCCAGAGGAACCCGAGACCCTCTATGGGAGCACTGCATGTGGCAAAACATATTCCCACACTATTCTTGGGGTTTGATCCTGGTGTTTACTCACAGCATCCACAAAAACACATACTTTACCGAGGCACACCATACATAGACACAAATATAATCACCACAATCACAAATAGTAGCTTTCATGCCAACATACAGAGATTAAGAGCCTTTTCATATTATTAAGAGTCATATGGTTAATAATCTACAAATTTCAGGGTTTCTCACAATTATGTCAACAGGTTTCATGTGTATACACTCACCATTCAGACGGACCACTGCCAAGGAAGCCGTGTCCACTCAAATTTGTCAAATGCAGGTATATTTTTAGTGTCTGTTGTTCAGCAGTGAAACTTTCCAGAAATCCATCAGGCTATTGGCAGGAACTGGACTCCAGTGTTTACGCTTCTGGGCTTTTTCGCCAGTGCAGTGAGACAGCAGTGGACCAGAGTGACCTTTCCGTACACTTGAACCAAACTCCAAACCCAGAAGTTCGCCTTTCCCCGACCCTCATCATGCGTCTCTACTTCTGATTCATTTCCGACGCAATCCTTAATCCTCAATCCGTATGCATCCAATCAATTTTTCACCCTGTCTTTATTTGCATAATTGAACATGACAACTGACGACAGCTGTCTTAAAAGGAATTTTCAGGTTTGCATGCTGTGAACATGCAGAGAGATCTTTATGAAGATAATATTAAGTATTGATGTTCAAGTGTTTTGACCACCCCAGGGGATTTACTTGTTGACTTTACAAGATCTTGTCATCAATCAAACTTAGTTGATGTGAACTGTGGATCTGATGCGGAACATTACACAAACTGCCCTTAAGTGACGTGATACCACTTTACTGAGAACCATTTTGAGTTCCTCAAAGAACCTATTTAGAGAACAGTTCCTAAAACAACCATTTTTCATTTTACATTTTAATAATCTGAAGAACCTTTTTCCTTTACAAAGATATTTTGTCATGGAACCATATATGCCAGTAACAGACTTTTATTTTTAAGAGTGCAGGCTGCTGTAGAACTAAAGCTTTGGCATTTGTTTCAAGTCAGATTGGTTTGATTTTGTTTTTGTGAAAGCAGTGTTTCAAACTTGGGTACCCACATGTGAAAATGTGATCTGCTCACCAATTTGTTATTTCATATGATGAATTTTGCTAATGTTTACAACTAATAAGAAAGCATTGAGCAGCAGACCAATCACAACAGACTCTGCCATCTGACCAATCAGAGTATCTCTCGGAAAGGAGAGCCAACTGTTTCAGACACTGTGAGAAGAGAGGTGATGCTGCGATGTATATTATGAGAACATTAAAGTGTTTTTGACCTTGGATGCATGTAAACCTATTGTAGAAGGCCTCCAAAACAAAAGTAGACCTTTAAAAAAAAAAGCAAAATAGCATAATAGGGCCACTTTAAATATCTGCTTGGTTATGTCCCTTGCAAGATAATCAGACATGACGTTAGATAATCCGACATGACGTTATGCTGTCTTGGAAAGTGCCTTCATGCTAAAACACTGTGTAATAGGCCAATGACGGGCTGACTACCTGACAAGACAGCTGCCTTCGGTTTCAGACTCATTCTGGGTGTGCCTCAGCTTTTCAGCTGTTTCCCAGCAGGCGACACCAATCGGCAGGTAATTACAGGTTAGCTGTTAACTACAACACAGGTTAGAACAGGAAATGCACAAGCCCTGAGCGGGAAGAGCAAAGGTTTAACATGACATTTAGTAAACAGTATGTACTGTACTCTTGCTGTCATAATGTATTGCATGTCTGCAGTATGTCAACAGGAAGACACAATCAGGACACATAAGTTATCAACAGCTGTCATCTGCCTTGTCAGCCAGGCCTTGTAAGAACTGACAGGTAACATTTCCTCATCTTTAACCCTTTCACACTTACATGCACACACACATGGTCATGCACATAAAAATGATTTATATGACCATGTGATGACCAGCTCCTCTCTGAGGTACATGGTGTGCCTTTTACCATGTAGGTCATATGGAAATATCTGAACTTTGACACTACGGAATCACTTGTTCCACTAACAGGACATGTACAACTTTTACATTACTGCTATTTTCATATGATTGACAGAACAGGAAACAACACACTGAAGATGAAGGTAAATTAGTTTCACAGGACTTACCAGAAACAGGTAAACAAAGAAAACACAACCTACACAGATCATAACCTAAACAAGACTGGACAAACACTGAGTGAAGGTGACGAACTTAAATACACATGGTGATTAACTAAATGACGAACAACTGTGATGAATGAATGTGGTTACTGATGAGTGGTGGGAAATGAGAACAAATTAAACGTGACTGAAGACAAACAAACAAAGGAGCTGTTTACACCTGGTCACTTCATGCGTTTTCTCAGATCGGATAGCTATCTGATCGAAAAAAATAGCATGTGTAAATGCCCTCTGAAACGCATTTAAGAAGGATTTAAATCCGATCGCTCAAACCAAATCAGGAGGGGGTCTGGGCCGCAGACAAAACTGGACAAGTCTAAACGCATCTAGTTGTTGAAACCACATGTGTAAATTTTACTCCTCCCAACAATGTTGAAAAATAAACGTGTTAGAGCATATGTCATGTTATAGCCAGATATGACAGCGCTACTGCAGTACACATCACCGTAGATGAGCAGCTGAGCATCTATTCATCAAGCCAACGTGCAAACTTGCAAATCAAATTGAAAGTAAGTTGCAGACATTCAACACACAATCATCTTCATTAAAAGTAAAGAAACTAAATTATCTTACCAGTTCCCTTTCATGTTGGTCACTCCAACGTTCGTCGCAGAGAGACCAATCTACTTTGAGATAAACAAAACGAACCAATGCACATTGGCATGCGATAATAGCGCCAGCTGCTTCTACCTTGCAGGGCGGGTATATAATGACAGATGTCGACTGGTGTATCGGAGAGAGGGCTCTTATACTTTGTAATAATATACTTCGTTGTTCCCCCGCAAAAAAGAAAAAAAGAAAAAGGGGACTCCGCCACAGCCACCTCTACTGTGACGTTGAGCCTCGCAGGGAAACAAGGCCGTTCGTCTCAGCCACCGGGCGGTCAGTGAAAAATCACCTCTGAGGCGGGCGACCAGGACCGGGATGAAGCTGCTCTCTTTGAGGAGAGCCGGGTTCAACAAATTTGTTCCACCTCTGGTGGATCAGCCAGCAGTACCCACAACTTCAATAAAGAGCAGTTTCTGAAATCTCTGGGTGCCACGAGGGTTTGAGATGACATCATGCGCAACATGCCTCACCGCTCTTGTTCCCCTCTCCTCTCCCCAAGAGGACCAGAATGGCAGATTGCGACGCTATGCCTCGTCACTCTTGTTCCCCTCTTCAGGGGGGGGGGGGGGGGGGGGGGGGGTCGACAGTGGTGCACTGTTACGAACCCTTGCCACTCTCATAACCTTCTGCAATTGCCAGCAGACAGCATCATGTGGTTCGAGAATGCAGTGAAGCCTTCCCACGCATCCTCTGTCCACCCGTGGAGCCAGGTGAGTGTTGCACCGCACACCCAGACCCCACTCCAAGCCGCCTCAGTGCCTGTCAGGTCGGGTCCCTGTCCTCCACCTCACTGCACCTCTGCGATACGTCTGTGGTTCCATTGGTCCCGCTGGTACTGTCTCTTTGGCACTTCAGCCTGTTGGTACTTCAGGTCAACTGGGACCAGAGCAAACTCTCCCCTGCGCAGAGGATCTCTTATCTCGGTATGGAGCTGGACTCGGGTCAACCAGACAATGTGCCTCACCGAGGAGCGTCTCCAGTTGGCATTCAATTCAATTCAATTCAATTCAAATTTATTTGTATAGCGCTTTTCACAATACACATTGTCTCAAAGCAGCTTTACAGAAATTGCATTTCGGAAATGTACATAGAAAAATACAGTTAGTTAATCAAGTATTAATTTATGGCATAACATATCGCCGGCTTTGAGTCGTCTCTTCACAGGCGTCGAGTCGTCTCTTCACAGGCGTTGGGGCATCTGAAGTCTCCGTGAGAGGCTGGATACAAACTGGAGCTGACGAACGCTATTTACATCGGGACTAGCGTCCCGAGATAACAGCAGAAAGGCAGATGGGAAATAATTAGCATAGCTGATGTTCATAATGTTAATGCATTCGAACTGATTCAGCAGTAGTATCAAAGGTTAAGCATTAAGTGAATGCTTGGTTAAAGAGATGCGTCTTTAATCTAGTTTTAAACTGGGACAGCGAGTCTGAGTCTCGTACAATATCAGGAAGGCTATTCCAGAGTTTAGGAGCTAAATGCGAGAACGCCCTCCCTCCTTTAGTGGACTTAGATATCCTAGGAATGACCAGAAGCCTCGAATTTAGTGATCTTAAAGAGCGCGATGGATTGTATGGCGATAGAAGGTCTGTTAAATACACAGGAGCTAAACCATTTAGGGCTTTATAGGTCAGTAGGAATACTTTGTAATTGATACGGAACTTGATAGGTAACCAGTGTAGAGATGATAAAATAGGTGTTATATGATCATATTTCCTTGATCTAGTAAGAACTCTAGCAGCTGCATTTTGCACTAACTGTAGCTTGTTGATTGAGGATGCAGGACAGCCAGCTAATAAAGCATTACAGTAATCTAGTCTCGAGGTCATGAATGCATGAACTAACTTTTCTGCATCAGAAACAGATAGCATGTTGCGTAGCTTAGCAATGTTTCTAAGGTGGAAAAAGGCTGTTCTTGTAATATATGAAATATGATTTTCGAAGGTCAAGTTGCGGTCTAGTATAACACCCAGGTCTTTTACTGTAGTGGATAAAGTAACAGGACATCCTTCTAAATTAAAGTTGTATTGTAAGGGATTTTGTGGGTAGTTTTTTGGACCAATAAGTAATACCTCCGTTTTATCTGAATTTAATAGCAGGAAATTACACGTCATCCAGCATTTTATATCATTTAGACACTCTGTCAATTTAGATAAGTTAGTGTTTTCATCTGGTCGTGATGAGATATATAATTGAGTGTCATCAGCATAACAGTGGAAATTAATTCCATGTTTTCTTATAATATTACCAAGTGGCAGCATATATATTGAGAATAGCAGAGGGCCTAACACCGATCCTTGCGGCACTCCATAGTCTACTGACGTTATCTTTGATTTTTCCCCATTTAAACAGACAAAATGGTAACGGTCTGATAAGTACGATCTAAACCAGCTTAATGCCTGTCCCTGAACACCAGTGTAGTTTTGTAGTCGATCCAAGAGTATTTTATGATCGATAGTATCGAACGCAGCACTAAGATCGAGTAGAACTAGTATTGAGATACAGCCTTGGTCAGAAGCTAAAAGTAAATCATTTGTAATTTTAACTAGCGCAGTTTCTGTGCTATGATGCGGTCTGAATCCCGACTGGAATTTTTCATAGATATCATTTTCTTGTAAGAAAGAGCACAATTGAGCGGACACAATTTTTTCTAGTATTTTAGACATAAATGGAAGATTTGAGATGGGTCTGTAATTTGCTAAGTTATTTGGATCTAATTGCGGTTTCTTAATGAGAGGTTTTATTACTGCCAGCTTGAATATTTTTGGAACATGACCTAAAAATAAAGACGAGTTAATAATATTAAGAAGAGGCTCTTCGACTACAGGTAACACTTCTTTCAGTAGTTTAGTGGGTATTGGATCTAATAAACATGTTGTTGGCATTGAACTGCTTTAATTCGTTCAGACGCAGGACAGCGGCACCACTGAAACAGTAGCGCTGCTCGGGTTGCTTCATATGAGGCCGCTTTAACACTGGCCTCACGGCAGGTTCCCGAGATGGGCATGCTGGGGGGCTACGTACAACGCGCATGGAGCTTCGGGTCTGTTGATGGGGCCTCAGCTGTATTGGCAATTGATATGCACAAGAAGTCTTGCTCTCAGACGCTTCAAGGTGCCGCTTCGAGACAAGTATGCGTTTCCCCCAGTGAACCTTCTTGCACAGACCTTGTGCAAAGTCAGGTCAGGACACTGGAAGGGCCAACAACATGACGTGTTGGTAGGGATCCCATTTCTGTAATAACCATAACTCTCTGCATGAGAGTTATCATTACCTAATGGCTGGGTGGCATCAACACAATGAGCATAGAGTATACATTTAGATGGAAGTAGAAGGCCTATGTTCATATCGTGTCCGTATATACTGTACTGTATATAAAGCTTTTTAAAAAATGCATTAACACAGGTAATGTGTCTGCCAACCTGGCCAAAGATTAAAAAGACAAGAAGATACACACCGCCCACTCTCAATTCCCACTTTCCTCTCCAGTTTCTTGAAGCCAACACCAGAGGAAAACCTTAAAGGAATCTCTTTCCCAGGTGTAGCTCATGGTTCATTGTGTAGCCAGACTGGATCATTCTCATGACTTTGCCCTCAGGGTTTGTTTGGTTCGCCAGTGTATCTCAGGAGGGGCTGAGTAGTGAAGTGTGGAGGATAGGACAGAAATGATTAGGACAGACTGTGTATGTCAATGTTGGGGTGAGGAGATGATCTGGTCAGGCAAGCAAAACATTGAGGGTATGTCGCTCCCTCTTTCGCACATACCGTCACACTACTGAGTCCCAGGCTTTATTTACAACATGGAGAGCCAGGCATTCCTTTACCCCAAGGTTTGTTAGTTTGACATACTCACCTTTTAATGTGCAGGTCTTTTTTTTTTTTGTGTGTGTAAAAAAGACCCTCTTGTCCAAGACATATAATTCTCTGCTACACAATAGTAGCAAACAGTACTTCAGTTGAAAACCCTTATGAAAAAGGAAACAACAGTACATATTCAATGACGTTAGAGTAGGCTATATTTTAGTTTACCGTAAGTCCTTGTCAGTACAGTATATGGCAATACAACAGAGGTAATTGAAGTGAATGAAATTACATACATTATAGTATGCGGATATTTTACGAGTTGTAAATTCTTTTGGAGGGCACTTAAAACTGTCAAATTCTCTATAGTAATTAGTCACATGACATTTACAGCTCAGGTGATCGACTCAAAAAAAGATGTGTTCAGAACTGAGCGCCCATGAGCAAAGGTGTTTGCTTTCAAATCATACACTTCTGTGGGGTCCTGCATCATATGAGACTGCCAATGAGATAAGTAGTAATGCTAATGGATGGCTTTCTCCTGGTATTATATATAGACCTCCTTGGGCAAATGTAGTATGGATGTATTTATTCTACATACCTAGAAAACATACATCATAAAAAGGCAGTAAAAATTAAGTTCCTAATTTAATTCAGTGCATGCTATGAATGTAGAATTTCACTTTTTCCCTGATCCTGTGATCTATCATATACAGACCGTTCAGACCATAAGCAATTAAGAGCCTGGCTGTGGCTGGATGCCTGTTACAAAATGTATTATGTTTAGTCCTAATGGCTCTCTCTCAGTGCCTCCAATCAAACCGGCTAATGAGGGCCATCAGCAGAGCGGACCTGCAGCGGTACAAACATGCCTCAATGGGACTTACCACTTTTGCCAGTCTAAAAAGGCAGGCAGGCTTGGTATGATTTGGCAGAGCCTTTAAACAATGCAATAAACAATACGATTCGGCCCTTAAGGTTTTGATTCGCTTCTCCAATTAGCACTGGCATATCCATGTTTCCTTAAAAGACGGAGAGAGAGAGAGAGAGATAGATAGAGAGAGAGAGAGAGAGAGAGAGAGAGAGAGAGAGAGAGAGAGTGGGGATGAACGGCGGCACTGTATGTTGATTTTCGCCAGAAACTGAAGGTTGAAATTAGACCTCACTTCCACATTCTTTGTGTCACATCAACTTCCACCTCAGATACAGCACTGCTCATTAGAATCAGATTTATTATTTTCAACATAGGCTCAATCCTATATCCTATACAATTCCCTGCAGTTTCCAGCTGAAATTAACAATATTGGCTGTTAAACAAACTTTTTTTATTCCCTTTCACACAAATTGCTGTTGCAGGGGCAGATTTTTGATATATAAAGATTTTTTGGATTAACCCTTTCGCACGTATGATCACACTGGAGGGAAATCGTTCATCGTTATTTCCTGTTAGTTATTGCATTACAAATGAGACCTTATTGTAAAGTGTTACTGTTAATAGTAATAATTGGGATGTACGCTATATCTGATGATATTATTGAATTTTAAATTTAGCGGTATCTGCTGATATTGAATTATTCATGCTCATTTTCTCTACTTTTACATTTAGATTGCATTTTCTCCATCATCTGAAGTTCACTTAAAGTTATAAAATAAAAGCATGAATAATCTATTCATCCTGTTAAATGTAATATTTAGCAAATTACAAC
The DNA here is from genome assembly GCF_051911475.1 of Siphateles boraxobius. Taxonomy (NCBI): domain Eukaryota; kingdom Metazoa; phylum Chordata; class Actinopteri; order Cypriniformes; family Leuciscidae; genus Siphateles; species Siphateles boraxobius. The sequence continues at coordinate 9,133,263 of NW_027509197.1, read as the reverse complement.
ATGTATATCAGTTTTTCATATATTTTACATTATAATGTTGCAACGGCCAAATCCATTTAAAATTATGATTTTAGTTTTTACTGTTTATTTATTTAAACAAGATATTATACATTTTCATTTATATAGTTGCTATGCTAAGCAAAACAAGCGTTTAAATAATATGTGTGGTCACAGGTGATTTTATGATTATATTTTACAAAGCAATACATAAAGTAGTGGTAGTAATACTGAATTCAACGGATGTGCGGACACAGGTGCGTCTATAGCACTGTGTCTTATTTTATTTTATAGGTGGCCTTAAGCAAGGCTCATCCAATCAAATTTCAGAGTAAGACCGTTCTGTTTTATAAGATGGAAGTGACTTGGCTGGTACAAACAGCTGAAGCATTAAAAAAGGAAACAGATGATTCTAAAAACAGTGACATGTCCACCCCCTTCTGTGAAGACACCAGCAAGGTTGTTATTGTATCTCAGGACAGCCGTTTACTTATAGGAACAACATATTAGAGACACGTCTCCTTTCGCCTCTCTCTCTCTCCGCCCTATCATTTGCATACATTTCCATCTTGCTGCAAGGTTCTCCACCATGCCATGAGGACAGACTGTCTATAAGAGAAGGGGAGATGGAGGAAGACATCTGTATGGATTTGATAAGGGTAATATATGGGCACGTAAATAGATTTACATGTAACATTTGAATTAGAAGTGGGATCAATCATCGTCGCTGGCTGATGGGAGGCTAAAGAGATGGGGAGGAACAGCTGTGTAGGGAAGACAGGATAGGAGGATGAGGAGGAGGGGAGAGGTGTCTTGTATGCATCAGTGCCCCCATGTCCCTCCTCTTCGCCTGCCTCATAAAAGAGATGGAGGTTTTTTTGTTTTTGGGGGGGGGGGGGCACAGGGTGTGTGCAGTGGGAACCCGATAACTGTTTGTCATCAGACATGCTTGTTTTGCTGGTAATTTTGAACTATGTGCATGTTTGATTTTATGGTGAGATTTAAAGCAGTGTTACCACAAAATCACTACAATAATCACCGTTTTCAAACAGGTTTTCCGAACACTCCCCCATCTGGCTTAAATGATATGTGTCTTGAATGGCAAATCTCTTGACATTATTTTGCATTATTTTTCAAGAGAAATTGAGCACAACAGCATTTTAAGCAAGATAAATTTTACATAATTTACTCATTCTCTCTATTATTTTTTCTTCTGTAAAAGCATAATAGGAGAAAAGTGTTCAAGCTGCTATTTTATATACAACAAAAGTACATAGTGATTTATACTATCAAGCTCCAAAACACACCAAGAGTGTCAAAAAAGTGGTCAAAAAATTACATATATTGGGCTATATTTCCAATCTTTGAAAGCCATAAATTAGCTTGGGGCTAACATGCTAAAGTTTTGTTCAGTGATATAAACTTCAGATACCCGATGGTATTTACCACCAAAGACTTGATATTTATTAGCACTGAATAGTGACTTCAATTTCAGTTTGTTTGTTTGTTTGTTTGTATGTTAACAGATTCCGAGTCATGTAGACCCAAGGATTTTCAAACTTTTAAATGCCAAAATATGATGAGCCCCTTGCCAGTGCTATTCAATAAGTTTCTTTGATATTGTTATTGCACTGAAGCCAATTCAAAGCAATTCTAGGCCTTTATAATCTAGAAATCATCTACTGTATATACCTGAAGAGTAAAAAATGTGTCAGTAAAATCCAATGGATTTGTATACGTACAATAGGATTTTTTTCAAAGCAGTTTTACAATTAACTTAGACACTCACAAAATTATTATTTTTTTCCTTTCAAATTTTACACAGACACACTGGGAACCCTATTTCAGCCCCGTGAGGGTTTCAGGGTCCCAGTTTGAAAATCCCTGAAATATAGATCCTTTATGATCCTTTTCTGTTTAACAGAAGAAAGAAAGTAAAACAGGGTTGGAATGACGTGAGTAAATGATGATGAATTTCATTTTTCCTTTAAGTATGGAAAATAAATGCAGAAATGAATACACAAACACATACATCATAGTTCGTTTACATTACAGATGGTTGTATATTCATGGTTCCCACTTTAAAACAAGATGAGCACAGACATTTACATATGATTTATCTCAGTCATCGCTGTTTGCAGGACATGTGTGTTTAAAAGAAACATTTAAATGCATTTGTACAGCATGATTCTGTCTGTGAAGAATGAATAATGCATATGTGTCTGTGACTGGTCATTCTTTATCTATCTGTCTGTCATCTGTCTGTCCGTCCATCCGTCCGTCTATCTATCTAATCTATCTTTTTCATGACAATTAAGAACACTCTCCAAATAAAAAAAGCACAATAAATATGGAGGTCTGCCAGAACCTCCAGGAGCAGGATTGGACCCCTGTATTAGAACATTATTAATAATGTTTCAATGGAAGCTTCAGTTGTGCACTTGTAACTCCTCCAGTTGTACTCCTACGATTCCGAGCGGGATTCAACCTGGCATCTCTGGCATGGAAGGCGGGCACGCTAACAAGGACGCTGAAGAACGCAGCCTCTAGCATCAGTCGCTTGTGCGCCTCTTCTTTCTTTCTGAACTGTGGAAAGTGGAGGATTAGGAGGCCGAAATGATTATTGAAAAGGAAATTCCAGCTTTAATTTTAAACTTTGGATTAGAACAGGCACTTCCGTAAGGACATCTGCAATGCTTCATTTTAGAGTGTGAGTGTATGTATATGTGCTTGTGTATATGTGTATGCAGTAAGTAGGTGAGTCTATATGTACTGTATCTATGTGTCTGACTGTATTAAGTCAAGAAGAAATTAGGTAATGAGGGTGTGGCAAGCAGGGTGAGGCCGAGGGCCGTGAGAGAACGGCGCAAGGTCTCGTATCTCTCACGGAGGAGCTTCAGAAGCATAAAAGGAGGAGCGACGACAGTGAAGGATGAGAGGACCATTAAGGAGTTTCTGAGGAATCTTACCCTGTCCCTCCAGTTCAGTCATATTCTTGGGTTTGCGTGCAGAAAATGGCTTCTTCAAATCCTGCCAGAGATTTTCTATGGGGTTCAAGTCAGGTGATGGCCACTGTAGAATCTTCCAGAACTTCTTCTGCAAACAAGCCTTGGTGGAGTTTGAAGTATGTCTGGGATCATTGTCCTATTGGAATTAATCCCAAAACTTATGTGGCTTATTTATTTGATATTGAGCACTTTGCTTGAGCTTTTGGGTCAGTAGTGGTGTACGTCTTGGAGTTCTGGCTCGGAAACGGCATGCGTTTAGTACGCACCTTACTGTGCAAGCTGAAACCTCAGTGCCTGTGGCCACCAAGTCTTGCTGCAGGTCTTATTCAGTCACTCAAGGGTTTTTCTGAACATGCCTTTTCAGAAATATGGTTGCATCCATTGATAGCTTCCTTTTTCTGTTCCGCCTCAGGTAGTGTAACCACGTTTCCTTTAACTTTGAACTTGGGAACAATGCTTCCAACGGTGTCTCTGGGAACATATGTTGTGTTGAGATATTTCAATTACTTGATTTGTTCATTGCAAACAGCTGAAAGTCAGTACATTTTGCCAATAAACCTGATTTGCAACAGGGGTTGAATAATTTCGATTACAACTGTATAGGCTATATATAAATATGAAAGTGAGTAGTGTGGTATTAAAGCAGCATGTTATTTTTAAACTTAAATAGTTGGGAAAAGTCTTCCATTGAAAGAAGGATATGTGTTCATTGTGTGTTTGTGCATTTTAAGTCAAGTGTGTTGTGTGTGTGTGTGTGTGTGTGTGTGTGTGTGTGTGTGTGTGTGTGTGTGTGTGTGTGTGTTTGCGTGCGTGCGTGCGTGCGTGTGTTTGTGTGTGTGTGTGTGTGTGTGTGTGTGTGTGTGTGTGTGTGTGTGTGTGTGTGTGTGTGTGTGTGTGTGTGTGTGTGTGTGTGTGTGTGTGTGTGTGTGCAAAAGTGTGAAAATGGCAGCTGTGGTCCACTGACAGAAGTGTGGGGGAGAAATAGAGAGAGAGAGACGTCACAGCTCATTTGACATGACAGGTGACTCCAGGGCCAGAAGTTCACATTCTGAAACACCACACATCACTAACGTCTGATTGAACCAGCTGACCACATACTCATTCAATTGCCATGCTTCGGAAAATACATTCCACCACTATCCAGTTACCTGACACATTTTTTGTCTCTTGATGACGGCATGCTAACGTAACTTCCACACATAATAGGGCACAGCCTCGGCTGTCTGCGCTAAATAAAGAGCCACATTTCCAAGAATGAGTGGCTCTGTGTGCAGAAGTTTGTGCATTTGAGTGGGTGCAGATTTGACAGTGGGGTCAAGTTTAAATAATTATGTATGAATATTTCATTATTTTATCCATTTAAAAATATAATTTAAAAAAGAATACACAATTTTGCATTACAGTGATGAGCAAAATATTTACAGTTATTTGTCTTAAAAAAGCTATCTCAATGCATTGTTGTAAGATCATATAGTAATTAATTTGATTGGAGAAAATCTGTGTATTGGATTTTGCTCACACTTTTATCCAAAGTGACTTACGGTGCATTCAATGTATGCATTTTGTCAGTTCTTGCATTCCCTGTAACTCAAACCCATGACATTGTCTTTGCTGGGCCATCCTTTACAATTTAAAAGACTGAAAAAATAGTCATCGACATTTTTAGTTAATGTCCAAGAAGAGAAGGATACCACGTTATAACTGTGTATATGCATTAAAATTTAGTTTTGTTTTAGTTAACAAAAACAACACCGACAGTGTAATGTAATGTAATGTAATGTAACATAATCATTTTCTATTTCTCTGGTTTGATTTTGAGGTGACCTGGACTACATTGTTTAGATTCCATACTGCTGCGCATGACTCACAATGAAGGCCTTGGGCAGTACATGACCATCTCCTGTGTCCTCTCATTCTCTCTCCTTCGGTCTGTCTCTCATGTGAGTAGTTATATAAGGCTGAAGGGGGGAGAGAGCGGCATCTCTGTTCTGCTGATGAGAGATGGGCTAGAATCTGAGGAATCTGAAGCGGCTCGCTCCTCTCTCTTCTGTCATGCCCTCCTGACTGAGAGCATTTGAGGTTCCTCTCACCTCTGGAGGATTATATTTAAACAAGGGTCTGAGTTATACAGGATATCAACAGAAGCTCTCAGCACTGGGAGAGAGCATATGTACCTCATTCATACAGAATAATGCAGTGCGAGAGGTAAACACACACACACACACACACACACACACACACACACACACGTATATATATATATATATATATATATATATATATATATAATATGAAATACTAGTGTTTTGTGTAGGTCTGCTGTAAGAGGCTTAGCATGAAATAGTATTGTAATTTTAACCTGGCCTTAAACCATATCCTTCTAAAAACTGAAAAATAAGGAAATCATATTAAGGAAGAATAAGAAAAAGATATAAAACAAACAGAACCTGGCTTTGATCTAATAGAAAAAAATCCATGCAGATTTCCAAGAGGAATCCGGGTGATTTTCAGTGCCAGCATTCCAGACACTGAATACTGAGATGGTGCTGTGATTGACAGCTCTGTGTGTGAGCTTGGCACCGCTGCAGAATGCTTCTCCTGCACTGTAGTCAGCAGAGCTGCCCTGAGCGCTCACTACTACAGCAATAAACCTCTTTCGCCCTCTCTTTTCACTTCCCATTCAGGGGGAATATTTATCTCGCCTTTGTTTTATAATTTATTGCCATTGTAATTAATTCAGTTGTATATTCTTCATCTGGAGGGTATCAACCATGGCTTCTCCAAGGGTTTGCTTAAAGAACAAGGAGTGGGTGGTTTTCACAAGCACATACTGTAGTACCTCCGACAGAAACAAAGTGCCTTTGTAATACTTGGCTTCAAAGTCATATACAATTCCCAATAGAGAAACTGCTTCTATTTTTATTATTGTATTATCTCTAATTCTTCTCTTTTTATTGTTTAAATTATACTATTAACATTAAAATTTGAATGAAGCAAAACATGGATTTCAGAATCTCTCTCTTTTTCTAGGTTTAAATTATATGTTCAATGAAGTTTCAGACTTTTTTATATATTCCTATATAGTTCTTAATTATTTTTAAATAAAATAATTTAAACGAAATATATATTTTTTTATATTTTATTTGATTTAATGAGAAAGAACCAAATCGCTTACCATAGCTATGCAGACGATACACAGCTCTACTTATCCCTATCGCATCGTACTTATCCCTAACGATTACAGCCCCAGTCTAGGGGTCAAACAACTAAAAATCAAGTCAGGAATCTGGGTGTGTCTCTAGAGTCAGACCTTAGTTTCAGTAGTCATGTCAAAGCATTAACTAAATCAGCATACTATCACCTGAAAAATATTAGAAGAATTAGATGCTTTGTTTCCAGTCAAGACTTAGAAAAACTTGTGCATGCGTTACGCCAAGGCCCGCCGCCTTCTCTGTATTCTGGGGTGACAAGAGTAATGCAGCGTCGTGCAGAGGATGGTTTATAAAGATCATGGGTAGGCCTCAAATAGGGCTCCCAGATACATATGTCTTAATTGAGCAGGGTTAGGCTGTCTTTCGCCTCAAGAAGAGACTGGATCTGTCTAGCGATCGGATCTGGGCCGCCAGTATAGGCTTCACTCACTTCGCTGAGCTACTGCTCGAGTGTCGGGTTGTAGGTGGTTGGCTCACAAGCCATGTGGATTAAAATTTCCGTCACCCCTAGAGCCGCTGGCAGGCCCACACCCTGGTAAACCTCAGGGTGGGGTAGGCCTGAGTACTTCCTTTCAGTTCTGAAAGTTCCCACCTCGCACCACTATGGCTCGGGTCGAGCGGAAAGTCTAGCCAATCCTTTTTTGGTCAAAATACGTTCCTCTGAAGCCAGAGCATTGCCATGAGCTGACACCCATGCATACAGATGTTAGGCCCCTGACGCTGGGGCCTCCGTTGAGGTATAGTGGCATATGTTGTACTCCCCTTGCTCTAAGGGTGCTAGCTTTCTTGCTGAGTACACTGCCATGGGCAATGTCATTAGCCACCAGGATGCTGTAGGCGCTGTGTAAACAGCTTATCTGCCAACGATGGCTGCGCCATTAGGTAGTAGGCCTCAGCAGGCCTCCCTGATTGGGCAGCCCCCAGGAGGGCGCTGTAGGCCAGCTTACTTCACGTAGTTGGCCTTGGTGGTTCAGGCACTTGACTCACTGATGGGTAGTTAGCCTTAAACAGGCCTCCTCAGAGGCGAGTCCCAACATTGTGGGACATACTCTATAGCCGCTACCAGGTAGATAGCCGTATTAGGCCGCCTGTGGCTGGACCCAATAGTACAACTAATGTAGTAATGTAGTATAGTCCCAACAGTGTACCTTTGTAGCAGAATTGACTTGCTGTCAGCTAGTAGGCCCAACCAGGCCTCCCTGATAGGCGAGTCCCCAGCGGGCTGGCCTTAGCAGGCCACCTTGTAACTATCACCCAGACTCAGGGCTCATGGCTACCACTTTTTATCAGGTAGTAGGCTCCTCAGGCCTCCCTGAAGGTCAATTCCCACTTAAGATGGTTATCAGGTAATAGGTCTCACCCGCCCTTCCTGAAGACGAATTCCCACTTACGTTGGCTGTCAGGTGGTAGGCCTCACCGGGCCTCCCTGAATGTGAGCTCCCAGACATTATGGCTGTCAGGTAGTAGGCCTCATTAGGCCTCCCTGAATGGGAACCATCAGGTAGCAGGCCTCACCAGGCCTAACTGGAAGTGTGTTCCCACTGACTGTGGTTATCAGGTAGTAGGCCTCACCAGGCACTCCCCTTAGCATGGCGGCGTGGGTATATCGTTCCCCTAGCGTCGTTCGACGCAGTGCGAGTTCCCTTTCGAAAGGGAACGTCTCAGGTTACGACTGTAACCTATGTTCCCTGAGACACTGCGTCTCCTTGCCATGCCTCAGGGCCTGCCTGCCAGACAGTCCCTTCAGACGAAAGGTGATTATCATGTTTGCAAGGCGCCCTTTTATACTTCCAGGTCGCACGTTAACATTCACGCTAATGATTCACGGGCTGTCGCCGGTCAATGTGATTGCTGTGATTTGATTGTGATTTCAGACACCTGTCACACCTGAGGCATTCCCCTAGCGTCATTCGACGCAGTGTCTCGTTCCCTGTTCTCAGGGAACATAGGTTACAGTCGTAACCTGAGACGTTTCGTTGCCTGGAGTCCAGCTGTGTCTGTGAATTGCAGCGATCCATTTGCTTCTCTTTTCTCTAGCTTTCGACAGTCTGTAAAAATATACCTCAGATTTCTTGCCAGATCTATTTGTACAGTCAATCTCAAAGCTCTTTCCTGTTTTAGATGTATTTTGTGTGTTTTTCGCAGCATTTATGCTGAAAACCAATGCTGCCAATCAGTCTTTTTGCCACTCAGTGGGCGTAACCGCAGTCACACCCGCTGACAGTGACGTCATGTGCATACCCTCTATACGCTGACTTTCAATTAATTTTTGTGACACGCTTTCCACTAACTTCACAGAAAGGAAACCGGGACGGCAGAAACCGGCATCCTGTCTGTTTTCTTTATTTTACAAAAGCACAATGTTTTGTTTTTATTTTAAGTGTACACAAATAAAAATAGACTCTTTCAAATTATGTCTTACTCTTATGTGTATGACCATAAATGAGTACCCCTTAACTGTCACCCCCCTTTTTGAGAATAGACATGAAAATGCACTATCCAATCTTACATGGTTGTGTCATGATCGGTAAAGGAGAACAGGAAGCACATGTGACCCGTCACAGAAACCAGGGACACAAGTCGGCAGCACAACTTTCGAGCAAAATGAGAAAGAAGAGTTTTTTTTTCAAAATTGGTGATTTTCAATTTTTTGGAGAATCTGTTAATTGAAATCACGAAGAAGCCTCTCCATGTTTGAGATAGCAGTATTGGTATATTTAAAAGCTTACATTTTGAGGTTGAAATCGGCTTGTTTTCGGAGATTCAAGCATGCAGTAGGGGCGTGGCGTGTCATTGTCTGTGTGTATTTCCATACTGAATAACCCGGCGCTTTTGCCCCCGCCCTCCAAGTCAACCACATGGCTACTTATTATGCTGTGCTCTGGCCGGCTCTCTCTGATATCAAAATTCAATGAAGATGGATGCCGCAAAGATTGTCGCAGACGAGATGAACCGTCTGGCAGTTACACCGAAAATGTTTTCGCCGCACTTCGTGGGCTCGGGAAACTGAACCGGAGGTATGGGCGCAGCGCGCGTGCCCTCAGTGCTTCAATACGGCGGCTCGGCTCGCTGACAGCGGTGGCTGGCTGTTTCATATGTGACGGAGAATCGAAATAGAGGATGCAGTTAAGACCTTTGCTGCGATGAAGCCCTGCCGTGCGTGTTTCTGAAATGTAAGTTAAGCTTCATTTGCTCTTTAGTCGTTATTTAAGATGCTGAACCTGCTGATGATATAATGTGCTTGCGGACATTTCATTTGTGTGTGTATACGCACATAAGAAAGTGGTGTAAAGAGATTTGCAACAGTAATTTGAGGAGGTGAAATGTGATTATTTGGAAAATTGCAGAAATGACTGCTTAAAGAAAAATGCCAGCAGGCATTTGCCTCCTACATAAACTTTAATATTGTTGACATTTTGGGCACACGAGCGTTGCGCACTATTTGCGCTATATGTAGGCCTATGGCTTATTGGTCTTTGTTTGTTGTTGCTGGTTTTGCGTTATATGTATATGGCATATTGGTCTTTGTGTGTTGTTGCTGGTTTTGCGTTATACTGTATGTATATGGCATATTGGCCTTTGTGTGTTGTTGCTGGTTTTGCGTTATATGCAGGCTATATGCCATATTGGTCTTTGTGTGTTGTTGCTGGTTTTGCGTTATATGTATATGGCATATTGGTCTTTATGTGTTGTTGCTGGTTTCGCGTTATATGCAGGCTATATGGCATTATTGGTCTTTGTGTGTTGTTGCTGGTACGTTGCAAATAGAGGGGCAGCACAATTGTTTTTCGCCTAGTGCGGCAGAAGTGCACTCATTCGAAGTGTAAAAAAAGCTGTAAAGCACATGGAGGAGCTTTACAGGGGGTATGGCTTATCTAAATGAGATGTAAATGAGCCATATTGTCACCCCCAGCAGCAGAGACAGGTGAGAACTGCACAATCTTTAGAGCTCGTTTTCTCCTCTTTGAGCTTTTTTAAGTGCCTACTTTAAAATGGCCACAACTTCTCCAAATATTATCAGATTTCCACATGTTACACATCGTTGGAAAGCTTGGATATTACACTCTCAGAATCTATGAATAACTCAAAATGCCCCAGAACCGACTTGTGTCCCTAGTTTCCGTGACTGGTCACAAATGCAGTGTTCAACAATTTAATTAGGAACAGTAGACAGGCTCAGGATAGACACGGGTGTGGACAGGTAACGCAGGGACTTCGATGGTCAGAGTGCGGTGAATCCTCGTGCAGTGAAGTGCCAAGACGAGACGAAACGATCCAACACCAAGACGACAATCCACAGGAACACGATGACGGGAAAACCAGGAACAAGACTCAACACCGACACCCAGGACATCAAACAACGATCTGATAAATGGAATGAGATGACGGTGAGTATTTAAGCAGTGAGGGAGATTAACAGCAGCTGGTGATGAATGATGATGATCAGCTGGAGCGGATCAAGGAATGACAACACAATCACGCCCACAACACACGTGCTTTCATACCACAACATAAACACGAGACGAGAAGGAAACATTGGATCAGTATACCGTGACAGGTTGTAATTTCAGAATGTTTTGGAATATAGACCTATATTTGGTCTTGTTTTCAACAAAAAATGTGAAAGCATTTAAAAATACATATTTTATATAGAATATTTATTTTACAAAATAATTTTTACTGTAAAATTACTATAAAATCAAAGCCATATGTCTAGCCAAGTTGTGATCCAAATTTGAAGTTGATATCACATATCACACTAAAATTGAAGTTCCCATGAAATTTTGTTTAGGAACTTTACCAAAAATAGCCACTGGGTGTGTCATCCACATTCCATTTTTTAATGCATTCTCCTGTAATATATTAATACATTTCTGTCCAAATATCACTTCTATCACAAAATAGTCGCCAAATATGGAATCTTGAGACTCAGACCTTTCCGACGATATGTTTTGTCAAGAATAGAAAAGGTTTTGATTATTAAATAGTTAAAGGTGCAATGTGTAAAAAATTTGAGTATCTATTAACAGAAATGCAATATGACATCCATAACTATGTTTTCAGTGGTGTATAAAGAACTTACTTAATAAACCGTAATGTTTTTATTACCTTAGAATGAGACATTTATATCTACATAGGCGCGGGAATCCCCTTCTATGAAGGTCGCCATATTGTGACGTCATGTTTCTACCGTAGCCGACAGCGAACAAACAGCGTTACAGAGCGCGTTTCGTCACAACCTTGAAAGAGAAGCAGCAGAAAGCTAGAAGCTAGCCATAAACACCGTGAGTAGTGACTTTTCCCTTGTCAGTGGTGTAAAATATGTAGTTGGATTGTTTCATGTAACTTAGTTCTTCTCCCTCGCTGTGTTATGGCTTTGCTATGTGGGGATAAATGTGCTGATTATGTTCGTGAGACAGCTGATTAGTACTCTTGTCATTGACCGTAGAACAGTAATGTTACAGGAATCACCAACCCGTCGATCCTGGAAGCATTTTAAGTCAATCGCGAAGAGTTTTCAAAATCAGAGAAAAAAAGCCTATTGTGTGTAGTATTGTGTCTAGGGGATGCGGAGGCGCGCGCGCTGTACAATCATGCCATTTTTGCCCCACACACCTTTGGGCTCATGTGGACGCGTCGAGTTTAAACAAGGCTTTACGCTTTAACCAGCTCAGCCACAGTAACAGCTCATATTGAGCCAGCTAAACTTTTACTTTCCTGTTAGAAACAATCTATAGTTGCATAGTTTCATGTGGTTCTTCTCCCTCGCTGTATTATGGGCTTGCTATGTGGGGGGAAATGTGCTGGTTACGTTTGTGAGACAATCAGCTGATTACTATTATTATATTATATATTAAGACCCTTGATCCTCACCTGACTATGGCTTTGTAAACTTTATCCATGATGTGGTTTATAATGGACTGTGGTACAGAAACAGTGACAATGTTACACACTCTTGGCTTACTATGGCTATTCTCTGCTGTCTCAGACGACGATATGTTTGTCCAGTTTCAGGCACCGTAGCTTCTTCGAAAGGGAGGGGTGAGCAGTGGGCTGAGCCCTCAGTGCAACTCGCAGCCGAACCGCTGCGAGTTGAGTTAAGTTGCTGTTTCCGCTGTTCAAAATAAAAAAAATCATTTGGCATTGTGCCGATTTGTGTCGTGGAATTCCAGTGATGAAATATGCATATGCTGGAAATGGGATGCCTCAGGCGCCGCTTCACTCACTGACTCCTCGTGGAAAGGTGAAGTAGGCTCTTTTTCTCCTTCTCGCTCATCTTTGTGCGAGATGGTGGATTGATTGATCCTTCATAAATTATTATAATATCCTGATTTGATGCTCATGAAACATTTATTATTATTATCAATGTTTAAAACAGTTGTCTGCTATTATTTTTTATATTTTATTAAATTATTATTTCCCCCAGGATTTTTCCAGCAGGATTTTTTGCTGAATTGAAAATAAAAAAACAGCATTTATTTGTAACATTATAAATGTATGTACTTTCACTTTTGATTTGATGCATTCTTGCTGAAAAAATGTATCAATAAGTTTTGAATGGTAGTATGTGTTTGTTTTATGTTATATAATGGTATATGATGCATTAAATAGGTACCTGCTAGATGATTTTACTGATGAGATCCAAAATAAATAAATAAAAAATCACTTTTTGACAAGGTGTGAAGTAACTTTGCCACTGTGTGCAGCAGTGGTGGTTTACTCTGAACACCTTGTGCCTTGCAGTGAGGTGTGACTGTAATCATAAAAGGCCATAAACACCTCTTCTGTTGACATCAGCAACACAGCGTGTCTGAACACGCCGATCTGCCTCATGCTACACAAACACAAACACAGGCCGAGACCATAACACCCCACCCAATGCAAAGCCTCATTACGCACATGCCTGATTAGGCAAAATATAACCTATAAGTGAAAAACAGCAGCAAAGTAATTCCTACAGTATAGTTTGGTGGATTGTATGTCCCCATGAAACAATACTGCATATTTTACAAAAAATTGTAATCAACTTTCATGCAACATGATTTTCCATGCATAGATATACCCCGGCTAATACATATAATGATTAGTATCTAAGAACAATTATAATAATAATATCTATCTTTTGCAATTTATTGTGATACAAATTTTTAAGTGTAAAACCATTTAATTAGTTTTAGTCCCTCCAACTTTACATAGGTGCTACTTGCCCTTTAAAATCTTAAGTTTATGTCCTAAATCACATGACTTGCAAGAAGTGACATCATTTCCTTCGCAACTCCAAGAAGAATCAGTCATAGGCTGCATCCGAATAACATACTTTGCCTTTATCTGAGTCACGTGTAGTACACGCCAAAGCATTGGCCTAAGATGAAGTCAGGGGACGCAACTCAGTGCTTAATCAATTCTATAAATAACACCTGCTCGAGAGCGTCACCAGCTTCATGTCTTCAGAAGCCACTTGTCAGTTACTGTCTGTGAAAAATCTGTATCTCTGTTTGTCTGTAGTATAGGAGTGAAAAAAAAATTCTAAGTTTAGGAAATGTGTTTCGCCGTTTCCCCCACTCTATTATCGGGGACGACCGACATGAGCAGTGTGTTCTTTGTTTGGGAGTCCTAGGCTTGATCAGCTCTCGACATCAGAAAGTTCCATCCTGGTTTCACTCTCTTTGATGATAAGGGGACTTTTACTTATGCACCTCATGGGATGGGTCCCACAGCTGCCGAGGCAGCACGTCGACTTCCCTCATGGGGCTCCCAGATAGAGCTCTTAAATGAGCTCTGCCCTTTTTCTCGCTCTGTTAGCAGACACAGAGGGTCCCGTTTTGGATATGGAAGCTAGCTCTGGACATTGGCTGGACATTGAGGGCTGTCATGTGTTGGTGCGGACATAAAACACATTGGTAGTTTCTTAGATAAATCAACAGGTCGGGTTGCGTTTGCGCCCCCTGTTCAGGATGGTACAGCACATTCTGCTCTGAGCGGATGGCAAACTGCTCACCCTGAGGGAAGTTTACATTCCTGGACACCTCAATTTGGAAGCAGATGTCCTGTTGAGGCATGCGCTGAGGCCCATGGATTGGCAACTCCAACCTCAAGTAGTGTAGTCCATATAGCAAAATTTTGTCTAGGCGGAAGTGGGCTTGTTTGCCTCCGAGGAGTCAACACACTGTTCCCTGTGGTATTCTCTCCATCCTCCAGCTCCTCTGGGGATGGATGCCATGGTATAGATGTGGCCGAGGTTACATTCTAATTCTACAGAATTAATCAATACCATTCTCAATTCTTGGGATCCTTCTACTAGAAAGCTCTTCACTTTAAATGGCATTTATTTTCGTCATGGTGTCAACAACACCATCTTAACCAAGTTGACTGCACAGTTGGTTTACTACAGAAGTTTCTTTAGGAATGTCTGTCAGTTGGACTGACCCCTGTGACTTTTAAGGTTTATGTGGCCGCTATGTTGACTTGCCACATGTAGCGTATCTGGACAGTCTCACATGACTTAATCATCCTGAGTTTTGGGAAAGCTTTTAACCCTTTGAGTTTTGTCCTATAACTCACTAGTGAGCGCCAACAAGTCTGCATCTAATGGCGTCCAAATTGCCCATTGACACCTTTATGGCATGAGAGTGTTTACACAAACATCAATAAACCAGAATGCGAGCTTCAAACGAATTCCTATCGCCCCCAACACCCCTCTTTCCGGCTAGGAAGAATTCCAATGAAGGCGACCCAACACACACACACACACACACACACACACACACACACACACACACACACACACACACACACACACACACACACACACACACACACACACACACACACACACACACACACACACACACACACACACACACACATATAGACATTCTTCACAAATGAATCCAGAAATAAGTAGTTCTGACAAGGTCAAAATATATTCCTATATACTGATGTGTTCTGTTTTCATTTTAGTATAGTTATGACTTCTCTGTGTTCTCTGACTTCTCTAACTGCCTATATTCATGCATATGAATTTTGTTTTCCTTTTTGTTTACATGTCTTTCTTGGTATCATTTTAATCCTCTTGGTTTGCCTTAGCTAAATATATATATATATATATATATATATATATATATATATATATATATATATATATATATATATATGAGCTAAATATATATATGAGGTTACGTTAAAATGTATTTTACTATGTTTTACCATCTTGGAAGTGAAATGACCAAATTGATGACGGCCTCATAAACCATGCAAACTAGGCTGTCAGAAGAGACAAAGAGATCTTCTCCCGCCAAAGATTGCTGAATGTCATTGGTCAGGTCGCTCGGAAAGAGGTGTGGACTATCTTCCTTAAAGGATGTTGAAGCTGGAGCATCTGTGCTTTTTGTCTTGTCTTCTTGGTGCCTTTTTGTCTTGTCTTCTTGTTCTCTCGTTTTACTTTTCGTTTTGCGTTTATCTCAGTCTTTTATTTTCACTCTCGCTTGCTTTTTCGTGTTTGGGAGAAGTCCGGTTCTACAAGGGAAACAAACCCTTATGGCTTTCAAGAAAATGTACTTTAAAGTAGTTTTGAATTTCCCGCGAGCGAAACGAGTACACACATAAGGTGTGTGATTTCTTGCTGGCTCTCAAGGTTTAACGTCCCGGGTTACGTATGTAACCCTAGTTCCCCGAAGGGACGGATGCTGCGTGTAATCGCAGTGGGAACGCCCCCCAGCGTAGCGCGTCTGAAGCATGAATGAAATCAGTCAATGGAGCGTCACAGCGGGTGACGTCACCGACCAGGAAGCTATAAATATCCCCTGAATACACAAGCCACCAGCTTCTAATGTTACTGAAGCAAGCGATCCAAGGGGATGCCGAGAGTATGGCAGGACACGCAGCGTCCGTCCCTTCGGGGAACTAGGGTTACATACGTAACCCGGGACGTTCCCCTTCAGGGACTACCGCTGCGTGTAATCGCAGTGGGAACGCAATACCCACATCCCCATACGACCAAATCCCCGTCGTGTGTCATAAGGAGACACAAGCCGACGAGAGAACCTGAGCCCCGGGAGTGGAGCTAAGGTCAAGGGAATAAAATCTGACGAAAGTGTGCGGTGAGGACCAGCCTGCCGCATCACAAACGTCCTGAAGAGAAGCTCCTGAAAGAAGAGCTGTAGAAGCAGCCATACTCCGGGTGGAATGAGCCCTTACAGCCAAAGGTGAAGGCTGATGGGCCGAACCGTAAGCAAGCGAGATGGCCTCGACCACCCACTTGCTCATCCTTTGCTTAGATGCTGGACACCCCTTCTTAGGTGACCCAAAACAGACAAACAATTGTTCTGATTTCCTCCACAGGGCAGCTCTGTGGACATACGCATCTAAAGCCCTAACAGGACACAGCAAATTAAGTTTCTCCTGGTCTGACGTCAAAAAAGGCGGAGGACAGAAAGCCTGCAGAACTATAGGTCTAACCGAAGTGGTTGGTACCTTAGGAACATACCCTGGTCTCGGACAGAGAAAAGCTTTTACCATACCGGGAGCAAATTCCAGGCACGAGGGAGCCACCGAAAGTGCTTGAATATCTCCAATTCTTTTTAGAGACGAGATAGCAAGAAGAAGGATAGTCTTTAGTGTAAGGAACTTTTCCGAAACTTCCTCGATGGGCTCGAAAGGAGCTAGGGAGAGACCTTCCAAGACGATGGCCAGATCCCAAGCTGGTACCCTCGTGCGGACTGCAGGCCTCAGCCTCAAGGTGCCACGAAGGAAGCGAGATACAAGTGGGTGTCTCCCGAGAGAACCTCCACTCGAAGGGTCGTGGTAAGCAGCTAAGGCCGCCACATACACCTTCAGTGTGGAGTGAGATAACCCTGTGGAGAGCCGGTCCTGCAGGAAATCCAGCACTGTACCAACCGGGCAGTTAACTGGGTCCTGCTGGCGCTCTCCACACCAAGAGGTGAAAAGTTTCCACCTCGCGGCATATAACTTCCTTGTGGCGGGAGCTCTGGATTGGAGGATGGTCTCAACGACCTCAGTCGAGAGACCAGAATCTATGAGCTGGGCCCCCTCAGAGGCCAAGCCCACAGCCTCCATAGTTCTGGGCGGGGGTGAAAGATCGACCCACTCGCCTGAGAGAGTAGATCTCTCCTGATCGGTATCTCTAGGGGAGAGCCGTCGAGGAGAGACACTAGGTCCGCAAACCATACTCGGGCCGGCCAGAACGGGGCTATTAGCAGAAGACTGAGCCCGTCCCGGCGAACCCTCTCCAGAACTCCCGGGAGCAGAGCGATCGGGGGAAAAACGTACAGACGTGACCTCGGCCACGGATGTACCATCGCGTCCAACCCCAGTGGGGCTGGCAGGCTGAGAGAGAACCACAGTGGACAATGTGATGTCTCTCTGGAAGCAAATAGATCTACCTCGGCACGACCGAAATGTTCCCATAGGAGCTCCACCACCTCGGGGTGAAGACTCCATTCCCCGGGCCTCGGCCCCTGCCTCGACAGGATGTCTGCCCCCTGATTTAAGTACCCTGGGAGATAAATAGCTCTCAAAGAAAGAATTCTCCCCTGGGACCATAGGAGAATCTGACGTGCCAGTTTGTAAAGTGGGCGAGAACGCAGACCCCCCTGATGGTTGATATAAGAGACCACCGATGTGTTGTCTGTTCGAACAAGAACATGGTGGCCCCTTAGGTCTGGGAGGAAGTGTTTCAGAGCCTGAAACACTGCCAACATCTCTAGACAATTTATGTGCCATAGACGGTGATGGTCCCCCCACAGACCCCGAGCTGGGCGACCACTCATGATCGCCCCCCACCCCGTGAGAGAGGCATCTGTCGTTAGCATAACGCGACGACAAGGAGCTCCCAACACCGGGCCTTGGGAAAGAAACCGAGGATCTTTCCACATAACCAGGGCGCGAAGACATCGTCGCGAACTCATGATCATGCGAAACGGATTTCCCCTCGGGGAGAATCCCCTGGTTCTGAGCCACCACTGTAACGGTCTCATGTGCAGGAGGCCAAAAGGTATCACGTTGGACGCAGCTGCCATGAGACCTAACAGTCTCTGGAACTGTTTTACAGTGGACGACTGGCCTAGCTTGACCTGATCTACTGCGGCGAGAATCGAAGCAACACGAGCAGGTGACAACTGTGCCTGCATCGTCGTCGAATCCCACACTACACCGAGAAAAGTGGTTCTCTGTAATGGAGAAAGAACACTCTTCTTGGCGTTGAGCCTCAACCCCAACCTCTTGATGTGAGCAAGAACGACATCTCGGTGCCGAACCGCCTGCTGTTCTGATTGAGCTAGAATTAACCAATCGTCTATATAGTTCAGAATACGAATGCCCTGCAGCCTCAGCGGGGCTATAGCTGCATCCATACACTTCGTGAACGTGCGGGGTGACAGTGCTAGGCCAAACGGAAGAACCCGATATTGGTACGCTTCGCCCCCGAAAGCGAACCTCAGGAACTTCCTGTGTTGAGGGAGGATGGATACATGGAAGTAGGCGTCCTTTAGGTCTATCGTGACAAACCAGTCCTCGGATCTGATTTGTGACACGATCTGTTTGAGAGTGAGCATCTTGAATTTGAGCTTCCCTACAGTGCGATTTAAGAGACGCAGATCTAGAATGGGACGCAGCCCTCCATCTTTTTTCGGAACGATGAAGTACCGGCTGTAGTATCCTAACTCCCTGCTGGGCGGAGGAACCCGTTCTATAGCCCCTTTGTGCAGCAGAGTTTCTACCTCCTGTTCTAATACCAGAGCCTGCTCGGGGCCCACCACCGTGGGCAGAACCCCTCTGAACCGAGGTGGACGCGTTCTGAACTGAATAGCGTACCCGTTCTTTATAATATTCAGGACCCACTGAGAAACATTGGGAAGCATTTCCCATTCCGCCAGGAACTCTACTAAGGGAACCAGCCTCTCGAGGCTGGCCTCTGGATGAACATCCCGAGTGACAGACACAGCGCCCTGTAACATACTGGCAGGAAACAGCTGGTCTGAGCACTCCACAACCCTCCTCGGAGGGGGCGAGCGTCCCTCGGGAAATCGCTCGCCGAGTCTCTCTACGCCCTGTATAGGCAGGGTTAGTAGAACAGACCCCTGAGGGCATCGAGAAAGACAGGGCGCCGTGTTTTTGAGCGGCGAACTCAAGTCTTTCCCGATGGGGACCACCCTCAGAGTCCTGACGTTCAGCCCGTCAGGACTTTTTCGACGCGGCCTTCCTGGCGACAATGACCGACCTCAGATCAGTCCTGCCCCGAGAAGGCCGCGCCGGAGAGCGCCCCGCCTCGTCCCTCCAGTTTGTCTGCGGGGGGGCACGAGACGCGACACTCCGCTTCTGCTGTGCTCTTTTAGAAGACGAACTCGACGGCTGGGACTGCCCTCGCTCAGCAGCCCCAGTGACGCGCACTTTGAGAGGGATAAACTTATGAAAAGCAGCCGCCTGTTTTTTCTCTTCCTGGAACCTCTCAGTGACAGAGTGAAGAGCGTCACCGAAGAGGCCCGCAGGCGAAACAGGAGCATTTAATAAGAGAGATTTATCTTTTTCTTTCATAGAGGTTTGACTCAACCATAAATGCCTTTCTGTGGCCACCATGGCTGCCATAGACCGGCCAACAGATTTAGCTGTTTCCCTGGTGGCCCGGAGAGTGAGATCAGCAGTCTGCCTGAGCTCATTGATCATATCTGCCGAAATTTCTCCCCCCTCACACACATCTTTGAGCAGGTCAGCCTGATAAGCCTGCATAATGGCCATTGTATGCAAACATGCAGCCGCCTGCCCAGCCGCCGAGTAAGCCTTCCCCACCAGCACAGAAGTATTTTTCAGTGGTCTAGAAGGAAGAGCCGGTGCTTTAAGCGAAGATGCCGAGGCAGGAGAGAGATAGCTCGCGAGCGTCTCCTCCGTCTTCGGCATCGTCACATATCCAGCAGACTTTGCACCAAAAATATTACCATAAGCATTGGATTGATTGGTATATATTCTGCTCGAAACCGGTCTAACCCAGGTCTTTGAAACCTCAGCATGAAGGTCTGGGAAGAATGGTAAGCACCGGCGAGAAGGCTGAGGACGTGCAGAGAGAAATCTATCATCTAGTTTGCTTTTATTTCTAGATTCTTGTTTATCAGTTGGCCATTCAATACTGAGTTTTTCAACAGCCCGAAATAACACATCCATTAAACCTTCTTCAGCAGTATAATGAAGTGAGCTAGTTTCCTCTGATGCCAAACTTTCGACATCCAGATCCTCAGAACTGGATAATCTAAGTTCCACATCATCGCGTGCCTCCACCCGGGCAGAAGTAACCGCCGCAGCGCGTGCTTCCAGAGCCGGGTGAGAGGCACTGGATCCCGCCGGAGAAAGCTGAGATAGGGCGGGGCCCGTCTCAGCGTCGCCGGTGAGATCCATCTGCGAACCCCAAGTCAAGCGCTCTGCCTCAACAGAAGCGGGACCCGAGCCCTGGGGAGCTCGCAACAAACCACTCTCCTCAAAGAGCGATCGCCGCGAGCGTAGAGTTCTCAAAGGAAAACGCTCGCAATGCTCACAATCGACTCCCTCGAGAGCCGACTGGGCATGCTGAACTCCCAAACAAGCTACACATAACTCGTGAGAATCCCTACCCGTGATGTAACGTGTACAGGGGGGAACACACTTTCTATACTGCTCGCTCATTTTGGTTTTTTAATATATATATATATATATAGTGAAAACTCCTGACAAATCAGACAAACACAATCGAAAGATATCAGACACACAGAGCGCTGCTGAAGTAACAGAAGCTGGTGGCTTGTGTATTCAGGGGATATTTATAGCTTCCTGGTCGGTGACGTCACCCGCTGTGACGCTCCATTGACTGATTTCATTCATGCTTCAGACGCGCTACGCTGGGGGGCGTTCCCACTGCGATTACACGCAGCGGTAGTCCCTGAAGGGGAACTGTTTGTGAAGTTTGCTATTTCTGTGATCTGCTCTCTTTCCTCCTTTCTTTACTTCCGTTATTCATTATTCTATATATATTCGTTGTTAAATGTAATTTGTGCTATAGCTTCATTTATTAAACCCCATTATACTCTTTATTGTCTCTGTCGGTTGATCATCGAACAAAGCCTCTTAAATGTGTGATCTTAAGTTACAAGCTTGATATTGTTACTTTAGTTGGTGATATTATCAGAAAGTTATTCTTCATAACCAGAAGAATACCTTTTCCTGATAGTGATCAGAATAATCCTTTTCGCAAAATTGATCAGAGAATTGTACGGTAAGTTCGGTGGACAAACAGATCAGGCGAAGTGCAGTTAATTCTGTGTAAAGAATATTCTAAAAATTGATATAGCCCATCTGTATATTATATGTATTCATAATTAATTTTAATTAGTTGTGGTTAATTATCTATATAGAGATACAGATACATGGACTATATATATTCCCTTTTTGGGTGATTTAAAATTGTAGGTGATAACTCATAACCCGTATGATCAGTTATTGATTATGAATTATGAATTATTGATTATACATTCCCCTCACCTGAGCTGAGACCCAACACACAATTAGATCGAGGGGATGTCAGTGGGTAAACATGTATTGGTGTCCTGTTTCCTGCACAGTGCCAGATGGTTGAGGCCGATAAGCAGACTGTGGTTTCCGTATTGGGATCTTGCTGTGGTACTTGAAGTGAAACGTCTCAGTTACGTATGTAACCCTAGTTCCCTGATAGGGAACGAGACGCTGCGTCAAACGCTGTGGGAAGGCCCCTGCGTTGTGCGTCATGAAGCACGTATGGAATCAGCCCAATGGAGAGATGGAACGTCATAGGCGGGTGACGTCATCGACCAGCAAACTATAAAGCACCCCATAAACACAAGCGCAACAGCTTCTGATAGGCCTGAAGGAAGCGCTAGCGGGAATGCTGGGAGTATGGTGGAATGACGCAGCGTCTCGTTCCCTATCAGGGAACTAGGGTTACATACGTAATTTCCCCTCGGGGAGAATCCCTTGGTCCAGAGCCACCACTTTAGCGATATCATGTACAACAGGCCGCAAGGTATAACGTCGGACGCTGCTGCCATCAGACCCGACAGTCTCTAAAACTGTTTTACAGTAAGTAGCTGGCCTAGCTTTACTTGTTTCACAGCTGAGAGAATCGAAACGATGCGGGTCGGAGCGAGTCGCGCCTGCATCGAAACCGAAACCCAAACGACACCCAGAAAAGTGGTCTTCTGAGGAGATAATACACTTTTCTTTGCGTTCAGCCTCAACCCCAACTTCCTGATATGAACGAGAACGACATCTCAATGTCGAACCGACCATCTGCTCTGTCTGAGCTAAAATCAACCAATCGTTGATGTAATTGAGGACACGAACACCCTGAAGCCTCAGGGGCACTAGTGCTGCGTCCATGCATTTCGTGAAAGTGCGGGGAGATAAAGCTAGGCCAAACGGAAGAACCCTGTATTGGTACACCTCACCCCCGAAGGCGAACCTCATGAACTTCCTGTGTTGTGGAAAGATGGAAATGTGGAAGTACGCGTCCCTTAGATCTATTGTGACAGACCAGTCCTCGGATCTGATTTGTGACACGATCTGCTTGATAGTGAGCATCTTGAATTTTGGCTTCCCTACAGAGCGATTCAATAGGCGCAGGTCTAAAATTGGACGCAACCCCCCATCCTATTTTGGAACGATGAAATATCGGCTGTAATAGCCTGACTCCACACTGGGAGGAGGAACCCGTTCTATAGCCTCCTCTTGAAGGAGTGCTTTCACCTCTTGTTCCATAACCAGAGCCTGCTCGGGGCCCACCACTGTAGGCAGAACCCCTCTGAATCTTGGTGGACGACACCTGAATTGGATAGCATAATCCCTTTCTACTGTCTGCAGGACCCAATGAGATATTTTTGGAAGGCTTTTCCACTCTGCCAGAAATTCTACTAAGGGTACCAGTCTCTCGAGACTGGCCTCTGGTGTAACTTGAGCAGCAAACGCAGCGCCCTGTAACGGCACACCGGCAGGGAACAACTGGTCTAACCGCTCTGAAACCCTCCTCAGAGGGAGCGAGCGTCCCTCGGGAAATCGCTCGCTGGGACCGTCTGCGCCCCGGCATGAAGGCGGGGTTGGCAGAACGGGCCCCTGAGGGCACCGAGGAAGAATGGGCACCGTAGAAAGAGGTGAACACCTTTCCGCCTCGGTGGGGACCACCCTCAGTGTCCTGCGCGCCGTGGCGCCAGGACTTCTTCTTAGCCGAAGCCTTCTTAGCTAATATAACTGTCCTCAGATCAGTTCTATTACTGGGAGATTTCGGCTGAGAGTGCCGCAGCTGAGCCCACTGCCCAGCAGGGGGAGCACGAGACGCGACACTCTGCTTCAGCGCCCTATATGATGAGCTCGCAGACGGCCGGGGCTGCTCCCGCCCAGCAGCCCCAGGGACATGAATTTTTAAAGGAAGAAATTTCTTAAAAGCTGTTGTTTGCTTTTCCTTCTCCTGGAATTTATCGATGACAGAATTTACAGCATCGCCAAATAAACCCAGGGGGGAGAGAGGAGTGTCTAAAAGGATAGCTTTTTCTTTTTCTTTTATATTTGTCTGATTTAACCACAGATGTCTTTCTGCGGCCACCAGAGCTGCCATAGATCGAACCACTAGCTTGGCCGACTCTCTGGTTGGGCGCAGGGATAAATCAGCAGCCTGACGCAGTTCGCGAACCACGTCAGCACTGACCTCCTCACTCTCACTCACGTCCCTCAGCAGGTCAGCCTGGTATGCCTGCATAATAGACATAGTATGCAGACATGACGCAGCTTGACCCGCTGGCGAATACGTTTTACCCACAAAAACCTAAATAGCTCTAAGAGGCTTGGTGGGTAATGCCGGTGCCTTAACAGATGACGCAGCCTCGAGGGAGAGAAAACTCGCAAGCGACTCTTCCACGCGAGGCATAGCCGAATAACCATATGATTTTGCCCCAACAATATTAGAATATGTTGAAGTCTGGGGACTAAACACTCTATATGACACCGGTTTTTTCCACGATTTCGACACCTCAGTGTGGAGATCGGGAAAAAACGACAAGCACCGGCGTGGAGGTTGCACTCGTGACGGCAAAAATCTCTCATCTAATTTTGATTTAGAAACAGACTCCTGTCTAGTCACTGGCCATACAATGCTGAGTTTTTCTACAACTCTTGTTAATACCTCCACTAGCTCATCACTTTCGGGAGTGTAAGATGGCGAATCCTCTACATCTCCCTCATTTATAACTGGTGCCTCAGCCCGAGCGGAAGAAACCGCAGCGCGTGCTTCCGAACACGGGACTGAGGCACTGGATCTCACAGGTGAAGGGAGAGATAAGGCAGAACCCGTCTCTAACCCCGCTGAGAGATCCATCTGCGATCCTCACGATACGCGTTGTCGCTCTGCCTCGGCAAGAGCGGGACCCGAACCGCGGGGAGCGCGCACCGAACCGCTCTCCTCAAAGAGCGCCCGGCGGGAGCAGAGCGACCTTAATGGCAGACGCTCGCAATGCTCACAATCAGCTCCCTCGAGAGCTGACTGGGCATGTTGCACTCCCAAACAAACAACTCAAAGAACGTCTGTATCCCCACTCGTAAAATAACGCGAGCAGGGAGGGACACACTTCCTAAACTGCTGTTCGTTCGCCATATCTCTCTTAATATATATATATATATATATATATATATATATATATATATATATATATATATATATATATATATATATATATATTGTTTGTGTGGTGCAGAGTTTGTAAAGACAGACAATATTAAAACAGGGACAGATTCACATATAGCGTGACTGAAGGCACAAAAAGCTGTTGCGCTTGTCTTTATGGGGTGCTTTATAGTTTCCTGGTCGATGACATCACCCGCCTATGACGTTCCATCTCTCCATTGGGCTGATTCCATACGTGCTTCATGATGCACAACGCAGGGGTGTTCCCACAGCGTTTGAGGCAGCTCGAGTTCCCTTGAAAGGGAACTTCTGATTCTTAAGGTGGATTATCTAATTGCTATTACCTCTCATAAAAGGGTAGGAGACCTACAAGCTTTGTCAGTTGCCTCCTCCTGTCTGTTTTTTCCCCTGGACTGGTAAAGGTGATTTTGCAACCTAGGCCGGATGACGAATGAATGAATGAATGAATGAGGCATTTATATAGCGCTTTCATGTGTACTACTGTACACACAAAGCGCTTTACAATCATATCAGGGGATCACTCCTCAGCCACCACCACTTGGATGATGTGACTGCAGCAACAGTACAACGGCGCCAGTGAGCTCACCACACACAGGCTATAGGTGGAGAGGAGAGAGTGATAAAACCATTTTAATTGAGGGGGATTATTAGGAGGCCATGATTTTCAAGGGCCAATGGATGGAGTTTGTCCAGGACACCAGGGTTACACCCCTACTCTTTACTAGAAGTGCCATGGGATTTTTAATGACTACAGAGAGTCAGGACCTCGGTTTAACGCCTCATCCGAAGGACGTGTGCTTGTTACAGTTTAGTGTCCTCATCACTATACTTGGGCGTTAGGACCCATACAGACCACTGGGTGAGAACCCCTGCTGGCCTCACTAACACCTCTTCTAGCAGCAACCTAGCTTTCCCAGGAGGTCTCCCATCCAGGTACTAACCAGGCTCAACCCTGCTTAGCTTTAGAGGGCAACCTATGCCGGATTACATCCCTAAGATGCATTTTTACCGTTTAATCTTGTTGTTCTTCAGGCCGTCTCTCCCCCGCTGTTTGAAACATCAGGTCCACTCAGGTCTCTTAATATTTACATCCACCACTTAGGCCAGTGGCGTAAATCTGATCAACTTCTTGTCTGCTTTGGAGGACGCAACCGAGGTGCCACTGCCCCCAAACAGACGATATCTCATTGGGTTTCAAATGATTTAAGTCTGGCCTATGGGGCGCACAGGGTGGCTTCGCCTCTTGGAGACAGGATCCATTCTACCCGAGGTGTTGCTGCCTCTAAGACGCTAGCAAGAGTTTTTTAGAACACTTATCTGATAGTGTAAAACATAACAAAAGTTTTTAAATTGATAATAGGTTTTATATATCTATTAAATGTTAAATGCTAATCTTCTATTAACATCTTTCCTAGCTAGTAATGGGCTTTATTTTAGCTTAAAACATCCACCGTGTTAAGGTCCACCCTGTTACACATTGCACTGTAAAAATGTTACACCCAAAACAACCAGGCATTCACACTAAAATGAAACAACATCCAAATGAAAACTTGAACGCCTCTGTCAATGTGACTCACTCAGTTCACCATGCAGAATCCAAAGCTAGCCAAAGTCACCTCTCCAAGAAGAGAGAGCTATTTTATGTAAATGTGAGACAGGTCAGTCAGCTTTGCACATCCCTAACACACTCTGGTGTGAAAAAGAAGCACCAAAACGGAGACCACATGCTCACAGCCAGTCCAAAGTCATTACTGCTAGTTCATCCATCTTGCTTTCTTACTGAAGGCACATTTGTCAGTCTTGGAAGGAGACGAGCGTTGAACCTTTCATGGGCTGATTTATTGGTTCAGAACAATGACTTCCTATTTGGCTAGTGATCAGTCATGTAATAGGCAGTTGTTTGACTTCTTTGTTTTGATTTTTTTTGGTGCGATGATGAGAGACAGACTCCTAGATAAGGCTGGACTAGGTCTGTCAGCTTTGTGGTATGATGGATGAAACACTCTGTTTTCTAAAGCTGACCCCTGAGCCACACAGGTCAGAGCAGCATGGTGGCGACACACACACAGAGACAAGCACACACAATCAGAAATATGTTGCCCCAATCTACTGTGTGCCCTATAATATGATGACTCTAGTGCACAGACACAAACATTGGATGAACTGGAACAGTGACTGCGAGCCAGAACCCATTGCCCAATATCATGTCTGAGCTACCTCATGCACTTGTGTCTTAATGGAAGAAAATCCTGCTTCCATGTTACAGACTCGAAAACCTTCCTAGAGGAATGGAAGCGAAAGGAAGACCAACTCCCTATCAGTACCAGTGGATTTTAATTTAAATGTATGTGCTGTGCTTTCATTTGTGAGTTGCTTTGGATTTAAAATAATAATCATAATCATAATAGTCATAATAATAAATAAATCATTACCATATTAATTTGCTATGGTATCTACAAGATAGTATAGGATACATTTAAATTGTACTCTGGTATTAGAATGTCAGATGGTGTAAAAGCACACACACAAACACATGTTGGTACTCCTATCATTATGAGGACATCAACCGGGAACACTTCCCATTAATCCTGATGTACTTTGTACATCATAAGAAGGATGGCATCTACGCTAATATTAGTCTCTCTGTTTATCCCGAGGTTTACCCCAGTCCGTCGGATTCAGGCCGTATTCGGATCTGATGAAGGACCTGCACCTGGACACGACGACAACGCAGTCCTGAAGTGTCAACTAGTCTCTCCCTTGTGTAGGCATCCTTCCCTTTACCTCTGTACTGATATAACGTTGTCGGGATAATTCCAATTCACGTGGCTGAAAAAATTCTTAGAGCCACCAGGCACTGTTTCATGCAAATGAGCGTTAAGGGTTTTCTGTTAGAACGGTGTCGTGTTAGCGGCCCCTAAGTTAATAAGTAATGATCGTTGTGAAGGAAGTGAATCAATCAAAACTAACTTTAGCTGGACTATAACTTTTTTCTAGAGCTGCTGTAAAGCCAAAACAATCTCTGTTACTTTAATTTCCTATTATCAATGTAAAGCTGCTTTGAAACAGTCCATATTGTTAAAAGTGCTATATAAATGAAGGTGACTTGACTTGACTTGACATTTCATAGGCGTAATGGTGTTTGATAACACTTTATTTTGATGGTCCCTTGTGAACATTCTGTTGACTACAAGCAACTATGCAGTAGGGCTTGCATAGAGTAGTCGAGAGATCGACTACTTCAACCACTAGTCGGCGCTGTCGGAAACAATCGACTACTCGAGCGTACATTAACCATAAATTAATTAAATATGGCGAACGTCACCAACAGACACCACACATGTGTGGAAGTATTTCATCAAGGATGACAAAAATATCAGAATTTGTAAGGGGCCATTCACATATTGCATCTAAAAACATGTGGACAGCTTGGACAGCTGCGCTGCTGTCTCCTTCTTTCCACAAGTGCCTCATGGCGCCTTTTGTTGCTGTGCAACCATGAACACGAAGAAGATGACGAACTCTCCATGATGACGAAGAAGTATCAGCAAAGGATTAATTGATTTCTAGCCCTTGCATTAGCTTTACTACTAGATATATTTATGGAGATGAGAAATAAAAATCCGCCCTGTGCATCTATGATCAGCTGTTCGGCCAAGCTTTTGATGATGTTACGGAAAGGCCGAAGGTGATCGGTTGGTCTTTGTCACATGACCTGCGGTGCGCTTGCATTCTGAAAAGTTGAGATGTTTTCATTTCGCCGATGCATCAGTGCGTCTGGAAAAACTAGCGCACCACACCACATGTGAGTCGCGACCGTGTCGCTTCCATTATGAGCGCCCTTGCCGCGAGCCTACATTTGAAATAAAGAACTTGAGCGCGCAAAAGAAGCGATATGTAAACGGCCCCTAAAAGCGGACACTGCGTCTGAAATGAAAGGCAAGAACGGCTATTTATTTGGCTTTACTCTGTTACATGAAAATTAAAATATGTAATGTCATAATTATGTTTTGAGAGTTTACTTATGTAACTGTTGCATTAGGCTATGAATTAATAAATGTTCAAGGTCCAAATGACAGTTTCAGTGCAGCTTCAAATGGCTTTAAACGACACCAGACGATGCCTAAGGGTCTTATCTTGCGAAACGATCGCTCATTTCAAAAATAAATAAAAAAGTTTATGTTTTATTAGCACAAATTCTCGCCTTGCTCTGTTCTGTGATGCATGTTCGTGACTCTCCTCATTTCATCAAAAACCTTAATTTCTTTTCGACTGAAGAAAGAAAGACATGGACATCTTTGACGACACGGGGGTGAGTAAATTATCAGCAAAAGTGTTTTTTAAAAGTGAACTAATCCTTTAACTAACTCTTATTAAAGTATTAGTAGACTATCTGTTTAATATCTATTAAATCTTTATTGTGATGGTCCTCCAACAGACATTCTACTGACTATAAGTAACTTAGCAACTACGTCAACTTATTCTAACCTTAACCCTACTAGTCTACTAATACTCGACTAACACTCTAATGAGAGTTAGTAGACATGTAGGATCCAATGTTTTAGTCAACAGAATGTATTAAAGGGACCATCAAAATAAGGTTAAACCTGTTTTTATACTGAGCTAATGACATTTTCTAGCCCCTAACCCTAAACCTACCCATTGTAGAAAACATTCTGCATTTTATTTAGCATTTTGAATCACAAAAACATAATAATAATAATTACTATAAAATAATAATAATGATGAGTATTATATTTTAAATATATTATATTATTATTTGAAATATTTTTTTTAAATGAAATATTATAAGTATTATTATAATTATTAAATATAATTAAGATAATTAAATAAATGATATTTAGAAGTATTATAAAATATTAATATAAAAATGTATCACTTGGTGAAAATTGCCTTGTTATTTGAAATAAACAGTTATAAACCATTATTTTAAATTAAAGTACCCAATAAAACCAAGAGCAATAATGTACTACCAAAAATAAACAACTTCAATAGATTGTCAAGAATAGCATTTTTTGTGGAAAACAGGATCAGTATCTTCTCAAACATCTTTAAATGAAAGTATAAACACTCACACAAGTTACTGCTTCTGTCTATCTGTAGTAAAAAAAAAAGAAAAAAAAAGGGAGAAATCCACCAACACACTCATTATAGGACATGTCTGCTGTCCTCCCCTGGGTGCTGGGAAGATGGCTCTGGCTCTGTCAACCTGTTCTCTACTTTCCATCTTGAAGCCAACAATAGATGTACACAATTCTCTTGAATGACTTGCTGACAAAACAGGCACGCTGCTTTTTACCTTGACCAATTGACCTGACACTGGAATGCACCAACAACAGAATTTTAACCTTGCAGCTACAAACCACACAGCCATACTCAAACAAATGAATTTAAGGGAAAGTTTGCTGTTACAGCATTAAAATGAACCTCCATCATAATACCACATTTGAATGCCGTAAGCATGTTTCAGTCATGTGTTCACTCAGCTCACGTGAAGTATTCAGAACTATAATGTTGTGTGGGCACATGTGGGTGAAATGCACAACCAAACTCTGTTTCTTGGCACTGTAGATGAAAAACAGTTGAGGTCCGGACACAAACGTGGTGGTCAGCTGTGAATCGTTTGATGGAAAGGCATTTTTTTAAATCCCATCTCTACCCTAAAGGCTCCTCTGGAGACATTGAGAGACAGTTGGTTGTTGGAAAGTGTCAAGGCAGCATGTGTTTGAGTTGTGTAAGCACATTTACTGATTTGTCCCCACTCCTTCGGCATTCAACTCCCCAGTTGACGTGTTCATTGTGCGCCCTCCTTACAGAGCATGAGGCATGTTCACTGTCTGTGCTTCAAGGGGAAGAATTGAGATTAGGGGAGGGAATGTACAGTATCATTCATCCTGTTGAAGGATTGTGGGTTACTCTCCGCTCCTCTGAGACAGAAGTTCTAAATGCATGTGGACACAAACACCTACATCAGCCTCTCCCATGTCAGATAGACACTGATTTGAGTAAATCATAAAAAGCTATTAGAGGGGACCTAATACGCCCCTTTTTTAAAGTCTTAATTTTGTAATTGGGTGTCTAGCATAGGTTCCCTTTCGAGGGAACTCGCACTGCATTCGAAAATCGACACATTGGGGAACGCCTGCAGCGTGACGCGTCTGAAGCCTGTATGGAACTAGTGCAATCTTGATTGGTGTTGCGTCATGACGTAACATGTGACGGTGAGCGGAAGCTATAAATGGGATCCGGATCATAACAATGTCAGCTTTCTGTTCTTCAGCGAAGCGCTCTGTGTGACTGTTTGTCTTATTTGGTGTTGTATTGTACGTTATCCCTTCCCTATATATATATATATATTATAGCAGAAAGAAAAGAGAGGCAGTTTAGGCAGTGTGCGTCCCCTTGTCCGCGCTTTTTGAGCGAGAGTGACACACACTCGCTCTCGCTCTGTGTTGTTTGTCTGGGAGTGGAGCATGCACGGGCAGCGCTGGAGGGCTCTGTCTGTGCTAACTGTGATCTCATGCTCCTGAGAACGCTCCGCTCCCGCCTGAGCCTGTTTGATGAGGCAGGCCTGGCACGCGCTCCCCGTGGATCAGGTCCCGCATCTGTCGAGGCAACGCGGCGCTTGCATTCATGGGGATCGCAGAAGGATCTGGCTGAGGATGTTGAGACGGCTTCGGCCCTTTCTAAGCATTCATCGGCCAGTTCCCATGGTCCCACTCATGGTTCGGAAGCCCGCCCAGCAGCTTCTTCCGCCCTTG
Organism: Siphateles boraxobius; assembly: GCF_051911475.1. Taxonomy (NCBI): domain Eukaryota; kingdom Metazoa; phylum Chordata; class Actinopteri; order Cypriniformes; family Leuciscidae; genus Siphateles; species Siphateles boraxobius. The sequence goes on along the minus strand of NW_027509197.1, from coordinate 9,101,561 downwards.
AAGAGGACCCGATGCTCGAATTATCTGCCTCCAAGGAGGTGGATATTTTGAGCATCGATGCAGTAGAATGTGAAGATCTGCCATCCCATTCTCCTGCATCTGAGGAGCTGCTGGAGGCTGTGACTAGGGCTGTGGCCAAGTTAAATATCAATTGGCCACCAGAAAAGCAGGGAGCGACGGTAAAAAGCAAGCTTGATGAGCGCTTCCTGCAAGCCCGGTCACAGCCTTCGCGCCGGAGCCTCCCGTTCTTTAACGATCTCCACACCGAGGTGTCGAGATCGTGGGATAGACCCTTCTCCTCTCGACTTTCCAGCCGCAATATAAATATATATGCATCTATAATGGGGTCGAGAGAGATGGGCAATGGGAGATCCAGCGCTTCCCTCCAAGCCCTGCCGTACAACATCGGCCTTGGTGGGGAAAGCATATATGGCGGCTGGTCGGGCTGGTGCATGCCTGCACACAATGGGGCTCCTGCAGGCATACCAGGCCGACCTTCTAAAAGAAGTGGATAGCGGGTAGGTCACCCTCGACGACATTCAAGAAATGCGTCGAGTGGCTGACTTGTCTCTCCGTGCTACCAAGGAGACGGCCCGTGCTATTAGCAGTTCTATGGCAGCCTTGGTAGCCACGGAGAGACATTTGTGGCTGAATCTGTCAGGCGTTGGGGACAAGGACAGGGCCTCCCTCCTCAATGCCCCATTTTCGTCTTCTGGCCTCTTCGGCGATGCAGTCAGCACTGTTGTCGAGAGGTTTCAGGAGACGAAACGACAGTCAGCCGAACTAAAACAACTCATCCCCCGCCGTCGTTCCAAATCTCGTTGGGCTACTGCCAGGGGGCAGACCCACGAGGCTGCCGCCAGCTCCTCACACCTGCAACAGCAGAGAGAGAGTGTCACTGGAGCCAGAGGCAACACTCTCAGCCAAAGCCTTCCAAGCCTAGGACAGATCTGAGGACTGTCATTCAGGCTAGGAAGGCTTCGGCGAAGAGGCCCTGAAGCGTGGCGCAGGCCTCTGAGGGTGACCCCCCCCGCGATGGAGTACCAACAACTCACTCCTTCACGGAGCCCTCAGGAAATCGATGTTTGCTTCCCGCTGCTAAGAGCGCTTCGGGACACATCGGTTTCCAGCGAACGCATATCACAGTGTCCGCCCGAAAATATGGCGGCCCTGTCGAGTTCGCTTTCTCTCACGAGGCCTGCAGAAGAATTAAATCGATTAGCTCCTGCCAGTCAAATGCTTCAGGTTACTGATATATCAAATTAAACACCAGAGGCCAGTCCCGAGAGACTGGTCCCCCTAGTAGATTATCTAGACACCTGGAAGGGTCTTCAAAATATATCTCAGTGGGTCCTGCACATACTAGAACGGGGGTACAGAATTCAGTTTAAATATCGCCCGCCCAGGTTCAGCGGGGTAGTAGACACACTGGTCAGCCCCGAGCAGGGTCTGGTTATGAAACAGGAAGTTCAGTCCCTCTTAGCGAAGGAGGCCATAGAGTATGTTCCTCCCCAAGAGCAAGAAGCCGGGTTCTACAGCCGGTACTTCATAGTTCCCAAGAAGGATGGGGGATTCCCATTATAGATCTCAGGGTATTAAACCGGTCTCTGAGGAGATACAGGTTCAAAATGTTAACCATACGATTATCGTGAGTCAAATCAGGTCCGAGGACTGGTTTATCACTATAGATCTAAAAGATGATTACTTCCATATATCCATCCTTCCACAGCACAGGAAATTCCTAAGATTTGCTTTCGGGGGAAAGGCTTATCAATACAGGGTTCTTCCATTCGGCCTAGCACTGTCACCTCGCACCTTCACGAAATGCAAGGATGCTGCCCTTGCACAGTTGAGACTTCAAGGCATCCGCATCTTCAATTATATCAACGACTGGCTTATCCTGGCACAGTCAGAGGAGATGGCGTTTCAACATCGAGATGTTGTTCTGAATCATCTAAGGTGCTTGGGACTAAGACTCAATGTCAAGAAGAGTTCATTGGTTCCTCTACAATAGACTACTTTTTGGGGGGTAATTTGGGACTCAACCACGATGCGGGCACAGCTGTCTCGTATAAATACCATCTTGACTACAGTTTCGAGCTTCAGGCTAGGCCAAACCATCACGGTCAAACACTTTCAAAGGGTGCTGGGTCTCCTGGCAGCAGCGTCCAACGTAATTCCTTTTGGCCTGCTGCACATGAGAGACCTACAGTGGTGGCTCAGGACCAGAGGGTTTTCCCCGAGGGGGAACCCATTTCACACTATCAAAGTAACGCGCAGATGCCTTCGTTCTTTGGTAATGTGGAGGAAACCTTGGTTTCTGTCCCTAGGTCCTGTGTTGGGAGCACCATGTCAAAGAAAGATTGTGACTATGGATGCTTCTCTCACAGGCTGGGGTGCGGTAATGGAAAGCCGCTACACCAGGGGTCTCCTGAAGGACCACCATCTCTCTTGGCACATCAACTGCCTGGAGATGCTGGCTGTGATTTTGGCTCTCAGACACTTCCTTTCAGACCTCATAGGCCATCATGTTCTAGTACGGACAGACAACACGTCGGTGGTCTCTTATATAAATTGTCCGGGTCCCAGGGCAAACTTCTCTCAGTCAGAGCGATGCTTATCCCTGGGGAAAGCAATGTGGGACCAGACATCCTGTCAAGGCAGGGGCTGAGGCCCGGGGAGTGGAGACTCCACCCCGAGTCGGTGGAGTTAATATGGAAGGAGTTCTGACAGACGAAAGTGGACCTATTTGCCTCTCACGAGGACACCCACTGTCAGCGCTGGTCCCCTGGGGCTGGATGCCATGGTACAGACGTGGCCGAGGCTATGTCTGTACGCATTTCCCCCGATCGCTCTGCCCCCAGGGGTTCTAGAGAGGGTCCGTCGGTACGGGATCAGCTTACTCCTAGTAGCCCCGTACTGGCCGGCCCGAGTATGGTTCTCGGACATCATGGTCCTCCTAGCAGGCTCTCCGTGGCAGATTCCGATCAGGAGAGACCTTCTTTCTCAGGCCAGGGGCACAATATTCCACCCTCGGCCGGAACTATGGCAGCTATGGGTCTGGCCCCTGAGGGGGACCAGCTAATAAATGTTGGTCTCTCAACTGAGGTTGTTGAGACCATTTTAAACCCTAGAGCCCCCACCACGAGGAAACTATATGCATTAAAATGGAATGTATTTAACTTATGGTGCAGAGAACTTCAGTTGGACCCAGTTAACTGCCCAGTGGCTTCAGTGCTGGAGTTCCTCCAGAGTCGTTTCTCTAACGGACTCTCCCCGTCCACGCTTAAGGTCTTTGTGGCGACCATATCTACCTTCCACATGCCTCTAGGGGTTGGCACCTTGGGGAGACACCCACTTATTGTTAGTTTTCTTCGTGGAGCTAGGAGGATGAGGCCTGTCATCCAGTCCAGAGTTCCCACTTGGGACCTGACAGTGGTCCTCGAAGGGTTATCCCTGGCACCCTTCGAACCATTGGATGAGGTGTCTGAGAAGTTTATGTCCTTTAAAGTAGCCTTCCTGCTCGCCATTACGTCCCTCAAAAGAGTTGGGGACCTGCAGGCTTAATTGGTTGCTCCTTCTTGCCTCGAGTTCGCTCCCGGCAAAGTAAAGACAATTCTCCACCCTAGACCTGGCTATGTGCCTAAGGTGCCGTCAAATGTGGCACGGTCTATAATTCTTCAGGCATTTCATCCTCCACCGCATGTGTCGGATGAGCAAGCTAAACAGCATTTATTGTGCCCGGTCCGAGCCCTGGAGGTCTATGCTCATAGAACCTCGGGCTGGAGGAAGTCGGACCAATTACTCGTATGTTTCAGGTCACCTAAGAGGGGTTCCCCTGTTTCCAAGCATACTATCAGCAGATGGATAGTAGAGGCTATATCGTCAGCTTACAAGGCGCGCAGCTTGCCTTCACCTCTTCTGATAAAAGCCCACTCAACTAGAGGAGTGGCTTCCTCTAAAGCTTTGCTGTCAGGAGTTTCTCTTAAGGCGGTCTGCGATGCCGCGGGTTGGGCCTCCCCTCACACCTTCATTAGACACTACAGTCTGGATCTGTCCTCTACTCCGGGTTCACAAGTTCTCTCCTCCTAAGTGTGCCAGATTGCTTCACACCAGGGCGTATTCTCTCAGTGTGGCGCAGTGGGGATTTCGTTCCCCAATATGTCGATTCTCGACGCAGCGCGAGTTCCCTCAAAAGGCAACGTCTCGGGTTACGACTAACCCTCGGAACGAGACGCTGCGTCCCTCGGCCACACTTCTAGCGCTCCTGAGAGCGACTTGCTTCGACCAATCAAAAGCTGACATTGTTATAATCCAGTTCCCTTTTATAGCTTCCGCTCACCGTCACATGCGACGTCACGGGTGACGTCATAACGCAACACCAATCAAGATTGGACTAGTTCCATACAGGCTTCAGACGCGTCATGCTGGAGGTGTTCCTCAATGTGTCGATTCTCGACGCAGCATCTCGTTCCCTTCTCAGGGAACGAGGGTTACAGTCGTAACCCGAGACTTTTCAGGATTGATTTGAAAAACATTTTTCAAATATTTAACATGGTTACAAGACCTCTCTTCCTAGTCTGTCTTTTTAGTGCTCAGAGTGCGTATACAAAGCCAATTATGGTCGCAAGATGATGCGACCATGAATGTCGATGTCTCTCATGCCTGGGCAAACAGCAAGCTGAGAGAGTGTTCGTGGATGGTGCATTCTCTCACTGTTTGAGCATGTCCATGTTGGCATTGCATTCGTGGCTCTACTTCTTTAATACGGAGGCACGAGGCCACTCTGCTTCCAGCGGTAGAGCTATGGGTATGCAAAAGTAGCAGCCTTTCCGGGACACTCAGTGTCCAAATTCGTTCACTCATTTTCATTTGCTCCTTCAAGTGAACTATTTGTGGATAAATTTGAGCAAAATAGTGAATGAGTGTATGGGGGTGATTTCAGACACAGTGTCACAAATGTGCCACTAGTCCTGAAAAGTGAAGCCAAAGCATTTTGAACCCCACCCTCTCCATGTATTTCAATGGAACGCAAGCAAAACAAAAAAATCCAATTACACTTCAAATATTTATTTTTTTCAAAGACCGTTTCTGTCATTTTAGGTAGTTGTCACGCAGACGTATGTTCAAGTGTTCGTTTTTCAAATAAGTTTGTTTTTAGTTAGCTATTCGAAATTTAAAAAATTAGGTGTAACGTCACAAGGTGCAGCTTCATGATCAGTAACGACTGTTATACTGGGATATTTTGGCTTCATTTTTCTACAGATGAAGGAAGAAGAGACACGCTGTCCATCTTTTATTACAGTCTATTCTTTATGTGCCCATTTATTGAGTTTTTTTCTTTTTTTTTCAAATCTGATGTGTGAATGACCAGTGCTAAAACAGTGGGTTCCCTTTCAAGGGAACTCGAGCTGCGTTTGAGACGCGATGGGAACGCTCTGCGTGATTACGTCATGAAGCACGTGTAAAATCATTCCAATGGAAGCCCACTACGACATAGGTGACGGCATAGACCAGGAAACTATATAGCAGCGCTGAAATCCGACCGCGACAGCTTCTGCACCTTCAGCAAGCACTCTCTGTATATCTGTCCTTGTCTATTTATTGTTGTCTGTCAAGCCCAATATATCTATCATTATTATGGCGAGCAAGCAAGATTATAGACGGTGTGTTGTTCCCTGCCCTCGTTATATACGGGTGGGGACACACACATCAGCTTTGTGTTGCTTGTTTGGGAGTGGAGCATGCCCAGTCAGTCCTCGAGGGGGCTGATTGTGAGCATTGTATGAGTCTAACTATGAAGACGCTCCGCTCTCGCCGATCGTTCTTTGAGGAGGACGGTACGGTTTGCGCTCCCCGCGCGGGTCCCGCTGTTGCCTAGACACGGCGGCGACTCGCATTTTGGGGTTCGAAATCGGATCTGACAGCGTGGGTTGGGACGGGCCCCGCCCTATCTCAGCTTTCACCTGCAGATCCAGTGTGCTGCGATTTCCAGTTCTGAGGAATTGGTATCGTTAGTGTTTTGTTAAGAAAAAGTGAACAAAACAAATAAAAATATTAAGAAAAAGGCAGATGTTTGATTTTTCAATAAATAGGCAGCTCATAACTCTGTTGAATAAAGAGGAGCTTTTAAAAGGAGGCTTTTCTAATGCTGTTGCTAGTTAAATATTTACTGGACAACTGAACATTATGAGAGTGAAAATAAAAAGAGTTTATTAGATGAAATATATCTAAAACTCTGTATCTCAGCCTCCTCGTCGGGGACTACTGGTTTTTCCCTATCTCCACACTGAGGTGTCGAGATCGTGGAATAAACCGGTTTCTATTTTATGTGTTTAATACCCAAACGTCTAACTAGAGTAATGTTATGGGTATTAAGTATCATGGTATGACAGTGCCTTGGATTATAGAGACGCTTGCGAGTTTATCTAGGCCAGTCACTCACTGTGAAACAGTTTCAGACTGTGGGTCTCATGGCAGCTGTGTCCAACGTAATTACTTTTGGCCTTCTGTACATGAGACCCCTGCAGTGCTGGCTCAGGACCAAGGGGTTTTCTCCGAGGGGAAATCCGTTTTTGCATGATCAAGGTCACGCGGCTATGCCTACGTGCCTTGGTCATGTGGAAGAACCTTGGTTCCTTGCCCAGGCCCAGTGTTGGGGGTTTCTTGTTGACGCGTAATGCTATCGACGGATGCTTCCCTCACAAGTCGGGAGTGATCATGAGTGGTCGCTCGGCGGAGGGTCCGGACTACACACTGACGATCTCGTATATCAGAGCAGATATCCTGTTGAGGCAGGGGCTGAGGCCCGGGGAATGGAGACTTCACCCCGAGGTGGTGGAGCTCCTATGGGAGATCTTTGGTCAAGCTCAGGTCGATCTTTTCACATCATACGATACAACCCATTGTCCGCTATGGTTTTCCCTCACATATCCAGCTCCTCTCGGACTGGACGCTATGGTGCAGGTGTGGCCGAGGAAGCACCTGTACACATTCCCCCCGATATCAATGCTCCCGGGAGTTCTGCTGGGGTGCGACTCTCTGAGAAGTGTCGCAGCGCTGCCAGTTCGGTTGTTCCCTGCCGGTTCGCCGCTTCAGGGCGCCGAGGTGTCAGCGTCCCCGTGCAATCCTCTGAGGAGGGTTGTAGAACGGTCAGTTCGGTTGTTCCCTGCCGGTTCGCCGCTTCAGGGCACCGAAATGATTGTTCAATCAAATCCAGAGGCCAATCTCGAGAGACTGGTTCCCTTATTGGAATTTCTGGCAGCGTGGAAACTTCTGCCAAATATTTCTCTATGGGTCCTCCACATAATAGAAAAGGGTTAAACGGAGTTGTGGAAACGGTGGGCTTGGCCTCTGAGGGGGCCCAGCTCATAGAATCCGGTCTCTCGACTGAGGTCGTTGAGACCGTCCATCAATCCAGAGCTCCTTCCACGAGAAAACTATGTACATTGAAATGGAAACTGTTCTCTACATGGCGTGGAGAACGTTTTTTAATCTTGTTAACTGCCCGGTTGGTACAGTTCTCGATTTCCTACAAGACCGTTTCTCTGCTGGATTATCTCCCTCCACCTTAAAGGTGTACGTAGCGGCTATATCTGCTTATCACCCCTCTAGGGGCTTCTTCTCTTGGGAGAGATCCTCTTATTATTTGTTTTCTCCGTGGTACATTGAGGCTCAGGCCTGCACTGCAATCTAGAGCACCGGCTTGGGATTTGGCCATTGTACTTGAGGGTCTGGCCTTGGCTCCCTTCGAGCCCATCTAGGAGGTTTCAGAAAAATTCCTCACTCTAAAGACTATATTTCTCCTTGCTATTTCATCTATCAAGAGAATTGGTGATTTACATGCTCTGCCGGTTGCTCCTTCATGTCTGGAATTTGCACCTAGTATGGTGAAAGCATTCCTCTACCCTAGACCGGGTTATATTCCTAAGGTCCCACTAAATGTTGGGGGCCCATTAGTGCGGCAGGCCTTTTATCCTCCACCCTTTAATACCCAAGATCAGGAACAGCTTAACCTGTTATGTCCAGTCCGGGCTTTAGATGCCTACGTTCACAGAGCTGCTCTGTGGCGTAAATCTGAGCAATTATTTGGTTGTTTTGGGTCACTCAAGAGAGGATGCCCTGCATCTAAACAGGTGATGAGTAAATGGATAGTCGAGGCTATTCATTGGCTTATGAAGCGGCGGGACAGCCTTCACCTATGGCTGTGCGGGCCAGGGGCGTAATTTGTGGGGGGGATGGGGGGATATAACCCCCCCAATATTTAAATCTATGCATTACAACCCCCCCATTATTTATACCATGATCACAATATCAGGAGGCATACCCATACTTCAACCCCCCCAATGTTCAAACCAAATCTACGCCCTTGGTGCGGGCCCATTCTACTCGGAGTATGGCGGCCTCTATGGCCTTAATTTCGGGAGTTTCCCTTCTTGACGTGTGTAATGCGGCAGGATGGTCCTCTCCGCATACATTTGTCAGGTTTTATGACCTTGACCTCTCCACTCCTGGGGCGAGGTTGCTTGCTTCTTAGTGTGCGCAGGACTTCACACAGAACGGGCATTTGTCACTATGGTGTAGTGGGTATGGGGTTCCCATCGCGTCTCAAACGCAGCTCGAGTTCCCTTGAAAGGGAACGTCTCAGGTTACGTATGTAACCCTGGTTCCCTGATAGGGAACGAGACGCGGCGTTTGCCTGCCATACTTCCTGCATGCCCTGATCGACTTGCTTCAGGTTTTTCAGAAGCTGTCGCGGTCTGATTTCAGGGCTGCTATATAGTTTCCTGGTCTATGACGTCACCTATGTCGTAGTGGGCTTCCATTGGACTGATTTTACACGTGCTTCATGACGTAATCACGCAGAGCGTTCCCATCGCGTCTCAAACGCAGCGTCTCGTTCCCTATCAGGGAACCAGGGTTACATACGTAACCTGAGACGGTTTCATGACACTTTAAGTTGTAATTCAGTAAATTCCTCTTTCTGTCATTCCAATACAACTTCTTGTAGGGTGTGGTCAAACATACCTAACATCTGCTTTTTTTGTTTCTCTGAAAAAGAAAGTAAAGTCTGGTATGACATGAGAGTCAGTAAATTATTAAAATTTCAATGTTCAGGTAAACTGTATTTCTAACGAAAACTGGTAGGAGCATGAAATTATGTCAGCCCGAGGACTAATGGGAAACTACTTCCTCTAAATTTCTTACTATGGTTGTAATTCTCCACTGCTACAAATTGTGTCACACCTCGGGCCCGTTCATTAAAGACAGCACACCAGACCTGTCTAACCTTTCCCATTTCTTATACATTATTTATAGAAGTGAACTCTTAAATAACTGAATCGCTGACATGTTTCCCCTACACACAAACATACAGACATCAGGAATTAATGTATAAGCAAGAATACAGTACCGTCCCAGACACATGCAATGGGCAACAAACATATTTTTACTGGAATATAATATGAACCAGTATTGCATTTTCTGTCAGGTGAGCCACACGTGAAGCCTGTCGTGTAGTATTGTTTTTTTTTTGTTGTTGCTTTTTGAAAAGGCTGAAAAGGCTTGATTTGTGTTTGTTTCCCTAACCCTGTCAACCTTGAGGAAAATGACCCAGTGGGAACATACAGTAATTAATTCAGCAGCCACAAAATTAAAACAACTGCATTATCATAACAGAATGCATTTGCTGTGGCCATCTTACACTGGCTATCAGCACAGCTGGTGGTGCAGGACCTCTCAAAGTCACCAGGAAAGGAGCATTCAGAAGCCCAAGAGAAAGTACTGTGCATCGGATTACACATGCAAACCTGCAGTATGACAAAATCCACCATAAAGCCTGTGATACATGCTAGGGAATTAGATAGAAAACTACAAAGGGGAGGGGGGTCTTTAATGTATAGCTTCAGACACAGGCTAATGTTAAACACTATGTTTTGAATGTTCTCCTGACGTCCATGTAGAAAAATAATTTCTAAATTTGAAAAATCAAATCAAAGTGATTATCTAGTGACTCTGGTAATCCTTTGGATGTCTGTCGTTGCTGCTACAGCCTTATTGGATTTGTCCCTCTGGCTCAATTTAAGCTACTATTAGAAATAATGAGCCTTTAGCCACTAATACAGTAAATCGTGTGCCTTTACCCCTGACTCAAGCATTCAGAGAGAAAGAGATGTGTGCTCAGCAGTTCATCTCTTTCTTGATCAATCCAGTTCTGCTTTCTTTTTTCTTTCTTTCTTTCTTTCTTTCTTTCTTTTTTTTTCTATCTTCCCCAGAGTCCCATGGCAATACTTTGTTTATTGTCATGTACCACAGTAACTATTGCATTCTTTGAAGTACCTCAGAGAACCATGGTACATCAATATGGTAATCATTAATTACCATATTATTCACCAAATGTACCCAACAAAACGGAAAAACTTCTTCTCCTGTCCCAAACAATAAGAACTTTTTAAACTTGTTATGTTTTACTATTTAGAGGATCGACACTGACCACCATTTAACTTCAAAGGCTTTACTGCTGCGTGCTTCAACTTCCGCTCTCCCGTTACACACACTGCTCCAACCAGCATTCTCCACACACACACGGAAAAACTACCGTAATGCATGATATAGATTCGCATGAACAATACATTACATTTCCTCCCCCATAGATTTGAACTCCCTAACAGGGTAAACAACTTGCAATGATGTAACTACAGATTTTTTTCCTTACTTTTTTTTCAGAACATACTGGGTATACACATGGTTAGAACTTCTTATGAATAGGAACCACTAATCAGTCCATAACTACAGATCTAATCTGTTAGGTGCTTTTCTCTGTCGAAATGTATATCTTCTTTCAGGGCCGGGAACTGTCCCTGTTTCCACCGGAACACGGGGCTGGGTAACACTGGAATTGCCCTTGTCACTCACATCAGGAGCAACGTCACTGGCCATGGTACTGCCCATAGCATCCATTCTGTCCTGTACATTAGATGACAGCAGATGATCCACATGTACCTTCACACTACGATCTCCGACTTGCACTTGGTATGTGAGAGGTCCATGCTTGAACAAGATGACCCCTGGAAGCCAGGCACGATTTGAATGTGTCGACAGTTCAGCACCATGACCTTCTGGCCAACCTCAAAAGATCTGAGCTTCCTGGAAGGTGTGTCATGAGCATGTTTCTGCTGTGCTTGATGTTTGAGAACAACAGCCGATGTATCTGGTTTTAGCAGTGTGAGACGGACACAAGGCTGTCTTTTCAAAAACAGTTCAGCAGGTGTTCGCTCTGTTACTGTATGGGGCGTGTTGCGGTAGGTCAACAGAAAACGAACCAGGCAAAGATGAGGTGCTACAGATTGTGCTCGTAACCTTTCCCATGCTTTTTTGAAGGTTTGTACCACTCGCTCGGCTTGACCGTTTGTGGCTGGATGATATGGAGGAGACGCACACCATTATTCCTTAGGAACTCCTCGAACTCCTTAGAGAATGTTGGCCATTGTCCGATACCAGCTCCTTTGGGAATCCATAGGCAGCCCAGAGATGACGCAAGAGGTTTATAGTCTTCTCTGCATTGGTCAGCTGAGTAGGAAAGATTTCCACCCATTTTGAATGAACCTCCACAACCACTAAGAAGTGTTGCTTGTCTATTTCAGTGTAGTCTACGTGAATACGCTCCCAGGGTGTTGTCGTCCAGGACCAAGGGTGAAGAGGAGCACAGGGTGGTTGGTTTCGTCCCAACTCACATGGAGCACACTTACTTACAAAGTTCTGAATGTCTTGGTCGAGACCCGGCCACCAGAGGTATCCTCTTGCTAATGCTTTCATTCTTATTATGCCTGGGTGACCCTCATGCAGCTCAGACAACAGTCTTTCCCTATACTTCGGAGGAATGATCACTCTTGAACCCCACAGCATATAGCCCTGGTCTGTCGAGAGCTGGTCTTTTCTTACAAAGAACGGTTTCAAGTGTTCATCCGTGACATGATTGGGCTATCCGGACAAAGTTAGGTCCAACACTTTTGATAACAAAGGATTTCTCCTAGTTTCAGTGTAAATATCTCTTGCACAGATGGGCAATTCTTCTAGGTGTGAGACCTGAAACACCATTCCCTCTTCCCCCCCTGAAGAGGTTGTCTCACACGGTAATATGGATAACGCATCCGCGTTTGCATGATCAGAAGAGCGTCTGTACTCGATTTCATAATCATAGGCCAACAAGGTCAAAGCCCACCGTTGCATACGGAGGGCAGCTAATGTTGGAATGGCAGACTTGGGGCCTAGAATTGCAAGGAGGGGTTTATGATCTGTTAGCAGATGGAATTTGCGTCCATACAGATATTTGTGAAAGTTTTTCACACCAAAGACTATGCTCAGAGCCTCTTTCTCAATCTGCGTGTAGATTTTTTCACTTGCTGTCAGAGTCCTTGATGCAAATGCAATGGGGTGTTCTTCCCCTGAAGGTAGCACATGTGAGATAACTGCGCCGACGCCATAGGGAGAGGCGTCACAGGCAAGTCTTAATGGCTTTTTGGGATCATAGTGAGCTAACCACTTGCTTGACAACAGGTGCTGTTTACAGGCGTTGAAAGCTTGAGCACACTGCAAAGACCATTGCCAATTTACATTGGCCTGCAACAATCGGTGGAGTGGGTGCAACAGTGTGGAAAGATTTGCTACAAACTTCCCATAGTAGTTCAGAAGTCCCAGAAAGGAACGTAATTCTGAGACATTAGTTGGAGCAGGGGCCTTCACGATCGTTCCACCTTGCTCTCAGTTGGATGCACTCTTTTTCATCAATCTTGAATCCCAAGTATTCCACAGACTTACAGAGGAATTCACATTTTGATTTCTTCACTCTTATTCCATGTTGCTGTAGTCGTGACAGCACTTTGTCCAGGACTTCCAGATGTTCCTCAGGAGACAGCGCAGAGACCAGAATATTATCCATGAAACACACTACATTTTGAAGTCCCTGTAGGATTTGGTCCATTGTGTGTTGGAGAATTGCAGGTGCCGTGGAAATTCCATAGGCCAAACGATGGTACTTAAACAGACCCTTGTGCGTGTTTATGGTAAGGTACTGCTCGGATTCAGCATCCAACTCCAGCTGCTGATATGCAAAAGACAGATCAATCTTACTGAAAACTTTTCCCCCAGCCAATGTGGCAAAAAGATCCTCCACGTTAGGTAACGGATATTCCTCTGCAAGAATACATTTGTTCACTGTGTGTTAATAATCGCCACACAGCCTAACTGACTTGTCTTTCTTTGGGACAACCACAATGGGTGCTGCCCAATCGCTTCTTCCAATCCGAGAGATAATTCTGTTCCTCTCCAGGCGATCAAGTTCCCTTTCTACTGCTTCTTTAAGAGCATACGGAACAGGTCTTGGCTTATGAAAGATGGGTTTAGATCCTTCTTGCACTCTCACCTTTGCTTTAAAGTCACTAATTTTTCCGTACCCATCCTGAAAAAGCTGTTTGTGTTTTTCATGTACATCAGAGAGGGAAGAAACACTCATCAGTGTCACGTGTCTCACGCTGAAGATCTCACTCCAGTTTAAGGAAATTTTCTGGAGCCAGTTACGTCCCAGCAATTGTGGTTTGTCTCCTTTGACCACAATCAATGGAAGAGAACACTGTTGTCCCTCATATGTGACTGGAACCTTGATCTCACCCAACACAGGGATTTTGTCTCCAGTATACGAGGCCAGATGAATGGAGGTTGGGCACAATAAACAGTCTTTAAATTTTTCATTATAGATATGTTCTGGAATCAAAGACAAAGAGGCTCCTGTGTCTAGCTGCATGCTAACTGTTATACCATTAAGCTGAAGATCAATATAAATGCCATCTGCCTTGTCTTGTGCAGAGTAGACAGTGAAGAGCTCAAACAGGTCGTCATCCACTGCACACTGATTGTCAGATATGTCCGCTGACACATATTGAACATTGTCTAGCCGCTGTGTTTTGTGATTCTTACATACACGCTGTAAGTGTCCGACTTTTCCACAGTTGTGGCGTTCTAATTACGATAGCGACATTCTGTGGGATGGTGGTTGCCTCTCCCACAGCGGTAACAGTTGCTTCTATGCTTGGGAAAAGGTTGCTGCTGGGCCTCTTTTTTTGAACTGTACTGAGAATTTCCCCATCCTCTGTATTTCTCTCTGCCACCACCGACATTTTGCACCTTATGCACACTTGTGTCCTTTATGGTCGCATGGGCACTCAGCTGTTTGGTGTCCTTTTGCACTAGTTCTAATGCAAGAGCAACATCACAGGCTTTCTTGAAAGTCAGGTCCTTCTCTGACAGTAACCTTCTGTGATAAACTTCACCAGAAAGTCCACAGACAAATTTGTCTCTGAGAGCATCATCCAGAAATGTTCCGAACTCACATGAACTTGCTAGACGTTTTAATGCCAGAATGTAATCAGAAATTTTTTCCCCAGGACTTTGGTTGCGCTGGTAAATTCTGAAACGTTCTGCAATCAGAATTTGCTTGAAGTGATCGGAAAGGGTCTGAGAAATTTCCTGGTATGATAAATCAATCACTTTACCTGGCTAACTAAACTTTTCACAGGCCATATTCGACTGGTCCCAAAACAATCAGGAAAACATGTTTTTTTTTCACTGTCAATCTCATTTGCTGCCAGCCATTGCTCAAATCTCTCCAAATAGGTATCAAAATCCTCTTTGGTACTGTCAAACTCAGGCACTCGTCCTATTGTGGCCATTTTCCTTGGCTTATCATTATGTTCCTTTTCCTTTTATTTCGTCTTATATATATATAATGTATGTCGTTAATTTCGAGCAGTCAATGTCACTGTTGCCTTTGTGGCTGTTGTAATCATTTCGTCCTCTAGATGCCGCTCTTCTCCCACAAGCTCATCATGTGACTGTTGCTGCCTTCATGGCTATTTCTTGACTCGCACAAGTTCAATTTCCTTTTCTATACTGTTTGTTTCGTCTGAGTCTTTCTTGCTCATTCTATGCACATAGGCTTCCGAAACCACCTCGTCGCCACTGTTAGGTTTTACTATTTAGAGGATCGACACTGACAACCATTTCACTGCAAGGGCTTTACTGCTGCGTCCTTCAACTTCCGCTCTCCCGTTACACACACACACTGCTCCAACCAGCGTTCTCCACACACACGGAGAAACTACCGTAATGCATGATATAGATTCGCATGAACAATACATTACAAAACTCTGCTGCTCTATGTTTCACTGAAACACGGCTAAGTGAACCCATTCCGTAAAGCACATTCCATCTGCCGGGCTTCCAGCTGTTCAGAGCAGATCGCGACGCAGAATCAGCTGGGAAATCGAGTGGCGGTGGGACATGCTTCTACATCAACGAAAGGTGGTGTACAGATGTAACAGCATTTAAGAAGATGTGCTGTCCAGATCCAAAAGTGCTCTTCATCAGCTGTAAACCTTTCTACTTGCTGCGGGAGTTTTCCTTGCTCATTCTCGTAAGTGTTGACATTCCACCTGCAAGCATTTGTGAATGCAACGCTGCAACAGACACGGAGCAAGAACACCCGGACTTTAATAAAGCAAATAAGCCAAAACTTCCAAAATACAGACAACACGTTGCATTTCTTTCCAGAGACAGCAATATACCACTGTTACACAACAATAAAGGATGCATCCATACATCGCTCTGTCCCACATGCAGCTTTGGGGCTCTCTGATCACTGTCTGGTTCATCTTATACCGAACAACAGGCAGAAACTAAAATCAGCTAAACCTGTAACAAGGACTTTAAAAAGATGGACTAATGAAGCAGAGCGGGATTTACAAGCCTGCTTCGAGTGCACTGATTGGAGTGTTTTTGAGACTGCTGCCATCGATCTGGATGACAGAGACTGTAACATCATACATCAGTTTCTGTGAAGAAATTTGCATCCCTACCAGGCCTCATCTAACTTTAACATTGACAAACAGTGGTTCACTGCAAAACTCAGGCAGCTTCATCAGGCCAAAGAGGATGCCTTCAGGAATGGGGACAGAGTCTTGTATAAACAGGCCAAAACACACTGACAAAGAAGATCAGAGTGGCTAAGAGGAACTACTCTGAAAAGCTCAAAAAACTGTTTTCAGCCAACGACCATGTATCAGTTTGGAAAGGCCTGAAAGACCGTCCAATTACAAGATCACCAATTACAAGACACAATCCCCCAGTACTGTGTGGGATCAAGAACTGTCCGATGATTTGAGTGAGTTTTATTGCAAGATTGAAAAACGTCTCGGTTACGTCCTCACTCTTGCTCAAATCCTTCAGTAGGTCGGCCTGGTATGCCTGCAGAATAGACATGGTGTGCAGGCATGCTACGGCCTGACCTGCCGCCGAATAAGCCTTACCCACCAAAGCCAAGGTG
The DNA here is from genome assembly GCF_051911475.1 of Siphateles boraxobius. Taxonomy (NCBI): domain Eukaryota; kingdom Metazoa; phylum Chordata; class Actinopteri; order Cypriniformes; family Leuciscidae; genus Siphateles; species Siphateles boraxobius. The sequence continues at coordinate 9,085,186 of NW_027509197.1, read as the reverse complement.
TTTCTAAAAGGCTTGGAGGGTAATGCCGGTGCTTTAACCCCCTGAGGTCGGATGACGCGAGGGAGCGTCAACTCGATGTTTAATTAATGTTTCTATTAATATCTCCGCGATTGTGCAGCACACATAAATGGTTCTGATTTTGCCGTAAACGATAGATTCTCAGCTTCAACGTCCTTATTCTCGCGAGATCATACTAACTCACACAGAGAGCAAGAGGGAAGACAAGATGGTCGTTCACCTTGCATGATTGGTGGGCTAGCTTGCCTGTCTGCATTTTGTGTGAAACCAACCAATAGATGCGGTTGAAATCCCTAAGTACCCTCCCATCTCTTCACAGTGAGGAAATACCAGCTGACATGGAGAGAGAAGCTTGATATGTAGTAGGAAGTTATTTTAGTCCTATTTTATATATATATTTTAGTCCATCTAACATTTGGTGAAGGTAGAGTCACAGACAAAACTTGTATTAAAAAACGATTTTTCCAAAATGTCACTTTAGACAATTATTATTCATTATCTACTATTTTATTCATACACTACTTTTGTGACCCTAAGACTTTGGGAAACCCATTTCAAAGACCAAAATGATTCATCCACATGAGTAATGGTATGTTTCCACAAGAGATTTGAAGAATTTCAAAAATCTGACTTAAATTTTTCACCTTTTAGAGCCAGATTATCCCTCTCTCTCTCTCTCTCTTTACACAATGCTCTAGGACAAGTGGTGAACTAACCAGTAAGAGAGCTGGGTTTTCTCTGCACATTTTGATATAAAAAATATGGGATTATGTTATGCAATTGCCTTTAAAAGGTGAATTTAATAAGATATGTAAAATCGAAGGAAAAAGTGAAAAAATGCCCTTAGACCTCAGAGGGTTAAAGGACGATGCCGATTCAGCGGAGAGATGGCTCCCAAGCATCTCTTCCGCTTTAGGCATCACCCCATAACCATAATATTTAGCCCCAGCAATATTAGAATATGTGGATGTCTGGGGGCTAAAATTATGGTATGAAACCGGTTTCTTCCAGAACTTCGACACCTCGGTGCAGCAAGCACCAGCGTTGAGGTTGCATGCGGGAAGGCAGAAATTGTTCGTCAAGTTTACTTTTTGCTTTTGACTCCTGTCTAACCGCTGGCCACTCAATGCTTAACTTTGACAGAGCACAAGTAAGCACCTCCATAAGCTCCTCACTCTCAGGAGACTGAGGTGACGAGTCTTCAGTATCTCCGGTCTCAATACGAACAACATCTAGCACCTCGGAACTGGATAGTTGCAGTACTGGAGCCTCAGCCTGGGCGTGAGAAACCCCAGAGCATGCTTCCAGACCCTGAACTGAGGCTCTGGATCTGACAGGTGAAGGCTGAGATAGGGCGGGGCCCGTCTCAAACCCCGCTGCCAGATCCATTTGCGAACCCCACGACTGAAGCCAACGCTCTGACTCGACAGAAGCGGGACCCGAGCCGCGGGGAGCGCGAACCGAACCACTCTCCTTGAAGAGTGATCGGCGGGAGCGGAGCGTTCTTAGTGGGAAATGCTCACAATGCTCGCAATCAGCCCCCTCGAGAGCTGACTGGGCATGCTGCAGTCCCAAACAAACAACAGATAGTTGGTGTGTATCCCCACCCAAAAGATAGCAAGTGCAGGGTGGAACACACTGCCTATATGATTGTTCGCTCGTCATAATATATATATATATATATATATATATATTTTTTTTTTTTTTTTAAACTCATGCCTAGTAAAACTAAGGTCAGACAAAAAACACTTGAGACAATGATTCACACACAGAGCGCTTGATGAAGACACAGAAGCTGACGCGGTTGTGATTCTGGGGTTCTTTATAGTTTCCTGGTCGATGACGTCACCGGCCTATGACGTTCCGTCTATCCATTGGACTGATTCCATATGTATTTCAAGCAGGGGCTTTCCCACAGCGTTTGACACAGCTTGAGTTCCCTTGAAAGGGAACACAGTTTCACATCCCACACTCATTCTGACCTTCTGTCATGGTATACGAATTCATTGCTTCGTTCTCATCTTGTGTTTATGTTGTTGTATGAAAGTGCGTGTGTTGTGGGCGTGACTGAGTGTCATTACCTGATCCACTCCAGCTGATCATCATCTCATCACCAGCTGCAGTCTATCTCCTCTATATATATACAGTATACTCACCGTTGTCTTATCCCCTTTGTCAGATCGTTGTTTGGTGTCTCTTGTGTCGGCGTTCCAGTCTTGTCTTCCTGCCTTCCCGTGTTCGTGGTTATTGTGGACTATCGTCGTCTTCTGTGGATTATCGTCGTCTTGGTGTGGGATTCTTCGTGTTTCGTGTCACCTCCTCACTGCATGGTTCCCGTTTCCTGACCATCGAAGTCCCTGTGCCATCCTGCCACGCCCGTGTTCCGCATCAGTTACTTCACTTTAAATAAACTACTTAAAGTATTACTTGCATTTGCTTCCTGTCTTCTATTGACGACCATGCCACCTGCTCTCCATGCTTTCATCAAGACTGGCTAAACCAACCGCCTGCCAGCTGTCTCACGTCACCAAGGTCAGATAAATCCCAACACATAGAGGCTCTTTCACCTAGATATCATCATATAGAGACTGTGTCTGTTCCCCGAATTAGGAAATACAAAAAAACATCCAAACCCATCAAAGGTTAAAAACTTAATTGATGTTCAACAAACAAAAAACAGATTTAATACAAATGAACAAATGATAAAGCTTGGGTTGCTGAATATTCTATCCCTTACTTCAAAAGCACTTATTGTTAATGATATGATTACAGACTATAATCTAGATGTGCTGTGTATCACAGAAACCTGGCTAAAACCAAATGCTTACATTACTTTAAATGAGTCCACCCCCCCAAGATTACTGTTATAAACATGAACCTCGTCTGAAAGGCAAAGGGGGAGTTGTTGCTGTAATTTATAGTAATATTTTCAAAATTACTAAGAAGTCTAGTTTCAAATATAATTATTTTGAAGTGTTTGTGCTTAAAGGATTAGTTCACCTCAAAATGAAAATATCCTAATAATTTACTCACCCTACTGCCATCCAAGAAATCCATGTCTTTCTTTCCTCAGTGGAAGAGAAATTAAGTTTTGAGGAAAACATTTCTGGATTTTTCTTCGAATAATGGACTTCAATGGCAACCAACGTTTTGAAGTCCAAATCAATGCAGTTTCAAAGCTCTTTGAAGTGCTTCAACGGGCTGTGCACGATCGCAGCTGAGGAAGAGGGTCTTATCTAGCGAAACGATAGGTCATTTAAAAAAAAAAATATATATATATATATATATATATATATATATACTTTTTAACTACAAATGTTCGGATTGAGCTGATCTGCAACGCGCCGGGGACTACGTCATCACGTTGAAAGATCACGCTCGATGTCGCTGGTGCCGGTGGAAGTATCCCACTGTTTACTAAGCAACCGTGCGAAGGAGGATAGTTCAAATTGTATTGTATGTTGAATGACATATTTATGTCTTTGTGTCATATTATTGTTTAAAATGGTCCTTACTTGTGCATATCCTGGGTGTTTAAATCTTTTAAAACCTAAACGTTTTTTTTCTAGCATGACCTTTCAACGTGATGACGTAGTTCCCGGCGTGTTGCCGATTAGCTCAACCCGAACAATTGTAGTGAAAAAGTATATTTATATATATATGTATATATATATATATATATTTTTTGTTTTGTTTGTTTTTTGTTTTTGTCTACAGCCAATAGACAAAGACATAGTCTACAGAGAATCCATGGACAAGAACGCAGTTCATGAGTAATAAAATGTGTGAGTGTTTGGGGGTTGCCTATATTGTGAAGAGCAAATGTAGCCACAAGGATAGTAAAACCTAAAATCACCCATATTGTGGGGAGCATCCAACAGTCCCCATTAAGGAAAATGGCTTAATAAAGATTCTAAATAATGCCTTAATGAAAATATAAAAAACCCAGAAAGCGTTCTGTGGGGGTTCAGGGTAGGTGATGAAGCAAATTTGAGAATCTAAGAATACCTAATGTTCTGGAAAGTGTTTCAAAAATTATCATCAGATTTCTTACTACTAGACAATTACGGTGATATTTTTTTTTTTTTTTTTGCCAATGAATCACACTTTTTATTCAACCACCAACTCAACCACCTCTGTGTGCTGTTTGTCTGATCAATTGAAGATGAGGCGAGTGTTCGGAAACTCGATTGAAAAGAGTCTATACTCGTCGACAATACATCACCATACTTATACCTCAAAGGAGAACTGCAAGGGCTAAAGGCAGCATTTGGGACCCAACCAGTGTCTCTCATACCAGTATGTTTATACTAATGGGTGGTTTTCACCAGGATGTTGACTCTAATGTCTAGGTCAGAGGTGAAAGGTAATCAGTGCAGTGAACATGTAGGAAAAGGCAGAGAGGAAATCTCCAATTCCTGACAATCACTCTCATTACCTCAAAGATCCTGAAAAAATACATGTGGTTTGTTACACAGCCTCAACCTCTTTACCTCGTTCATCTTATGACATCAGTTCTGATTCACTGTTTCATCAAGTCGACACCATGAAAAATACAATTTCGTGTCTGGTAAGATAAATGTATGTTTATGTAGGTCTATGTAATATTTATTCTGAGTATTGTAAATAGTTCAAAAACATATATATATTTTTAAAGCATGAAGGTCCACCCCAACCCAGATTTTACGAAAAACATTCAAATGAGATTTTACAAATTCATACAAATTAACCACCAAGAGTTTGTATGTTTTCGTATGATATGATTACGCCCCAGTGACGGTTAGTTTAGGATTACGTTTTCATAAACGTCACGTCGTAAAAATTCAAAATCGACACCTCATAAAATCTTTTTATGTTTTCCATGAGACTAGGTTGAAAATGTTCATTTTGAACCCTTATTTTATCCGAATACATGCATATGTAGTTTGTTTACATTCCCATATGAAGCAGAATAGTTGTTTTTGCTTTGATCCGTGACCTGCTGTAGACTCTGCTCTGTGACCTGACCCTGAAAATGATAATGAGGTCACAGTCAGGGGCAAGGCCAAGCCTGGACAACAACCAAGGTTTTCTTGATGGATGGTAACCTTGAAAGAGCCTCAAGTAACATTAGTATGCATCCTAAAAAAACAGGGCATCTCCCAGCACAAATCTACAGACATTCTGAATATGTCTTTAAAAGTCTCACGATTAATTCAGTAAACAGTTTTGTGCATGCCATCTCAGTACAAAAACATGAAAAAACACTTTTATTCACATGCTACATGCACTAAAATAGTGCTGCACCGTGAATATTTACATTAATGCTCCATATATACTGTATCATTACTCCAGCAATGTAAATAGCTACAGTTAAGCAAACGATGTATGTGCTTGTAGAGGACAACTGAATTATTCAGAATATCACATACACATCTACATAGATTGTGTTCTCAGTTCATCTGTCTCACCATTGTAAGTGTGTGTTTGTGTGATTGTTGGTACATGTGCATCTGCTTCCAGACATTTGGTTAAGCATGGGCACCCCAACCATCTGATGGTAGTGGCATAGCAGGAGGTTTTAAGCAGACTCTCATGCATTGAATATCAGAATTGAGGACAAAGATTATTGGACAGCAGATGCAGTGTCTCGAGAGTCAAATCCACACTCCAACCCTTACAAAAATAATTATCCTTCAAATTAATTTTAACTATTCTTAAGTAAAGTTCAAGTTTATTTTTTACGTATACTTTATGTTGTAAATATACTAATATCAATGCACTTGTAGTATACTTGTTTGTGTACTGTTTCAGTTCTACTTGGGACTATATTGGCCCACTATTTAGTGTACTTGTCAGAATTTCTTTAAGTTAACATAACACAATACTTATAGTTTACTATCTATATATTATGTTTTATTGTATACTTAAGTATACTATATGTTCCTTTTTAGGTCTTAATTTTTCATACTTGAAATACACCTTCAACTATACTTTAACTGGGCGAGGTGAGAGTGAGCAAGAGGGAGATTTGAAGAAAGACTGTAGAAAGAGATTTGGTTGTTAGGTTGCATTGTTTCGGCTCCATACGTGAGTAACACCGGTTCCCCTTCGTCAGTCACCATGAGTAAGTATAGAGTGACGATGGGGATTGCTTGCGAGAGCCTATCTACTAAAAAACTAAACGAGCCAATGCATATCCGCATTCGATAATTGCACCAGCTGATGGGCATCGCGGCGCGAGCATATAATGATATGTCTTTGCCTCGCATCCTTGTCTTTCGCTTCGGAGCCTGACGGTGAATGCTGTTCCTGTCTCCTGCAAGATTCACTACGGTGATTCGAGTCTCTGCGAGGAAGCCTCTGTGTTTGGTGTTGGTGTGACGGCGCGAACAGCGGTGGTAGCGATCTCTCCTGTCGGAACGAATTTGAGCAAAAACAGCTGTTTTCACAGCTTTGTTGTTTTGGAGGGCGTGACAAAGAGAGTGAGTGCTCGCACAGGATTGCACAATTTCCTTGTGTGTAGCCGCGGCTATCCCCCTGTGCGTTTCAGCACCACAGAGCATTTCTGAAAGAGCTAACATGATCTGTCTGCGTCTTTTTCAAGATGTCAATCAGATCGTGTGTTTCTGGATGTGGCCAATGTTTGACTCCGGCTGAGAAACATGATCGCTGTATCACATGCTTGGGCTATAGGTACCCTGAAATGGTGCTCATGGATGACTCATGTTCTCATTGCAGGAATATGACCATTGCGGCGTTAGGGTCGAGACTCCATTACCTCGAGAGAGGTGGAGCCCCTTCACTTATTCCCCGAACTAGTGCTTCTTTTGCCCAGCAGAAAAAGCCTACTTCGGTTAATAGCCTTGGTGACCTGAGGATCACAGTGAGAGATAACCTGCGAAACCAGTCTCCTCGGGCCCCTCACTCCTCTGTAATGCTCCACCGTGTCCCAAACCTTTGCGGCTGGACGATTGGTATCTTGGGGCGGCCCATGCTGGTTCTCAGTGCCCCGCCCCAGTGCCTTTCTTTCTGGAAGTGTATGAAGAGGTTACCAGGACATGGACAGCACCTTTTTCTGTCCCAAACCTTTCTGGTGCCTCTACATCCCTCACTACCCTTGACGGCGGAGCAGCTAAGGGTTACGTGGAGATCTCCTCTGTGGAGCGGTCTGTGGCGATGCAGCTGTGTTCCAAGACCGCTACCTTCTGGCGGGGAAATACGCGCCTTCCCCCCTGGGCGTGTAAGTTCTCATCCCCTCTCGCAGACAAGGCTTACTCAGCCTGTGGAGAAGCTGCCTCCGCCCTGCATGCCATGGCGCTCCTGCAGGTGTACCTGGCCAAGGCTGCTCAAGAAATTGGACGAGGGTAGTTCTGACCCAGGGGTTATGGAGAAACTGCGTACAGTGTGGAACATCGGAACACGAAAGTCACTGCACGCTCCCTGGGTCGGGTGATGTCCACCTTAGTGGTTCAGGAGCGACACCACCAGGCTCTTCCATCGCCAGAGAGCAGCCGTGTGCGGCTCGGGGACACCAACAAGCCTTCCCATGCACCCTCTGCCCCACCCTGGAACCAGGTAAGTGTGGTACAACACACTCAGACTCCGGTTCGGGCCACCTCAGTGCCTCCCGAGCAGGTTACTGCGGTTTGTGTTGTGCTCCATCACCTCAGCCTGTTGGGCCTTTGGGTCAACTGGGACAAGAGCAAACTCTCCCCCATGCAGAGGATCTCTTATCTCGGTAAGGAGTTGGACTCGGTCAACCAGACAGCGTGACTCACAGAGGAGCGTGTACGGTCAGTGTTGAACTGCTTAGATAAAATCAAGAGCAGGACAACGGTCCCACTGAAACTCTTTCAGAGGCTCCTGGGGTATATGGCATCCGCAGCCGCAGTAAACACCGCTCGGATTGCTTCATATGAGACCGCTTCAGCACTGGCTTCATGGCCGAGTTCCGAGATAGGCGTGGCAGAGCGGCACGTACCGGGTGCACGTCACCCAGCACTGCCTCCAAACCTTCAGCCCGTGGTCTGACCCTTAATTTCTAAAGGCAGGTGTTCCCCTTTAGTGTCCAGGCATACCGGATGCCTCTGCTACCGGCTGGGGGGCCATGTACAACGGGCAAGCAGTTTCAGGTCTGTGGACGGGGACCTCAACTGCATTGGCACATCAATTGCCTCGACTACGCCTTGCCCTGGGCCGCCTCAAAGGGCCACTACATGGCAAACACGCACTGGTCCATACGGACAACACTGCGACCGTTGCGTACATCAACCGCCAAGGTGGTCTACACTCCCTCCGCATGTCACACCTCGCCCACCATCTCCTCCTGTGGAGTCAGAAGCATCTAAGGTCGCTTCGTGCCATTCACATCCCTGGCGTGCTCAATTCTGCAGCCGACGAGCTCTCACGATAGCCTATGCCTCCGGGAGAGTGGCGTCTGATGGTCCAGCTGATATGGGACTTCTTCAGAGCCGCTCAGATAGATCTGGACTCGACCCATTGCCAACTGTTTTATTCCCTGACCGAAGGAACCCTCTGCACAGATGCACTGGCGCACAGCTGGCCCCGGGGCCAACGCAAGTATCCGTTTCCCCTAGTGAGCCTTCTCATACAGACACTGTGCAAAGTCAGGGAGGACGAGGAGCAGGTCTTATTAGTTGCGCCGTATTGGCCCAACCGGACCTGGTTCCCAAAACTCATTCTCCTCGCGACAGCACCTCCTTGGCCCATTCCTCTGAGGAAGGACCTGCTTTCTCATCTATGGCATCTGCGTCTAGACCTCTAGAAACTCCATGTCTGGTCCCTGGAAGGGAGGACACCATAACTTCTGCTAGAGCCCCCTCAATGAGGCGCCTCTATGCTCTGAAGTGGAACCTATTCATTGAATGGTGTTCTTCCCGGTGATTGTATAGATGTTCGATCAGAGTCGTGATTTCTTTCCTCTTTTGCGTGCTCTCTTTGGCTCATTAAATACTTCTCTTGCTGCAGCATTCTGGATCAATTGTAGAGGTTTGACAGAGCAAGCTGGAAGACCAGCCAGGAGAGCATTACAATAGTCCAGTCTGGATAAAACAAGTACTTGGACAAGGAGTTGTGTAGCATGCTCTGTAAGGAAGGGCCTGATCCTCCTAATGTTGTGCAAGGCAAATCTGCAGGACCGGGCAGTTCTAGCAATGTGGTCTGTGAATTTGGACTGATCATCAATTACAACCCCAAGGTTCCTACCTGACCTTGATGGAGTTATGGATGAAGAGCCTAGCTGAATGGAGAAGTTGTGATGAAGTGTTGGGTTGGCCGGGACCACAAGTAGCTCTGTCTTCGCAAGGTTTAGTTGAAGGTGGTGGTCCTTCATCCAGCCAGAAATGTCTGTCAGGCAGGCTGAGATACGAGCAGCTACCGTCGGATCGTCAGGCTGGAATGAGAGGTAGAGTTGCGTGTCATCAGCGTAGCAATGATTGGAAAAGTCATGTTTCTGAATCACAGATCCTAGTGATGTCATGTAGATGGAGAAGAGGAGTGGTCCAAGCACTGAGCCCTGAGGCACCCCAGTAGCTAGATGTTGGGTCTTAGATGCCACACCTCTCCACAACACCCTAAAGGACCTACCTGAGAGGTAAGACTCGAACCATTGGAGTGCAGTTCCCTAGATGCCCTTGATCTTTAGGATTGACAGGAGGATCTGGTGGTTAACTGTGTCAAAAGCAGCAGACAGATCCAGCTGGATGAGGACTGAGGATTTGGAAGCTGCTTTTGCCAGTCTCAGAGCTTCAATTACTGAGAGCAGGTTAGTCTCAGTTGAGTGTCTGCAACTGATTGTTGTCCAAGAGGTTGTTCTGTGTAAGAAAGGAGGAGATCTGGTTGAAAACAACTCGTTCAAGTGTTTTGGCGACAAATGGAAGAAGAGATACCGGTCTGTAACTTATTAGATGTGCTGGATTTAGATTGGGTTTCTTAAGCAGTGGGGTTACTCGAGCCTGCTTAAAAGCTGTGGGAAAGGTACCAGTGTGAAGAGAGGTGTTTATGATGTGCGTGAGTGTGGGTACAACTGAGGAAGAAATGGCTTGAAGTAGGTTAGTGGGGATAGGATCAAGCGGACAGGTAGTAGGGCGATTGGAAATGAGGAGTTTTGAGACTTCCGCCTCTGAAAGTAGAGAGAAGGAGGGTAGAATGTGTGCGTTTGTTGGTAAAATGTGTGTGTCAGTTTGTGGATTGGTAAATTGGCCGCTGATGGTGTTTTTTTTTTCTATGAAGAATGTGGCAAAATCGTCAGCTGTTAGGATTGATGATGGAGGAGTGGGAGGAGGGTTGAGAAGAGAGGAGAAGATTTTGAAAAGCAGGCGAGAGTCAGAAGAATTGAACATTTTGTTGTGATAGTAAGCCATTTTAGCAGTAGAGATATTAGCATAGAAGGAAGAGAGGAGGGATTGATAAAGACCCAGGTCTGTCGGATCTTTCTATTTGCGTCACTTCCTCTCTGCACCCCTGAGTTTAGTACGATGTTCGCGGAGAATATCAGATAACCAGGGGGCAGAGGGTGTGGCGCGGGCTGGCCTGAAGGAGAGGGGACAGAAGTTGTCCAAGCAGGATGTTAAAGTGGAGAAAAGAGTATCAGTTGCACTGTTAGTATCTAGTGTTGAGAGCTGATCAGGTGGAGGAAGTGTGGATGAGACCAAGGAGGATAGGTGAGAGGGTGAATGTGAGCGTAGGTTTTGTCGAAAGGTGACCTGTGGAGGAGTGTGTGTTGTGTTCTGAGGCAGGTTGAGGTTGAGACTGAGGAGGAAGTGATCTGAGGTGTGTAGTGGAGTGACCAGTGTATTGTCCGTAGAGCAGTAGCGCGTGTAGATAAGGTCCAATTGGTTACCTGATTTGTGAGTAGCCACGGTAGATACTCATTTGAGGTCGAATGATGCAAGCAGGGTGTGGAAATCAGCAGCCTGAGGTTTTTCTAGGTGGATGTTGAAGTCTCCAAGAATTACAAGAGGAGTAGCATCTTCAGGGAAGGATGAGAGTAGAACATCAAGCTCCTTCAAGAAACTGCCAAGTTGACCTGGGGACGATATACAACTACAAAATGGATTTTAATAGGACTAGTGATGGTAGTTTAATGTGATTCAAATGAGCTGTTGTCAAATAGAGGTGGTAAAGGATCAAATTTCCAATCATTGAGAGATGAGCAGACCAGTACCACCACCCCTTCCGGTCAGACGGGGGGTGTGTGAGAAAGTGAATTTAGTGCAGGCAGCAGGTGTGACAGTGTCCTCTGGTCTGATCCAGGTCTCAGTCAGGGCCAATAGACTGAGACCTGAATGACTTGAAAAAGATGTAATGAAATCAGCTTTGTTAACTGCGGACTGGCAGTTCCAGAGACCAATAGGAAAAGAGAATAAAGTATTAGAAGACACCGGAAGGGTACGGAGATTGTTAGGATTTTACCGCCTCCGACGTGTGACATTTGATTTACATATGTTAGTAATAGTAGGGATTTGGAAACACATAGTGTAAAGGAGCTCACAAACAGAAAGATTCGACGAGAAGTTGTAGAAGAGAAAGGAAACAAAAATAAATAAACAAGAATAATTTAATACTCAAGTGTCTTGTCGGTGTCCTTGCTCGGTGGAGTCGCACAGGTAGAGTCGCTGGTCTTTACACTCTTTGATCTTCACATGATAAGGGCTTCACCTGAGGGCAGCCGCGACTGCTGCCGCGGTTTACTAACCAGTTATATACACGCCTAATACCCCGTTAATGAATACAGCAGGCCACGCCCAACTATTTAGCCAGCGAAACTCAGTCACGACACAAACAAACACACGCGCGTTTTAACCAGGGTAAACACAGTAACGAGGGGCCGCGCTAAAATCAAATGAGAAAGTAAACACTCACAGACTGATGTTCTCTCCTGTTATTCTAATGCTTCTTCTAACAACTATTAGCAAATGCCTAGAATAAGTACTTTAACTGGCTTTGGCCACGCCCAACTATTTAGCCAGCGAAACTCAGTCACGACACAAACAAACACACGCACGTTTTTACCAGGGTAAACACAGTAACGAAGGGCCGCGCTAAAATCAAATGAGAAAGTAAACACTCACAGACTGATGTTCAAGCAGGCTCAAACAGGTTCAAGCAGGCTCAAGCAGAGGGCTGGATGGGCCAGCAGCCGTGGCGTTTTGGTAGATATCCCCATCGTCAGTCTCGACTTATTCGTAGTGACTGACGAAGGGGAACGTCTCGGTTATGTATGGTAACCCTCGTTCCTAGAGGAAGGAACAGAGACGTAAGTCCCCTCGCCACAGTTGCTGAGCTTCCACTGTATGGCCGAGTCACAGGTCCGGCTCCTCGCCGGAAAAACAAGGATGTGAGGCACCAGCTGCTCATTATATGCTCGCGCCGCGATGCACATCAGCTGGTGCGATTATCGCATGCCAATGCAATCCAATCGTTTAGTATCACTCGAAGTAGATTGGCTCTCGCAAGCGATCCCCATCGTCAGTCTAGACTTACATCTCCGTTCCCTCCTCAGGGAACGAGGGTTACCATACGTGACCGAGACGTTTGGAGTTTTGTGTGCTACTGGTGACTAACAACAAACTCTTGCTTGTATATACTCATATACTGTATGTTTGTTTTGTTTTTTGTTCTTCCTTGTCATTTGTTTGTCATCTTTGTTTAATATTTCAAGAAGCTTTATTTTGCTTATTTTTGCTATGATAAAAAAAAAATCCACTCTTGCATTGCATGTTCATACAATTTGGGGGCGGAGCAATGAAAGGAGGGGTGAGTTTGTTTGGGTTGATTTCAAAAGATGAATTGATTTTTCAGAGATCCTTTAATGGACCTTTAAGTGAAAAGGGCAAATTCTGATGGTAGCTTATAAAGTGAATAAAGTGCTTCTATGAGAAAAGTTTGGAAATGATGAGTTACTTACTTTGCATGTAGTAAAAGCCTGATCTTCTTTCTTTTATTTAACAATATGACGTAACCACACATGGAGGAATTACCAAAATTTGCAGTTTCCTGCAAATCTGTCCTGATAATAATAGTGATTTAGGATAAGGCAAAACACAGTTTGGAAGATTTTTTAAAAATGTACTCGCTCATTATTTAAGTTTCGTCCATTCAGAACAACAACAAAAAAAAACAATGACATAGTGTAGCTATAACTTGATATGCTATATCTTTAAAATGAAATGCACATGCCACAAGGCGCTAAAGAAATAGTGAGACGCAACACTACAGCCAAAGACGTCCACCTGACAGATTCTTACACAACAACTATTTAAAATCAGCACAGATGGAACCAAAGAACAGGCTGTGATTCTGTTACATGGACAACTATATTGTGCAATATATAACAACGTATACGTTAATCATGCAAATAAGTTATGAATTGAAAATGTATTTATATTCTGACCCAATTCAGAGGGTGGTTGTAAGAAACAGAAGGAACAGGAGTGAAGAAACACACTATGTGAGAGCATCAGTGGCAGCAAGCCTACTAGACGCCCACTTTCTTTTCCTTTCCTCTCCCACACACACTCTGTTCCTGTGACGTCCACTCAAATCCCCCCACACGTCTGCGTGGGTGTCTGCTCCCCCATTCATCCGCACTCCTCCGCTTCACACTGTTCTCATCCCCGCCACATCCTCCTCTCCAGCCTCTCAATGGTTTCTACGGCCAAAAGTGCAACACGCTTTGGGCTCCGAGTTGGAAGAGGGAAGCACACCATGTTTGGTGGCATGAATGTACTATTTGTTTGATTTCCTGAATAAAATGTTTACACTCTCTAAAGTCAGAGATTTTGTTGTATAAGCTACGTTATTTCATCCCATTTCATGTTTGCATCGGGTTGCGATAACAAGAATTTTGGATCCAGAGGTGCTTCCATCTTTCATCAGCTGCTTGTGTCCTAATGTTACCTCAAGCTGATGTACCAGGCTTCAATTTCAATTGGATGGTTTCCAAGAGTTACAGCCTTTTCCGAAGCTCACTCATAATCCTATCAAAACACGCATCATAATTTCCATGGAGACCAGCTTGTTTCTCGGGACAATGTCTCCTGTGGTATTATGGTCACACAATGTTGAGGATTATTGCACCATCATTCATTAATAGCTGGAATTAATTTTACGATGTTGAGGTCGGACCAATACACCACATATGGCCTTTTTTGCCCATTATCAAGACAAGGCGCACACTGTAACTGATAATAATGAGAACTTTCCACTGACTTGACATTAATGCTGCTTTTACATGCTATGAAAATGATCCAACTACCGCCCTTCTGAAATCTAATTACTGGCATGTCATGTTTAAGTGCTTTATTCTAGCATATTTCTCAGGGAAATCCTAATTTGATACAGAGTCACTGAAACAGTCTAGCAATAGAAGACAAAATCTTGTTATTTACAGTCACATTCCATAAAGAAAAATAAAATGTGCAGAAGATAGCCATAAGCCATGCTTGCAGACTCTATTCAGCTATTTAGCTAGCTTGCAGATAATAATGGATATGTATTTATTAATGACATGTATTTGTGTTAAACAGTCACACTTTAGATTAGGGTCGAATTATCACAATTTACTAACAATTAACTATGACCTTTTCCTCAATAAACTCCTAATTTCTGCTTATTAATGGTTAGTAAGGCAGTTGTTAAATTTAGGTATTGGGTAGGATTAAGGGATGTAGAATATTGTCATGTAGCATATTGTCATGAATATTGTCACACATGCATATGTGCTTTATAAGTACTAATAAATAGCCGATATCCTAGTAATATGCATGCTAATAAGCAACTACTGTAGTTAACAGTGAGAATTGGACCCTAAACTAGTGTTACCCATAAAACCTGTTATAAGTAAACATATATGACCAAAGTGACAAATGCTAACAAGGTAGGTGTACTTGGAAAAATAGATAAAACCTACCATTCAAACGCCTTAACCAAGATGAAAGTTAATATCTTCTCCCAAATCAAAATATCTTAGTTTCTGAGTTGTAATTACAACTTCAGGTGGGGGAGTTCATGTGCAACTTCTGTATTTACAATAATTCCAATGTGAAGCAGCATAAAGCACATGAATATTTAAGTTCAATTCACCGTGTGTTTGCTGTTTCTTTCTAACTATTTATGAAATTTATTTCTGAGTGAGAATTGTCAACACATTTTTTTTTCAGTGCATGCAAACACTCAGAAGGAGAGAGTTAAAATATTCATAACAATAGACACTGAAGAGGCAAAGATTGGTAATTGCGGTCTCATTAATATGGATGTTGTAATGTCTGTCTGTGTTCCCCCGGTCTTTGTGCTTTTGGTTCAGTCCTGTTCAGTTTTCCCGCTCCTCGTTTGTGTTCATGTATACCACGCCCCCTTGTTATCTTGTTTAGCTTGTTTGGCCTTGTATTTAAGCCCTGTGTTTCAGTCCAGTCTTTGTGAGTTCTTAATAATGTTGTTGTTGTACCTTGATGTTGGTGGTTCTGTTCCTTAGTCTTGTGCCCTAGCCAGTGTCTTTATGTAGTTTGAGTTTATTAAATAAAGTGTGCTGCAATTGGATCCTGCTTCCTCCTTGCTTCCACCTCACCGTGACAGAAGAACTCACCGCCAATGGATCCAGCAGTTGTTAGCAACCAGGTACTAAGAAGATTTCTAGCCTCTATGTTTCAGGATGGCCAGCGGATCGAGAAGTATGTGAGGGACTTTTTGAACTGCTGCCATCTGGGATCGCTGAATGACATTGAGCTCATGGACCTGTTCTGGAGCGGGCTGGATGCGGATATCGCGCAACTGATGCCGGATGATTATACCGGTTGGACCCTAGAGGGATATATTGACCTGGCCCTTTACTTGGGGGGTTCGGCATCTACGGTGGGCTTGGCTGATGAAGCACCCTGCCAGTTCACAGTATCCCTGGAGCCTATCCACGTCCCGCCTGTCCAGCCAGAGACCGTCCAGCCAGAGACCGTCCAGCCAGAGACCGTCCAGCCAGAGACCGTCCAGCCAGAGACCGTCCAGCCAGAGACCGTCCAGCCAGAGACCGTCCAGCCAGAGACCGTCCAGCCAGAGACCGTCCAGCCAGAGACCGTCCAGCCAGAGACCGTTCTCGTCACGTCTTCCCAGTCAGAGACTGATCACGCCACGCATGCGCCGCCTGAGCCCTCAGTGACCGCAACACTGGCCATTATGGCCACAGCCATGTGGTGTGTGTGGGCTACGCACACATTTGAGCCGGAGCCCGCTGATCCTGCGCCAGAGCCCGCTGATCCTGCGCCAGAGCCCGCTGATCCTGCGCCAGAGCCCGCAGATCCTGCGCCAAAGCCCGCTGATCCTGCACCAGAGCCCGCTGATCCTGCGCCAGTCCTGTTCAGCCCAGAGTTTCCTTCACCGCTGGTCCTGCCCAGCCTAAAGCCCTCTTCACCGCTGGTTCTGCCTCTTTCTCCTGAGCCGGTGCCTTCTCCAGGCTACGACCCCGTAGCTACCCCCAATAATTTTTTGGGGGGGGGCAGTAGGCCACCACCATGGCCACCCGAAGGGTCTTCACCGCCGTGGCCGCCCGAAGGGTCTTCACCGCCGTGGCCGCCCGAAAGGTCTTCACCGCCGTGGCCGCCCGAAGGGTCTTCACCGCCGTGGCCGCCCGAGGGGTCTTCACCGCCGTGGCCGCCCGAAAGGTCTTCACCGCCGTGGCCGCCCGAAGGGTCTTCACCGCCGTGGCCGCCCGAGGGGTCTTCACCGCCGTGGCCGCCCGAAGGGTCTTCACCGCCGTGGCCGCCCGAGGGGTCTTCACCGCCGTGGCCGCCCGAAGGGTCTTCACCGCCGTGGCCGCCCGAAGGGTCTTCACCGCCGTGGCCGCCCGAGGGGTCTTCACCGCCGTGGCCGCCCGAGGGGTCTTCACCGCCCTGGACGCCCGAGGGGTCTTCACCGCCGTGGCCGCCCGAGGGGTCTGCTCCGCCCAGGACGCCCGAGGGTCCGACAGCTCCGCCCTGGACGCCCGAGGGTCCGACAGCTCCGCCCTGGACGCCCGAGGGTCCGACAGCTCCGCCCTGGACGCCCGAGGGTCCGACAGCTTCGCCCTGGATGCCCGAGGGTCCACAGCCTGCTCCGCCCTGGTCACGCCCTCAGCCTGCTCCGCCGTGGCCTCGCCCTCAGCCTGCTCCGTCGTGGACACGCCCACAGCCTGCTCCGCCCTGGTCACGCCCTCAGCCTGCTCCGCCGTGGCCTCGCCCTCAGCCTGCTCCGTCGTGGACACGCCCACAGCCTGCTCCGCCCTAGCAGTCTGTTCGTCCAGCTCCGCCCATGTTCCATGGCCCAGGTCCGCCATCGCAAGACCCCGGTCCCGTTCCCTGCACGGACCTGGCCCGCCATCCCTCCCCCGGGACCGCCTCCGCTCCACCACCCTCCCGAACTATGTCTCTAGTTTTGATGGGCGTCGGGAGCCGCCCGTAGAGGGGGGGCTATGTTGTAATGTCTGTCTGTGTTCCCCCGGTCTTTGTGCTTTTGGTTCAGTCCTGTTCAGTTTTCCCGCTCCTCATTTGTGTTCATGTATACCACGCCCCCTTGTTATCTTGTTTAGCTTGTTTGGCCTTGTATTTAAGCCCTGTGTTTCAGTCCAGTCTTTGTGAGTTCTTAATAATGTTGTTGTTGTACCTTGATGTTGGTGGTTCTGTTCCTTAGTCTTGTGCCCTAGCCAGTGTCTTTATGTAGTTTGAGTTTATTAAATAAAGTGTGCTGCAATTGGATCCTGCTTCCTCCTTGCTTCCACCTCACCGTGACAATGGATGCCAGAGTCATACCCTTCTATATTTATGTCTTCAGTGGATAACAAACAGTGCGTGTGGATGGATGGATGTATTTGTTTGTTTGCAGCTGGAATTTATGTGGGTGGACTAACAGTTTTCTTTCAGCTCAGTATGTGACTGTTATGAAGTTATGAAATCCATATGGCTGTTCTCAGGATTGTAAATGCAACACAAATGTTTGTTCGTTAACATTTATTCAATGGTAGCATTTAGTAATTTATTTGTAATAAACACTTAAAGTGGGTTATAAAAAAACTGTTATTTATATGTTAAATCATGTTTTTTAAAACATACACACAGAGTATGATGTCATATTGTGACCATTGCAGTGTGCTTAGGAATTTAAAATTAATTTACCTTCGGTGTTATGTAAAGACAGGGACACACTAAGCCGTCGGTTGGTCATCAGGCAACATTGGGCCGTTTTTGAGCATCGAGTGACTTTTTTCGGTGTGTTCCAAACCTGGTGTTCGTGCACTTGTGCGTGTCGAGGACTGAAGCGCCTTTCAGACAGAACGCGGAATGCAGACTTCCAAAGATACATAACAGCTACAAATGTCTGCACTATGCAAGCACTATAGGGATTCAACCTATTATACTTTATCGACACAAATTGATGTCAAACCGCAAACAGCCATCCACAAATAGTCTATAAATAGGCTGTCTTTGAGTTCACTTGAACAAGGGTTAAATTACTCATCAGGCTACAGAAGAATACCATAATTCCTCCGTTCAATTAGGCCTATGACATCAAGAGTCACGCAGACCTATAACAACCCAGCCACAACACATAATTGGGAATAACATGCCTTACCTTAACACAGAATGGATTCCAAGGGCATCACGTGCAGATCAATGGCCTCCAACGTTTATATTTTTTTCTACGAATCTTTGAGTTAACATGTACTAAACATGATTGGAATTTGCACCGCAGCGCCACCACACCTTGATGCTCATGACAAGAATAGCATGTATAGTTATCTTTATTGAAGGTAATTAGGTTTAAATCGCCATCATGGATGAATGAATGATATTTTTGCTATTTTACACATAATACTCCACGATGATCACATTACACAAAACTGAAATTGCACGTCAAAATAAAGCATTGTCAATATTTTTTGAGACCCCCCTTTATTTTTCACGGATCACGTTTTCAGGGGAGCCCATGTCTTCAGGGGAGCCCATGTTTCTCCTTAAGAGGAGCCGAGCTCCCCCTAGCTCCCCTGTAGTTTGCACCCTGATGCTAGTAGTTGACAGCCGTCTGTAGTCCTTTTAGTGTGTTGAAGAACAGATTTTTCCCCCAAGATGCAGGGACAACACAGTCGGCTTTCATCAGCAGTAGTTCTTTGTCCCTGTCCCAAATGGCACCTTAAACACTCGCAGTCTTCCTACAGAGTCCACAATTTCATGACCTAACGCCGCTTTGACTGTCGGGAAGAAGTCTGCTGTGGAGCTCACTTCAGTATGTATATGTGCAGTGGGTGTAAATGTTTGTAATGAAGGCCCCTAATACACTCTTACTTGAAATTTGTGAAAACACAATTCATAATGAAGCACTGATCCACATTGCATTCTCGGCGTTGAAGGGGTGCTATTGTGGGAAGGTCAATGTGATTTTGCCAAGCAAGACATGTTCCTAGATCACCATATATTTGTTGATCCTGGAACAACAATCCTCCCTGAAAAGGTAGTATTAACCCTATCTCTACCCCTAAACCTAGCCTTACCCATAACTTATCCCTAAAATCAGAGGAAAATGACACTAAGCACCTACCACCTGGTTGTAATCCTAAACTTGACGTAAACTGTAAATTTGTCTCTCAAATCTGATTGGTTGATTGAAATGTTGTTCCAGGATCCACAAAGATGTTGATCCAGGAACATGTTGTACTTAGTGACCTAGAAATGAATCCTAAAATGTTTTAGTTAATTTCCAGGTTTAAACTGGATTTTGAATCCCAGATTTCCAATGTGGCTTTGAACTTTTGGTCAACTAACCCACGGCTCTTTGTTTGGAGGCTCATAAGAAGGGAAATTTTGACCATCTTCACTGTCTGCTAGTTTCGGTAACTCTCTGCTCCTCTCTGTTCCTCCTCCCTTGTGGTAATAGATAATATCTTCTATTCATAACAACTCAAAGACGAGCAGGTTATTGTTATGATATTGGAATGTAACCACTGAAAACTTATGACACATTACACCTGGGCCAAAAGCCCCACCCTGCCCTGAAACCTGTTTACTTAACTGTGTGTGCATGTTTGCATGCGTGTAAATCTAAACCATACCTTCTCTTGCCACACCTTGCTTCATTCCTATCTAGAGAGCAATAAATCGACAGTACCTTGCTGAAATCAAAGATCAGGGTAATTTGTTTTCTTTCCCATGCTTTCATATGATTATTTACATCATAGCAGACCTTTTTACGCAATCAGTTTAAACAATACAGCACGCTGTGGATAAATTATGTTTTATTAACAAAGTTCAGGAGGAGCACCCACAGATCATTAACAAGAGTGCAGAGCACTCAGCAATCAATGATAAGATTGATAAGAGGTATACTGTATATACTAAGCACTCTCACCTCAATTCATTGACAGTTTAGCAGCATCTTGGCTCGCCGTTTTGTTACCATGTCGCAACACCAAAGTTCTTCATCTGACGAGGAAGCGAACATCCCCAGGGATCCGCAGTTGCATTTCGCCAGTCCCAGGATCCTTCCTCCTATGCCGGACATCGCATCTGAGCTCCAGGCTTCTTCGCGTGGCCGCACACCTGCCCGAACAGCCCTGCGCTCGCCAAGACGTCAAGGCCAGTCTTCACCGCCCCCCGGCAAGACTTTCATCTTCCTCCCCGGCCTCCTCCTACCACTCGGCCGTCCCGACGATCCCACTTATCGGGAAATGGACCGTAGCAGGATTGAGGCAAGTGCTGGGTAATTCAGACGTACAGGCTTCGCAGGAAATGAACAAAGCGGAACTGTATGATCTGTACATCACCTTACAGTCAGCCAGTCTCTCTCCAAATTCCACACCAACTCCCAAGATGGCTCACAGGCAGAGCAAACCCCGCAGGGTCCAAAAGCCGCCTTCCCAGACACCACCGTCGTCCTCCCGCACAAGATCCGGCTCGCTTCGCTTATCGAGCCACAACAACAGGCCTTCAGTGAGCCTGGACCGCACCCCAGATTTCGCCACGGCAGGTCCACTCCCACCTCTCGACGAGGCACAGCCCTTCACCACGGCTTTTGCGGCTGAAGCGCCGCATGCAGCCGGGCCCAGCGGCCTCCCCACATCCTCTCAGTTTTATAGTCCCGCTGTTTATAACCCTTTTTCTTTTCAGTGGCCTCCAGCCCCAGTCGTAGACACTAGCGCAGGGCAATCGCTGCTAGCAACACAGGCCTATCCATTTCACCAGCCGGACAGGTTACAACAGGTTGCAACCCCGCCCACATCTAGTGGCCTGCAGCTCCAGTAGCTCAAACAAGCGCAAGCATGCCTCCGCTTGCAGCACAAGCCCACACTTCATACTACCATCCTTCATTTTGCTTCCTATCCTCCAACTAACTTTCCATTCCAAGCCACAGCAGGTAATCCAAGCATGAGGCCACCGCCGACATTTGCAGCCCCGGTTTATACCCTTCCTAGCTCTCTCATTCTAACTAAACCACAACATTCTCTCTTCACAGCAACACCGATGCCCGTAACATCGAACGCAGTCGCCATGGTACCACCACCAGTGTCTCAAAGCATCTGCGCTCAGATCCTCTCAGGTGCGGATGTTGACCTTTCTTTTCTTCTCTCTCTGCTACCCGCAGCCGAACCAGACCGCCAAATGATTGTGGTGATTTCTCTGTGACCCTGAAAAACACATACACACACTCATCCCGCGTTCTTTCACTTTCCGAATTTTCAATTGCCTTTTCCTCGTTTCACTAAAATTATCTGTTCAGCTTTCCCCCACAGGCGGTGCGAACTGAATGATTATCTAGCAATCATAGCCGAGCTCGCGCTGTCCTATGGGGGAGGGCACTTCTACACGTACCATAAACTTTTTTCAGCTAGATGTGCCGTGCGAGTCGCACAGTGGAACCAGTGCACATACTGGGGCACACTCGACCCAGATCTCCACAGCAGGGTGTTTTTAGGCTGCAAAAACATTTATTGCGCGGTATGCAGGTCAGTGACGCACTCAACTGCACCATGCCCGCAGGTTAACCCTTCCTCTCTTCCCTGCCCGGGAACAAGCACAGCTAAATCCACCAGCTACATGCCTCGTGTAGCAACCACCAGCGCAAACAAGGACTTCGAAAGGAAAGTCTCTACTTTCGACGAAAGCAGACAGACCTGTAATAATTTGAATTCGGGTAAATGTAACAGATCGCGCTTCCGGTTCATGCACATCTGTAGCTTCTGTGGCAGTGCTCATGCCTGCATTGTATGTCCAGTGTATAAATCCGTGAATAAAAAAATCTAAAAATTATTTGGCGACTCCCGTAAATATTTTGCGCATGCACTTCGAACTAGCTAATCACCCGGATGCTGAATTTACTCGTTATCTGCTGTCAGGCCTAAAAAATGGCTTTAAACCCGGCCTAGAATGCCCACTCTCCCAAAACATCATATGTAATAATCTTCAATCCACCCTCATAGAACCTGAAGTTGTAGACAATCTGATTAAAAAAGAAGTCGAGTCAGGCTTCATGATCAGCCCCACTGCAGTGGCTACAAGAAAATTCTTAGGTAAAAAACGCCTAATAATCGACCTGTCTGCCCCGCACAATTCTCCGTTCCCAAGCATAAACAGCTTGATCCCTCTCGATGAATTTTCACTTAAATACCACGACATAGATCAGGTAATCGACATGATCAAAATCGCAGGTTGGGGCGCTTGGCTTGCCAAAATTGACATTACATCTGCTTTCAAAGTAATGCCTATCCATCCAGATTCATGGCACCTATTCGGAGTTCACTGGCTCGGGAAATTTTGTTTTTCAGTGAGTCTAACTTTCGGATGCAAAAGCAGCCCAAAAATATTCGACATGCTATCAGAAGCTGTTTGCTGGATTTTGTCGAACAACTACACTATTCTGTAACACCTGCTTTGCAAAATTTGTAATAAACCAGATCACTGGGCCGATCAGAAGACACAGGGGTCGAGGGAGACAAAGGTACACACACATAAACTTTTCCAAGCACACCTTTATGTAATTTGGAAAAGTAAATGATGAATGGAATCTGGTAAATAAACAATAAAACAACTGAATAAGGGTTTGAAGATGAATTCTCCTTAGAGAAAGCAATTATACACAATTCAATTTCGTATTAAATTCAATTACCAATTAAAACAATTCCCCAAAGTAAATCCAACCGTATCAACTAAAGATGAGTAGGCTATCAAAATGTAACCCTTCAATTTCCCTTCTCTTTTAGTTAATTTGGGTTTAGTTCTGAGTTTGCTTATTAATTAAAATTTTACTCACTGGCTTTTGACCCAATTTAGTTCACCTAATTGACTAGTATCTTTAATTATATTCTTAGGTTTTGAATATACACCTTTAGTTTTGTTAGAAATTTTCCTTTCTTCAACCAAAATATCAATTACAATTCACCAACGAAATGTAAATTAACCCAATGAATGTACAAAACCTTTCTTCACCACATTAATAATGAAAGAAAAGAAAAGAAAAATATTCAGAACAGGTAAATATCTTATCAGATCAATAATTACTTTCAGTTCACAGATTTTAGTTCAAACAATAACAAAAAATAACGTCTCGCTTTCCTTCTTGCTCTTAGAACTGTCCCAGTCCAAAGAGAACCAAATACCTCAATCCTTTAGTTCAACAGAGAACAAAATCCTCCAGATGAAGGAACTGTGGAAACGACGCGAATCCAAAAGGAAAGTGAGAAGCAGATCCAAGTTCGGTTTGTTTACGGGTGGCTCGCCATCTTCTTCCTTAACTGGTCATGCGACTCGATGCATCCGCACCAAAGAACGAAGTCCACAGTATAGAACAAATACATGCAAAAAAACTGGCCTGCACACAACAGGGCAATATCCTTAGTGATTTCACTTTACATTAGCATCATTTAGCACATTTCTAAACGACAATATACATTGTAATCACACTCCACACATAGTGAAAAATACGGTTTCTTTTCTGTTTAGACTCACATTAGTATTGTACATAAACACAGTTAACCACCTTAATCAGAATAAACATTTAACTCACCGATTCCTCTATTAATTAACTGTTCTTGAATGTGCTTATCTTCCAGGTTTCATCGAATAAACCACGATGAGCTGCTTCATTAGCGTTAGCTTAATCTCCAACATCAGCTTCAACCGGACTTCACGCACGGTAAGTATCCAAACAAAGTTTCTCAATCGATGTAATTATAACTTAAACTTATTCTCAAATGAAAACTCTAAGACTTCTTGTAAATATTTCACAATTAATCTTCTAAAACACTTTCTCCTCTCGGTGTTCTATTTCTGTCTCTTTTCTCTAGATCTGCGTTTCTGTATTCCCATCTGCGTTGCTCACAGGAGGCGGAGTTAAAGCTGCGGCCTATTTCCCTGATTGGAGGCCTACCATCTGCAGTGCTATTCCCAATTCTCATTAGTTGAGATTTGCTGCAATAATTTAAATATCACTATATGAATAATAAAATGTATAATTTACATATTATAATAAACTATTACACTTTCACAAAGTTTTATTCTATTTACTGTTCAGTCACATACATATTTAGTTAAATATGTAATTATAATGATTTAATGGTTAAATATTTTGGACAAATTAACTTGAGCAAAGACTGCAAATATGCTAATTTGAGTCTGGGTTACACCCTCCCCTCTTAGAACTATGCAAGTCCCTTTGCATATCACCAATGGGTGCATTTCCCCGAGTTAGGAGATGTCCTATTTGAGAGGAATCTTGCAGGGACTCTGAGAGAGCAACATTCAGACCTTGAAGGAGGGATTGAACTATGGTCACAAGGGGATTTCCCAGTTCAGGGTAAGTCAGAATTTTGGGTCTATCTCTATGTCGGGCAGACCTTCTCAGTTCAATCTCATCCTTCTCCGCATCATTTGCTGCTTCTTCATCAGTTAGCTTTTTTCCAGTCGAACTGGATTCCAGGATGGATGATTCTCCATTATGATTCGGATCCTGTAGCTCCAAGCTAGGTGAATGACTCATATCAGCATCCTTTTTTCTTTCAGGTTGGACCTTAGGATTTCCAGGTAAGTCAGCTTTAGGATTCACAGGTTCACTCACAGGTAATTCATCAATGACCTGAAATTCCCTTTCAGGTAGTTCACTTTGAACTCCTTGATTGATCTCTAAGCTTGCTTCAAGTGATGGAATTTCAGCACATTCCTTGTTTGGGTGAGTCACTCCAGAAGTGTGAACCACAAAAGACTCATTCACAATATCAAGTTGAGGCATTGAACAATATTCTTCCTCTTCCTCAGAATTGAAGTTTTCCTCTGTTTCCTCAGAATTTCTGCAAGCTGTCTTACTGCGAGTTTTGCGCTTGGGAACTGAACTCTGGGACTCACATTCCCGCATTTCAGATGACAGAGTTCCACAAGGAAGTAGCAAATCCCGATGTAATGTCCGGATGGGTCCTGTTTGTGTCTCAGGGCATACTTTATACACTGGCAAATCCCCATGTTGGTCTATGACTACATAGACTACTCCTTCCCATTTGTCAGCGAGTTTGCTCTTTCCCCTGAGTCGGACACTCCTGACCAAAACTCGGTCTCCCTTGTGCAATGTTGATGCTCTCACAGATTTGTCATAGCGAGTCTTGTTCCTTTCAGCCATTTTCTGGGAATTTTCACTCGCAATACGGAAACTCTCTTCAAGATGTGACTTGAGATTCTTTACATACTGTGAATGCGTTACTTCTCCTTTACTCTTCAAGGGTAACCCGAAAGCCAGATCTACAGGAAGTCTAGGTTGCCGCCCGAACATCAACTCGTAAGGACTGAACCCTGTGGTCTCATTGCGAGTACAATTGTAAGCATGAACAAGGGGTTTTACATACTCTTTCCAGTAGCTTTTCTTCTTGTTCTCCAGAGTTCCAAGCATACTTAGCAATGTCCTATTGAACCTCTCAACTGGGTTTCCTCTCGGGTGGTATGGTGTTGTCCTGACCTTTCGCACTCCAGCTATTTCACACAACTCTTTGATTAGATGTGATTCAAAGTCAGGGCCTTGGTCACTGTGAAGGCGCTCGGGATATCCATAATGGCAAATGAACTGCTCCCATAAACACTTTGCAACAGTTTTGGCCTTTTGGTTAGGAGTGGGAATAGCTAGGGCATATTTGGTAAAATGGTCAGTAATTACCAACACATCCTTGGTGTTGCTATGATCAGGCTCTAGACTTAGAAAATCCATGCACACTAGTTGCAAAGGACGAGTGGTGGAGATATTTACAAGAGGTGCAGTTTTTCCAGGTAAGGCTTTCCTTCGTATGCACCGACCACATGTCCTAACTTTGTGCTCAACGTCTGAAGCCATCTTGGGCCAATAGAACCTATTTCGAACTAGGTCTAGGGTACGATCTACACCCATATGCCCAAGATCATCATGCAGAGATTTAAGAACATCTAGATGGAACTTTTCAGGCAAGACAAGCTGGTGCATTATTTTCCCAGCGACGTTTCTTCTTCTGTATAAGATTCCATCCTGTAATTCGAGACGGTCTTTCTCCCTGAGGAGGTAAGGCAATCTGGGAAGAGCATTCCTTACGGTACTCGAAGGGGATTCTCCAGTTTGAAGTTGTGCAATAACCTCTCGGATGCAAGGATCGGCTAACTGAGCACTTTGAAATTCAGACAGGGTAAGATGAGGAATGAGTGGTAGTCCTCCACAGTTATCCTCTTGCGCATAAGCATCAGGTACAGCGGTTTCCTGCATTGCCAAAGAACTGACAAATGCAGCAGGGAACTCATTCGGACACTCTGGCCATTGGATAAGACGACTTTCACAGATGGCTTTTACCACATCATCACTAAGTTCATGCTCACTAGAGTTACTGGTAAGCTGTTCAGTGAAATTACGAATGCGGTTTTGTTCCTTCAGAGAAACCTCATCAGTCGGAAGTTTCTCGTTGGGTCGACGAGACAACCCATCGGCATCCATATTCTGCTTTCCGGATCTATACTGCAGTGTGAAATCGTAAGTTGAAAGTGCAGCCAACCACCTATACCCAGTTGCATCAAGTTTAGCAGTAGAGAGAACATAGGTGAGAGGGTTGCTGTCTGTCACCACTGTGAAAGTGCCTCCATAAAGGTAATCGTGGAACTTTTCTACCACTGCCCACTTAAGTGCCAGGAATTCTAATTTATGGGCAGGGTACTTGGACTCACTACTCGAAAGCCCCCGGCTCGCATAGGCAACTACTCTAACCTGCCCATCCTGCTCCTGATACAAAGCAGCTCCCAGGCCTGACGTGCTTGCATCAGTATGCAGGATGTATGGTAACCTGGGGTTTGCAAAAGCCAGTACCGGTGCAGATGTGAGCTCTTCGATGATTAATTCAAATGCATCCTGACAAGCGGTTGTCCACCTGCCATTAAAGAGATCTTTAGGGTTCCGGTATTGGGCATTACTCACTGACTTGAAATTCCGTCGAGTAGGAGGGTACCCTGAAGTTAACTCATTTAGAGGCTTCATTTTCCTGGAGAAGTTTTTGATAAAACGTCTGTAATACCCCACAAATCCAAGAAAAGAACGAAGCTCTTTCAAATTCTTAGGAACCGGCCAGGTTTTAACAGCTGCTACTTTGTCGGGATCAGTTTTCACTCCTTGGTCTGACACTATATGGCCGAGGTATTTAACCGAAGTTTGTGCAAAAACACATTTCTCTGGAGCAAGCTTGAGACCATACTCTTTAAGTCTATTTAGAACTCTAGTCAGCCGTTCCTCATGTTCTTCCAAATCCTTGGAGAAGATGATTAAGTCATCTATGAACACCAGAACCTCACGAAGGTTTATGTCTGCCATACACTTCTCCATGATACGCTGGAAGGTGCTTGGGGCATTAGTGACTCCTTGTGGCATACGATTAAACTCATAAAACCCTAGTGGACACACGAAAGCTGTTTTTGCCTTATCAGATTCTTCAACTTCAATCTGATAATAACCAGATTTTAGGTCAAGTACTGAGAACCACTTAGACCCCGTTAAGGCCATGAACGTGTCTTCCAGTTTGGGGAGCGCATACGCGTCCTTGATGGTTTTTTGATTTAATTTCCGGTAGTCTATGCATAGTCGAATGTCGCCACTTTTCTTTCTGACTACAACAATGGGAGACGAGTAAGGAGATTGAGATTCTCGTATGATTCCCACATTGAGTAATTCCTGAAGGTGTTTCTTCACGGCTTCGAGATCCTCCGGATGTATGGGCCTCGCCCGATGTTTGAAAGGCGTTTCATCAACAAGATTGATCCGATGCTTGACCTTATTGGTGCACCCAAAATCTTGGGGATGCAAAGAAAATACTTCAGGCATCTCCTGTAACCGCTTTGTAAATCTGGTTTTCCATTCGGGCGGAATGGGTGAATCACCAAAATTGAACTCGAGAACAGATTCTGGAGTGGCCTCTTGTACATTCCCATGGTCTGGCTGTTCAGAGCACACAGACTGGACCGCCTTCAATTCAGCCACCACACATCTAGGAGGAATTGTGATGTCGTGTGTGGTAGGATTTGCAACTACAACGGGCACGTGACAATGTCTGTTGTCTCCAAGTGTGACCATACATGTCTTGACGATCAGACCACAAGGTAAGGGAGAACAAGACGGATGTTCAACAATTGCCCACTTGTCTAAATGTGAACTAGCAACAGAGGCTGCTCCACAGAGAACTGCACTTTGGCTGGCTGGAATCACCTGTGATTGGTTCTCAGATAGCCGCACTAATCCAACATTTCCTTCGACATTCTGCGTCCTGCGCAACTCCAAAATCTTAAGCACTTGCTTATATCCATAAGTGGGAGAAAAGTATCGAGTCTCTTGCTGTGAAAAGTTCTGATACAGGTTGTCCAGAGTGTTCGTGCCAATCAACACTAAAGGCTGAGAAGTGGAGGGAAGATCAGGGACAATCAGGGCTAAAGTAAATACCTCTGTGTCAACTCCCACAAAGTCCTTTGGGAAAATGATGGTCAGCTCAACGTAACCGAGGTAAGGAACATTTTGGCCATTCGCTCCCTCAACTTCCAAAAGATCATTTAAGGAATGAATTGACTGATTGTACAAATTCTCATTGTAGAAGGATTTTGTGATGGTAGTGACCTGTGAACCCGTGTCAAGTAAGCAATTACACATCACACCTGCAACATTTACTTGTGCAGTGCATTTTGCTCCAATTAACCCCTTGGGTAAAACAGGTTGTCGTGGTTTTACTTGTGCTTGGGCTGACAGCGCCCTAAAAGACTTGGGACAACTTGACTCAATCCCAGTTCCCATTCGTCCCGCAACGGAAACTGCAGTCAGTTTAACTGAGGTTTAGCACTGCCATTCCGTAAGTCCCATTCACGCTGTCTCTTTGCAAGTTCATTCCGCTTCTCTGACACCAAGGCTGGATTCGGGTCATTGGAACAAGAACTGACAATGTGCCCATCCTCTCCACACCTAAAGCAATAGCCTGGCTTTGGTCTAGCTGTCTGGGACGTGTCTGGAACTTTAGTTCTTCCTTTAGGACTGATGGCACTCTGCTTACTTGAGGACCTAACCATGTTCGACTTGGGGTTTGGTTTGTCTTTAGACTGCTTCGAAGTTAATGATGCAAGCTGATTTTGGAGTTCTGCTATCTGACTTGCCAACTGAGCAGTAACAGAATTAAATTGAGTCACATCATCTCTAGTGGTTGTTTGAGACTGCATCACGGCACGCTGCTTAACACTTCCCAGGTGTTGTTTCATTCGCACACTTTTGGAAGCATGCTTGCTCTCCTCAGTTCGTAATAAAGTCATTAGCTCTGCAAAGGATGGGGGTGAATGTTTTTTCTGCTCTAGTTGCAACTCTAGAATTAAGGAATTTTCCCAACATCCTCTGCAAAACTGCTTAAGTAGATGCTTGTCAACCTCTGAGCCAAGGACTCCACCACGGCGCATAGTGGTCTGTAACGCAACATGCAATCGTTGCAAGTAAGCGGATGGGTTTTCTCCTGGGTTCTGGAATATATTCAGGAACTTGGCGAATAACTCATCACCATCCTCAATGGGCGCAAAAGCAGAATCAAGAAGCTGAATGTAAGTTGAAGGTGATGCTGACGGGCCAACAGATTTTACTATGTCTGCTGCCGGGGAAAGAAGGCTCTCACAGATTCTGCGCACTCTGTGGAAATCGGAGACTGTTGGATCTTGGAAAAGTAGTTCAGCGCTAGTGCGCCAAGTTTCATAATCAACCTCGTTGGATGGATGGGGAGTTCGCCCAGAGAAAACACGGAGTCGTAACGGTGAGTTTCCAGGTATGGCTAAGTCACGGGTGCGTACAAGATGCTCCACTACAACTTTCTGCACACTAGGTGGGTTTAAATCACTGACGGTGATCGATGGGGATTCTGGGCTTGTGGCTGACACTTGTGGAACAGAGTGATGTCGTGCAACATTTATTGGTGTCTGAGACGGCTTAAAAGAGAACTCAGTCAAGGATGGTTCTGCTGAATGAGCAGGTAAGGTATCACCATCAGAAGGAACAAGCACAGGACATGGGTTTGGCACCACGCTCTCTTGGATATGAGCCAACATGCCCTTCAAGACATCCTCAAAATTCTCTCCACTGCGACTTGCCAGCTCTTTCAGCTCATTGATGTAAGTTTGGGTTGTGTTTCGTCCCAGCCTCTCAACATAGAAATTTGATAAAGCTGTCACATGGAAAGAGACATCAGGATTATTCTTTGCTTGCTGAGTATATGGTAGCATTGGCTGGAGGTTTTGCACTGCTAGCCCAGAGTTGAACTCAACTATCACAGACCTCTTTGACTCTAAGCTGGGATCACTTATTGGGAGGATTCGGTTAATTGACCCGTACTGTTTCACAAAGTCCAATATTTCCTCATCTACTTCAGTCTCAGTTAGGCCACTAATTAGGACTGCATTTGGGACTTTTACACCCTTTTCCTCTATAACCTCCATCTCTTTGAGCTTTTTTTCAGTTTGGTTGATCTCTACACTTATGTCTATGTCTTTAGTTATTTTTTCCGAGGGGAACTCTAGAATTGAAAGTATTGGTTAATGTGTGTGTTTCTCTTTGTCTCCTGGCTGGCTCGCCATAAATATATGTAACACCTGCTTTGCAAAATTTGTAATAAACCAGATCACTGGGCCGATCAGAAGACACAGGGGTCGAGGGAGACAAAGGTACACACACATAAACTTTTCCAAGCACACCTTTATGTAATTTGGAAAAGTAAATGATGAATGGAATCTGGTAAATAAACAATAAAACAACTGAATAAGGGTTTGAAGATGAATTCTCCTTAGAGAAAGCAATTATACACAATTCAATTTCGTATTAAATTCAATTACCAATTAAAACAATTCCCCAAAGTAAATCCAACCGTATCAACTAAAGATGAGTAGGCTATCAAAATGTAACCCTTCAATTTCCCTTCTCTTTTAGTTAATTTGGGTTTAGTTCTGAGTTTGCTTATTAATTAAAATTTTACTCACTGGCTTTTGACCCAATTTAGTTCACCTAATTGACTAGTATCTTTAATTATATTCTTAGGTTTTGAATATACACCTTTAGTTTTGTTAGAAATTTTCCTTTCTTCAACCAAAATATCAATTACAATTCACCAACGAAATGTAAATTAACCCAATGAATGTACAAAACCTTTCTTCACCACATTAATAATGAAAGAAAAGAAAAGAAAAATATTCAGAACAGGTAAATATCTTATCAGATCAATAATTACTTTCAGTTCACAGATTTTAGTTCAAACAATAACAAAAAATAACGTCTCGCTTTCCTTCTTGCTCTTAGAACTGTCCCAGTCCAAAGAGAACCAAATACCTCAATCCTTTAGTTCAACAGAGAACAAAATCCTCCAGATGAAGGAACTGTGGAAACGACGCGAATCCAAAAGGAAAGTGAGAAGCAGATCCAAGTTCGGTTTGTTTACGGGTGGCTCGCCATCTTCTTCCTTAACTGGTCATGCGACTCGATGCATCCGCACCAAAGAACGAAGTCCACAGTATAGAACAAATACATGCAAAAAAACTGGCCTGCACACAACAGGGCAATATCCTTAGTGATTTCACTTTACATTAGCATCATTTAGCACATTTCTAAACGACAATATACATTGTAATCACACTCCACACATAGTGAAAAATACGGTTTCTTTTCTGTTTAGACTCACATTAGTATTGTACATAAACACAGTTAACCACCTTAATCAGAATAAACATTTAACTCACCGATTCCTCTATTAATTAACTGTTCTTGAATGTGCTTATCTTCCAGGTTTCATCGAATAAACCACGATGAGCTGCTTCATTAGCGTTAGCTTAATCTCCAACATCAGCTTCAACCGGACTTCACGCACGGTAAGTATCCAAACAAAGTTTCTCAATCGATGTAATTATAACTTAAACTTATTCTCAAATGAAAACTCTAAGACTTCTTGTAAATATTTCACAATTAATCTTCTAAAACACTTTCTCCTCTCGGTGTTCTATTTCTGTCTCTTTTCTCTAGATCTGCGTTTCTGTATTCCCATCTGCGTTGCTCACAGGAGGCGGAGTTAAAGCTGCGGCCTATTTCCCTGATTGGAGGCCTACCATCTGCAGTGCTATTCCCAATTCTCATTAGTTGAGATTTGCTGCAATAATTTAAATATCACTATATGAATAATAAAATGTATAATTTACATATTATAATAAACTATTACACTTTCACAAAGTTTTATTCTATTTACTGTTCAGTCACATACATATTTAGTTAAATATGTAATTATAATGATTTAATGGTTAAATATTTTGGACAAATTAACTTGAGCAAAGACTGCAAATATGCTAATTTGAGTCTGGGTTACAATTCCCCACCTCATTCACCTTCTAGATGATTTTTTTATAATCTCGTCTCCCAATGCCATCCCAGCCACGCACATCCTCACAATCCAAAACGTTTTTTTCTGAGCTTGGAATTTCCATCACACAGGAAAGAACCGGGGCCCCGCAACATCCATCGAGTGGGCCTTTTGGCCTTTTTTAGGCCTTTTGTGTACATAGAAAAAGTCTTAGATCTTTACGTTCAACTCATGAAAAATGGGGGCAAAAACAAAAGTGTTGCGTTTATAATTTTGTTCAGTGTACATACATTAATAGTCATTATCTATTAATGGTGACATATACTCTATTTCTACATGCTATCATTTCATAAAAGAAGGCCTGGCATTAAAAGTACATTTTAGAATCTTCATGGCAACTACATGTCCATACTGTATATGTGTGAACTCGGACTCTGTATGGAGTTTAGAAGAGAAATGTAAATCCCAGAGCCTTTGAAATTTGACCATGCTGTGATTGCCATTGCTTTGTATTACCATCCTTTGAAACACATTTGAATGCCTGGAAAGTCTAGACACCCCTACAATGCTCTTATGTGACCTTGTCAAGCTGCACTTCCCAATGTCCCAGCTGTGACGTGGAACTCTGGAGTTGAAGTCCTATGCAGCAGTGAACCCTTTGACACCCATATCAGATCAGTCTTTCATCCCCACATGTCACCAGCAGTTTGGCAGTGGGATTTTTGGAATGTGTGTGTACCTCTTTATGTATAAAAGAGTAATCCATGATCAGAAAAAAAATAGTTAGGTGTTAACCTGGGGAATGAGCCTTTTTATTTGATTTTGGACTGATCAAAGGTCATACACGCTCCAGTCTGTCACACTGCGGTCACTTCAGAGGTCTGCTGGGACATTTTCATAGATAGAAAAGCACATGCACTGAATGAGAAAACAACATAGTCATTCATCATGGTACTGTAGCTTCAAACAAGGACACACAGTAATCCCCAATGATTTGTGAGTCTTTCTGAGACCAAAAAAAAAAAAGAAATGCTCTACATGGGGCTCATGAATACTTAATCATTTTAATTAATTCAACTGATACCAATGCATTCAGCGTAAGGTGCAATTACCAAGTACACATTTTTCGATCCACACAGTGGGAGACAGTCTTTAAAATTGAGTGTGCAAAAAGAGAAGGTTTAGTTCGTTTGTAACTGAAGGCCATGAACCAATTGGCTGATGACTTCACTGTGTTGAAAAAGGTTAGGGATCTTTTCAGCCTGTTTAATCTGTCACAGACTACTGAGGCAAGGGGTGAGCTTGAGCCAAATCAAATTGTGCTGCATATACAAACATTTACTGCAATATATAACACTCTCCCCCAGTTTCACGGACAAGTCTTAAAGGATTAGTTCACTTCCGAAATTAAAATTTCCTGATAATTTACTCACCCCCATGGCACAAGATGTTCACGTCTTTCTTCAGCCGAAAAAAATAAGGTTTTTGAGGAAAACATTCCAGAATTTTTCTCCATACAGTGGACTCCAATGGTTATCAAAGGATTGGAGGTCTAAGGCCACGTCAACACGAAGCCAGAGCTGTCCCTATCCGATCTTTTTTTTCCTCGTTCTAAAAAAAAAATCCGTAAACACGGCGCCGTCTCAAGAAATATCTGCGTACACACGAAACCACTGAAACCGACTCAAACCGATGTAGTATACATGCCAGACCAGTATGAGGCGCTGTATTTCTGACACAGATACACTAAAAACAGGGAAGAAGACTTGCGCATAAACCTTTTGTGCTGTATACATAACATACAGTATGTAATATTAGGCACAGTAGCTTCTTTTCTTTTTTACCAAGAACTTTTTTGAACAATATGAAAAACCATAAATGGCCTGGTACAAAATAGGGATGAGTCACGATATTCGATTAGTTAGCTAAAGCATAAAGCTTGCCACAAAGAACCGGCAAATAGCACAATCAGTATGAATGTGTCAAATATAGCAAGGAGACATTTTAATTGTTTATTAATAAACTACTGTTTTCTGTGACGATGCTGACTTGCCACCTTCGCAGTAATGTGAAGGTGCATAAAAAGAGAAATGCGCACATCATATGGATTATTAGAGTTGTCTGTTTCTTTTCGTTTTGAATTGTTTTGTTTAAAAGTAGACATTTCAAGCTTAGATATATTTCTGAGTTGCTGTTCATTTATGAGACAAGCTCCAGTTCACGTGCGATGCAAGTTATATCGCATCGGCGCCTCCATGTCCTGATTATAGGCTATTGTCTGCTATATTTGCTTCTTATTTATTAAATCCAGGAAATGGTTGATGAAACATTGAATAAAATTAAGATACAATTTATACAAAATGAAATTCACTTTAAAGAAAGGCTTTATACAAAAAAATAAAATAATGAAGTGGTCAAAATATTCTCGATGGTGAAAGTGGTCTCGATATTGCACATCTTATGATTAGGCTACTCACGCTGTTCACTTTTCATATAATCAACATATATGCAATCAAAAAAAAAAAAAACATAATATTTAAACATAAATATGAAACTAACTTTTCTTTAATGGCTACAACATGTAGGCCTACAGTACAGAGGAATTTAATGTCGGAGCGAACGCCGTGTTACCGGTGAGCATGAGGGGGCAGAGGTGCGTTTTTTGAATAATAATCAAATAATTCCCAGCGATCGTCGAATATTATTTTTGCTTGAAATGCCCATCCCTACAAAATACGAAATGTCTTAATCAGACAAAATACAAGCATCATAGCATAAGAAAGAAATATAAATAAATAAAGAAGTAAAATAAAGAAATAAAAATAGATTAAAGTAGGCCTAAAAAATAAAGAAAGAAATAAGAGGCTCAGTAGCTTCTGAAGAATGAACTCAAGCAAGTAGTCGCAGTTGTTGTTGATGTTAGGCTACTGATTTAGCACGTCTGACTAGTCGACACGTGGGGTGATGACATCATCGTTTCACAAAATATACGGATTGGCCGTACACACGAAGACGCAAGGATTTTCAGATTTCAGATTTATCCACCCTGGGACCCGGTTTCAAAAAATAGCGGTTTCAGTCTCCCAAAACGCCGGATCCGTCTGGAGGAAACGCCGATCCGATAAAAAAATGTGTACGTATACAGCTAAACGCGTCTCCGTGTGGACAGGGCCTAAATTGCTGTTTCAATGCAGCTTCAAAGGGCTCTACACGATCCCAGCCGAGGAATAAGGGTCTTATCTAGCGAAACAATGAGTCATTTTCTAAAAATATATAAATACATTTTAACTACAAATGCTCGCCTTGCACTAGGTCTGCAATGTGCCAAGCATTACATAATCACGTTATAAGGTCACGCATGATGTAGGCGGAAGTACCGACCTAGTGTTTACATAGCAAACATGCAAAAACTAAGTCAAACGACATTTACAAATAATAAATAAAAAAATAAATGAAAGGTAAAACAACAATGTCGCTTGATTTTGAAGTTGGAGAAAATGAGATGGAGTTTTTCGCCCTACACCACCTTTTTGAACACCACGTGACCTTTCAAAGTGCGTGGCACATCGCAGTGCTAGTGCAAGACGAGCATTTGTGGTTAAAAAGTATATATATATATATATATATATATATATATATATGTATATATATATATATATATATATATACTTCAACCTGCTGGACCCCAATGAAGTCCACTATATGTTCCACTATATGGAATGTTTTCCTCAAAAACCTTGATTTATTTTCAACTGAAGAAAGAAAGACATGAACATCTTGGATGACTTGGGGGTGAGTAAATGATCAGGAAATTGTTATTCTGAAGTGAACTAATCCTTTAACCCTAGTCCCAGACTAAAATGCATGTTTGAGCTGTTTTAACTTAAAGCAACTTGCACTGATGGTGCTGGTGTAGTGCTGCCTCCAAAAGCCTTCTTAACTAGCTAAACCAGAAGGGATACCTAGACGAGCCCTGCTTCAACAGATAAATTTGACTGGTTAAAAGTCATGCTAGAGAAGTACCAAACCAGCATGGACATTCATACTGGTCTGTTCAGCAACGTTAGCCAACATTTAAGTTTTAAAGCTTGAATCTTTGCAAAGCAGTGACATTAAACCAAGTTTGACTTGAGGATTGGGAGAGACTTTAAACAACAACATCCTGTCTGCTCTCTGGTTGTGTGAAGCACTTTTTCCAAAAGACGTGTTGTGTTGATGGAGGAACGAGTGGGTTACAGTATCATGTTGAAAGGACATGCATAAGCTCCAAAAGTAATAGTAAATAAAACCTTTCTAACCAGTTTTTGAAAGAAGTCTCTAATGCTCACCAAGGCTGCATTTTCGGTTTAAAACTGTTATATTTTAAAATGTAATTTATTCCAAAAGCTGAATTTACAGCATCATTACTATTACATCATACAGTGTCACATGATCCTTCAGAAATTTCAGATTTTCTCTTTAATGAACATTTCTTATTATTATCAATATTATTTTATGGAAACTGTTTTTTTGTTGTTGTTTTTTCAGGACAGAAAGTTCAAAAGAACAGCCTTTATTTTAAAAATATGTTTTTGTAACAATTAAAGTATTTACTATCACTTTTGATTAATGCATTCTTACTCAATAAAAGTATTGATTAGTTTCAATGTGTGCATATGTATATATTATTTTCAGTTCACTCACCATTGGCAGGTATTGTTTTTGATTCTGAATGTTGGAGCATAGATCTGCAAGATTCCTGTGAATACATCTTTAACCAACCTGGGGTGCGTTTCCCAAAAGCATCGTTGGCCAACTATGATCGCAATTTCCATTGAACTCTATTGGTAACGACGGAACTTGCGACCATAGTTGGCTTTGGGAAACGCACCCCTGATCAACCAGGAACCACTAGAAAACCATGCTGGTCATCCAGCTTCCTCTGCCCACTACAATCCTGGTCCAACAACTTAGGCCCCATCCACACTACTGTGTTTTAGTTTAGAAACGGAGAATTAAAACGAATACGAACCACTAGCGTTTCAGGTGCGTATTAGAACTGATCTCCGTCCACATTAAAACGACTAAAAACGCGGATCACGTCACCATGCACCTACACTGGGCATGCGCATGCCGGTGTAAACAGGAAACAGATCGACTATTCCTCAGATTTCGCTGAGGTTGATAAGTGCTGATCTGGACATTCAAAAGTGTTCGGACCATTCTTCAGGAACTACAACTTCATTGATAAAATTATCCCACCATGTGCTGGTTCTTCCCTGCTTAACCCAAAACCCACGCTCCATGTACGGTCGATACCGTCGCTGCTCATGGGAATTGTCACAGATCGCTCAAATAATAGCTTGCCTCCGGCGCATGTAGGCAGTTATAGGATTGTAAAATGCAGAATTTACTTGCACTAACGTATTTTGTATTGTATGACACCCAAACAGAGAGCCGAGCGTGAGCCTTTGCGTCATCGTTTCTAAAGTCCTCCGTTTTGACCCGTCTACACTCAAACGCCCTCCGGAGATTCAAAACGCAAAACGGGGTCGGCAGCATTTCTAAACTTCTTCGTTTTAGGTCTTCATTTTTGCCGTTTTAGTGTGGACGGGAGGTGCAAACGTAGCAAAAGGTCTCCATTTCTAAACTAAAACGTAGTAGTGTGGATGGGGCCTTAGACCAGCACCAAACTAGCTTAAACCAGCATAAACCAGCATTCTGGTCTTTTCAGCACATGTTCTGGGGGAAGGTTTCTGTTTGGGTATTGCCAACAGCAGAGTTATTTGGCAGACTAAGAGCTGTTTGGCACATGCACATAGAGTGTTCCAATAGCTATGGGAGCAATCTTCCAGCCCTGGAACGGCTCGCTCACGCCGTGCTCAAATACCTTGACTGAACCTGGTAGTACTATAATATGAGCTTCCAGCGATACTCTATTTCTGTGACTTGTGCACCAGCAAGATCCAAGTCCATAACAATAAGTTGGAGAGCAAAAGAAAAAAAAAAGAAAATAATGTTTCATAGATTTAACAGACGGGAAGAATTGGTGAAAGAAGCTTAGATGTTTTATTGGCAGCATTGCATATGGCTAATGCTACACCTGGTAAATAATTCAACACAACCAAATTACCCAGCCATTCCACATTTCACACATGCAGCTATAGAATCACTACATGTCAACAATGAACCAGAGGGTGTGCGACACTAATGTCTGAGCTCTAAATGAAGGCAGCCTTTAAAACGATTTACAGACCTATTCCATGCACTAGCCACAGAGCGCCATGGCTATAAAATGAGAGCATGCTGTAGTGTTATGAGAGCAGGTTGAAAGAAAACTGCCTTGACACTTTTCATGTGCACAACAGTGTGAATGTCCTGTAGGATTTTGCTTTACAAAATCAGGGCACACACACGTGAACACACTGTATCGGGCCTAATAACTGTGATTTGCAGTTGTGGCTAGCACATGCTATGGGTCCATGTGTTCAGAGGGTTACAGAAGGACAAGATCAGACAGTAAAAACTGACCTTGTGTCCACCCACCCCTAGTAACAGAGCTTAAATTAGTAGAGTCATGTATATTTACTTACTCATAAGTTACTTACAACTCTACTACTGAACTTCCAAGCCTACAGCATAGTTGGCAAGTCACCTTTACTTATGTAGCGCTTTATACAATACAGATTTTTTTCATAGCAGCCTTTTCAGTGATAAACGGGAAAATAACAATTCAGTGATGCAAACAGAGTTCAACTCTGCTGTAAAGCAGCTCTAACAAGACAATAGTAAACAGTCATTAATCTGTTGAAATTAGTTAAATGTTGATTAATTTCGGTTCAACAACAGTGTAAAGTGCTTCCATTATGAAATGAGTTCAATTCAGCTATAAACCAGCTCTACAGAAAACTAAGCTAAGCTGAGTTCTAATCAAATAGTGTTAGTGCAGTAAGATCAGTAATGTTGCTGAATATTAACTTAGACAGCCAAGTTTTATGTCAGCGTTGAATTACCCCAATAAATGCACATATTTGACATAAATGAGTATAATTCACTTTCGAATTCCAAACCATGGTGCAGTTATATTATGGTGCAGTTCCTAATAAAATTACTTGCCAACCAAAGCCCTTTTGGTGCCTGCCAAGTGTTTGTTTTGGACCATAGGACATTTTAACACAAATTACACAACTTAAATACTTAAATTCCATTACTGTCAGAAAGGTACATTATAAAGACAGCAGTGTTAAAAATTAAGTTTGCAATTTCGACATGACTAGTTTCACCAAACAAATGGCAAACCCTTGTCTTCAATTGGTCAGGCAAACAAATAACCCTGCCCCAAACACACATTGTAGAGTGCAACATAATTTATTTTAATATTCTCATTATTATTATTATTTTTCATAAGTGTAAAGTCTTACAAACATTTAGAATTATAAGCCATGAACCAAACCAATCAGCAACGAGGTGAATCACAAGATTACAAACTTTGCTTTGAAACAAAAAGTAATTGAAAATCAGACAAAAATACAAAAGTATACACTAATGTGTACTTAACAGCTTTAATGAGGTAAAGAACTACAATCCCATGAAGCATTGAGAGTGAAAATATAACAGATGAATACACATAAAACTATTGATTGAAATGTGTTTATTCTGTATACAGAAGCAATATTTTTTATGTTCATTGCAAAATAGGCATTGATATACAAGCATTTAAGTAGTTTGAGAGCATAATTTGCAGTTCCTCCTGGGAGTGGGTAGGGTTTTTTTTTGTTTTTTGTTCTTTTTTGGCGTAGTTTGCTTGTTTACTGGTGGAGATTATTTTCAGAATCATGGGTAATGTATGTGTTAAACACGATTATTTAACTATAAGTTGAAATAATGTGGATTGATGACTTCAACAAAAGCATGTTTACCAACAATGATCAATCTATTCCTCTATTATGTGGAAAATAAATAGGATATTTACTTCCAGAACATGAATGTTGCACTCTATTGGTTGATAGAGTTTTGAATGTTCCACAATCACACAAAGGCAATTAACCTACAAATGGTTTACTTACATTTTAAAGTAAGTCAGTAAATGAGAAAACATTTGAACACAGAATAACCTACAACAATTGTCATGAGGTAAGAGAGCCAGATAACAGGTGCGGAGAAATAGTATATTTTAATGAGAGAGCTTGCCAGGAGATCGATAAACACAAATATTCTCAATAAGAACTTAGGGCTTCTTGTAGAAGGGTTACATTCAAATAAAGTCTCTGCTTGAAGAAACAACTAATACAGCAATCAGCCTAGTAGACGATAGTTAGATGAGATCTCCGTCAAGTGAGTAGAAGCACAGGCTGAAGGCGCTCAAGGGAGACTTGAGGCAAGCGGCGATTCTCCGGCTCAGATCAACAAGGCTATAACAATCAGCTCTCCGACACGACAGGACAGAAACCGGACAGAAGACAAAATGTTAGATGGAACATAGCATACACACAGTAATGCAATACTCAGGCAAAGACAGGAAGGAAGAGAGGGGAGAAATAGAGACGCTAATCAAGAGAAAAGGATTCAAGTGAAGGGAGGCAAGGGCCCCAACTAGTGAACGAGTAACAGCTGATGAGGATAACGAGGGGGTGTGTGAGATAATGAAAAAAACAGCGTGATGTGAGAGAAATGACCAGGATCATGACAGTGCCCCCCCCTCAACGAGAGCCCCCTGGCGCTCCCGAGGGAGAGAGCTGACGGGACCGAAAGAAATCGTCAAAGAGGGACTGATCTAGGATGTCACGAGAGGGGACCCAACTCCTCTCCTCAGGACCATAACCCTCCCAGTCCACATGGAACTGTTGACCCCGACCCCGGCGGCGAACGTCTAATAGTTTACGGACTGTGTAAACAGGAGTACCCTCGACACGAACAGGAGGAGAAGAGTAGCGCAGAGGGGAACGAATAACCGGTTTAATACATGAAACGTGAAAGACAGGATGGATGCGACGAAGATGATTGGGGAGCTTTAGTTGGACCGTGACAGGACTGATGATCTTAGACACACAAAAAGGTCCAATAAAACGAGGTGCGAGCTTTCGAGAGACAGATTGGAGAGTTTATAACCAGACCCTCTGCCCGCAAATGTATCTAGGGCTCTTGACACGACGACGGTTTGCAGCCCTACGAGTGCGTCTACGGGAATGGCAAAGAGCGGTTCGAACTCTCAACCAGGTGCGCTTA
The DNA here is from genome assembly GCF_051911475.1 of Siphateles boraxobius. NCBI lineage: Eukaryota > Metazoa > Chordata > Actinopteri > Cypriniformes > Leuciscidae > Siphateles > Siphateles boraxobius. The sequence continues at coordinate 9,043,122 of NW_027509197.1, read as the reverse complement.
CAGCGTTGAACGAATTTCTGAACAGAGGGGATGTTCGAAACAGGACCCTGAGATGGAAAGAGGGGAGGCTGATAACCGAGGCTGGCCTGAAATGGCGAGAGACCGGTAGCGGCGGAGGGGAGCGAATTATGAGAGTACTCAGCCCAGGGAAGCTGTTCAGCCCAAGAAGAGGGTTTACGAAAGGCAAGAGAGCGTAAAATTCGACCAACAGTCTGATTGGCCCGTTCGGCTTGAACGTTTGTCTGAGGGTGAAAGCCGGACGAGAGACTGGCGGATGCACCGATCGACCGGCAAAACTGTTTCCAAAACTGTGACGAAAACTGAGGACCCCTATCTGACACAAACGTCAGAGGGGAGTCCATGGAGCTTGTAAACATGTTCGATAACGATCTGGGCGGTCTCCTTGGCAGAGGGGAGCTTTGGAAGTGGAATAAAATGAGCAGCCTTGGAAAAGCGGTCTATAATGGTTAAAATGACGGTGTTGCCTAACGATGTAGGGAGCCCAGTTATAAAATCAAGTGCTACATGAGACCAGGGGCGTGAAGGAATAGGTAAAGGTCTCAAGAGTCCGGCAGGTGGATTGTTGCTAGTCTTAGTCTGAGCGCACTCAGAGCAAGAGGCAACAAACCGACGAGTATCGCGTTCGCAAGAGGGCCACCAAAAACGCTGGCGAAGGGACGCTAGAGTTCCCTTTACACCGGGATGGGCAGCGAGTTTAGACGAGTGAGCCCACTGAAGAACGGCACGACGCACAGAGGCTGGTACAAAAAGTAAGTTACTAGGGCCCGACTGTGGGGAAGTAGTTTGTGAGAGGGCGCGTCTAACAAGTCTTTCAATTACCCAGACAACCGCCCCAATAACGCGCTTCTCAGGAATAATAGGGGTGACGGAATCCTCAGCCTCCGAGGGACCAAATAGACGTGACAATGCGTCTGGCTTTACGTTCTTTGTTCCAGGGCGAAAAGAAATCGTAAAGTCGAAACGGGTAAAAAATAAAGCCCAACGCGCCTGACGGGCATTAAGTCTCTTAGCCGATCGAAGAAATTCGAGGTTCTTGTGGTCGGTCCACACGACAAACGGAACAGACGCACCCTCTAGCCATTGACGCCACTCTTCAAGGGCAAGACGAATGGCAAGTAGCTCGCGGTTTCCCACATCATAGTTGCGCTCAGAGGGAGACAACTTGTGTGAGAAAAACGCGCAGGGATGGATCTTATTATCGACGGGTGAGCGTTGGGAGAGAATGGCTCCGACACCTGATTCGGACGCGTCCACCTCCACGATAAATTGCCTGGTAACGTCGGGAAATAACAGGATTGGGGCTGAGGTGAATAAGGATTTCAGACGATCAAACGCGTTCTGGGCGGACTCGGACCAAAAAAAACAGGACTTGGAAGACGTCAATGAAGTCAAGGGAGCGACAATCTGACTGAAGTTACAAATAAAACGGCGATAAAAATTGGCGATACCGAGAAAACGCTGAAGAGCGTTTCGAGAATCTGGAACTGGCCAATCAGTGACTGCCTTTACCTTGTCAGGGTCCATACTAACCCCCTCCGGCGAGATTACCGAGCCCAGAAAGGAAACTGACTGGGCGTGAAACTTGCACTTCTCAGCTTTAACAAACAGTTTATTCTCGAGAAGACATTGAAGGACCCGTCGAACGTGCTGAACGTGCACCTGGAGAGAAGGAGAAAAAATAAGAATATCATCGAGATAAACGAAAACGTTCAGCATGTCCCGAAGGATATCATTGACCAAAGCCTGAAAAACTGCGGGGGCGTTGACCAACCCGAACGGAAGAACGCGATATTCAAAGTGCCCCAGGGGAGTATTGAACGCAGTTTTCCATTCATCCCCTTGCTTAATACGGATTAGGTGATAAGCGTTGCGGAGATCGAGCTTAGAAAAGAACTTGGCTCCTTGTAAAATCTCAAAGGCCGATGACATAAGCGGTAAAGGATAACAATTCTTTATGGTTATGTCATTCAAACCACGATAATCAATGCACGGACGCAGCGATTCATCTTTCTTTTTCACAAAGAAAACCCCGCACCGGCCGGGGACGTGGAGGCAACTATGGTACCTGCGTTTAAGCATTCAGACAAATACTTCTCGAGAGCCTCACGTTCTGGCACGGATAAAGAATACAAGCGTCCGCGAGGGGGCGTGGTACCGGGAAGGAGATCAATGCTACAGTCATATGGACGGTGAGGAGGGAGCGAGGCCGCCCGCGATCGACTAAAAACCATACTAAGATCGTGATATTCCTTAGGTACGCCAGACAAATCCCCTGGCTCTTCCTGCAACACAGAGACAGAGGAAACAGGAGGAAGGGCAGAAGTTAGACACTCAACATGACACGAAACATTCCACGACACAACAGAACCCTCCAACCAATTAATCTGAGGATTGTGTTTAGTAAGCCAAGGATGACCTAAGACTAAAGGGTAATAGGGGGAACAAAAAATCAAAAAGGTAATGGTCTCATGGTGGTTACCAGAAACCGTGAGAGTCAAAGGAGAAGTATCTCGTCTGACCCTCGGTAGGGAACTTCCATCAAAGGCAAAAAGGGGAGTGGCTTCCTCTAACTCCTTCAGGGGAATACCCTGTTCACGCGCCCAGCCCTCATCAACGAAGTTTCCCTCCGCGCCCGAGTCGATGAGCGCCCTGCAGAGAACAGAGGAACCGGGCCAGCGAAGGTGAACCTCAAAGGTGGTACAGGAGATAGGTGGAGAGTCCAGAGAAATCGCGCTCGCCAGTAACCCTCCCCTCACTGGCGAGCTCTGGCTTTTAATGGGCATGACAAGACAAAATGGGCGGCAGAGGCACAATAGAGACAGAGACGATTTACAATTCTTCTTTCCCGCTCCGATGGAGTGATACGGATGCCACCCAGCTGCATGGGTTCAGAGCCAGGCGGAACAGAGGGAGAAAAGGGCGAGGCAGCTGGTGCAGAGGAGAGAAGGGCCGATTCCATTCCACGAGCCCTACGGCGGAGGTCGAATCGCTTCTCAATCCGTATGGGTAGCTCAATGAGAGGGTCGAGGCGAGTCGGAACCTCACGCGCCAGTATCTCATCCTTGACCTGAGCGTTAAGACCCTCGAGAAAGCGAGCCAACAGTGAAGGTTCGTTCCATCCGCTGGTGGTGGCCAGGGTACGAAATTCTATGGAAAAGTCAGCAACTAAGCGCTTACCCTGGCGCAGAGAAGAGAGAAGGCGAGAGGCTTCCTCCCCATAAACAGAACGGTCGAACACCTTGATCATCTCCTCCTTAAAACGAGAGAAACGCCTTACACACTCGGCGTCCGACTCCCAAACTGCTGTTCCCCATTCGCGAGCCCTTCCAGAGAGAAGTGAGATGATGAATGCCACACGAGTGGAGTCCTCGGAATACGTGGAGAGAGAACACAACCTTGCATTGAGTCAAAAATGGACGGCACTGAGTGGGCTCACCGGAATAACAGGGAGGATTATTGACGCGAGGTTCAGAGAGGGCCTGCGAAGCGTGAGTAGCAGATGGATCATGGCGGACCCGGTGAAGCTGTAGCGTGAGATCATTAACTTGAGCGGCTAGGGAATCAACGGCGCGCCGCGCAGCAGCGAGTTCCTCCTCGTGTCTTCCCAGGACAACTCCTTGGATCTCTATAGCTGACCGGACAGGATTCTCCGCAGCTGGATCGTCTTGGCCTGAGTATTCTGTCATGAGGTAAGAGAGCCAAATAACAGGTACGGAGAAATAGTATATTTTAATGAGAGAGTTTGCCAGGAGATCGATAAACACAAATATTCTCAATAAGAACTTAGGGCTTCTTGTAGAAGGGTTACATTCAAATAAAGTCTCTGCTTGAAGAAACAACTAATACAGCAATCAGCCTGGTAGACGATAGTTAGATGAGATCTCCGTCAAGTGAGTAGAGGCACAGGCTGAAGGCGCTCGAGGGAGACTTGAGGCAAGCGGCGATTCTCCGGCTCAGATCAACAAGGCTATAACAATCAGCTCTCCGACACGACAGGACAGAAACCGGACAGAAGACAAAATATTAGATGGCACATAGCATACACACAGTAATGCAATACTCAGGCAAAGACAGGAAGGAAGAGAGGGGAGAAATAGAGACGCTAATCAAGAGTAATGGATTCAGGTGAAGGGAGGCAAGGGCCCCAACTAGTGAACGAGTAAAAGCTGATGAGGATAACGAGGGGGTGTGTGAGATAATGAAAAAAACAGCGTGATGTGAGAGAAATGACCAGGATCATGACAACAATAGCATGGCAAAAATATCCATTTTGAGAATTTAACCCATTTTATGTATAGATTGTTGGCGCTGATGTATGCATGCCCACAGCAGTCACAGGTGAACTCAGGTGATAAAGCAGTGGGAATTTGCAGTGCCAGCATGCCTCGGGCTACACTAGACCAAAACTGACCCCAGTCTTCCCTCATGACTCATGACTCCATGGGCACAGGGCAGCAGAAGCATTTGTTTGAAGGAATGGAGTAAGCTAAGGAAAAAAGGAAAAGAGTGTGGAGTGTTGAGACATGGCCTTTTTTGTGCTCTTGGCAAAAGATAAGCAGGGGGAGGAGGAACATGCTGGGAATCCATAGCATTAGCATTTAATGCATGGAACCATCATATCAGATAGACCTGTTTTAACACAAGGCTACATAAATGTCCAAAGCTTATAAAATGCACAGCAGTGCTAGAACAGCAACAGAACTGTGAAAGTGCAAAACAGATAACTATACATAACAGTCACTGCAACAAAGAGACAAGTTGTAGCATATAGTTCAATGTGGGATTTTATGCACAACACTTTTCTAAATAGTACTTAAAATCCCATTGTAGTCAATAATTGTATCCCTTAAAACTCATCTTTGATCACCAAAAATACATATTTAAACGTTTTTTTTTTTCTTGAAAATATTCGGTAACACTTTATTTCGATGGTCCACTTTAGACATTCAACTAACTACAAGTAACTTTGCAGCTACATGTAAACTAACTGTCATTAGAGTATTAGTAGACTGTCTGCTTAATATCTCCTAACACTTTATTTTGTTGGTCCCCCAACAGATATTCTACTCACTATAAGTAACTTAGCAACTACAAGTCAACTTGTTCTCCTAACCCGAACCCTAACACCTAACCATAACCATAACAGTCTACTGACAGTCTACAACAGCCTACTAATACTCTAATGACAGTTAGTTGACATGTAGTTGAAAAGTTACTTATAGTTAGTAGAATGTCTAAAATGACTATCGTATGGAGGTAGTTTTGTTTCTTTATTATTCAATCAAAAAAAATATTTTCAATTAAAAAAACCTTCACTTCAATAAAATAAAAACTTTTCAATCGAAGAAAAAAAGTATTTGAACCCAAAAATATATTTGAGACTCAAAAAAATATATTTGAACACTGCTTTTCTTTGATTGAAAATGTTTTCTTTGATAGAAGTCCGTTTTGTTTTGTTTAAATCAACCTTTTTAATTGAAGTAACATTGTTTTTTGATTGGACCATATAGTAGGTAGGACTTTTGTGTCTTTATCATTCAATCAAAAAAGAAGTTGCTTCAAACAAACAAACAACAGAATCAATAAAAAAGTCACTTCAATGAAAAGATAAACATTTTCAAATATAGAAAATCGTTTTTGAATGCAAATAAAATATTTGAGACTCAAAAAATTGCATTTGAACACTTTTTTTTAATTGAAAATGTTCTCTTTGATTGAAGTAATCTTTTTTGTGCTTGGGCCATACATGGGTAGGACATTTGTGTCTTAATCATTCAATTCCAAAAAAGACACATTCATACTATATAGTAGGTACTTTTTTATTCAAAATAAGTACCTGCTCAAGAGAGTGTGTGATTTTGGATGCAGCCATTTGTGTTTGAAACATTTTGATTAAAGAAAAGAAAAAAAAAATAGATATTTCTAAATAAATGGCAAATTTTTCATATCAAGAATGTCATAAAAAAGTTAATAGTTTCCATTATTAAAACTTGTGATTAGAATATTTTGTCGAATATAGTAAGAATGTTTCTCAAAATGAACTTGAACTGAATATGTACCAGTGCTTCCACATACCACTGTGACCATTTTCATTCAGCTGGTTGGTCAATCACAGAAATATTTGTTCTGTGCTTCTTTCTCTTCATTCTTTCTCTCTCTCTCTATGAATCCACAATTTGGCTATTAATGTATTTGCCTGCTGTGTACAGTCTCCTTGAAGTCCGTCCATCTCAAACTGATCTATTGTGTGTCTGTCTGTCCCCATGTCTAGGTGACCCCTCACCTCATTGTACTGCCATCCTCTTCTCCAGAGTGTTTCTTTTGACCGACAGGGTTTCACAACACTTATCAGCTGCTCCTCTCACCCCATAAACACCCACACTCAAATAACTGTATGCTCAAGTTCACTCTGGGGAACAGGAACTTAAACATAATAGCCAAAATAAGACAATCATAAATCATCTGACATTATATATATATATATATATATATATATATATATATATATTGCAAGGGGCATCCTGAAATACTTCTATCTAGTTTACTTCGCTCAGGGTCAAAGGTCACCCATTCAACACGTCATTTTAACAGCAGCTCATGACTGAATGGGGTAAAAGGCTATGTTTGTCCGATTGGCAAACAGAGTGGAGAGAAAGAGAATGAGATTCCTATAAAAATGGAGAGATGAAAGAGAAAGGTTATCTCTTCTCTCACTCATTGATCTGTGTGCATGCCACGGCCTAGAGCCTGGGTGCTCACACACACCATTTTACACACATCAGAGTTAACCAAAAAAAAAACAAAAACAAAAAAACTAATAAAACCTGCTCACAGAAGTACAGATTTGCTTTTAAAATTTTGATTTGCAGTTATTCATTCTGACCAGTGGGAGGGTTTTAAAATCTGAGCCAGCTGATTGGTCAATAATTATGAGCATGTTTGAAGGGCAGCAGGATCTTAGATATTATCCTTAAACATTTCTAGGAAAGCAAACAAGGAAACCTTTGGGGGAAAAAATACCTTTTGTGAATGTGTCAGACTGTTTGTCTTTGTTCTTTTGCAAGAAAACTTTTTTTCTTCAGCAGAATTAAAGGACAATTCCACCCAAAAATGAAGCTATGGGTAAGTACACCGCCGTTCCCTGAGACAGCCGGAGCCGGTGGCCACAGGGACGCGCTCGCCGGAGAACCTCCCTCGAGCCTCGCCTTCGCCTTCTCCGCCTCTCCTCACTGACGCGCAGCTGCCACTTACGAGCCTCACTGCCGTCGCATCGGAGGATGAGGCCGAGGAACACGCCACGAAAGACTGCTGCTCCATCCTGGCATCGGACAGCGAGGAATGGTCGCTTCAATCCGCCACCTCGTCGATCCAGGAATCTCCCCGTACCCGCGCTGGAGCTGATGCGGAACTGATGCGCCTGCTGACACAGGCTGTTGACCGTCTCAGGCTCGAGTGGTCGCTGCCAGAGGAACCCGCGCCGAACAGGCTCGACGGCTGTTTCCTTCAGAGTCGCCGCCGCCATACAGCTTCAGCAACTAGGCCCGCTCCATTCCTGCCGGAACTTCATGCGGAGCTGACGAAGTCGTGGAGTACACCTTTTTCTTCAAGACTTCAGTCACAGGCCTCCGCGTCTCTCTCCCAAGTGGACGGCGCCGCCGAGAAAGGGTACACGGCTATTCCCCCTGTGGAAGAGGGGGTTGCAGCGCACCTTTGCCCGCCCTCTGCGAGATTGCGGTCACGGTCAGCCCTCCCGTCTAAAGCCTGCAGAGCCACATCCGCCTTGGTCGGCCGCGCTTATGCCGCCTCCGGCCAGGCCGCGTCTGCTCTACACTCAATGGCTGTGCTTCAGATCCTGCAAGCCGACCTCCTCCGTGAGTGGGATGAGAAGGGCCGGGATCCAGCTGCGGTTACGAATCTGAGGAGTGCGACGGATCTCTCTCTCCGCGCCACCAAAGCCGCAGCCCAAGCCATCGGATGAGCCATGGCCGCGTAAACTGTGACAGAGAGGCACCACTGGTTAACGCTCGCGGATATGAGGGAATCTGAGCGAGCCACCTTCCTGAACGCGCCGCCCTCCCCCACTGGTCTCTTCGCACAAGACCACGCAGGCCATGAACCTCTTCCTGCCGTGACGCTCGGGTTCCGCCACAGGCCGCTCTCGTGAGAGACAGAGACAGCCGCCCCGTGCGAACCAGCACCCAGTGTCCAGCACAGCCTCAGCCTCAGCCTTCGCAGCGACGCCAGGGCGGCCGCCCTAGATCGCGCTCAGACAGCCGTCACAGACCGCCGCCCCCCACAGGGCCTCGGCAAAGAATTACGCTGAAGTCTGAGCACGCGAAGCCCTCCTAACAGCAAGAGAGAAAAGACGCGCGTGTCCCGCTGCGGCCGGACCGCCGTCAAAGTTAATTTCCCTGTCAGTCCCCTTCAAACAGGCTACTGCAGTGGTTCAATTAGCAGCCAATGAGCCGGTTTATTCACCCTCTCGCCTGCACACAAACGCCGTTTTCACGGCGACCCAGAGAAATCTCAAAAAGAGTATAATGTCTGATCCGGCTCACGCCGTCAGTGTTTTAAGTGTAGTGAAAGTGCCCACGCCCCAGTGTTCACCCCTACACATAAGCACTCCGAATCCCGTGTCACTCACAGAGCACACTCTCATAAAGCGCAGAAAAGGCGCTCGAGTGTTGAATGTAAGAAATGTGTCCACAGGTCTGTGCCCACTATCTGCCCGCTCTGTTACACGATCAAAAAAACCAGGTTATGAATGTAAGTCTCGTGCCCGCCAGAGAGCGCTCACACTTGCAGAAACACAAACCTCCCTCCGGGCCCCGCCCGCTCGTCTAAGTGTTATCACAAAACGCAGAGCGTTAATAAAACGTTCCCAATCCAGTATGATCGGGGCGTCAGATACAGTTGTAAGTCTCGTGCCCGCGTACACGCGCTCACGCTTACAGAAAGCTTTTCCGCCCGGTGCGCTGCTCGCGCGTCAAAGTGTGGTAAAAGTATGTTCCCCCTCCCTTATGATTGGGACATCTCACATAAGTCAGCCGGCTTCGGCTGTCAGCGAGCAGCCATTGCCCAGAACCGAGAGCACGCGCGTCGCGCTTTCGGCTCAGGTTCAGTTTCACAAGCCCGCAAATGGCTGCGGTCTGAACCCGGAGGCCATTCGCCCCCTAGCGGCTCACATAGCTGCGTGGGAAACTATCCCAGGGATTTCAGAATGGGTATTGAGCACAATAAAGCAGGGCTATACACTTCAATTCATTCGCCGTCCCCCGCGCTTTCAAGCCCGGACCGCGACGATAGTGAATGCGGAAGTAGCACACCTACTTCACGCAGAAATAGCAAAGCTGCTGTGCAAAGGGGCTATAGAAAAGGTACTGCCTTCTCTGAGCGAGTCAGGCTTTTACAGCCGATATTTTCTCGTACCCAAGAAGGACGGAGCCTTCAGACCTATCCTAGATCTGAGACATTTGAACAAAGTACTTGCGAAAAGACCGTTCAAAATGCTTACGACCAGAAAAATCCTCGCTCATGTTTGCCCGAGGGACTGGTTTATTTCTCTAGATCTGAAGGATGCCTATTTTCAAATTCAGATAGTACCCCGTCACAGGCGATTTTTGAGATTCACCTTCGACGGTCAGGTATATCAATACACGGTCCTGCCGTTCGGCCTGTCCCTAGCACACCCGTACATTTACGAAGAGCATGGATGCGGCGCTCGCCCCCCTGAGAAGTCAGGGGCTGCGAATAATGAACTATCTGGACAATTGGCTGATACTGGCACAGCCAGAGACAGAACTGCTATCTCACAGAACAGTGCTTCTCAGTCATCTGGAAAGCTTGGGTCTCACGGTCAACTGGACCAAGAGCTCATTACTGCCCAGCCAGTCAATTTCCTTTTTAGGAATAGAACTGGACTCAGTGACCATGACGGCTCGTTTATCGACACAGCGCGCGCTGTGTTCCCCACCTAGCCGCGTCTTTCCAGAAGGGCAGCTTTCTCCCTTTGATAACTTTTCAGAGGATGTTGGGCTGTATGGCATCAGCTGCAGCGGTGCTTCAGCTGAGCCTACTGCGCATGCGCCCGCTTCAACGCTGCTTGAATGCTCGCGTGTCCCGCCGAGCCTGGGTGTCTGGCTGCCAGAAAATCAGAGTGACACAGACCTGCATAGCGGCTCTGCAGCCCTGGTTAGTGGCCGACTGGTACCAGCAGGGAGTAATGATGGGAACCATCTCTTATCGGAAAGTCATCTCAACAGACGCGTCCAACTCAGGTTGGGGCGCGCTGTTCGAGGGCAGACCAGTCTTTGGCCAGTGGTCAGACCAGGAGAAGGGTTTTCACATAAACTGTCTGGAGATGATAGCGGTCGAGAATGCGTTGAAGTGCTTCCTCCCGTTCTTACAGGACCAGCATGTTCTTGTCCGCTCGGACAACATGTCTGTGGTTTCCTATGTAAACCGTCAGGGCGGTGTCAGATCCAGAAATCTCCGCAATCTGACGGAACGCCTCCTTATTTGGTCTCAGATGCAACTGCGCTCGCTCGCATTTGAACGACGGCCCAGACAAACTGTCCAGGGACTATGTTCCCCCAGGGGAATGGTCCCTGCACCCCCAAACGGTCCAGAAACTGTGGCGCCTATTCGGCAGAGCGGAAGTCGACCTATTTGCGTCAAAAGACAACGCTCAATGCCCGACGTTATTCTCGAAGGAACGATTTGGTTCCCGGAACTTGCACGGCTGTCACATACAGCTGGTCGATTCCGGTGAGGGCAGATCTCCTCTCTCAGACCCGCGGCACGATCTGGCATCCCCATCCAGAGCGCTGGTCTCTGCATGCATGGTTGATCAACGGGTACTCGTTGCCCTGCCAGAAGGAGTGATGAACACGATCACACAGCCTAGAGCCCCCTCCACGAGAAGGCTCTACGCGTCTAAATGGTCGGTGTTCTCTGGATGGTGCACCGACAGAGGTCTGGACCCGCTGACATGCGGGGTGGCGCATCTGCTCACCTTTCTACAAGAGCTGCTGGATAAGGGAAGATCCCCATCCACGCTCAAAGTATACGTGGCGGCCGTGGCAGCGTTCGCAGAATCGACGCACGGCCAGTCACTGGGAAGACATGAGTTGGTCATCCGCTTCCTTAGAGGAGCTAGAAGAATGAATCCGCCGCACTCCCCGTCGGTTCCCATGTGGGATCTTTCGTTGGTCCTCGAGGCTTTGAAAGCTTTTCCATTTGAACCACTAGACTCCGTGGGGTTGAAACATCTATCACTGAAAACCGTCTTTCTGACTGCACTGTCGTCAGTAAAATGTGTTGGGGACCTGCATGCGCTGTCTATCAGCTCGTCGAGTCTTGAGTTCGGGCCGAATGACTCTAAAGTCATCCTCAGACCTAGACATGGCTATGTCCCTAAAGTGATGGGCACTCCATTCAGAGCGCAAGTTATTTCATTGTCAGCTCTCCCAGCATCTGACAGCGAAAGTGATGTGAATTCCCTCTGCCCTGTCAGAGCGCTGAGGGTTTACATCACGCGCTCCGCCTCTTTCAGGCGTTCGGAACAGCTTTTTGTTTCGTTTGGTGGGCGCACCAAGGGTCTCACCTCCTCGAAACAGAGCCTGTCCAGATGGATAGTGGACGCTATAAGAGCCGCTTATGCGTCGAAAGGTCTGCAGTGCCCTCTGTGCATCAGGGCTCATTCCACGAGAGGCGTGGCCTCTTCATGGGCATGGTCCAGTGGAATTTCTATCCATGACATATGTGTAGCGGCGGGCTGGAGCTCCCCGTCTACCTTTGTCAGGTTTTATAACCTAGAAGTTCCTGCCTTGCAGGCTAAACTGTTGTCAGTTTGAAGGAGAGGTGTATTCTGCCCAGATCTCCTGCTCAGATCACTCTCACATGACTCAGCTCTCCTGGTTGAGCTGCACTAAGTAGGGTATGTGCCATGTGCCTATACAGACCGGCGCGCTGCTCTGTATTTCCTACGTGTGCTTATGTACAAGTGATGGCCCGCGTGGCTGGCCACCTTATTTTTTAAAGTTCGGGGTCTCATGGTGGATGCTTGGCGCGCACGCCGTTGACAAAGTGTTCCCGTAGCGTAAGCTAAACTTACGCAATACGAGAGAACCTCTCGTAAGAGAATGATACTCGGTTACTAACGTAACCTCGGTTCTCTCTAGAGAGGGAACGAGTATTGCGTAACCGGCCGTGCTCGCGCCACGAGCGACTTCGCTTCAGTTGACGAAAAACCAGAGAATTCAGCCTACAGCCCCTACTTTTATACGCTAGGCCACGCCCAATCTGGCGGGCTGTGACGCTATGAAGGGGCGGGCGCCCTTCATTGGTCGTGACGTGACGCCGGTCTCACGGGTAGGCTGCAGCAGTTGCCGCAGGGCAGCCAATGAGCACGCGAGATGGCCTGCTCTAGGTCTGCTTTAAACACTTCGCGTATATAGGCCAGTTTTTATTTATTCTATGCCCTATATACTAACGTTATAAGCTAATCTGTGGTAAAACTAAACTAAAACTAAAGATAAAACTGGGCACATTCGATTATCATGAAAACGTATCCCAGATATCGGTCGACTCGATACCCAAGTGTTATTTATCCCTAGGTTCATTTTTGGCCAGAATTGTCCTTCAAGGAAGGTTGCAAATGTCTCACTCAAGAAAATGTGATAGTTTCTCTGAGTATATTGTCAAATAATGTGAAATGTGAAATATTCTTGGAAATCCAGATGCAGTAGCACACCTGTGTCTCAGATACAGGGTGAAACCTACTGTATGTAGGACACGTGTGAAAATATTTTGTGACTCCTATCGTGACTTTTATCATTGACAGGACCTGTTGTGAGTATATAGATGATGAAAGTTGGTTAATCAAAACTCACAAACTGGTTCTAAGTGGATAAGACATTAGCACATGTTAGGTCACATGCTTTCAAGGCACTAGTGAGATCATTTTAGACTAGAAAATACACATATATTGGATAAAATAAAATAAAAATCATTGTTCATCCAAATGTATTTTTTGGTCATTTTTAATGCACATTTTGTAAAAACAGTAACTCAAAGACCAAACAAATCTGTGTTATGCATAATTTATGTGTAGCTGCACTATTGAAGATAGTGATGGCACCGCAACAGAAAACGAGGCCGTATAGTGAGAAAGGATGAAGTTGAAGATTAAGAAGGATAGAAGCAGTGTGGATGATGATAGAGATGAAGAATATACTGTAAGTCATAGATTGTTGTGGAAGTTAGGCATTTGGGTACATTGTTCTATGCTAGTTTGGAAGATGTGATCCATACAAGCAGAGGTCAGGAAAGATGGCACTGCTTATTGGTCTCACTACACTGACAAGCTGGGATTCTCCCAAAATGATGACTAAACAGGTTCAAATCGAGTTGCAAGTGGAAAGCGTGCTACGCTGAAAAAGAAGAGTCTTGTTGATTGTCACTTGTGCTTCAATCACTGATTTGGAATACCAAGAAAGTTTTTAATAATTTTTAAAACAATAAGACATGGTTTAACTACTTTCCAGGCAGCGAAGTTGCATCAGAATTTGTGAGTTCCAAATAAAATATAGTATCACTATAGATTACATTTTTTTTTCTTTTTTGGACACACTAAGACCTTTTCACCACTTTTCAGATAATGAAAATGCATTTGAATGTGTGTGAAGTTTCAGACAAATTTTTTATTTATTTTATTTTTTACCTTAATAAGACAATGTCAGTTGAAAAGTCACTCAAAGTCAGTCTACTGATTGTACCCTGAAGAAAAGGTCAGATGTAAAAAAAAGTTATTTTAGTCTTAAATAGCCTATATGTAAATAAAATTAAAAGTTTTTTTTTTTTTTTTTAGCTGTGATTTCATAATTAGTCTCATAGAGGGCTAAAGCAAGTAAAGCAAGTAAAGCAAGTAAAGCAATACTTTAATATTATGAAAGGTAATCTAAATCAATACTTTATAGCCTTGTTTTGTAATATGACATGTACTTGTACATGTACTTAGCCATGTAGGAATGAGCTGCAGTAAGGGTTACGGCTTTGTGAAAACTAAGTGTTCTTAGAGCGCCCTCTCCAGGCCAATATATGTAAGCTGAAATAAAATGAAATATTTAAATGACATGATAATCATAAACATAAAAAAAAAACGTTTCCTTGGCAACTAACTAAAATAAAAATGATTAAAGTAGTAAAATCACTAAAACTTGATTATAAAAACAAATCAAAGCTAAATAGAAATAATAAAAAAAATTCTAATAAAAATGACAAACGCACATTAAATTAACAAAAAAATCGAAGTCAACGATTAAACACTATTTTGTGCTTGGAGCAATAACTTAATCCATACAAATTAGTAGGCTAAAATTATATGATCATTTACACACTCTTGTTTCAAAACCTGTATGACTTTTTCTTCTGTGGAACACAAAAGAACGGTGGAGTTCAAACAACATTACCATACAGGTTTGGAACAACATGACAGTGAGTAAATTTGAACAGAATTTACATTTTTGGGGAGAACGTATACCTTTAACAGCATTAATTCTATTTTTGTTGGGGAAAAATAAAAATATAACCCTCTTTTTTGGTATAAAAAAGACAAACACATTACACATTTATACAAACATTTTATTGTATGACATAGTATAGAATGGGGGCATCACTGAAATCCTTTGACACTGAAAAAATATATATTTTCATACATTTCCATCAACCTCTGTATTAATCAACATATTCCAAAGCAAGAGCCGTTAATACTTCATGGACACATCAATGCACAGAGCTACAGCGGGTGTGCAAGATCAGTGACATTGTGTGGGCTCACATCCGTGACTCTTCACACACAAATTCATTTAAGGCACGACTTAAACACAACTAGCTATTTACTTAGTGGAACAATTTGATCAATTCTACAGAAAAAGGTCAACAGCGGGGAAGGTTTCGTAAAAGCAAGTACTGTAGATTGCATAGTCAAGTATTATCAGTGTAAAATGATTAAAAAAAAAAAAAGAAATCATGAGCAACAAATCCATTGTGTAAGGTGGATATGTGCCTGTTATTTGGTCTGGTATCTGAGGCATTAAGACAAAATAAACTCAAGACATAAAGCAGAATCTATAGACAGTAAGATTCTGCTCAAATTAAAGATAGCACAAGAGGGAACATGCTTACTTCAGACACAGACTCTAAATTCTGGACGAGTTTGTCATAGATGTGGTAGGAATCAAGGCAGGTGAGTTCGCTGATGAGTTCAAGTCAATAGAGTGAGAAATGAGGAGTCAACAAACAAGATGTGATGAGAATTTTTGACAAAATCATTTTTAAAGGCAACAGAGGTGACTTACTATAGTGCACTTGGACATACTGTATGTTCAACATATGATTATTTTGATTAGAGCTATAAACAGATACAGAAGGCTCTGTATATGTGTATATTTGACCTGCGATGAGAGATCAGCCTGACACTCTTATTGGAAGATTTCACGGCGATTCCATAGAAGAACCATTTTGGTTGCTCAAAGAACCTTTTGGTGAACAGTTCTTAAAAGAACCCTGGTTTTCTTAGTTTACAGAGCATTTTAATAATCTAAAGAACCTTTTTCAAAATAAAAATAAAAAATTGTGCCGAAAGGTTCCATGGATGTTAAAGGATCTTCATAGAACAATTTATGCCTAACCTTTATTTTTAAGAGTGTATTGTATTTCCATAGGAAGATGGTGCATCCATTGAACGAGTAGGAAACTACATGAGAGTTCAGCCAGTTGTCAAAGTATATAAAGTGTGTAAAAGCTTACGTAAACATATTGCTGTCCTCTATGGTGGCTATCCAGAAGCTGTAGGAATTAGCGTAGTTTCGACCATGACACTCGATGAAGGAAAACTGAGATTGTGTCCGAAAACGCCCCCTATACCCTTAAATAGGGCACTATTTGAGGGGACAGCCATTTGTAGTGGTGTCCGAAACCATAGTGGACGTTATTGAGTACACTCATTCAATCCCAAATTGCACCGCAATAACGAGTGTACGACTGAATAACACTCAATGGCTAGCGAATACCCATAATGCACTGTGAAAGTCGCGCCGAATGAATTCCCATGTCTCGCCAGAAGATGGCACCTGCAGCTACATCATCCATTCATTTTCCAAACCGCTGGTCCAATGTGGCTACAGGTATAAACCCAGACAGCAACATTGTGTTTGCCCAGATCTGGCCCACATCTGGGACACGTGGATTCTACACATACCAGATGTGGGCCGACACTATACTGATGTCTGGGAATAATTTTTTAATTGATTATTAAATTGTTTAAGGTTTATACATGCTAGTTTCCTTGACATGGTTTAAAATAAATATTTTCATTACTTCTGGAGCTGCCCGTTTGCTACGTTTCAAATGATTATTAAACACCAAGTACAAACTATGCAAAAGCGGCAGCCCTTCCGGTGCACTCAGTGTCCGAATTCACTCAATTGTATTCATTCACTCCTTCAAGTGGAATATGTAAGTGAACTAATGTAGGGTATAGTGAATAAGTGTATAGAGGGCGATTTCGAACACACCTTGAGACTGAAACTGTGCCATTACATAATAGTAATGACAACATTTCTGCACCAAAAGTAAAAAGTGGAAACATACACACATAAACAAACATACACATCGAAACATTGCAAGTTTCAGGAGAAAGGCCACATGCTCATGCTGCACACACACACACAAAAAAAAACAGTGCAGAATATTACAGTTTATGTGCCAAAGGTCTTTTGCAGTGTTTAACAAAGTAATCAATGTAGAAAGGAAAGGCCCTTTGGTGCTTAAACTCTCATCGTGTAAGTTTTCATAAATAATTAAGTATGACAAAATCAATGGCATTTACCTGAAGAGATTATGGTGACAGAGTGTTAACTAAATAGAGCACTATATTTACAACAAAGCTTGATCTTTGCCTTTCCTACATCATACTAAGAGGGTGCTGACAAACTTACTGACAGTAGGAAAATATAATTATTCTATAATGTTAGTGTTGATTGATTATACATTTTTAGAGAGAAAATAAAGAAGATAGGCTATCTGCATCTGATATTGTTGAGTGGCATGATAAATAAGAAGGCTTGGACGGAATAGCATATGGATTTGTTGAAGATGGTTACCTGCTTACTAATACATATACTCAGTGCAAGTGTAAACAGGTGTCATTCATTAGACACAATGGAACAATGTAGGTTAAGCGCTCTGTGTGAAGCAAATGTGCCAGTAGATCTTGAGGTTCCATTGCTATAAACGTTGAGACGGGTATTTTTCTAAATGTGTTCTTGAAGTTTTTTTTCTATGGCTTTTCATAGAAGTAGCACCATACGTTCGTCGTTTGTTCGTAAATCTGGAAGGTAAAGAGCAGATGCAATGCTGAGGCTGGTCTATACCCTCTTCATGCACACTTGACACCTGCTGATGTGAGTTCGTAGATTCCCGGCTTTTAGTGTTGTAGGGACAGGTTTCCTGTAACCACAATAAAAACAGATATTTAACAGGAGAACAGGGAAATACATATTTTAAATGTTTTATTAGTATTATTATTATTGTAAGAATCTACAGTGATAAAAGAGAAGTTGACCAATTGTTGGAAGTGTGGAAACAATGGAAGTTTCTGCCATGGAATAAAATAATAATAATAATAATAATAATAATAATAATAATAATAATAATAATAATAATAATAATAATAATAATAATAATAATAATAAAAGTTGAAATCACTATTTCTTACAATTCCTATTTTATATTTTGTTTTTGTTTTTTTAAGTAAACATCTCGTAAATTCAGACTTTCTCATAATTGTGAGAGTATAACACAATTCTGACTATTCCGCGCAATTTATATATTTTGTTTAATTTATATCTCACAATTTTGAGATAATATCTCGCAATTTGGCCTTTTTTTCTTATAAGAGCAGTTTGTATATTTCAATACAGACAATTTTTTCTAACATGCAATTCTGACTCTTTTTTTCTTTTCTAAGTTTATGTCACAATTGTCATCACAATTGTCACAGTTATAATCTTGCCGTGTGGCCTAATTTCTTAGAATCTCGCATTTTGGCTTTTTTTTTCTCAGAAAAGCGGGTTTATACTTACAATTCTGATTTTATTTATTCACTTATTTATTATTAACTTTATTTAATTGCCTGCCTGATGCATCTACATAATTTCAGAATTTGGCAATAAATATAAAATCGATAATTAATCCTGAATTCTAATATGAAAACATCGCAATATTTTTTTTAATGTTTTATTCTGTTGTGGAAACAGGAAAGTGTTTGCTGTTCTGGTCTATTTTCTTAAGTGAAATTTGTAATCTATTATGGTAATATTCCAAAACTGCATGTAGTGGACACATTCTTAAAAACAAAACAAATTTTATTTAGCTGTCTCTCAATTGAGCTTAAAAATAAATTAAATTTGTACTTCTAATTTTTTTTAAGTTTACCTGGTTATTGGTTATATATACATTGGTTCTATAATACAATACAAATGCACTAAAGTTATCAAAAAAGTATGGCGCCCTCTTGTGGATAGAGAGAGGTTTTACTTTAGCTTTGAAATTCACCATGGGTGTGGCATATACAGCATAAATATTTCAAATAATTAAAAAAAAAAGCTTCTGATATATTCTGTGTGAAGTTGAAGGGAAAAAATGGTGCATCCATTAAAAGGATAGGAAACTACATGAGAGTTCAGCCAGTTGTCAAAGAATATAAAGTGTGTAAAAGCTTACGTAAACATATCGCTGTCCTCTATGGTGGCTAACCAGAAGCTGTAGGAATTAGCATAGTAGTTGCAGGTGCCGCGACCATGACACTCGATGAAGGGAGCCGAACGAAATTCTTCCAGACAAGAGCCAGGAGAGGCCAGAGCCTGACCGGAGCCCTCGGCACCAGCACTGGTGTGCTATTACACAGACAGACAAAGTCCTTAACTGACCATTCACAAGTACACATTCTTACTGAATCGTCCTTGGGAAGTATGAATGTAAGCAGATGTAGGTTCCTCTCAGTACTTAACCAGGTGACTTAAATAGCTAAGTTTGGAAAGAATGAAGGCATTTTCAGAGTGAAGCACAGCACTGCGCTCATTTAAGACTCTGAAACACTGTATCTCTGAAACCTGCAGCACACATATTTATTTAAATAATTTGCCGCCTTTACTTAAGCCACATTAAGTCATAGCGTGATACCAAGTTTTTTTCGATATATGGTGCAACCCTAAGAAAACTATTTTCCTCACCATGACGAAAGAGTATCCGATCCAGAGAGAATCCCAACCGCGAGGGCAGGTTGGGATCTGGATGGTCTGGCTGTGCACTGCTATCACCATAGCAGGAGCCTCACAAACTGCACATCTGTCACAGGAAAACATGCATGCACATGAGTAGGAAGAGGGATTCTTGAGTAGGAAGAGGGATTCTTACTCATGGAAATAGCAAATGTTTCATAAAAGATCTCAAACCTGCTGATGAAGGGTTTGATGCTCTGACCGGTAACAGGGGCCATGCTCATTGGCATGGGCTCAGGAGAGGTGAGCCAGTAGGAATAGTCATTACGAGATGCAAAATTACATACATTGTTGATGTTGCAGAAGAGGAAAGGCATTGGGCTGAACTTCCTTAGGCAGCTACCAGCTGTACCTATAGGGTAAAGAGAGCAGGAATGTCAGGGACTGTTTAACTTTGATTTATATTCCATAAAAACTACTCTACCAGTCAAAGGTTTGGAATATATATATATTACTGTTTTTGAAAGAAGTCTCTTCTGCTTACCAGGCCTGCATTTATTTGATCAGAAATTCAGTAAAAACAGTAATATAGTGCAATAGTATTACAATTAAAAAAATACTGTTTTCTATTATTATTTCTATTATTTCTGAATATATTTTAAAATGAAATGTATTCCTGTGATGCAAAGCTGAATTTTCAGTATCATTACTCCAGTCTTCAGTGCCATATGATCCTCTAGAAATCATTCTAATAAGCTGATTTGCTTTTCAATTATTATCAACTATTACTGGTGTTCAATTATTGTTAATTATTCTTATAATCAATGTTAAAAGTTATTGCTGCTTAAAATTTTTGTGGAAACCATGATACTTTTTTGATGGATCGAAAGTTCAAAAGAACAGCATTTATTTGAAATAGAAATATAGTGTAACATTACAAATGCCTATTAATTAATGTAATGCATGCTTGCTGAGTAAAAGTATTAATTAATTAATTATTACTTTTCTTTTTCTTTTTTTTCCCTTACCCCAAACTTTTGAATGGTATTGCCTCAATGTTGCCACAGAATATATTATACAGATATAGATATTAAACAGCAACTGTTTTCGACATTAATAATAATAGTATCGCTATAAAAATTGTGTGATTACTGTGCTGACCTAGGTCTTGCCCATGTGATCTCTCGTTGCCCTGGACATAAAGCAGCGAATATCCTTCGTAAATCATTGTTGTTCCATCAGGACATTGTGGAACATCAACAGTCTGACTGTGGCGGGTTACAAGAAAGCCATGGTCCATTGAGGAAGGGCCAGGAGGGCCGATGTGACCTGGGATACCATCAGGCCCTGAGGGCCCAGGGTCCCCTCTGGGGCCTACAGGAAAGAGAATTTGGGGAATAAAATAGGGATCAGTGAGCATAAGTGATCCTATGAATTAAAGTCATTTCAGTTTTGCTGAAATTTCAAGAACTTTCCTCCAGTTCTTCTGCCTGGGACTGGTAATGCCTGTTAACATAATTGGAGTATCTGTGCACCCACCAGAAGGTCCAGTCTGTCCAGGCTCTCCTTTGGCTCCAGGATGTCCATCATAGCCAGGTGTCCCATCAGATCCTTTTAAACCCTGAGGTCCCATCACACCTAAAAGAGTGTTTTTTTCGTTAAGTGATATCAACTTTTTTCATAGACTTCAGAGTTCGGATAGTTGAAAGACTCACCGTGTTGTCCTTTCGGTCCAGGGGAACCTTGGATTCCAGCTAGACCTAGGGGACCCTGTGGTCCTGGAAGACCAGGATCTCCCTTTACATATGTGTGCGGCCCAGGGGGTCCAGGGGGGCCTTCGCTACCTTAAATAAAAATATTAATATTAATAAATTCAGTAAAACTTACAGAATATTGAGCATTCAGACCTAAATTGTCATTTTATTATAGATGCTTCACAACATATTCAGGTGTTTCAAATAGGGATTTGTGGAAGCAATTTGAATTTGTAATTATGTGAATACATCCTGCATCAGAACACAGTCAAAGCAATGGAATATGAATTATATTTTCAAGATTATACAATATTAATATTAAATGACACTATATTTTATATTATTGAATTATTTATATAATTAATTGGTAATAATAATAATTAATTTTATGAACAATTATGTACAATATACAGCAATAAAATTTAAGTATACTATTAATATAATATTAGTTATACAATTAAAAAAGGTTAATCTGAATAAGCAATGTTCATCTGAATAAACATGGTGGAAACTAATGATACAATTGAATGGAAATCTAAGTTCAAGTTTTGATCATACCTTTGATACCTGGGAATCCTCTATCACCTCCTTCGCCCTTAGAACCAAACACTCCTTCCTCACCCTTTATACCTGGAATGAAAGTCACTCAATCCACTATCTCTATCAAGCATTGCTTTATATAAATATGAAGGATGACACAAAGGACAAATAAATTGCACTTCATCATTCTGTCAAGTCAAATTTTCATCTTAAATCTTACCAGGGAAACCAGGAACACCCTGTGGTCCCATCTCACCCTTTGGTCCATTATAACCAGGCAATCCAGGCTCACCCTACAGAGCACAACTGTATTAAATTATACCCAATCATTTTTAAAGGCACATGTTTTATTTTAGAAGATGTAACCTTTACAAACTCACATGAACACCAATGAAACCTTTGTCTCCTTTATACCCTTGAGCGCCTTGTGGGCCAGGGATGCCAACATCTCCCTTTTCTCCTTTAGATCCAACATTGCCTGGAAAGCCAGGTTGGCCTGGAACACCAGTCGCACCTGTTGTAAAAAAAAAAATGGTTGTAAGATGATGCAGGCCACATTCACAGTCATACTTTAGAGTACTAAATGCAGTTCAATACAGTTCAGTTATTAAGTTATTAGTTTAGGGTTCACCTTTTTCTCCTGGCTGCCCCTGAGGTCCCTTGTCCCCTTTAGGCCCCTCCATGGATGCTCCTGGAAGTCCTCTCTCTCCAGGTTGACCTAGTTCCCCTGAGAATCCTTGCACACCTTTCTCACCTTTGGTTCCAGGAATACCTGGAATCCCAGGAATGCCAGGAAGACCAGGGTGGCCTTTGTCACCTGTGTGGAGACAAGGAGAAGAATTAATGTAAAATATTATTTTCTCTAAAAATCCTTTAATTTTTAATTTGAAGGAAAGAAGAAACATGTATTTATATTTAGTAGAACTCTTAAGGTGATGATACACAGGGCAACTTTTTGAGCAATGTTGCTGAGCAATGTTGCTGGGCAACGGGCAACCAGGTGAGACACAGGGCCCACGACAAATCTAAATTATCCAGATAGAAATGTATTGCCCATTTCAATGGGAAAGTACCCAAGCAACAATCGCTCGGGAAGATTGCCCAGCAAAATTGCTCAAAAAATTGCCCTGTGTATCATCACCTTTAGTCCTCCATAAATGATAACCTAATAATTGAGGATCTGTGATTCTTACCTTTGCTGCCAGCCTCTCCGCGGGTTCCTGGCAGTCCTTTCCCAGGTACACCTGAAGAAACAGAACAATTGTTTGTCTTTAGATCATCGGATCTCATTCACTAACCATTTGTACAGTATGCACACATTTGTGTGAGAAAACAGCGTAGAAATGTTTCAACAAACAAAACATGATTCATCAACTTTTAAAATTGTATTGTAAATTTATGAAAAAATATAGGAAGAACTGAAACGACACTTTCACAAAAATCACTTACTCTGGGGGGCCTTATAAATGTGTTAAGATTAAATGTTATTCATAGATATATTATAACTATATACAAAGTGTTAGAAAAGGTGTTACAGCTGTGAAAACCCTTCTACATACAAAAATACAGATGCACCTATGAAGGTGTTGTCTGTATAAAAGGTGTTTAATAATAAAAGGGCGTTTAAACTGGTTTTGAGGATGGCACACTGAGACGATAGCGCATCCTTAGAGCGCGTCATATGTTTGCTGTGATAAAAGCTTGTGCAGAAAGCCCTTATACGGAGATGGTTTGCTTTGGGCATGTTTTAAGCAAATAACTAACCTCAGTCACACAGTCACTCATTTACAATATTCAAAATTCATTAATTGTCATGAGAAGTTCTCCTGTGCATATAAATCCGAAAAATATACGCAATTACCAGTGAATGAAACCCATTGTCCAATAGTGTCTTTAAAGGAGTCCAAGATATGTATGTTACTCTGAAGCAGGATTTCCTTTTTTGAGCTACCGTTCACCTTATAGCTACACAATCTCACCAGGTTCTCCTCTCTCTCCAGTGAATCCAGGAATTCCATCTACCCCTGCTTGACCTTTGTCCCCATATGGACCTGGAGGACCCTGCAGACCAGGTTCACCTAATCACAAAAAAAAATAAAAAAAAATTCACATTAGGATTTTCACCACTAAATGTATGTGGCACATTTGAATCTTACTGTGAAGTAACTTTATACACATTTATTTTGTTTATCTCAGAAGGGTTTGACCTTGGACAGAAACTTTTTGAATGTGTCTAGCAACATGTGCCAATGAGTGTCTTATTAAACAGATCCCAGGTGTATTGCAGTTTAACTTACCTGGACGTCCTGATAACCCAGGATCTCCTGGGGACCCCGGCAAACCACTGACACCTTTCTCACCTGGCTTCCCTGGACTGCCTGCTCATGAATGAAAGACACATTTTATTGTATTATTGTCCAAATGTGTTAATAACACATTAAGTGTAATGTGTACAATTTAAGTGTAATATGCATTGATCATTGGAATGATCTTGCCTTGGTAACCAATTAATCCTGTGTCTCCTTTAGTTCCTTGAGATCCAGGACTCCCTGGGATACCCATAGTACCCTTCTGTCCCTTATGTCCAGGTTCACCAGGGGAACCAGGGGCTCCTACATTTCCCTGTAAGTATGAGATGAGACAAAGGAATATTTATTAGCATTGATAATGTACGAATTTATACTTATTTATACTCATAGTATGAGTCTCATACAACAACACAAACCTTCGCTCCAGGGGGACCGGGGATTCCTATTGCTTCTGGACCAGGCTCTCCTTTATCTCCCTTGGAGCCATTAAAACCCTTAAATCCCGGGTGTCCCGGTAACCCACCAACACCTTTATGACCTTTTTCCCCAGTTAAACCTAAAGAACCACAAAATGCTCATTAAGAAACAGTCAAACGGCCTAAACAACAGTATCCAGACAGTGGAACAGCCATGGTTCAACACCTGCCTGTAGACAAAGACTAAGAACCTTTTAATACGTAATGGCCTATTATCTAAGATAAGTCATACAAGTGTCAATGATGTGATGCTTATTTTTGTCCTATTGATTTTAGTGCTGTCAATCTTTCTGGGGACGGACATTGCAAATTAGCCTTGGCTATAAATGTTGTAGTGTGGTGCATGTTGATTGTTCCCATTTGTCCCTATCAAATAAATAAATAAATAAATAAATAAATCGATTTAAAAACATAACTTATTAATCACAAATTTTTCTTTAATTAAGTGTTGATCGTTGAATGTTATAATTTTTCATTAAGACTTTTTATATTGTAATACATACTTTTACACAGAATCTCTAAATTAATGTAGAAACAGCATAAAGACTGTATATTTTAAATATTGTTTTGATGGCATCTTTTTACTAAGTACTTTAAATTAAATGAAGGCCAGTATCACTGATATCAATACTACTACTGATGTCTATATTAAATATATTTTTTCTCTAGATTTTGGGGTATGAAATGAGTGCTTATAGCCAAACATACATAAACAGCCCTAATATATGTATTTAAAAATACATGAAATGCACATGAAAACACACAAAAATTAATACACCTCTTCTATGATGAGCAAATGTCTTGTTGAACTGAATTGAATTTCTTTATTGCCATTGTATGTGAACAATTGTAGCTTCCCCGCTACGCAATAATACGAGTTGATAAGTCAAAATAATGTTAAAAGTTATCATAATACTAATCAATACAATTTTATAAGATACGCAAATAAATAAAATAAAAATTTAAATGTATATAATCAATCTAATGTAAAAAAAAGATAATAAAAATAGTTAACATCAGTAGCTATATACAATATAAACCACCATAAATAATAATAATAATAATAATAATTACAGCAATTGCACACTATTCTGGTGAAATTCACATTCTCTGTCCAGCTATTAAGGGATTACAAAACAGTTAAGTTACAGAACAGTTCGAAAGTAAAAAAAAAAAAAAAAATGCTTATTGGCTTGATTCAGAGAATCTATGGCTCTGGGAATAAAGGTGTTCTTCAGTCTTGAAGTTCGGCCATAAAATGCCTTATAACGCATATAACGCAAGTAATTCAAACATATGACGGCATGGGTGTGTAGGGTCCTTACAGATGCTGATTGCTGACAGCCTTCATCAGACAACGTGATCTATAGATATCTTCCAGTGCTGGTAGTTCGACTCTGATTTTTTTCTTTGCTCACAGGACAACCCTCAAGTGCTTTCCTATCACTAGCTATGCAGCTAAGAAACCACACAGAAGAGCAGTATATTAAGATACTCTCTATAGTACACAGATAGAATGTAATCAGCATTTGTTGAGGCAAACCAGCTTTCCTTAACATCCTTAGGAAAAACGTCTCGGGGAAGTAGTTCCCTGAGAAGGGAACGAGACACTGCATCGACTACGAACTTTGGGGAATGCCCTTAGCGTAACGCATCTGAAGTATGAATGAAACTAATTCAATCCTGATTGGTGCTGCGTCTTGACGTAACGTGTGATGGCATACACGGAAACTACAATAGGACGCCGACACACAACAGAGTTAGCTTCTGTGATGAAGCAAGCGCTTCCAGGCAGGGGAAGGCGTGGTGGAGAGACGCAGTGTCTCGTTCCCTTCTCAGGGAACAAGGGTTTCAGTCGTAACCTGAGACGTTCCCTTTCAAGGGGACTCGAACTGCGTCGACTAAGCGTAAAGCCTGCAAAACCGTACGCTGTGCCACATTAGATGGCACTTTAGGCACATAGCCCGGCCTGGGATGCAAGATAGCCTTAATGTTGCCTGGAGCAAACTTCAGGCACCCATGAGATATAGAGAGCATCTAGAGGTATCCTACTCTCCTCAGAGCAGTAATGGCTAATAAAAAAGCTACCTTGAGGGAAAGGTTATTGGCCTCAGCCGGCTCCAGAGGTTCGAAGGGGGCCTCGACCAACCCTTCGAGAACCACTGCCAGGTCCCATGTGGCAACTCTGGTATGAGCCGCAGGTCTCATCCTCCGAGCCCTACGGAGGAAATGTACGACCAGCTGATGTCTCCCCAGAGGCCCATCACCCAGAGGAGCGTGAAAAGCCGCAATGGCAGCCACGTACACCTTGAGTGTGGACAGGGTAAAACCAGCCGAGAGGCGATCTTGGAGGAGCTCCAGCACTGAAGCCAACCGGGCAGTTAACTGGGTCCACCTCACGCTCTCTACACCAAGTGGAAACACATTCCACTTTAGGCCGTACAATCTCGTCGTGGAAGGAGCTCTGGAACTGAGACAGGCCAGCCTCTAGGTACTGAGCCCCCTCAGGGGCCAGGCCCAAAGTTTCCACAGGTCTGGTCGAGGGTGAACATTGAGCCCCCAGCCTGTGGAAGCAGGTTAGGGTTAAGCCCAATTTATGCTTCTGCGTCGAACTTACGCCGTAGCTACGTCGTAGGCTGTGCGTAGCGCTCGTACCCTTCGGCGTACCCTGACGTGCACCTCTCCAAAAATGTAACAACGCGTCAATTCTACGCGGACGCAAGCGCTGTGATCAGTCTGCTCAAACCGCTTCCTCGGGTTTCACATGCTCCCTCTGCGTGCGTCAACGCGGACAACGACGCAGAAGTATAAATTAAAACCAAAGCGGAGGCTACGGCGTAGAGGCTACGGCGTAGAGGCTTCGGCGTAGGTCCGATGCAGAAGTATAAATCAGCCTTTAGGGTTAGGGCTAACCCTAACCCTCCTCAGAGGGATCTGCCATGGCTGGCCTGCCAGGAGTGCTATGATGTCTGAAAACCATACCCAGGCCGGCCAATACGGGGCAACTAGAAGTAGACTGATCCTGTCTCGACAGACTCTCTTCAGAACTCCCGGGAGCAGAACAATCGGGGAAAAGCGTACAGACGTAGCCTCGGCCACGTCTGTACCATGGCATCCAACCCCAATGGGGCTGGATGGGTGAGAGAAAACCACAGTGGACAGTGGGATGTCCCTCAAGACACAAACAAATGCAATTCCACTGGGCTGAACCTCTCATATATCGACTTCACCACCTCTGTGTGAAGTCTCCATTCCCCAGCCCTCAGCCCCTGCCTCGACAGGATGTCTGCTCTCTGATTCTGGTCCCTGGGACGTGCATTGCTCTGAGATAACAGCTTCCCCTGAGACCACGGGAGGATCTGATGCGCCAATCTAGATAGAGGGCGCAATCTCAGAACCCCCTGATGAATCAAGAAGAAGACCACAGACACATTGTCTGCGTGGTGACCCCTGAGGTCTGGGAGGAAGCTTCTCAGAGCCCTGCCATCCATGACCCAGCCCGTGAGAGAGGCGTCTGTCAAAGTGGCTTTCATGAACACTCTCTATGGCCTCCTTTATCAGCGGGGAGTTTACTTCCTGTTCCAATATTCGACCCTGCACTAGGTCGACTGCAGTCCACACCGACCCGTGTAATTTCGGTGGGTGGAATCAAACTGCAGCCTGTAACCCTTCTCTATTGTGTGCAGGACCCAAGGAGAAATATTTGGCAGGTCTTAACATGCTTTGAAATATTCTACTAAGAGAACCAGCCTCTCGAGACTGATTTAGTGTATTATTCAAGATTCGTTCTCGATCCCCTGAAGCGGCTCTCCGGCAGGGTTTGGTCGAAATGATTCTCGATGTGCGGGATAGCCCTGCTATTTTTCGTCTAGTTTTCGATACCCTGAAGCGGAGGACTGGCAGGGAAAAAAATCGAAAACGATTTTCGATGTGCAGAAGGAACACTGCATGGCCGCAAGCAAGCCTGTGGAGCAGCATACGTTCGCTGCTCATCATTTTAATTAAATGCAGCCATAAACACTGGATAAGTGAAACACGGTCTGAATGGTAGGCTGAATTAAAATATCTAACTTCTTAAAGTCAGATAATATTTCATAATTTTAATTTCTTAAAAGTAAATACAGCCATAATTACCAGACAATACTGTTTTAATATGTGTTACGGTTGCATAAAGTCTTGAATGTAATCCTCAATCGAGCAAAATAGGCAAAAACAGGAACATCCATGAAGTCATGATTCAAGACAAGAACAAGATCACCACCCAACAACGACCAGCAAAGACCAGCTAAAAGGCACAAGCTTAAATACACAGAGAAATCAATGATAATTAAAGACAGGTGTAACTAATGATGGTAACTATAACAACTAATAGGACAACAAGGAGAGACAGAAAACCTTCAGAAAACACTGAAACAACGAGAACAGAGAATACACTTCAACATAAAAGTCCATACAAAACAAAAGACACCGCATCGCAGGTGACATGACAGTAGTTTCTTCTGATATTCAGTAATTCTGTGTTATCATATATAATATTCGCATTTGTGGTTAAGCTAAACACAAAAAAATACAAAAACAAATAAATAGCCTAATAAGCATTGTGTAGGAAGGCGCAAGAGCCGCTGTGTCTCCACGCGCCACCATCTTTATATATTACTTATTTTTGTGGTGTGACTCTCCAATGATCGTGATGATATTTATGAATTAATAATTTATAATATTTGCATTTATATTTTTACCAAGAATTAAAAAAAATGTTTTTGAACATAACTATAAAATTGAACACGATTGCAATGTACATTTCTAAGAACTAGCATTTCCCAGTCACACTTCAGAGTATGGTCCAACTCTCACTATTAAAAGGATACTTCACCTCTGGGAAGATGAATGTGTATTTAATAGTGGTCATTTATATAGTAGAAATGTGAAATTATTTTTGAAATTGAAGCATTCTAGACTGAGAAAAGGCAGAAAATGTATTTTTTACTCATGTGGCTGAAAGACAACAACTCCCAGAATGCACTTGCTTTGCTGCCCCTTACGAGGCCAGCCCACTCCCTAACCACGCCTACTGGTTGCAGGCCACAGTATCTGAAAAATTTCTCCACACATTCTCTAGGCTAATACATACTCTAGTAACAGTAAAGGTTTATAAAAAGAACCACAACCAATGTGAGTTATAACTTTTAATTAAAAAAATAATTAATATTAACACTTTTACACTTAAAGCTCTTCCAGAGCTTCAGCAGTTTCCTTATATTCATTCACAGTATTGTCCGTCAGGAGCTGGATATCTCCGTCTGATATCCTGGACAACACAGGTGGGCAAAACGAGACGATAGTCTTTACCAAGTCGCTCGCCTTGCAGGAACCATTCCATAAAGTGACGATAGGCTGTTAGGCCATATTGTCTACAAAACAGTAAGCACAACGTTAGCAATGCGAACTATTTGCACATACAGTATGCTATCATAGATGTATATATAACAACAATAGCTCAGCTGACTACGCGGGAAGAACATTGTGATAATGCCGGGTTTCCAAACTCTATACATTACGTCTTGGTAAAAAAAAGAAAAACAAACCAAATACTCACTTTACACTAAGCCGTCTGTTTGTCCCTGCGGGCTTTGGGTGGCTTTCCAATTTATCTTGTCCAGAAGAAAATGGGATCGCTGAAATTCGCGACAGCAATAGTACTTCTATCTGTTTCCATAGGTGCACAGCGAGAGCACTGACACCACCAGTCCGCCCCAGCTCAAGTCTGGCCGGGCTCGAGTCAGGTTTTGCCCCTCTGCTGCAGCTGCTGCTCCGGCCATCTCTTGTTCCTCCATCTCCCGCAACTGTTCATCGCTGTATTGCAGCTCGTACAGGTAGCCGCGAGCATCAGATTCGCGCAACAGATCTTCAAAATCCCCTTCTGCCATTTCAACTTCAAAACGACCTTCCGCCATCGTGATTAGACTACTATACAAACTTTCTACACAGAGCAAGAGCCTGTTAGCTTAGCTTCTATAGAAAGATGGCTGACTACCTTTACATTCTGTGAGTGAGATCCCACCCCATATGGGCATGGTGAAAACATGCGGAACTAGCTACTAATACTGGCTGTAGTTTTAAGCCTCTGGCCCAAAAAAAGATTCATCTTCTCGAGATACTGAAGCCAAAAAATTATCCTTAATTTTGTATTCCTTGTCAACGCAGTGCAGCAGCTAGCAGACCTAGAGCAGGCCATCTCGCGTGCTCATTGGCTGCCCTGCGGGCAACTGCTGCAGCCTACCAGTGAGCCCAATGAAAAACGCCCAATGAAAAAATAATAAAAATATTTTTATGTTTTTAAATCTCTTCATGGTCAAGCACCAGCTTACATAAATGATCTACTGAAGATGCATGCTCCTTTGAGGTCATTGAGGTCCGCTGACCAACTACTCTTATCTGTTCCTAGAGCACGACTTAAAAATAGGGGAGATCGAGCATTTTCAGTCGTGGCACCGAGACTTTGGAATGATCTGCCTATGCGTATCAGAGTAGCTCCCAGCCTTGACATTTTTAAATCACAACTTAAAACTCAGTATTATTCATTGGCTTTTAAACCAGCCTGAGAGTTAATTAATGCATTTTATATATTCATTCAGTTTGTCACTTGTTTAACTGTGCTTTGTGCTCATGTCATGTGTTTATAATTTGTCTGAAATTATGTTCAGCACTTTGGCTAATCTCGGCTGTTTTAAATGTGCTTTACAAATAAAATTGTATTGTATTGTATTGTATGAAGGGCGCTCGCGCCTTCATAGCGTCACAGCCCGCCAGAATGGGCGTGGCTTAGCGTATAACACTAGGGGCTGTAGGCTGACTTCCCTGATTTTCGTCTCTTCAGCGAGCTCTTCGCATCGCTGGATCTGAGA
Source organism: Siphateles boraxobius (assembly GCF_051911475.1). Lineage (NCBI taxonomy): Eukaryota > Metazoa > Chordata > Actinopteri > Cypriniformes > Leuciscidae > Siphateles > Siphateles boraxobius. Next base: position 9,011,834 of record NW_027509197.1, on the reverse strand, counting down.
GAAGCCACCGCCGCCGTCGAACAGCGGACAGCCAGCTTAGGAGAGCGCTGAGGAAGCCGGCCATCTTCGCCACCTTCAGCTATCCGTGCGAGCTACGCTATCCGGCGACGTATCCTTTACCTTGCTAAAACCTATTCTAAAACCTATTCTAAAAGAGCAGCGAGTGTCTTTTTTAAGACGCCTCGCACTTCCGGCTGTGAAGCGCTTCCGCTGTCGACCCTGCGGGCTCGACTCGAAGCCTTCAACACCCCCCGCCTCTCCTCACCGACGCGCAGCTGCCGCTCACGAGCCTCACTGCCGTCGCATCTGAGAATGAGGCCGAGGGACACGTACGAGCACGCGGCTAGCTCTCTTTACGTTACAAGAGAGCTACCCCGCCCTCGTGTCCCCGTTCGCGTGTCATGCAGAGCCCTCTCAAGCTCTCTGCACGACCCGGACGGGCATCATCTGTGTTACATGTAGGTCCCGTGCCCACTACTCGTGCGCGCGCCCTCGTACAAACACTGTTCCAGTTCTGCTCGACCACCGAGCACGCGGCTAGCTCTCTTTACGTTACAAGAGAGCTACCCCGCCCTCGCGTCCCCGTTCACGCGTCATGCAGAGCCCTCTCGAGCTCTCTGCATGACCCGGACGGGCTTTCGCGCCGCCGTCGAAATGTCTCGCCATGTCAGTCCCCTTAGATAAGGCTACTGCAGTGGTGTATTTGGCAGCCAACGAGCCGGTAAAGCAACCCGCTCGCCTGCACACATCCGCCGTTCTCGCGGCGACCCAGAGAAATCTCAAGTGAGTATAATGTCAGATTAAGAATGTAAGTTACGTGCCCGCTCACGAGCGCTCACGCTTAACTTACTAACAGACACATCGCCTCCGAAAAGACGTGCGTGTTTAAGTTTATTCCCTGTCAGTCCCCTTCAAACAGGCTACTGCAGTGGTTCAATTAGCAGCCAACGAGCCGGTTTGTTGACCCTCTCGCCTGCACACAAATGCCGTTTTCACGGCGACCCAGAAAAATCTCCAAAAGAGTATTTAATGTCTGGTCCGGCTCATGCCGTCGGTGTTGTAAGTGTAATGAAAGTGCCCACGCCCCAGTGTTCACCACTACACATAAGCACTCCGAACCTCGCAGAGCACACTCTCATGAAGCGCAGAAAAGCCGCTCGAGTGTTGAATGTAAGAAATGTGTCCACAAGTCTGTGCCCACTATCTGCCCGCTCTGTTACACGATCAAGAAAGCAGGTTATGAATGTAAGTATTGTGCCCGCCAGAGTGCGTTCACGCTTGCTAACACAAACCCCCCCCCCGGGCTCCGCCTGCGCGTTTAAGTGTTATCACAAAACGCAAGGCATTAATAAAACGCTCCCCATCCATTATGATCGGGGCGTCAAATACACTTGTAAGTCTAGTGCCCGCGCTCACGCTTACAGGAAGCTTTTCCACCCGGAGCGCTGCTCGCGCGTCAAAGAGTGAAAAAAGAATGTTCCCCATTCCTTATGATTGGGACATCTCACATAAATCAGCCGGTCTCGGCTTTCAGCGAGCAGCCATTGCCCAGAACCGAGAGCGCGCGCGCCGCGCTTTCGGCTCCGGGTCAGTTTCACAAAAGAAAGCAGGTTATGGATGTAAGTCTCGTGCCCGCCAGAGTGCGTTCACGCTTGCTAACACAAACCTCCCCCCGGGCTCCGCCCGCGCGTTTTAAGTGTTATCACAAAACGCAGGGGATTAATAAAACGCTCCCCATCCATTATGATCGGGGCGTCAAATACACTTGTAAGTCTCGTGCCCGCGCACACGCGCTCACGCTTACAGGAAGCTTTTCAGCCCGGAGCGCTGCTCGCGCGTCAAAAAGTGAAAAAAAAAAAAGAATGTTCCCCATCCCTTATGATTGGGACATCTCATATAAATCAGCCGGTCTCGGCTTTCAGCGAGCAGCCATTGCCCAGAACCGAGAGCGCGCGCGCCGCGCTTTCGGCTCCGGGTCAGTTTCACAAAATAAAGCAGGTTATGAATGTAAGTCTCGTGCCCGCCTGAGTGCGTTCACGCTTGCTAAACACTAACCTCCCCCCGGGCTCCGCCCGCGCGTTTAAGTGTTATCACAAAACGCAGGGCATTAATAAAACGCTCCCCATCCATTATGATCGGGGCATCAAATACACTTGTAAGTCTCGTGCCCGCGCACACGCGCTCACGCTTACAGGAAGCTTTCCCGCCCGGAGCGCTGCTCGCGCGTCAAAAAAATGACAAAAGACTGTTCCCCATCCCTTATGATTGGGACATCTCACTTAAATCAGCCGGTTTGGGCTTTTCAGCGAGCAGCCATTGCCCAGAACCGAGAGCGCGCGCACCGCGCTTTCGGCTCCGGTTCAGTTTCACAAGCCCGCAAATGGTGGCGGTCTGAACCCGGAGGCCATTCGCCCCCTAGCGGCTCACATAGCTGCGTGGGAAACTATCCCAGGGTTTTTCAGAATGGGTGTTGAGCACAATAAAGCAGGGCTATACACTTCAATTCATTCGCCGTCCCCCGCGCTTTCAAGCCCGGACCGCGACGATAGTGAATGCGGAAGTAGCACACCTACTTCACGCAGAAATAGCAAAGCTGCTGTGCAAAGGGGCTATAGAAAAGGTACCGCCTTCTCTGAGCGAGTCAGGCTTTTACAGCCGATATTTTCTCGTACCCAAGAAGGACGGAGCCTTCAGACCTATCCTAGATCTGAGACATTTGAACTAAGTGCTTGCGAAAAGACCGTTCAAAATGCTTACGACCAGGAAAATCCTCGCGCACGTTTGCCGATACGCATGCTCGCGTGTCCCGCCGGGTGTCAGGCGGCCAGAAAATCAGAGTGACTCAGGCCTGCATAGCAGCTCTGCAGGCCTGGTTAGTGGCCGACTGGTACCAGTAGGGAGTAATGATGGGAACCATCTCTTATCGTAAAGTCATCTCGACAGACGCGTCCAACTCGGGTTGGGGCGCACTGTTCGAGGGCAGACCGGCCTTTGGCCAGTGGTCAGACCAGGAGAAGGGTTTTCACATAAACTGTCTGGAAATGATAGCGGTCGAGAACGCGCTGAAGTGCTTCCTCCCGCTCATACAGGACCAGCATGTTCTTGTCCGCTCGGACAACATGTCTGTGGTATCCTACGTAAACCGTCAGGGCGGTGTCAGATCCAGAAATCTCTGCAATCTGACGGAACACCTCCTTATTTGGTCTCAGATGCACCTGCGCTCGCTGAGGGCGGCGCATGTGCCTGGCCATTTGAACGACGGCCCAGACAAACTGTCCAGGGACAATGTTCCCCCAGGGGAATGGTCCCTGCACCCCAAACGGTCCAGAAACTGTGGCGCCTATTCGGCAGAGCGGAAGTCGACCTATTTGTGTCAAAAGACAACGCTCAATGCCCGACGGTCTGTTCGAAGGACGAGGATGCGCTGGCCCAGGTTTGGCCCAGCCTCCCGCTATATGCTTTCCCTCCGGTCTCTCTGTTGCCACAGGTGATCAAGAGAATCAGGGAAACGCGCCACTCGGTGCTCCTCATAGCCCCGCGTTGGGAGAATCAGATTTGGTTCCTGGAACTAGCAGGGCTGTCACATACAGCTCCGTGGCCGAATCCGGTGAGGGCAGATCTCCTCTCTCAGGCTCGCGGCACGATCTGGCATCCCAATCCAGAGCGCTGGTCTCTGCATGCATGGTTGATCAACGGTTACTCGTTGCCCTGCCAGAAGGAGTGATGAACACGATCACGCAGTCTAGAGCCCCTTCCACGATAAGGCTCTACGCGTCTAAATGGTCGGTTTTCTCTGGATGTTGCACCGACAGAGGTCTGGACCCGCGGACATGCGGGGTGGCGCATCTGCTCACCTTCCTACAAGAGCTGTTGGATAAGGGAAGTTCCCCATCCACGCTCAATGTATACGTGGCGGCCGTGGCAGCGTTCGCAGAATCGACGCACGGCCAGACATTGGGAAGACACGAGTTGGCCATCCGCTTCCTTAGAGGAGCAAGAAGGATGAATCCGCCGCGCCCCCCGTCGATTCCCATGTGGGATCTTTCATTGGTCCTCGAGGCCCTGAAAGCTTTTCCATTTGAACCACTAGACACCGTGGGGTTGAAATATCTATCACTGAAAACCGTCTTTCTGATTGCACTGTCGTCAGTAAAACGTGTAGGGGACCTGCATGTGCTGTCTGTCAGCGCGTCGTGTCTTGAGTTCGGACCGAATGACTCTAAAGTCATCCTCAGACCAAGACATGGCTATGTCCCTAAAGTGATGGGCACTCCATTCAGAGCGCAAGTTATTTCGTTGTCAGCTCTCCCAGCATCTGACAGCGAAGGTGATGTGAATCTCCTCTGCCCTATCAGAGCGCTGAGGTTTTACATTACGCGCTCCGCCTCCTTCAGGCGTTCGGAACAGCTTTTTTGTTTCGTTTGGTGGGCGCACCAAGGGTCTCGCCTCCTCGGAACAGAGCCTGTCCAGATGGATAGTAGACGCTATAGCGGCCGCTTACGCGTCAAAAGGTCTGCAATGCCCTCTGGGCATCAGGGCTAATTCCACGAGAGGTGTGGCCTCTTCGTGGGCATGGTCCAGTGGAATTTCTATCCATGACATATGTGTAGCGGCGGGCTGGAGCTCCCCGTCTACCTTTGTCAGGTTTTATAACCTAGAAGTTCCTGCCTTGCAGGCTAAACTGTTGTCAGTCTGAAGGAGAGGTGTATTCTGCCCAGATCTCCTGCTCAGATCACTCTCACATGACTCAGCTCTCCTGGTTGAGCTGCACTAAGTAGGGTATGTGCCATGTGCCTATACAGACCTTGCTTATGTACAAGTGATGGCCACCTTATTTTTTCCACTTATGGGGTACCCCTGAAAGCTCGGGGTCTCATGTGGATGCTTGGCGCGCACGGCGTTGACAAAGTGTTCCCGTAGCGTAAGCTAAACTTACGCAATACGAGAGAACCTCTCGTAAGAGAACGATACTCGGTTACTAACATAACCTCGGTTCTCTCTAGAGAGGGAACGAGTGTTGCGTAACCGGCCGTGCTCGCGCCACGAGCGACTTCGCTTCAGGAAGTCAGCCTACAGCCCCTAGTGTTATACGCTAAGCCACGCCCATTCTGGCGGGCTGTGACGCTATGAAGGCGCGAGCGCCCTTCATTGGGCGTGACGTCACGCCGGGCTCACTGGTAGGCTGCAGCAGTTGCCCGCAGGGCAGCCAATGAGCACGCGAGATGGCCTGCTCTAGGTCTGCTAGCTGCTGCACTGGGTTGACAAGGAATACAAAATTAAGGATAATTTTTTGGCTTCAGTATCTCGAGAAGATGAATCTTTCCCGTAGCGTAAGCTAAACTTACGCAATACTCGTTCCCTCTCTAGAGAGAACCGAGGTTACGTTAGTAACCGAGTATCGTTTTCTACTGATACAAAGCTTAATGCTAAATCCTGAAGTATCCCTTTAACTAACTATTAACTATGTCTTTTGCCACAATAAACTAATTACGGCTTATTAATAGTTATTAAGGTAGTTGTTAAGTTTATGTATTTGGTAGGATTAAGGGATGCAGAATATTGTCATGCAGAAATAATGATGGGCTTTATAACAGCCAATATCCTAGTAATATGCATGCTAATAAGCAACAAGTTAATAGTGAGAATTATTAATCTAACTTACAGAACTTCATCTAAAGTGTTTTCCCACTTTCCTTCCTTTTTTGAATTATTTATTTATTTATTTTTATTTTCTGTATTTTTTTAAGAGTAGAGTACAATATGCACCTGGAAATCCCATGTCTCCTCTTGGACCTGTGTCTCCAGGTTCTCCAATACGTCCTGGCTCCCCAGGGATTCCAGAGTCTCCTTTCTGACCTACAGTGTAGACGCAGTAATCAAATAATGTTCTCATAATAACATTATTGTATCATAGTGCTTAACATCTATCATAATTTTAAACTGACTTTAGATTTTAGATTTATGCTTTATGGACTAACCTGGCTGTCCAGGTGATCCTGGCATTCCATCTTTTCCTTGCATTCCAGGGTCACCGTGTGTTCCAGGGAACCCCTTATCTCCAGTAGGACCAGGATCACCTGATAGACAAATCTTTTTTTTGTTTACAGTTCACTGATTTTCAACAGCAAAATCAACACAATCTTTAATAATTGCTCTCGTTGGTAGCCACCTTCTGCTCTCTGTACCTCTGTCTCCGCTGTCTCCTTTATCTCCCTTAAAGTTCACCATATCCACATCAGTCATGTTACCAGGTGGCCCCTGTAGACCCTGATCTCCCCTCTCACCCTTGGTACCTGAATCACCAATCTCTCCCCTGATGCCAATCAGACCAGGGTCACCTGAAAGAGACAGAACATCATCATTAAGATTTAGCTAATGCAACTCTGCAGGTGCCTCTGCCAGAGTAAAATAAAGTTATCTTATTTAGTCCAAATAAAAAGAATAGTCGTAAATGTGTTTTCATACCTCTTTGCCCAGGTTCTCCAGGGTTTCCAATGGAACCTGGAAAACCAGGGGTTCCTGTCATTCCCATGATTCCAATTTCTCCTTTTGGACCTGAAAAAAAAATCCAAATAAGAATCCAAATATGAATCAACAAAGTATTTGTCAAGAGAATGCCAGGAAATGGGTATCAAAAAAGCACTCACCACGTTCACCGGGGAAGCCATCTTTTCCAGGAATTCCTGGTTGACCAGGAAAACCCTTAGATCCTGTTAGACCTGGGACACCAGGGTTACCCCTGTCTCCTGGAGGGCCAGGCATGTCCAGACCAGGTAGACCTTGATAACCTTTTTCCCCCTTTATACCGATTCGACCTGGGATGTCATCAAGGCATGTTACAAACCATGTAAGATGTGAACATCTATGCATGTGTGTGCATATACAATACAGCTGTGTGGGTGTTACTCGCTTGAAAAACTCACCAAGGGGCCCAGGGCCTCCCGGTGGTCCCATTGGTCCAGGTGGTCCAGGCTCTCCAAATCCTGGAGGACCTGGCGGCCCCACCGCACCATGAACTCCAGGCGGCCCTTGGTTACCTGCAAAATTCAAATGAATTTAAAGTTATTATAATATACTCTTCAACTCTTCAATTTCCTGCAAGCCATCTCTCTAACACAGTCATTGTCTAGAGTGGATTACTTCAATGCTCTGTTTTCCTTCTAGCATGCACAGTACGACCTATGCAAAGTATCCATGCCTGATCTTCAGTCAACCTAAAGGTACTTTCACAACTTTGCCCAATGCATTTAACTCTGTGCAGAGTTGTTTAGTTCTATAACATGAATTTATGTTCACATGATTTCCATTACACGAGAGTAGATGTTAAAACTTCATGCTGATTTGTACTCGGCTTTCGCCAAGATAATCACCAACTAAGACGTAGCTTTACAGTAACCTATGCTTCTCCATCCATTTACGCTTCTTTCCATCTGGTGACGTGAATCTTCTGTCTGGTGTTAATACAGTGTATAGCGCGTCAGCACACACAACGGCTGCAACCACAGTTTTGTGATGCCACATTCATCAAAGATTGCATATGTAACATAGATTCCCTGAGAGGCAACTCATTGCTGTGTCATTTTATTGATGCTATAGGGTCGCTTCACCAAAACCGATGTCTGAACCACTACTGGCCACAGCAGTCATGTGCTGTAACTAGGTGGGCTGACATGTCTATTAAAGGGTGCCCGCATTAAACTTCATCAACTTTAAATTGTCTGAAGGAATATCCGCAGGCAAGCCTGAAGTATGGCAATGAGGCTCAGTGTCTCGTTCCCTTTCTGGGAACCTGGGTTACATACTCAACCTTTGCTATTCCCTTTCAATGGAATTTTGACGACACTATGGGAATGTTTCGCCCACTACGCCATACTGAATGAATGCCTGCTCACCAGCTGCAGCGAACCAAGCATAGCCCAACCCGAAGGATCTGAGCCTAGGATTTCCATACAAGACACATACCATGTGACCAAGTGCTTTAGCGCCTAGAAGCACATAAATGTTCTGCAGCTCAGATGCCCTCTTCAAACTTGCCTGGCAGGGACACTCCTGCAACCAGACTGGTCCTAAGACCAAAAAATCTTTAGGTAATCCTTCAAAGGAAGAAATTCCTTGAGAGAGTGGTGCATCTGTAGGGACTCAAACCCATCTCAGGCTTTAGAAATCTCCCAATTCGGTACCACCAGGGAAGTGTGCGTACGTACTTCTTCTATACTATCGCCTACAAGCTAAAATGCTGAAGGGGGGTGACAGAAGAGAACGTGGGAAGCTAATAGTGATGAAGGCCATTTTTCTTCTCTGTCAATTCTTCTCTGTTTATTCTTATCGCAATTCCATCAAGGAAGTGTGCTGATGCCACACAGGTCTCATGAGGGGCCAATCCCATCTTCAGACTTCAGGGGAAGGGGGTGTCGAGAGACAGAATGTTACACTCCTTGACATGCCCTCCTTAATTCCCTCATAGATCCATCAGGGATACATGCTAATGCAAGTAACAAAGAACAATTAACAAGGATCGCACAGCTTTGAGTCCTCAGACCTACGACTCAAGATGACTTTTCTGAGGTTCCCCTTAGATATTCTGTGGGCACGCACAGAGAGGAATTAACTTTTTTTAAAGCCACTGACTTTGCTCTTGACTAGCATTTCTATAGCAGCACCAAAGAGCCCAGCGGGCAGATTGGGGCATCGAGGAGAAAGGATTTCTCCATCTCCTTTATCCCCAATAGATTTAGCCACAGATGCCTCTCTGTGACAATCATAGCAGCCATTGAATGGCCGATGACATGGGCCATATGCTTTGTGGATTGAGGAGAAACGGAAGGCTCACAAGGGAGGAGCACTGATGACCAGATACATCCTGAGAGCATCGTAGCTAACACGTGAAGAGAAAGGGATATACCCGTCTTGAACAGGTTAATGGATTTTATTTAATAAAAAATATAAATAAAAAATAAAATAAAAATACCCAGAGGGGGAAAACAAGACCAACAGCAGGACTTGACTTGACAACAAGGCAGGGAAACACACAAGAGGAAACATTTGAAGATGATCCGGCACAGGACCGCAAACACAAGGAGAATAAATAGGGCAGCAAACAAAGAAGGTAACGAAGCAGGGTAGCTGAACCAATAATCAGGTAACAAGATGGGCGGGCTTAATGTAATAGGCAGGAGAGCACATGGCACAGGAATCATACATGACAAGCCATGTGCTCACATCAAACATGACAAAAACACAAGCACATGGCCAGCGAACACAATCACAAGCCATGAGCTCAAACAAAACAAGACATGAACACACAGCTAATCAGAACACTCATAAGTCACTTGTTCACACAGAACACGGCAACATGAAAGGACACAGCCAATGAAAAACAAAAGCCTCTTGCTTTACAGCATAAGACAAAACATTGAATAAAAAGCACTCGGCTGATGAAAACACGAATCGCATGCTACACAAAACACAACAACACACACAGAGAGAAGAGCACATGGGAAGAGCGAAGTCAAAACCGCATGCTCACACAACAAAGCAGAGCACACTCGATTGCTCGTCCCATGCGCTCACACGGAGCATGATGTCCGCATCCAGATACAGAACCCAAACCAAACTAGACTGAAGTGCCGTGATCTGAATACCACGCTTCCCACACAAAACAACTCATGTGGACAGAGGGAGTGTCAGAGCTCCAAGAATATCAACCAAGAATAAACAGACTGAAGTGACAGAACTCTGATAGTTTTAGGGGTTTGATGGCTATTACGTAATTAAGTAATTAAACTAACAGCTTCACTATTAGCAGAGAGACGTTGCACAAACTCAATTCACACAAGTCCAATCTCTCTCCACTCCCCCTCTCTCTCACTAATTCATTTACATAAATCCAATCCTATGCAATGCTTTATATCTGTGTCTCGTTAAAAGTGGACATAATGCTGGATCTAACCACCCGCAGCCAAAATAACTAACAAAAATTAACCGTTATTCTTATCCATCCAGTAAGCTTTAATTTGTCAATGCCTGCAAATGACCTTCTCCATGCGATACGATAATCGACACGCTGGCGCCAAATATCGATATTTTACTTAATAAAATAAGGCACTCTAAATAGATTTCCCTGCTCCCAGCATTGCTACTTCATCGCTCATCGAGGTGGTGCTCAACACATGAATGAGGGAAACTTGAACACTTGAAACTTGAAGTTAACTAGCCTAAGAAAAATAGTTTTTTAACGGCATGGTGGACAGCAGTGTGAGTAAAATAATAGATGCCCCAGCTACTTATAAGTACAAAGGCTGGACGCACTTCGGCTTTTATACCATTGATGGGACAAACATGTTGTAAATCTGCTTATATAGATACACACGTGAGCGGTTGAAAGCAGGTGTACATCAGCGGATCCGTCTATCAGTGTATATATTAGGGATGTGCTGATAGACGCCTGCTTTCAAATGCTCCCGTGTGGACCTGTGACATATCTGTTGAGCGCGTGAACACAATGGCCAATCAGAGGTATTTAAGAATCCGCTTAACAGCCCTCAAAATTCTAGGGGGTAATGCCTGTAAAGTCACATTTTTTGAATTTGTTTATTTTAAGGAAGCTGGTAAACACTGACATGTTCCCAGATTTATATAAAAAAGCCGATAAGCAGTTAAATGTGTCCGTTTAAACAAAAAGAAAAGTTTAAGCTTTTAAAAAGGATAAGCATAAAATGTTTAATTTTCTTAAAATGTTAAATTTAATTTACAGACTGAAAAATGTTGTGCTGTTTCCTAACAGTTAAATAAAAAGAGAAAACCTGCACTTAACCTTTTCACTGGCATTTTGTTTTCATAGTTAGACATATATCGTAATGTACTGTATCATTATAGGATTGTCTAGCAATATATAGATTATGCAGAATTGCTGTATTGTGATATTACCGTATCATATCGTATTGTGAGGTACCCTGTGATTGCCAGCCCTACTCCATAGTATGCATTCCATTTAGGGCACCAACTACAAAGAAAACTACCCTCTGAAAAAGATGAGTGAATTCGAGAGTGATTTCAACCATGGGGGAACCCCACGTCTCTTGTCTATGTCTCTTGTGCCTTCAAAAGAGCTCAATAATCGTGGTTGACAAAAATAATCACAATTAGATCAAATAACTGCATTCAGGCGGTTATTTAATAATCACGACAGGCCTAGAGCTTGCCATTATGTCCAACTAAGCATTGAATGGACAAACGACCACATATATTTTCACATGCACACACAAACAAAGCAGCTTCCTGAAGACAAAGAAGCTGATGATGTTTAATGCAGGCACCATTTTATAGACATGCCGGTGTACCAAATGACATCATATGACTGCCGTGGCCAATGATATTAGCTAGATGTCACACGTGATTTAGACACCAGTTCCACTGAAGCATTCCTGTAGCATCAATTAAATGATGCAGTGTTGAGTTCCCTAGAAAGGGAACCTTTTCCTTTTTTTTAGAAAGGCATCAATGAAACCATTTTTCACATTTGTGTACACTCATCACTTTCCATGATCTTCTTAACTTCCAAAATCAGTTACAAGGAACAAAAGTATCAGCTAAAAATTCCTTAGTAACTTCTCAAAGTACATTTCGAACATCTGGTAAATAATCTATTCAAAAGCATTATGTGAAACCAACATAACGGCACCTTTGATTCCTTGAGGTCCAGGTGGTCCAATACGTCCCTCAGTTCCAGGAACCCCTGCCATTCCTGGATTACCCTTTTCCCCTGGAAATCCTGACACTCCTTGTAGACCTATGGCACCCTTTGGACCAGGAAGACCCCTGCCAGGTTCACCCTGTATAAGATACAGATCAAAGTCAATGACAATTTCTCACCTATTTCAATAAAATATTATACACCATCATACTTTTTGCCCAGGTGTCCCTGCACGACCAGGAAAGCCGTCCTGCCCTGGTTGACCAGGCTCTCCTGGAATTCCATTGGGACCTGGTATCCCAGAGTATCCTAGCAGAGGGAAGGATGGATAGTTAGAAAACATTACAGATTAGATAACTGAAACAAAATTTGACACTCATTTATGCAAAAGTAATTGGGACTAAAATGTGCATTCCCTAGAATATGAATAGTTCAATTTATTTTTTTTATTATTGTTTTGCAGAGTATAGTGATCTTGATCATAAAGTATGCCCAACCTAAACCTATATAACACTTATTTTCCACTGTAGGTGTTGTTATCAATGAACACGTTTAGAATTTAAAAGTTAAAGGTGCAATGCTTTAGCACATTTACAGTCTGGAACTTGGAGGTTACCTTTTGGCCCTGGGGGCCCAGGAAGTCCAATTCCTGGCAGCCCAGGGTCACCTTTGTTTCCTGGGAATCCTTGAACTCCAGGTTCACCTTGAAGACCTCTATCACCTGAGTGACAACGTGAGAAAGACGTCAACACAGCCAGCTCGGCATCACACCACTGAGTGCAGTTTTCAACCAATATGAAACATTAGCATAACCTGAATTTACCTTGAAGACCAGGTCTGCCAGTCTCTCCACGAGTCCCTGGGGAACCCTGAGGTCCAGGTAAACGTATTACTTTACCAGCATCACCTTTACTTCCTATAAAGATATTTGAGATTATGGTTATTTTAAAGAGCATAGCATTTACAACCAGTGGATAAGCAAATGTATTACTCTAAATCAATGACCTGGAAATCCTGGCTTTCCTGGTGCACCAGGTAACCCTGAAGAACCTTTTTCACCAGGTTCACCTGGCTGTCCTACACCTGGGATACCTGGGGGACCTCTCTCACCCGGAGGGCCGGTGGTACCATCATCTCCATCCAGTCCACGATCACCCTTAATACCAACTCTAGCCTAATCATAGAAAAGATTTATGAATCAAAATATCTTCTATGGTTAGGGAAACACTGCAGAATCGACATTGGGGCTTAGATACACTGTGAATTAGATGCAAAAGTGAATTCACCTATTTAAGTATATAAGTCTTTCTAGTCAGATCTTTTAACTCACAGGCTCTCCCTTGGCTCCAGATTGCCCTGGTCGGCCATCTCTTCCTGGGAGCCCATCAACACCTGGGAATCCTCTGTCTCCAGTAGTACCAGGAACACCCTTATCTCCTTTCAACCCTGGAGCCACAAAGACATCACCAGGTTCACCCTGAGCGCCAGGGGCACCCATTAAACCCGGAGAGCCATCTTGACCCTAAAGTCCAAGGAAATGCAAGAACAAAGGTAAGATTTGTGCAGACAGGATTTATTGTGTTTACATCCACATTTAAAGTGGCCACGGTGCACTTCCAATTGAGTTTGTTTCCAATTCGATGTTTTTGGTGCCACAAAATGGACTTTGACATACTAAGCAAGAAATGTTATATAACAATATAAAATGTACGTACAGGATTTCCAGCAGGCCCAAAAGGTCCTGGCACACCCTTCTCTCCTTTACTGCCTACTTCTCCAGGAAAACCTAAATTGAAAACATCCAGCATGATGCATAATCTCAGAAAGTCCAAACATACCAAAACAAAGCCTTGCTCATTGCTTCTCACCTTGCTGACCCTTTGGCCCCTGGAGACCAGGCAAACCTGGGGGTCCGAAACCAGTGCACTCTGTGCATTTTTCGCCTTGATCACCTGAAAGAGTAAAAACTCAGAACCAATTTTAAAGAAACTGAAACTACAGTGAACAAATGGATGACTGAATTACAGCCTCACCTTTCTGTCCCACCTCTCCTTGCAACCCTGCAGGTCCCGGAGGGCCTGGAAGTCCTTTTTCGATATTACAGTCTTCATCTTAAAATAAACAAGATTAATGGCAATGACATTTTGGAATGGACAATCAAAGGAACCACACAATCATCTTTACACATTGTCACTATTAGCCTCTTACCTGAAATGACATAATCACTCCATTCTTTCCATGATGTTTTTGAGTTATGATTATTATCACAGCATGACAAAACAGTAATTTATGTTTAAGATGTTCTTACTGATCGGCCCTGGTGGTCCGGGTGGGCCGGGTTGTCCATCAGCTCCGTTTGGGCCTTTTAGAGACACTCCATTAGCTCCTTTATCTCCCTTCTGGCCAATCTCTCCAGGAAGGCCAGGAGGTCCAGTAGGACCCTCAATATATCTGCCTGGAGTCAACCATGGACATGAGTGAAAGCATTATCATTACTGTGAACTATTGTACTAAATGTTTTTATTTCTTTATCAAAGTGTGCTTCTCTCACCTGGGGGGCCAGGATATCCACGCTCTCCTGGATAACCTGATGAATGAAGAAAACAGATGAACAGATAAAAAGACTTTACAATTTGACAGGACAACCGCATAAGGACAAGATGTCAAGCAGACATCACCTGTCTCTCCTTCTGCTCCAGGAGGACCAGGAGGACCAGGAGGGCCAGGACGACCAAAACCCTGTAAGATAATTAGTATCATTAGTAACTACCAGTGCATAACATTGCTCTAAGTGAATTGGGTGTGGAAGTATTTTGGAACCCCTTACATGTCCTGGTGGTCCTTTTTCTCCTTTGTCACCCTAACATGAACCAAAGTCATTTTTGAAATACATAAAATGAAAAAAATTAAATAAAATGCATTTTATGTCTAGAGTTACAGCATGGCCCTCCAAGATGGGATTTCTTACCTTTAAGCCATTATACCCAGAAGTACCAGGAAGGCCACTTTCCCCCTATCACAAAGAGTTTCAAAAATAATCTCACTAAATGTGATTTAAGAATTTGAAATAAGAGTGTACAATTAACCATTATCAAATCTGAAACAGGTAACTGCACTGCTCAAGTCATTGTCCAAGATCACCATACCTTTTCTCCACTCTGTCCATCTTTGCCTGGTTTCCCCTTTGAAAACAAAGTCAAGCTCAGATTTCACATAATAGATAAAACACTCTCCTATGATCAAAAGGTCAACAATGATATTTACATCATGCAATTGCACAATCACAATAATCATTCAATCAAATTTAATACAAAACAAGATGTACAGTGGAGGAAGGTCTGAGACTTTAAATTAACAATAAATTAGCAATATTTTATTTTACTTTATGGTATATATTAATACAATTATTTAAGATTGATTATTGTGACTCTTTATACAGATGGTCAGACGTTGTTGCTTCAGTGCTCTCTGGATCTATCTCAAATCATGATCATCAGGTTTTAAACAAACTTGTTGAGTTCATGCAGCTCAAGTGCTGCTGTCGTTAAAACAAAAGAGATACAAACTTTTAAAAATTATATTTTTAATCTACTTATAATTTAGTATAATTTAATATAATTTATAATTATACAAAAACACTATTAAATTATTAAAGCACAAGATAACATATTTTTGCTATTGGTCTAAGAAATGTGGACCCCACTGTTAAAGCTGAGTGATTTATGATTAATGTATTATGTAAGAAAGCATTTAGTTGTGTTCTTGTACAAGTCACTTACTATTGGCCCTGGTGGTCCTTGTTCACCTTTTATTCCAGGTTGATATGGTGCACAAAAACCCTTGGTGCAGAGGGCAAAGGCTAAATTAATATGTATTACTACTCCTTAAAACTTGCAGACATACTAATAAATTCAAAGATTCAAACAACATCACAAGTTTATAAATTTATAATTCTAAAATTGATTCTGTACAATCCAGTTGTATTTGTTTATAGAATTACACAATTTTGTTGTCACTTACTCTGTCTCCTTTGTCTCCTTTAGAGCCTGTTTCACCCTAGAAAAACATGCAAGGCACAAGGAACACTTAGCAGTGTAACTTAGATCAAGTAAATGTAGCCCCAGAATATTTGGACACCTAAGCCCCACAAAAGTATACATTTCATAGGGGATTTGATGACATCATACCGTTGGTCCAGGGATATATATTGTTGTACTAGGGCCTTCAAATTCATCTTGTCTCCCTGGTGGACCGGGGGGACCGGTTAAACCTTGTTGTCCCTGAAAAGAGAAACAGGGATGATCATGATAATGAGTAAGATTTAAACAGGAAAGATGCTGATCAGCTTTGATAATGCAATAGGTGGGGGTATTATCTGACAAATGGGGTACAACGTTTGATTCTTATGATTGTTTGTATTATATTATCAACTTCAAGTCATGTTCAATAGTAAGAAGCACACAAATGTATCCTTCTAAAGCAGAATTTGTTACAACCTATGAAGCACATGCTGCAAGTGCCACTAAAGGTTATGAGCCAATAGTTTCCCAGAACTCACCTTTTCTCCTTTCTCACCAAGAAATGTCAGCTTGTCACCCTGCAACAAGAACGGGTAAGACACACCTCTAGTCATTTCACAAACTCTAGACACAAACATTATCATCTATGCAAAAGATTTCAGATGTTACCGGCTCTCCCTTTTGACCAGTTTCACCAGGCCTTCCCTTCAAAGAAAAATGGCATGGTGTGAGATTCAGGTGAGAGTTCACTGGTGTCGGTTAATTATGTTTTAGTCTATACTTTGTTTTAGAGATTTTAACTTTAGACTCACAGGAGGTCCAATTGGTCCAGGTGGGCCGAGTGACCCATGTTGTCCAGGATATCCTTTTTGCCCCTAAAAAATTAAAAGAGAATCAGATAAAAGTTATGAAACATGTTATACAACAGGCAATAATATAGCAATGGTAAATGCACATTTTCAATATAAACACAAAAAAGGGGCATTGAAATTAAAATATGTACTGGTGAACCGGGTGGTCCTGGCAAGCCCCTGTCTCCTTTTTGAGGGATGGGTACTCCAATAACACCACCTGGATCTCCCTATGAGAGTGAAATATTCACAAAATAAATCACTACACCATTTTCAAGACACACATCAATGACTAATGAACTATACTGCTTGACCAACGCTGTCTCACGACCAATTCGTTCAAATTCGTACGGCCACACTCACCTTCATATGAATTGTAAAATATGTACGATTTAGCAAAAATTCATAGGAATTCCCTCGTACAATACGTACGAATTGCCGTGAGATTGGGTTGGCTTGACAGAAGAATTGTTTTTTTTTCTTGGTGATTACCACCATTTTATAAAATCAACTAGACACTCGAGGCCATTCGTAATAGTAATTTTACCATGGTTAGGGTTCAATTAGCCACTCTTCATGCTTTATGTTGAGCTTAAAGGGCAAGATTGCAGATTTTCAACTACCTTTATATAGTTACAATGTCAATAGTAATATATCATACTCTTTCTCTGTGTTCTCTACACCCGGATATCCCTGTTTATTTGTCAGCATAAGTCCATTCAGCAGACTTTTAGCTCCAGGGCTTTTGATAAACCTACTGACAGAACTGCATTTTTGTATTCACACTCACAGAAAATCTATTCGACAAAAGGGCAGTCCCAAAATCAAAAGTGCATTATGGGTGTTGAAGTTTTTGCCAAAAGAAAACAAAACATCCCTTTTTTTCTGTGTTCTCTATTTATGCAGTACTGATTTCTTGTCACTTGTTAATAAGCCCCATTAAGAACAAATCTCTGTTACATATGACCATATTGCTTTAAAATGGGTTTCATACCTTTAATCCCTTCAAACCTGGAATACCCTGAGGAAGATTCAGAAAGATATTGGTTAAGTCAGGCATCTGCTGTTGGACTGGATTAACATTGTACAATGAGTTATAACACATAATACAAGATGTACGTTTTTATCTAATGACACAGTTTATTAAGCACTGATATAAATTTGACATATTAGAGGTAAATGACATGACATAAAAACTAATCATACTGGTGGTCCCTGCAGTCCTGGATGACCGGGAATTCCGTCAAAACCACGCTCCCCCTGAAAAACACAAAATAAATCCTCTATTCAATCATCACAAAGGATTTTGAGATGAATTGAAGACACTGATGGCTCATCCCATTTGACTCACTTTAAATAAAAAAATCATAGGTCTAATCAAAAACACAACAAACATGATGTACCTTGGTTCCATTGCAGCCTGGAATTCCATGAGGTCCAGGTGCACCTTCTAGACCTGGAAGACCCTGTAGAATATCAAAACAATAGCAGAAACATACAGAGATGCAGAAACATTGTTTTGTTTTTCCCAAAATTCATGATATTCATTCATGATGATCAATTTTCTCCAAAAAAGACTCTCAGTTCAACTTACCGGGATACCTGGATGTCCTGGGAAACCTGCCACACCAGGTGGGCCCTACAAAAGAAACATCTATATGCTATAATGATGTAAAATAACATTTTGCAGTGCTGCTATTATGTAACATTAATTATTATTTTTTTTATTTTTTTTATTGTATCAGTCTTACGATATATTTTTACAAGACAAGAGCAGACACTTACTCTGCTTCCTTTCATTCCTGGAGCTCCTGACTCCCCTGTATCTCCCTGGAAGAAAACATAAAAACATATTAAAAGAACACTGCAATTCATATTTGCTTTTGCTAACTCACCTTAAAATTGTCTTAAAAGGATTAATGTGTGCTTCTGTATGGTTTGCACCTTTATATGGCACTGACACATGTTAGCTTTGAAGGTAATCCTGATCAGGATTTTTGTGAATCCTTGTTTTTATTTGGGAATGTAGATGAAGTCAGCCATTTACTAATGTACCTGAAAAAAGTGCTGCACTTTTTAGGCCAATTTCACGCATACTGGGTGAGCGTGGCGCTTAAATATCAGTGGATGGGGTGATTTCTGAGAGGTGACAACACACAGCTCGTGTTCCCAGTGGGTTTGCTGTAATCTGTAAGTACGAGTGTATGTGGATCTGCTGTTCGGCTTGCTGAACTTGATGATAGAAAAGTAGTTTGACCAATAGCGTGAAGGCATTGTACATAATCGACCAATTGTGACATGCAAGAAGGCGGGATCTACAAAGAACCGTCAAAGCATTGCAAGTATTCGTACAGAGAATGTATGAGGACTTTAGGTATTAGAAACAAAACCCAAAAAACAGACATTTTAGGCAATTTAGAAGTTTCGACCGGACACTTTGTTAAGGTCCGAAAATGAGGGTACTAAAGCAAAACCAGTTGAAAACCATTGCACTGTACTTGTCACACTCTCCAAAAAAAGGAACTTTCAAATAGCAAATAATCTTTTAAAATGACTTCAAAATCAGTATTGTACTTTACCTTTGGTCCCATTGGCCCTGGGGGGCCCTCGTGACCTTGTAATCCAGGAAATCCCATTACGCCCATTAAACCAGGGAGCCCAACCTCACCCTAATAAGGAAGAACAAAGGGTGATGATTTCAATTAAATGAGTGTCTTCTCATACAGATTCATTACTGACCTTATATGTCAGAATATATGCTGTTAACGGAACCCAACCACTAGATGGCGCAACAGATCCTTCTTTGTAGGATCAGTGCTCTGACATTATGAACTACATAAAAAATATAATGAATGGCCCTCACTCAATTGATCACTGTGTTCTTGTGCTGGGTGTGTACAGTTCATGCTTTATTACAATGTTTAACAATATACTTTTTTTATAACTAGTATAATGCTTGATCCCTACTCTAATCTTTACTGTCACACTCCCTCAAGTCCTAATTCTAATTTGACCTCTTCTACTAGGTCAAAGTGCTAGTGAAGATGTCTGAAAGAAACAATATGCAAAACATGTGCAGGAAGCAGAGGAAAACATACTCACCTTTGCGCCTTTAACACCACTGCAGTCACATCCGCCACATGAAGGCCCCGAGCATCCTCCCTGCAACAGAGAAAATGTCTAGTTTCACACTGAACCACTAGGAGGCAGTAAACACATGAAATTGGCATTGGCACCAGGTTCTTAAAGGAGATGCCTGTGACGGACAAGAGCTTTGAACTAAATCAGGGGTGGTTGACACTGGGCGGGGGGTGGGGGGGTGGGGGGGGGTCAGTTGGGTGGGAGGTGGAGTAAAAATAACAATTGCAGAAAAAATAACATTACAATGTCCAGAAATCAATTTCGATAGTACAATTATTATTGACATAGAAGTCATGTTTAACAGTTCCATCCTTACATCTACTATAATAGTATAATATACTATATACTATAATACTTGTTAGTCACTAGATTCGTCACAACAGTGAACAAATATATAGATTGTTCATGTGTCTTAATGGTCTGGTGGCAGAACTTTTGTTAAGCATGTCAGAGATGTTCTGGGTTCTAATCCTCCCTTGTATAGTTTTTTTCTTGGGGGGGGGGGGGGGGGGGGGGTTGCTATATGGTTACAGTGTGTCACACATTGATGATCAATGCAGATACATGGCCCACATTGTGTGGTTTTGCTTCACTTTTACAGTGATTATTTATTTAAAAATCTGCTTCTCTAATTATCTGTGGGTGAACAGCAATACAGTTTTTAATGACAGAGATGCTGTCTACATACATTTTACCCAGCCAAACTATCTAAAAAAGAGTTTAATTAGATATAGACAAGCTTTTTTTGTGGTGCCCCTAGTAAAAATGCACTTTTTATTTATTTATTTGTTTGTTTGTTGTTGTTGTTGTTGTTTTTTTGTTTATAGACCAAAATTAACTTGCTTTTAGGATTCTCTGTGTCATTTAAGAATGTGTTGTTTGTTTTTTATAAAATGAACAAAAAAAGAGAGTATTTTACTATTAATCTTTTATTGCTCCTTGTCACATATATTGTAGTAAATTCAGTGAATAAAAAGAAAAAACTTTTCATTGTCTTTAAAAAAAGATATTGAGCAATTTATCCAAGCTTTTTCATCTTCAAAGTACTCCAAAGCTAAATAAAAGATAGTAAATGTGCTGCCTTTTTAATTTATTTTGTTGAAGTATGCAGTATGTTTTGAATGTAATATGTATTTAGTTGTTTGTTTATTTGTTTATTTTTGCTTGCTTGCTTGCTTTTCCTTCCCACTTTTTGGTACCATATTATATATTAAATCTGTACATTTGCATTTGTGTTTCATGTATATTTTTGTGGTACATTTGAAATAAAAAATACACATAAAGTCTACACCACATAACACACAATTGTGTGATGGGTGATTTTCACCAAGTGAACATCCTTGTTGATCAACTGATTGGTTGATCAACAAATCAGATTTGAGGGATAGGTTTACAGTTAATGCGAAGTTTAGGCTTACAACAACGGTTAGAGCATTAGGGCTAAAGGGCTAAAACATTCTTATTCACCTACGATTTTCCTCTGATATTAGGGATAAGTACTGGGTAAAGTTAGGTTGAGGTTTTAGGGTTAAGGGTTAGGACTATGTTTTTGGACAGGAATGTTATTCCAGGATCAACAAAAGATGTCTTACTTGGCAAAAAAGGAAGCTTAGTTTGGACTATTTATTCATGCAGTGTTGGGAAATAAATAATCCTGAAGCTACTGACTTACATTTTCAGTAGCTTGAAAATAGCTTAGCTGCTTTCCAAACAGCTTTTTCAGTAACAATCTACCTTTTCCAATGATTAGTATTGTTACGAAACCAAACTTTGATATACACTGATGTTCACATTGTATTGCGTGTACACCAAACAAACAAACACAGTTTGTTCTAAACATACCTCTTTTCATATTAACCTAAACAGTTATCTCTCATATGTAGGTATTGCAGGTTCATTCATACTGTTATTGTAAACAAATTAATAACAGCTTCAACTGAATTGTTTTGGTTATTGTACATTTAATTGTGCAGTCACACTTTGGGCTGTATAACATAAGCAAATGTTGTCTTATATAAGCTAAAGAAAGGGTTACAGTGTCAAATTACACTTAATAAATCTTGAAGGTGTTTACAGAATGGAGGTCCACATTTGCATTGCATCTGCATTTTACTCTAATTTTGTGTCTCAACGTCAAATGATGACTCCGGAAAGGAAAAATTACTTCCATGCCATTTGTTACATGGAAAGGAAAGGTCAAGTCAAGTACATTGTTGTATACATTATCCTGTTTAGTATATTATATTGTATACTTCACATTTCAGCAAAAGTAGTAGATCATCCAACGGTTCTCTACTCATTGGACCCAGAAGAGAGAGAGTTCCCATAAAGTTTTACTACAGTCCCTGTGAATTTTATCTATAGACCTGATACCACGCATGTATAAAAAAATAAAAATTAAATAAAAACCCGTAAAGGGTGTGTTCATCAAAATGAAAATTCTGTCATTAAAGGGATAGTTCACCCAAAAATGAAAACCATTTACTCGCCCTCAAGATGTTTCAAACCTGTATGAGTTTCTTTCTCATATGGGTAACCAAACAGTTGATAGGCCCCATTCGCTTTCATACTCTGGTTACCAACATTCTTCAAAATATCTTCTTTTATGTTCAACACAAGAAAGAAACTCATGCAGTTTTGGAGCAACATGTAGCAATCATTTACCCCAGTAAATGATGACAGTATTTTCATTTTTGGGTGAACTATCCCTTTAACTACTCACCCTCATGTCATTCCCTATCAGGGAACTCGAGCTGCGTGACAACGCTTTGGTAACGCCCCTGCGTGAATGCGTCATGATGAAGCACGTATGAAATCAGTCCAATGGCGAGACGGAACGTCATGGGCGGGTGACGTCATCGACCAGGAAACTATATAAGCACCCCAAAACACAAGCGCGTCAGCTTCTGAGTCTTCAGCAAGCGCTCTGTGTGTGAAATATTTCAGTCTGTGTCTCAGGTATTTTTGTCTGTCCTTAGAAATTGCTAGGCAGGAGTTTTTCACATATAAAAAAACTATAAAGAGACGATATACACACATATACACTCACCTAAAGGATTATTAGGAACACCATACTAATACTGTGTTTGACCCCCTTTCACCTTCAGAACTGCCTTAATTCTACGTGGCATTGATTCAACAAGGTGCTGAAAGCATTGTTTAGAAATGTTGGCCCATATTGATAGGATAGCATATTGCAGCTGATGGAGATTTGTGGGATGCACATCCACGGCACGAAGCTCCCGTTCCACCACATCCCAAAGATGCTCTATTGGGTTGAGATCTGGTGACTGTGGGGGCCACTTTAGTACAGTGAACTAATTGTCATGTTCAAGAAACCAATTTGAAATGATTCGAGCTTTGTGACATGGTGCATTATCCTGCTGGAAGTAGCCATCAGAGGATGGTAGGTAGGCCGTGGCATTTAAACGATGCCCATTTGGCACTAAGGGGCCTAAAGTGTGCCAAGAAAACATCCCCCACACCATTACACCACCACCAGCAGCCTGCACAGTGGTAACAAGGCATGATGGATCCATGTTCTCATTCTGTTTACGCCAAATTCTGACTCTACCATCTGAATGTCTCAACAGAAATCGAGACTCATAAAACCAGGCAACATTTTTCCAGTCTTCAACTGTCCAATTTTGGTGAGCTCTTGCAAATTGCAGCCTCTTTTTCCTATTTGTAGTGGAGATGAGTGGTACCCGGTGGGGTCTTCTGCTGTTGTAGCCCATCCGCCTCAAGTAGGGCTGTCACTTTTGTGAACAAATCCTGTTCGATTTTTGAGACATATGTGTTCATTGAATCGATTGTAAAATCGATTTTTCCATGTCTAAAGACGTTTCCATTTTCAACAGCAAATATTGACAAATCCACGGACAACTAACAGGCATTAGGACGAACGTAAGGAGGGCGCTTGAGACGCGCACAAGTCAGCAATATTTCTGATGATTTATTGGCGTGAAGTTTTTTGCAAGGTGACAAACAGGAGTGCAACATTCAAGGATTGAAATGGACACACGCCAAATTCGGATAAAAATGAACTTTGGCGGGTAACGCTGTCATATCACGAGCCAATTTTGCGTGTTTCTATGTTTACTCACTTTGCTGGGGAAGTTCGTGTAAGCCAAATCTGCGTGGATTTAGCGCAAATACGCAACTCGTGAGTTCTCATGATATATTAAATACAGCGTGTTGCGCAGAATCTGCGCATTTCTGGCTTGCTTGAAAACACACACGTCACTAAGCAACAAGTAACGGTAACAACGCGCTTGTTCACTTGCACTGAAGCAATAGCGAATATTAAAAAGCATTTGGTTAACAGAAAAGACATTGTTATTTCCCAACATCCTACATGTTCTGTGCACTGTATTGATCTGTCACACTAAAACACATTTTTGGTAAAAAAAAAAAAAAAAAAGGCAGTTAAAATCGATTCCCTATTTTCGTTTTCGAAACTTGTGTTGGTTGATCCGATCGATTGTGCAATCGATTTTCGAACGTAAAGTGACAGCCCTAGCCTCAAGGTTGTGCTTGTTGTGGCTTCACAAATGCTTTGCTGCATACCTCGGTTGTAACGAGTGGTTATTTCAGTCAAAGTTGCTCTTCTATCAGTTTGAATCAGTCGGCCCATTCTCCTCTGACCTCTAGCTTCAACAAGGCATTTTCGCCCACAGGACTGCCGCATACTGGATGTTTTTCCCTTTTCACACCATTCTTTGTAAACCCTAGAAATGGTTGTGTGTGAAAATCCCAGTAACTGAGCAGATTGTGAAATACTCAGACCGGCCCGTCTGGCACCAACAGCCATGCCACGCTCAAAATTGCTTAAATCACCTTTCTTTCCCATTCTGACATTCTGTTTGGAGTTCAGGAGTTTGTCTTGACCAGGGCCACCCCTAAATGCATTGAAGCAACAGCAATGTGATTGGTTGATTAGATAATTGCATTAATGGGAAATTGAACAGGTGTTCCTAATAATCCTTTAGGTGAGTGTATATATATATATATATATATATATATATATATATATAATATGGCGAGCGAACAGCAGTTCAGAAAGTGTGTTCATCCCTACCCACGTTATATCACGGGTGGGGACACTCACGATCTGTGTGTTGTTTGTATGGGAGTGCAGCATGCCCAGTCAGCTCTCGAGAGAGCTGGTTTGGTAGCATTGCGAGCGTTTGTCGATGTTTGTCGAAAACGCTCCGCTCCTGCCGCGCCCTCTTCGAGGAGAGTGGTTCGGTGCGCGTTCCCCGCGGTTCGGGTCCTGCTGCTGCCGAGGCACAGCGAAGGCTTCAATCGTGGGGATCGCAAATGGATCTATCAGCGGGGATTGACACGGGCTCTGCCTTATCTCAGCCCTTACCTGGTAGATCCAGCGCCTCAGATCCGGGTTTGGAAGCACGCGCTGCTGTTTTTTTCCGCACGGGCTGAGGCACCATCACTTCAACTATCCAGTTCTGAGGAATTGGATGTTGAAAGCGTGGTTACAGCAGAGACTGGGGACTCGTCACTTCAGTCTCCTGCTAGTGAGGTGCTTATGGAGGTGCTCACTCGCTCTGTAGAAAAACTAAGCTTTGAGTGGCAAGTTGATAAACAGGAGTCTCATTCGAAAAGTAAATTAGATGAGAGATTTCTGCCTTCTCGGGCTGCACCTCCACGCCGGTGTCTTCCTTTATTTCCTGATCTCCACAACGAGGTGTTGAGGTCATGGAATAAACCTGTATCTTCCAGAATATTCTCCCAACAGACATCTATTTATTCTAAAATTTCTGGGGCAAAGAGCTATGGTTATGGGGCGATGCCTAAGGCTGAGGAAATACTAGCTAGTCATTTATCTCCAGACACGGCGTCGTCCTTTAAGACACCGGCGTTGCCCACCAAGCCATTAAGATATACCTCGGCTTTTCGGCGGCAGGTCAAGCGGGAGCATGCTTGCATACTATTTCTATTTTGGAAGCGTATCAGGCAGACCTGTTAAAAGACATTAGTGAGGGGGATGAAATTGGTGCGGACGTGATTCGAGAACTACGTCAGGCAGCTGATCTTTCTCTCCGTGCCACTAAAGAGACGGCCAGATCAGTGGGCCGTTCTATGGCAGCTATAGTGGCTACGGAGAGGCACCTATGGTTAAATTTGTCAGACATGAAAGACAAAGAAAAATCATTTCTTTTGGAAGCCCCGCTTTCGACTGCTGGCCTCTTCGGCGACTCAGTGAATTCGGTCGTCGAGAGGTTTCAGGAAGAAAAGAAGCAGGCGGCGGCGCTCCAGAAATTTCTCCCCCTCCGTGTCCATGTCTCCGGGGCTGCTGGGCGAAAGGAGCAGCCCCGGCCGTCGAGTAGCTCCTCACATAGGGCACAAAAAAAACGGAGTGTCGCGTCTCGTGCTCCTCCTCAGCAAGACTGGGACGAGACGCGGCGCTCTCAGACGAGGTCCTCCAGGGGCAAGGCTGATCTGAGGACAGTTATTGTCGCCAGGAAGGCCTCGTCCAAAAAGAAATCCTGACGCCACAAACGTCAGGATGGTGAGGGTGGTCCCCACCGAGAGGGGAAGGTGTTCGCCGCAGTGCACGGCGCCCGTTCTCTCTCGGTGCCCTCAGGGGCCCGTTCTGCCAACCCCGCCTGCGTGCCGGGGCGTAGACAGTTCCAGCGAGCGCTTTCCCGAGGGACGCTCGCCCACTCTGAGGAGTGGTCCAGAGCGGTGAGACTCGTTGTTCCCTGTGCGCCGTTACAGGGCACTGTATCTGCCACTCAAAATATTCAGGAGGCCATTCTCGAGAGACTGGTACCCTTAGAAGAATTTTTGGCAGACTGGAAAAGCCTTCCAAATGTATCTCAATGAGTCCTGCAGACTATCGAATATGGGTACGCGATTCAGTTCAGATCACGCCCGCCTCGTTTCAGAGTGGTTCTGCCCACAGTGGTGGGCCCCGAGAAGGCTCTGGTTATGGAACAAGAGGTGAAAACTATTCTGCTGAAGGGGGCTATAGAACGAGTTCTTCCTCCCAGCAGCGAGTTGGGTTATTACAGCCGATATTTCATCGTTCCAAAGAAGGATGGGGGGTTACGTCCGATTTTAGATCTGCGCCTATTAAATCGCTCAGTAGGGAAGCTCAAATTCAAAATGCTGACTCTCAAGCAGATCGTGTCACAGATCAGGTCCGAGGACTGGTTTGTCACAATAGATCTAAAGGACGCATACTTCCATATTTCCATCCTTCCACAACACAAGAAGTTCCTGAGGTTCGCTTTTGGGGGCGAAGCGTACCAATATCGGGTTCTTCCGTTCGGCCTAGTACTGTCTCCCCGAACTTTCACGAAATCTATGGATGCAGCTCTGGCTCCGCTGCGACTCCAGGGCATTCGGATTTTAAATTATATCGACGATTGGTTGATTCTGGCTCAATCGGAGCATCTGGCGATTCGGCATCGAGATGTCGTTCTCGCCCATATCAAAAGGTTGGGGTTGAGGCTCAACGCCAAAAAGAGTGTGCTTTCTCCATTACAGAGGACCACTTTTCTGGGTGTGGTTTGGGATTCGACAACGATGCAGGCACGTCTGTCCCCTGCTCGTATATCTTCGATTCTCTTAGCCATAAAACAGGCAAAGCTAGGCCAGTCACTTACTGTAAAAGAATATCAGAGAATATGGGTCTGATGGCAGCAGCGTCCAACGTTATACCTTGCGGCCTGCTGTACATGAGACCGCTACAGTGGTGGCTCAGGACCAAGGGGTTCTCCCCGAGGGGAAACCCGCTCCGCATGATCAGGGTCACGCGACGGTGTCTTTGCGCCCTGGCTATGTGGAAAGAACCTTGGTTCCTGTCCCAAGGGCCTGTGTTTGGGGCTCCGTGTCGTCGTGTAACACTACCGACGGATGCCTCTCTCGCAGGCTGGGGGGCGATCATGAGTGGTCGCTCAGCTCAGGGTGTGTGGCAGGACCATCATCTTCAATGGCATATAAATTGTCTAGAAATGCTGGCGGTGTTTCAGGCTCTGAAACACTTCCTCCCAGACCTGAGAGGTCATCATGTTCTTGTCCGGTCACACAACAAATCGGTGGTCTCTTATATAAACCATCAGGGGGGTCTGCGTTCGCGCCCGTTATACAAGCTGGTTCGCCAGATCCTTCTATGGTCCCAGGGGAAGCTTCTTTCATTGAGGGCGATTTATATCCCGGGGTATTTAAATCAGGGGGCAGACATCCTATCGAGGCAGGGGCCGAGGCCCGGGAAATGGAGACTCCACCCCGAGGTGGTGGAGCTCCTAGGGAAACATTTTGGTCATGTCGAGGTAGACCTATTTGCATCCAGGGAAACATCACACTGCCAACTGTGGTTTTCCCTAAGTCCTCCAGCCCCTCTGGGGTTGGACGCGATGGTACAGGAGTGGCCGAGGTCACGCCTGTTCGCATTTCCCCCGATTGCTCTGCTCCCAGGAGTTCTGGAGAGGGTTCGCCGGAACGGGGTCAGTCTACTGTTGGTAGCCCCGTACTGGCCGGCCCGAGTTTGGTTTGCGGACCTAATTTCTCTTCTCGACGGCTCTCCCCTGGAGATTCCGATCAGGAGGGACCTTCTCTCTCAGGCGAGCGGGTCGATACTTTACCACCTCATAGAATCTGGTCTCTCGACTGAGGTCGTGGAGACCATCCTGCACTCCAGAGCTCCGGCCACTAGGAAATTATATGCCTTGAGGTGGAAACTTCACCTCTTGGTGTGGAGAACACCAGCTGGACCCAGTTAACTGCCCAGTGGGTGCGTTGCTGGATTTCCTTCAGGAGCGCTTCTCCACAGGGCTATCCCACTCCACACTGAAGGCGTATTTGGCGGCCCTATCTGCCAACCACGTCCTTTTGAGTGGAGCTTCTCTAGGGAGACACCCACTTGTAACCCGTTTCCTTCGTGGCACTCTGAGGCTGAGGGTGCCGACCTGGGACCTGGGAGTTGTTCTAGAAGGTCTCTCTCTAGCACCGTTCGAGCCCATTGAAGAAGTTTCTAAGAAATTCCTCACTCTAAAGACTGTATTTCTTCTTGCTATATCTTCATTAAAAAGAATAGGAGACATTCAAGCTCTGTCGGTCTCTCCCTCGTGCTTGGAATTTTCACCTGGCATGGTTAAGGCTTTCCTCCTCCCTAGACCGGGGTATGTTCCCAAGGTTCCTACTAATGTGGTCAGGCCTATTGTACTGCAGGCTTTCTGTCCTCCAACATTTTTCTTTGCAATGCGGCAGGATGGTCCTCACCGCATACATTTGTAAAGTTTTATCATCTTGACTTCAGCTCCACTCCAGGGGCGCAGGTGCTTTCGTCCGAATGTGCACTCTGACTTCACACGACGGACGCTTGCTCTTATGGCGGTGTTGGTATTAGCGTTCCCAAAGCGTTGTCACGCAGCTCGAGTTCCCTGATAGGGAACGTCTCTGGTTACATATGTAACCCTAGTTCCCTGAAGGGAACGAGACGCTGCGTGTCTGTGCCATACTCCCAGCATGCCCGTGAGCACTTGCTTCAGTTTTATCAGAAGCTGACGCGCTTGTGTTTTGGGGTGCTTATATAGTTTCCTGGTCGATGACGTCACCCGCCTATGACGTTCCGTCTCGCCATTGGACTGATTTCATACGTGCTTCATGACGCACGCACGCAGGGGCGTTCCCAAAGCGTTGTCACGCAGCTTCTCGTTCCCTTCAGGGAACTAGGGTTACATACGTAACCAGAGACGTTTCAAACCCATAAGCATTTTTTTTTTATCTTCGGAACACAATTGAAGATATTTTTACACAATCACTTTATATGATGAACAGATTTAATCTAGGCTTTTATTCACATATCAATATTGATCAGCGAATGTAGAGCAATTCAATTTTGTAAATGGAAGCTCAAGAATGACGTACGAAAACCAAAAAGGCTCACACCAGCATATTTGAGCTTCCGCAAGAAAATGCATATGGATAAGCTTCACCAAATTTAAGTGTTCTATATATGTTTGCTGATTAATATTTATATGTGAATGAAAGCCTAAACCTGTCTATCATATAAAGTGATCATGTCTCTTCAGAAGTCATGGATTAAACTGCTTGATTCATATGGATTTATTTTATAAACTCGTATGTTTGTTTTGAAGTGTCCAGAGTTTTGGGTGAAAATACTTTCAATTTAGGGACAGACTCTGATTTCATTAAGATTATCTTCATATGTGTTTCGAAATTAAACAAAAGTCTCATGGCTTTGGAACGACATGAGAGTGAGTAATTGATGACAGAGGTTTCATTTTCGGGTGAACAAAACCTTTAATATAATGCATAATTTAGAAATTGTAAGAGTAGTATGTTAGTAGTATGTTATTGTACTAACGTTTTTATGATATAAATGCACAACAGAGCTTGCTGCTTTGCACTAAAAAGTGAATATGACTTAAATATTTTATGTACTGTAAGGTGAAAATTGTGTATAATACCTCAAACCAAGACATGTATTTAAAAGCTAACTGTTGTAAACACTGATAATTATTATGACAAAAACATGCACAAGATCTCTCTCACTGACGTGTTAAAGATGTGATTCTCTAATAAGCATTATGATTTTTTTTTTTTGGGTGTGTATGGTTTGATTTTTCTTGGTTGGTGGTGTTTAGTATTCGTGATTGTTGGTGAAGTGGTTATTCGCTGGGCTCTCTGCTCCAAGTGTTTGTACTGGGAGCATGGCGACTCCAGGTGTGCAAAATCTGGGGTTTTTAACGAGACGGCATGCGGTAAAAATTGATTCGGTTTTTGGCGTTGAAGAATGTGGTTTAGCTACAGGTACGTTAATTGGATTTGAGAATATTTTGTCAGCATCACGGATGAATGGTGCAGTTGTTGTTTTCGTTAAAACAGTTGAATTGCCGAATCAATTGGTGGAGACTGGTGTTGATATTCGTGGCATTTTTGCGCAGGTGCTTCCTCTTTCCACACCTTCGAAAAGGGTAACGATATTTAACTTGCCACCCTTTATTAAGAATGAGGTTTTGGTAGAGATGCTTTCCAGATATGGTAAATTCGTGTCAACAATAAAGATGATCCCGATTGGGGGAAAGTCATCTCTACTAAAACATTTGGTGTCGTTTAGACGGTATGTCTATATGATTCTAAAA
This sequence comes from Siphateles boraxobius, assembly GCF_051911475.1. Taxonomy (NCBI): domain Eukaryota; kingdom Metazoa; phylum Chordata; class Actinopteri; order Cypriniformes; family Leuciscidae; genus Siphateles; species Siphateles boraxobius. The sequence goes on along the minus strand of NW_027509197.1, from coordinate 8,980,996 downwards.
GATAATGTCGAAGATTTGGACTTAACTCTAAATTTTCGTTATGAAGATTTTAATTATGTTATTTTCGCCACAACGAACACAATGAAATGTTTTGGTTGAGGAGAAAATGGACATCTTGCGCGCGATTGCCCAAGCAAAATGGATAAAACAAATGATAAAAGTGATGAGACAATTGCCACAATTTTTACGAGTACAATTGTTAGAGAATTGCAGAACGTAACTCCCGCTGTGGATGCGGAAAGGCCGGGAAGAAGTGCTTGTGTACCCGCTGCTTTAATAGATGCGGGGGGAAATACTAATTAGACGACAACAGACGAATCAATTGAAAGTGTAAAAGTAGCGGTCGTTGAAGTTCAGGAGAATGAAAGTCTCGCAGAGAATGGTCAGGCAACAGCAGCTCGAAGGATTGAATCGGAGGGTGGAAGCAGTGAGGCTGAATCTGGCGAGCAGAGCGAGATGAATGTGGACGTTGAGGGCTCGTTATTTGAAATGGAGGATTTTTCATGTAAAGCACCTCAAAAAAGAAAGTCGAAGAAATGCCATATCAGTAAATCGACTAAAAGACTTGATGTCCGGGAGCCGAGCCATACAGATACAGAAAGCGACACTGAAGTCTCAGTATGTAGTATCACAGGCAGCCTACCTCAGAGTGGATTCTCTAGTCGAGTTTACAGTGTAGACGACATCAAACAGTTTTTAAAAGTGACGAAAAATGCAAGGAGAGTTTAAATTGGAGAGTTTTTTCCTGACATATTGCAATTTATTGAGAAGGCAAAAACTTTCAGGAGTGAGAACTGTTTCACCGACCAAGAAAGTTATCGGTTAAAAAATATACTTACCAGGCTAAAAGATCAATCAGAATTTAGTGAAAATAGTCAAAATGGTTAAGGGTCGTTTTTCTATCTTGTGTTTATTTTCTTTATTATGGTGGGAGGTGTCTCTTTTCCTATTTATGGGAGTGGTGTTATGGTGTTCTTTAAATATTACTGGAGCAAGAGATAGTTGGAAAAGAGCACAGTTGTTTGAGATAATGACACAGAGGAAGATTGATGTTTTCTTCACGCAAGAAACCCACAGTGATTTATCAAGTGTTTCAGATTGGGCGATGGAGTTTGACGGGCTATCTGTTTTAAGTCATTCTACCTCGCTTAATGGCATATAAAGTCGATGAAATAATTAAAGGTAGACTTTTAAAAGTCAAAGCTTCTAATGGGAAATTTTTTTGTGTGTTTATGCTCCAAACGCTGCAATTTAAAGAATGTTATTCTTAAATACTCTGTGCGAAGTTTTAAAGGATTGTGATTTAGAAAGTTTCTTATTATTGGGGGGAGATTTTAATTGTACTGAAAATGTTTTAGATAGGAATCATGTTGAGCCACATATGCAGTCACGTATGAGGTTAGTTCAGTTAATGAAATCCCATGATATTATTGATATCTGGAGGAACATTCATTATACACAAAGACAATATACTTGGGTACATGCATATGAAAATAAGTTATCATTGGCAATATTAGATCGATTTTATGGTTTCAAGCATCAATTGAATTTTTTTAAAGATTGTTCAATATGTCCGTTTGGGTTTTCTGATCACAGTTTGGTAAAATGTGAGGTTTTTGTTGACTGTGTAAAACCGAAAAGTGCCTATTGGTGTTGTAATAATGCATTGTTATGTGATAAACATTTTATTGATGTTTTTAAGTTTTTTTGGGCAAATGTACGATCCATGAAGTTTTCTTTCCAAACCTTACAGCAGTGGTGGGAGTTTGTAAAAGCCCAAATTAGACAACTTTGTCAACAATATACTCTCAACGTCACTCGAGATAAATTTGAGTCCATAAGAATATTAGAAGAGGATTTAGTTAAACTTCAAGATCTTTTTGAGTTGACAAAAGATAGTACTCATTTAGAGTCTTTAAAAAAAAAGAAAGATTCTTTGACTGAATTATTGGATCTTACTACACAGGGTGTGTCATAAGATCACGTTTTCATAGTATTGAATCTATGGATGCACCTTCAAAAAATGTTTTTAATATGGAGAGGAAAAATGGCCAAAATAGATTCATTAATGCTCTGCGATCAGAAACGGGAGTTATTTTGCTCAACCCTTTAGAGATTCGGAAGAGAGCAGAAACATTTTATGAGGATTTATATAAGAGTGAATTGCTGGGTACACAAGACCTGAATAATATTTTTCTTGAAAATATGCCGCAGGTATCTGAAGAGGCAAATACTGGAATTAACAAAGCACTGTTGATGGAGGAGCTGGAAAGAGCTCTTAAAAGTATGGAATGGAAAAACGCCCGGGATTGATGGTATTTCAGTAGATTTTTACAAAGTCTTTTGGGCAGAGGTAGGTCCAGATCTACTGGAAGTTCTTAATCAGAGTTTAATTGATGGGCAGTTGCCAAAATGTTGCCGTACAGCCATCATTACTTTACTCCCGAAAAAGGGAGATTTGAGTGAGATTAGGAACTAGAGGCCTGTGAGTTTGTTATGCAACGACTATAAAATACTTTCGAAAGCCTTGGCGAAAAGATTAGGAGAAGTTTTAGACCAAATCATTCATTCAGATCAGACATATTGTGTGCCTGGAAGGAGAATTTGTGACAAATTTCCTTTATAAGAGATATTTTGGATAATGGCAAAAAGTTTTCAGATTTTGGTTTAATTTCAGTCGATCAAGAAAAAGCTTTCGATAGAGTTGAGCACAGATATTTGTGGAATGTTTTTGAAGCTTTTGGTTTTAGTTCTGATTTTATATTAATGATTAAAGCTCTGTATTGTGACGTTGAGAGTATGTTGAAAGTAAATGGTGACTTATGCTCTCCTTTTAAAGTTTTAAGAGGGGTTAGACAAGGCTGTGCACTATCTGGCATGCTTTACACGTTAGCCTTAGAACCTCTTCTAATAAGTTAGGAACAGAGATGTCAGGTGTGAATATGCCAAAATCCACCCTTACTGTTAATTTATCAGCTTACGCTGATGATTTGGTGGTACTAATTAAAGATCAAAATGATGTGAACATGATGTTTTGATTATTGGAAGAGCTTAAAAGTGTTCTTCTGCAAAAGTGAATTGGCAAAAAAGTGAAGCCATAAGTGTTGGGAGTTGGTTATGTGGTGAGCCCATTCTTCCAGCTGGTCTGAAATGGACCAGGGATGGTTTTAAATATTTGGGAGTTTATTTGGAAAATGAGAATGTTGTTAGGAAAAATTTTGAAGATGTTATTAAAAAGGTAAAAGGACGCCTAAATAAGTGGAAGTTTTTACTTCCGAAATTGTCTTATAAGGGGCGAAAATTGATTATTAACAATTTAATTGCCTCTGCTCTCTGGCATCGGTTGATTTGTGTAGACCCCCCAGCAGCCTTTTTGAGAAAGCTTCAGGCAATCTTAATAGACTTTTTCTGGGACAAGCTGCATTGGGTGCCAAAACATGTGCTGTATCTTTCCAAGGACGAAGGAGGTCATGGACTAGTACATTTGCAGAGTCGGATAGCAGTTTCCCTTCAGGGACTACCGCTGCGTGTAATTCGCAGTGGGAACGCCCCCCAGCGTAACGCGTCTGAAGCATGAATGAAATCAGTCAAAGGAGAAAATGGAGCGTCACAGCAAGTGACGTCATTGACCAGGAAGCTATAAATATCCCCTGAATACACAAGCCGCCAGCTTCTGTCACTTCAGCAGCGCTCTGTGTGTGTGAACTGAAATCTCGATTGTGTTTGTCTGTTCTGTCAGGAGTTTATCACCAGTCGGCTCTCGAGGGAGTCGATTGTGAGAATTGGGAGCGTTTTCCTCTGAGAACTCTGCGCTCGCGGCGATCGCTCTTCGAGGAGAGCGGTATGCTGCGAGCACCCCGAGGCTCGGGTCCCGCTTCTGTTGAGGCAGAGCGGCGGCGTTTGTCTTGGGGCTCGCAGATGGATCTCACCGGCAACGTTCAGACAGCCCCGACCTATCTCAGCTTTCTCCGGCGGGATCCAGTGCCTCTCACCCGGCTCTGGAAGCACGCGCTGCGGGGGTTACTTCTGCCCTGGTGAGGGCACATGGTGATGTTGATTTAAGATTGTCCAGTTCTGAGGAGCTGGATGTCGAAAGCTTTGCATCTGAGGAAACTAGTTTGCCACATTATACTGCAAATGATGAAGGTTTGATGGATGTGTTATCTCGGGCTGTTGAAAAGCTTGGTATCGATTGGCCAGCTGATAGACAGCAGTCTAGAAATAAAAGTAAACTAGACGATAGATTTCGGTCTGCATCACCTCAACCTTCTCGCCGGTGCCTACCGTTCTTCCCAGACCTTCATGCTGAGGTTTCAAAGACCTGGGTTAGACCGGTTTCTAGCAGGATTTACACAAATCAGTCTAATGCTTATGGTAACATTTCTGGTGCTAAATCTGCTGGTTATGTGACGATGCCGAAGGCAGAGGAGACGCTCGCGAGCTATCTCTCGCCTGCTTCGTCGTCTTCACTTAAAGCACAGGCTCTTCCATCGAGACCACTAAAAAATACCTCTGTGCTGGTGGGCAAGGCGTACTCGGCGGCTGGGCAGGCGGCTGCTTGTCTACATACGATGGCTATTATGCAGGCTTATCAAGCCGACCTGCTAAAAGATGCGTGTGAGGGGGGGGAAATTTCCGCTGATATGATTAGCGAACTCAGGCAGACTGCCGATCTCACTCTTCGTGCTACCAGAGAGACCGCAAAATCTATCGGTCGGTCTATGGCAGCCATGGTGGCCACAGAAAGGCAATTATGGTTGAGTCAGACCTCCATGAAAGAAAAAGACAAATCTCTCCTTTTAAATGCTCCCGTTTCGCCTGCGGGCCTCTTAGGTGACGCTCTTCTTTCTGTCACGGAGAGGTTCCAGGAAAAGAAAAAACAGGCAGCTGCTTTTCATAAATACATCCCTCTTAAAGTGCGTGTCACTGGGGCTGCTGAACGTGGGCAGTCCCAGCCGTCGAGTTCGTCCTCCAAAAGAGCACAGCAGAAGCGGAGTGTCGTGTCTCGTGCCCCCCCGCAGAGACGAGGGACGAGGCGGGGCGCTCTCCGGCGCGGCCTTCCCGGGGCAGGACTGATCTGAGGACAGTCATTGTCACTAGGAAGGCCGCGTCGAAAAAATCCTGACGGGCTGAACGTCAGGACTCTGAGAGTGGTGCCCATCGGGAAAGACTTGAGTTCACCGCACAAAAACACGGTGCCCTGTCTTTCTCGATGCCCTCAGGGGTCTGTTCTACTAACCCTGCCTATAGAGAAACTTGGCGAGCGGTTTCCCGAGGGACGCTCGCCCCCTCTGAGGAGGGTTGTGAAGTGCTCAGACCAGCTGTTTCCTGCCAGTATGTTACAGGGCGCTGCGTCTGTCTCTCGGGATGTTCATCCAGAGCCCAGCCTCGAGAGGCTGGTTCCCTTAGTAGAGTTCCTGGCGGAATGGGAAATGCTTCCCAATGTTTCTCAGTGGGTCCTGAATATCATAAAGAACGGGAACGCTATTCAGTTCAGAACGCATCCACCTCGGTTCAGAGGGGTTCTGCCTACTGTGGTGGGCCCCGAGCAGGCTCTGGCATTAGAACAGGAGGTAAAAACTCTGCTGCAGAAAGAGGCTATAGAAAGGATTCCTCCACCCAGCAGGGAGTTAACCTGTTAACCGTTTCCAGAGCGTCGGCGCACTGAAGCGGTTTTTTTTTTATTTAGTTCAAATTTACTATCAGATTTAATGTTATACCTTGACAAACTATACATCATTAAAAAGATATAATACTCAAGATTCAGTATTTGACCACTATTGTATTCTGAGAAACTTATAGTGACAGTTATGTCTTAATTTGTGTCAGGAGTTATGAAATGGAAAAATGAGTCGATACCTTTAATATGAATTATGAGCGTCAGCTGGTCCATTCATAAAAAACACTCCAAGCTGTCGTCATGACAGCGATTCGCAAAACATCGTCCCTCAGGGCTTTAGCTCAAAAATGTGCAGACTTGGAGAAATATTGATATATTCTCATAGATTCACATCATATTTCTATAGACAGGAATAATATTTGTTGAATTTATACCCAAATGCGTCGATGTAATCATTATGATCGCTTCTTACTGAGATGTGCTGTGTTTTCAATTCATACCAATAGCCTGAGGGCGCTATATGCACAATAACAGTCCATATATGGATCACGAAGAAGACCCATAGTCATGTGATATTCCAGGACGTCACTGATACAGAAAGTAGCTGACAGAGATCGCTGTAACATGCAGATAAAGATGTTTTGAAGACAATAAACATGATTGCAATGATATTTGAGTTACCTGTGTTCTTCAAGCCATGCCAGGTATTTCATAATAATAGATTATATTTATAATGCAATGCTAATCGATATAGATTTCATCATCGTGCAGAACACTATAAATAATAAATTTTCTGTCTGATTTTTTTTTTATCTGAAGCCAAATTAGATCACAGAAGATTATTTAAAACACTCGACTTGCGTTATAAAGTAAGTTTGGAGCACAAACATGGTTTCAATCTCATAAATGGTCGTGTATTGATGGTGTGCTAAGCTAACATGCTAGCTAGCCCAGGTGCACCTGCCACCAGCAGTTATTGTTTTATGATTTTTTTCTAAATAGGAATGCTTACTGAAATGTTTCAGTGCATTTGATACCAGTTTCAAATATTTAGTGAGAACTTTGATAAAAGAAATTAGGGTTTGAAACCCTATGAATAGCCTGTGAATAGCCAGTCGTTAGTAGCTATAATGCAGACAAAAGAAATGCATATTTAGAGCCATAACCAGTCTGGAGAGGTGTAAATGTGTGCAGGGAGAGACTGACTCCGAATGGGGCTCGTTTGCACCACAAAATAATAGAGACAATAGACTAGATTAGATGACTCAGAAGATAAACTAAACTAAACATCAGTTTGCATTTTAGAGTCTAATCAAAATAAAGTAATTTGACATGATCTTGAAAAACATTTAACTAAATACAGAGTTTTAGACTTATCATTTTCAGATTTTAAATTTAAAATGGTCACACATATGGCTTTAGCTGCAGTGCATTTCTAGATTGCTCCAGGGCCAACTTCAATTTTATTTTTATGAAGATGTTTCATGAAAGTAAATTTCTAATAACTTTACAAAACTTTGAAGCTATTTAAACATTTTTTTTTTCATTATGACAATAATTATTTCTACATTTACAATAAACTACTAGGTGTCAGCTTTCAAATGAGATCATACTTGTGCTTTTAGTGCAAAGGGTTCATGAACTGTATCTGTTTAAGTTTGGGTATGCCATTTCTGGGGATTTTTCAAAAGTGGCCTTGAAGGTTAACAGGTTAAGATATTACAGCCGGTACTTCATCGTTCCGAAAAAAGATGGAGGGCTGCCTCCTATTCTATATCTGCGTCTCTTAAATCGTACTGTTGGGAAGCTCAAATTCAAAATGCTCACTCTCAAGCAGATCGTGTCACAAATCAGATTCGAGGACTGGTTTGTCACGATAGATCTAAAGGACGCCTACTTCCATGTTTCTATCCTCCCTCAAAACAGGAAGTTCCTGAGGTTCGCTTTCGGGGGCGAAGCGTACCAATATCGGGTTCTTCCGTTTGGCCTAGCACTGTCACCCCGCACGTTCTCGAAGTGTATGGATGCAGCTATAGCTCCGCTCAGGCTGCAGGGCATCCGTATTCTGAACTATATCGACGATTGGTTAATTCTAGCTCAGTCGGAACAGCAGGCGGTTCGGCATCGAGATGCTGTTCTTGCTCACATCAAAAGATTGGGGTTGAGGCTCAACGCCAAGAAGAGTGTTCTTTCTCCATTACAGAGAACCACCTTTCTCGGTGTAGTATGGGATTCGACGACGATGCAGGCATGATTGCCACCTGCTCGTGTTGCTTCGATTCTCGCCGCAGTATATCAGGTCAAGCTAGGCCACTCCTCCTCCGTAAAACAGTTCCAGAGACTGTTAGGTCTCATGGCGGCTGCGTCCAACGTGATACCCTTTGGCCTCCTGCACATGAGACCATTACAGTGGTGGCTCAGAACCAAGGGTTTCTCCCCGAGGGGAGATCCTTTTCGCATGATCATGAGTTCGCGACGGTGTCATCGTGCCCTGGTATGTGGAAAGATCCTTGCTTTCTGTCCCAAGGACCTGTGTTGGGAGCTCCTTGTCGTCGCGTTTTGCTAACGACAGATGCCTCTCTCACGGGTTGGGGAGCGATCATGAGTGGTCGCCCAGCTCGGGGTCTGTGGAAGGACCATCACCGTCTATGGCACATAAATTGTCTAGAGATGTTGGCAGTATTTCAGGCTCTGAAACACTTCCTCCCAGACCTAAGGGGCCACCACGTCCTTGTCCGAACAGACAACACGTCGGTGGTCTCTTATATCAACCATCAGGGGGGTCGGTGGTTACTAGGATACTTGCCTCACAGACATGAGAAATAGTTCTATATATGTTCAAAATATGTCTACTTTTAAACGAAACCATTAGAAATAAATAGTTTGATTACCTAATCCATATAGGTGCGCGCGCATTCACTACTGCAGGGATGACGAGTCAGCATCGCAAATTCGCAATAATCATCTTTGCAGCCAACACATTTAGTAAACACTTGTTCATTAATAAACAATTAAAATATCTCCTTGCTATCGTTTCCCGACACATCCATAATCATTAGGCTACTTTTGCCAGTGCTTTGCGCAAGCGTCATGTGTGCTGAGCGTGAGGCATATATCCCGCACCCCAGTAGCCTATATTTAATTCAATTCACATTTATTTGTATAGCATTTTTCACAATACATATCGTTTCAAAGGAGCTTTACAGAAAATGCATGTGTCTAAATTACAATTTAGAGTGATCTGTTATCAGGGGTGACTGTGTGTAATGCATTTCAATTAATTTTCATTCAGTTTCATTGTTAAACAATGCATTAAGTAAAGGCAGAAACAATGAGCCCATTGAAGTAAAGAATACGTGTTGTTAAATGATAAGGAAACATAGAAAACTTTAGCATTGGTGCTTTTTTATAGAGTCAAAATATGAGTGTAAAAAAGTCAACAAACTGAAAAAATAAATGTTTTTTTTTTTTTAGGTAATGTTATATTAATAAAATTGGTATCGAAAAAAGTATCATTCAGGACCCGGTATCGAAGTCAAGGTATCGGTATCGAAATTTTTGTTACGATACCCAGCCCTAATATATGGAGGTCAGCACTTTCGGAAAATGAGTTGAAACTGTTAAGAGAGTATTCTTTGGGGTTTATTAACCCGGATTGTAGTGATCCGTTTCCCAATTTGTATTTAACTCCTTTTATGGGTGATTGTGAGTGCACTTTTTTTTTTTTTAAAGTTAAAGTTTTGATTGTAATAGGCTTGGAAAGTACATCTGGAAAGGAGTGTTATAAAATTTGTGTCAAGGTGTTTAATAAGAAGGCTTTGGATAAAAGATTTGACACACCATGGCGTAAGGTACTTCAATTAGAGGAGGATGAAAAGCCTGAGTGAAGAGTGTTCTATAAGTCACCATTGTCTAAGAGAATTGGGGATTTGCAATGGAGATTGCTATATGGGGCTATTGCTGTGAACGCATTTGTTTCTGTAATTAATCCTGACGTTGATCAGAATTGTCCTTTTTGTTTACAAAGGGAAACTGTCTTTCATGCATTCATGCAATGTTCAAGGTTGGAACCTTTATTTATTGTTTTAAATTATGTTTTTAAATGTTTTAATGAGAGTTTTTCAATGAAGACGTTCATTTGTGGTTTCAAATATTCCCAGAGCCGCAAGTATCAAAGTCAGGTATTTAATTTTATAATAGGTCTGGCAAAAATGGCAATTTACATTACAAGAAAGGAGAAAGTTGATCAAGGTGCATGTAATAGTTTAGAGTTTGTAATTCTGTGAAATCTAGAATCTTAATATATTTCAATTATTACAAAGCAATGGATGACCTAGTAACATTTGAACTAATTTGGTGTTGTAAATGGATATTGTGTGAAATTGTTAATGATACATTATATTTTTTAAATTTAAGTTAACGTTTGGGGGTCTTTTAGTGATTGATGCTTGATTCAAATGTTGATTGAATGGATTGTGTTATTGTAATAAAGGTGTTTTAAAAATAAATAAAAATCTCTCTCTCTCTCTCTCTCTCTCTCTCTCTCTCTCTCTCTCTCTCTCTCTCTCTCTCTCTCTCTCTCTCTCTCTCCTCTCTCTCTCTCTCTCTCTCCCTCCCTCTCCCTCTCTCTCTCCATACAGTGTATACATGTGTATGTTACCAAGGAGATAAAACAAGTAGTTGGCATGGATACAGATGGTTTGGTCTATACTGAAAGATTACAGATATAATGGAGAGGGTCTTGTACATCCAAACAGAGGCATCAGGCCAAGAATTTTACAGACCTGTTCTACTGTTAAGACCCTAATAAAGGCCTCTTTATATCACTAGATGGACAGCTGGTCTAAGCATGATACTGGACCCTGGGAAACTATTTCTTCCATCCACGCATCTCTATATCATTGCAGTCGTTCTCCCGCTCACGTGTGAGGCAGCCAGCCAGCCAAATGTCTGCACATCTGGAGAAGCAGGCCTGGCGAGGACTAGCACCAGCTGCCGGGGTCGGGTCTGAGACCGCACTGCCTCCACCGTGAGCCCTCCTAAAGGCCTAACTAAATCAGCATGTGGGTGCTGAGGACCATGAGAAACACCGCTTTCAGTCTCAAATTTTGGCTCTGGCGTGACCCACTTTGGCCATTTCTACAAAAACCCCGCCATCCCTGGAGTGTAATTTCCGTATGTGAACAGACCATGTTCTGGCTATAATGTTAGATCTGACATCCCTAATGCAATCTCAGTGCCAATGATAGGCATTCTTCCAGCAATTCAAAGACAAGCTGACAAAAATATATCCCTTTCTACAAGGGAACTGAATGTCTTGCAAGTAGAATGCCCACTCTCTCACACACACACACACACGTACACGCACACACACACATACAAACACACTATCCTGCCTGTTTTTGAACAGTTAAACAGTGCTGACCTACTTCTTAACAGTCAGTCAGTCTTTTAAAACAAGTAGGTACTTTCCAGCAACAAGCCACACTTGGCATTTCAGGACTTTTTTAAAGCATTTTTGTAGGGCACAAATGCCATGTTTTAGTTGTCAACATTATTAAATATGTTAGTATGAAAAGTAGGCCAGTTTCTTGCTTGGGTACCAACAACTTAAATAAAACAGCAATGTCATCATAATCTGTTAAATTGATACAGCAAACATCTTATTATTAACATTTAAAATACCAAAAAAACAATAGTTAGCTATCTCAAAATGCATTTTATGTACAACACTGTTATTGCATGCCGTATTTTTCCTGTCTTCGTTAATGTTAATGTGCGTAATGTCTGTTTTTCTGTGAGTTTTGTGAATTAAAAACAGTTTCCTGATTCCTTAGTATAGAAGTACCGCATAAAGACGATCACTTTTGACATTTACTCAACAATGACACATTAAATTGATCAAAAGCGACATTTAAGACATTTTCAGTGTTACACTATTTTAAGTAGTAATATTTGAAAATATTACAGTTTTTACAGAACATAAGACAGTTTTTAAAAAAGATGAAATAATCAAACTTTTGCAAGTTTGAGTATGTCCCACTTAAATTTAGGGAAACACTTTATTTTGATGGTCAACTTCAGACATTCTACTAACTATAGATAACTTTGCATTGTCAACTACTAGACATCAGAAAATTAGCAGACTGTTTTCCTAATATCTGCTAACACTTTATTTTGATGGTCATCCAACAGACATTCTACTGACAATAAGTAACTTTGAAACTACATTTCATCTTATTCTACAAACCTGAACCCTAACACCTAACCATAACCTAACAGTCTATTACAGTCTACCAATACTCTAATGAGAGTTAGTTGACATGTAGTTGCAAAGTTACTTATAGTCAACAGAATATCTAAAGTGGAAACATTGTATCCGAAGTTAGTTTCTAGAATCTATAGTTTTGTCTTCATTATAAAAGACTCTCTCTCATCTTCTCTTTTCTGGGCCATCATGTTTGAAATAACCACCAGATCTCTAAAGGCCAAAGTCAGATCTGTGATCAGACATTCCTCTTTCTCCAACGCATGACTGAGGTCAGATCCCACCAGTCGACATATAGAGTAGTGTGATCTGCGCACATGTGTACAAGTTGCTTTATCATTCTAATGTATATTTTAGCACTCAGAGATCCTGTGATGACTATCGCCCAGTTCAGATCACAGCTTGCTAATCTGCAGCCTGGATCAGCACAGCAGGGGAACTGCTTTGAAATGGAAATTTTGTTTTTACTTCCTGGGTCAGTCTTGCATCCCAACAAACCCAAACATGACTTGAGCAGAAAAATAGCAAAGCAGACAAGAGTGCTGATAAAACTCTTAATATAGATGTTTTTATAGATGTGAGATTTTGTGTTTGCTGGCCTGTGATACATAAACCGTCTCTTCTCTGGTTTTGTCTAGGCATTGCTCCTTGAGCAAACAACCCATGAAAGCGTGAAAAATGAATCAGGCGTGAAAACACAAAGACACAACTTGTCCTCACCTTTACTTTTGTGCTGGGTTAAAGAGCATTACAAAAAGTGGGATATTTAACACCCTCAGTGTGAAAGGAGGCTGTTTTGTAAGCATTAATGTAGTTACTTTGGCTTTTAGAATTAATTTGCTAAAATTTAGGAAGGAATGACTGATGATTGGTTTCAGGCTTGGACCGATTGTATATTAAACTTATTTCTGAATGAGTTATTGTTTTTAGGTTCTTTGAGGCAGAAAAATAAACATTGGACTGATTTATTTTCCATGAATGCATGGAAACAAATGATTAATCAATTGAAATGAACTGATTTGAATAGCTTATTTTGATGGGTGTATGTATATATGCCAGTTTCCATTTCTAACATTTTATTTTTCTTCTCTTGCCTCCCTTGAGCTCATTGTGTGTTCTCATAGATGTCCCAAAAAAATATGTGAACTTTCCTAAATCAATATACATTAGGTCTAGTGTTCTGACAAATGTATCAAAATTAAGTATGTTCAAGCTTATAACAAGAAAAAATATCTGCCAATACGGTAAGGAAAATAAACTTAACTCAAAGGGAAACTGGGCTGGAAACGTCTCAGGTTACGTATGTAACCCTGGTTCCATGATAGGGAACGAGACGCTGCGTTTGAGACGCGATGGGAACGCTCTGCGTGATTACGTCGTGAAGCACGTGTAAAATCAGTCCAATGGAAGCCCACTACGACATAGGTGACGTCATAGACCAGGAAACTATATAGCAGCCCTGAAATCAGACCGCGACAGCTTCTGAAAAACCTGAAGCAAGTCGATCAGGGCATGCAGGAAGTATGGCAGGCAAACGCAGCGTCTCGTTCCCTATCAGGGAACCAGGGTTACATACGTAACCTGAGACGTTCCCTTTCAAGGGAACTCGAGCTGCGTTTGAGACGCGATGGGAACCCCATACCCACCACGCCATAGTGACAAATGCCCGTTCTGTGTGAAGTCCTGCGCACACTAAGAAGCAAGCAACCTCGCCCCAGGAGTGGAGAGGTCAAGTTCATAAAACCTGACAAATGTATGCGGAGAGGACCATCCTGCCGCATTACACACGTCAAGAAGGGAAACTCCCGAAATTAAGGCCATAGAGGCCGCCATACTCCGAGTAGAATGGGCCCGCACAGCCATAGGTGAAGGCTGTCCCGCCGCTTCATAAGCCAATGAATAGCCTCGACTATCCATTTACTCATCACCTGTTTAGATGCAGGGCATCCTCTCTTGAGTGACCCAAAATAAACAAATAATTGCTCAGATTTACACCACAGAGAAGCTCTGTGAATGTAGGCATCTAAAGCCCGGACTGGATATAACAGGTTAAGGTGTTCCTGATCTGGGGTATTAAAGGGAGGAGGATAAAAGGCCTGCCGCACTATTGGGCCCCCAACATTTAGTGGGACCTTAGGAATATAACCCGGTCTAGGGTAGAGGAATGCCTTCACCATACTAGGTGCAAATTCCAGACATGAAGGAGCAACCGACAGAGCATGTAAATCACCAATTCTCTTGATAGACGAAATAGCAAGGAGAAATATAATCTTTAGAGTGAGGAATTTTTCTGAAACCTCATCGATGGGCTCGAAGGGAGCCAAGGCCAGACCCTCAAGTACAATGGCCAAATCCCAAGCCGGTGCTCTAGATTGCAGTGCAGGCCTGAGCCTCAATGTACCACGGAGAAAACAAATAATAAGAGGATCTCTCCCAAGAGAAGAAGCCCCGAGAGGGGTGATAAGCAGATATAGCCGCTACGAACACCTTTAAGGTGGAGGGAGATAATCCAGCAGAGAAACGGTCTTGAGGAAATCGAGAACTGTACCAACCGGGCAGTTAACAAGATTTAAAAAACGTTCTCCACGCCATGTAGAGAACAGTTTCCATTTCAATGTACATAGTTTTCTCGTGGAAGGAGCTCTAGATTGAAGGACGGTCTCAACTACCTCAGTCGAGAGACCGGATTCTATGAGCTGGGCCCCCTCAGAGGCCAAGCCCACCGTTTCCACAACTCCGTTTAACCCTTTTCTATTATGTGCAGGACCCATAGAGAAATATTTGGCAGAAGTTTCCACGCTGCCAGAAATTCCGATAGGGGAACCAGTCTCTCGAGACTGGCCTCTGGATTTGATTGAACAATCATTTCGGCGCCCTGAAGCGGCGAACCGGCAGGGAACAACCGAACTGACCGTTCTACAACCCTCCTCAGAGGATTGCACGGGGACGCTGACACCTCGGCGCCCTGAAGCGGCGAACCGGCAGGGAACAACCGAAGTGGCAGCGCTGCGACCCTCCTCAGAGAGTCGCACCCCAGCAGAACTCCCGGGAGCATTGATAACGGGGGGAATGTGTACAGGTGCAGCTTCGGCCACACCTGCACCATAGCGTCCAGTCCGAGAGGAGCTGGATATGTGAGGAAAAACCATAGCGAAAAGATCGACCTGAGCTTGACCAAAGATTTCCCATAGGAGCTCCACCACCACGGGGTGAAGTCTCCATTCCCCGGGCCTCAGCCCCTGCCTCAACAGGATATCTGCTCTGATTTACGAGATCGTCAGTGTGTTGTCCGGACCCTCCGCCGAGCGACCACTCATGATCACTTCCGACTTGTGAGGGAAGCATCCATCGATAGCATAATGCGTCGACAAGAAACCCCCAACACTGGGCCTGGGCGAGGAACCAAGGTTCTTCCACATGACCGAGGCACGTAGGCATAGCCGCGTGACCTTGATCATGTGAAAACGGATTTCCCCTCGGAGCGAACCCCTTGGTCCTGAGCCACCACTGCAGGGGTCTCATGTACAGAAGGCCAAAAGTAATTACGTTGAACGCAGCTGACATGAGACCCACAGTCTGAAACTGTTTCACAGTGAGTGACTGGCCTAGATAAACCCATATTACACCTAGAAAAGTGGTCCTCTGAGCTGGGAGGATCACACTCTTCTGGCGTTGAGTGGCAACCCCAACATCTTTAAATGAGACAGAACGACATCTCGATGCCGAACTGCCATATGCTAAAATTGAGCTAGGATAAACCAATCGTCGATATAATACAATACGCGAATGCCCTGGAATCTCAAAGGAGCCAGAGCTGCATCCACGCATTTTGTAAAGGTGCGGGCTGATAAACCTAGGCCAAATGGAAGAACCCGATACTGGTATGCTTCGTCCCATTTTTAAAGCGAATGAGAGAGAGTCGCACCCCAGTGGGAGCCGAGGAGAAACGATTTCTCAAAACCGTCCCTCCTTTTATTTTTTCGACAGGACTTCTTGTCTAAGCTTTATTAGACATGACGACAGTCCTCTTTTTATTTAGATCTTGCCTAACAGAAAAGAGTTACATTTTCTGACCTCATTTTTAGAATTGTTCTTATTTTTTTACCTGTTTTAACCTTCTGGCGCTGCTGTATTATTTGCTTTATTTCAATTAAATGTCGCCTATGTACTATATTTTAGTAAAAAAAAAGAAATCTTTTTTTTTAATTATTTTGTATTTTTAGGGGAGTTCATGGTAGGGTTTACAACGAGGCTAAACGTCCTGTGAGGTAAAAGGCGCCTTTGATTTTATTTTTTCTATAGACCACTAGATGGTGCAAAAACTTGCTGCAGCACTTTCCAAAACATTGGAACAAAACAACAGAAATTTGTTAGCCTAGCTCCGCCCTCCTTCGCACTTCCGCTCAATTTTCATTTTCCTTCAGTACTATGCAAGGGGGTTATCCATCAGCCGGAAACTGAAGCCTCCCAGGGGCCTCCATTGTAGCAGAACTTCACCTGCTGTTAGCATTCCATTGACTCCCATTCATTTTGGCGTCACTTTGACAGCGAATAACTTTACATCTGAGGCGTCCAAAGACTTAATTTGTCCATTGTTTATTTCTAAAGAAATGGGACAATGTATAAAAGGCTCCATTACTTTGTATCTTACGCTATGGCCCCGTAGAAGCTGTTTTTGTAAAAATAGGCTAACGATTGCATCATAACCACGCGACTCTCTTGTTGCACAATCCAGATCCAGAGTGGCTCTGGGCAGATCCAATAGTTTTAAATTTCAACAGAGTACCCGCCTTCAAGTAAATTAACGCTTGTCAATGGAGAGCGGCCAGACTCTCAGTACAAATGAAATGTACGAGAGTCTGGTAGGACCAGGCTAGAAATGTGTCTGATCCTTGACGCAATAGCAGACAGCAGCGCAAATTGATTTTGCGCTAATTTGGGATAATAATAATAATAATGGTATCTCCTTCAATGTTTTCATAATCTTTACTTTTCAAAATAATTTTATTTCTGTATTTCTAAAATACATTTTTATATTAAAATATTTTAATGATTATCGCTAAACAACATCAGCTGATGCTCATCTGATTTGTTACTCAACCTACTCTTATCAACTATAGTATTTAAGCTCATTCAACGAATTGTCCGCAGTCTGTCACACAGACATTTACACCCACCTCCACCCCTTCAGCTCCTAGCATCTTCATAATAGAGCAGTGAATTCTGTATAGAAACATGTATGTAATCACTGTATCTCCTTCTTTAAACATGCTAAGAAACATTTGGTTATTAAAAGTCTTGGGGGATGTGTCTTTATTTTTTAAATGTTACTTTCTGTGTAATGTATTTGTCTCTGTGTAATCTTCTTCTGACACCAAAACAAATTCCTTGTGTGTGCAAACATACCTGGCAATAATTTGAACAAAAATACTAATATTAAATTAACTCTAAACCTGTGAGAAAATTTAAGCCATAAATCTAAACAAGTTGTGCTCCAAATTTGAGGTTGATGTACTGCACCCAAACAAAATCTTACTGAAAGCTAATTTTTGAGATACAAAACATTTACACTAGATAAAATTAGTCTCTTATTAATTTCCAATGGGGTCATTTTTGACCGGAAAAAAATATGACTACTTTTTTTCAGGACCATTTACCTTTTTCGAATCATGTCCGTCATTTTTTACCTTTACCAAGTTTCGTACCATTCTGATGAAGTAAAAAATTCTAAAAAACCAAAACTTAAAATGACTGAACAGCACTATAGGGTTAAGCTTATAATCACTTAATTTTGTTTCAGTTTTCAGAAAACAACACTTAATGTCTTATGTCATTTTGCCTTTCAAGTTAATGTATATTGATTTAAGAAAGTTTAGATATACTCTTTTATTTAGATAAAAATTGTGATTTGCGGAATGCAAATGGGTCGAACTGTTGGGTAAATGATGCTTTTATGATCAAAAAGCTGCCTGAACATCTGGAACAGACATTTATTTTAGACAAAAAAATTTTTTTGAACAAATCAGCATGTGTACGTGCTCTTCAGAGTCTGAAGACATCTTCTGCATGCTATTGTAAAATCAAGCAGATCTTCAAAATATAAAGGTGAAGCAGGAGTGGAAAGTACACATTCAATTAAAATGCGCAGGGAGGGTGTTTTAGGAGGGGGCATTTAGAGGCCACTTTGAGGCTACTCTCAGTATTTTAACTTAATGAGAACAGATAGGAAGAGCAGGGGAGTGTTACATAGTCAAAAAGATTGTGAAATTAAGCCCCTAAATCACTGAGGTACAAACAGTTTGGGTGGATTCTGTCAGTTTGGCTTCCTTCCATGTGCATTTCAACAGTGAGAAGTCAACACAGTCTTTCTTTTACTTAAACAGTGTGGAAGACAGATGTAATGTGTAATGTGTAATGCATGTAAGAACAATAAAGAGAGAGAGAGAGAGAGAGAGAGAGAGAGAGAGAGAGAGAGAGAGAGAGAGATAGAGAGAGAGAGAGAGAGAGAGAGAGAGAGAGAGAGAGAGAGAGAGAGAGAGAGAGAGAGAGAGAGAGACAGCATGTGTCATGTGTCATGCTGGCCTTTCTATTTGACAGGATACAGCAGTGGAAAGAAGGAAGACTGATACCAGCTATCCAGTCAAACTAACAGTTAGTGTATAAAAGAATCCACGTCATATAGCCAGAGGTGTAAAGTCCAGGTTCAGAAAGTAAAAGTCCTCCTCAGTATTTTGTTCCAATCACTTGGATTTGCTAATTAGCGCAGTTTTTCAGCCAGGAGATAGAACTAATTAGTGAAATCAGCTGGCTGAATACACATATGGCAGGACTTTTACTTTCTGACCCCTGGACTTTACACCTCTGCATATAGCCTACATTATGTAACTATTCTTATTAATAGTAACTAGTGAATCTCAGATTTATAACCTGAGCAGAATGCATTTCACACTGTCAGTTTTTGAGATTGACAACTGCATTAACAGGTGTGAGTCACGAAATGTCCCGTTCACACAGCAACTTACAGTAGCGTCTCGAATACTGTCTGTATGGAGTTAAGCCCGTATTCTCTTACGTAATCATATAGTGACAGTGACCAAAGTGATATTAAAAAGATGGTGACGTCCATAAATCTGCAAAGTCTTATCACTTTTAACACGAGTCCAATCAAGCTTTGGGTTTATCCATCAATTCTTCATTAACATATATGCAGCGTTTATATCTGGGTGGAGAGCGGAGTATTTGAGTAACACACAAAACTGATGGGAGCAGCTCCAGTGGAGAAGAGTGACTGGATCTAAAACCCTCATATCTCAGTCATGAAAACCCGCAACACACGGTATACACGCGTTTGTGCAGTGCAGAGCGGCTCTTTCACATTGTATGACGTGACGGATAACAAGTTGTCCAGTCCGGTTCCGTTCATGGCACATTTTCCGAGAACACTGTTGTGAGTCCTGAAAGTTTACAGGTGTGGGTTCGGTAATCGAATGCACTTGTTACTCCTGTAAATGACTAAACTGTGTATGAACGTAACCGTAATAAGGACTCAAATACAGCATTGAAAACCGTTTTCTGTTGCTGTGTGAACATGGCCTAAGTCTGTAACTCTATATCACTAAAAAAGACAGCAAATTCTGTAAGATATTATTCACCAAGGCATTAACTGGGATAACACAATTGATTCTTTATGACAAGCTAATAAGTAAATATTGTGATTTATATTGTTCCTTAATTCTGGGAAAAAGTAGCCTACTGCACAAATCTTGCCTTGACAAACCTTCAAGCATTTCAACATAACCTCTGCATACTGTCTGTTAAAAGCAACATTTCATTTTAGGTTTGGAAGTCTACAGCAGCATAATCATGAGCATTAAAGATGGATCTGGAATGAGCTTGATCTCCTAAAACAAGTGGTTTTCAACAAGGGGGCCTCAGCAGACTTCCAGGGGGTCCCAATAAGTCTTTAAGTCGAAAATGCTAAAACACACACACACACACACACACACACACACACACACACACACGCACGCACGCACACACACACACACACACACACACACACACACACACACACACACACACACACACACACACACACACACACACACACACACTCAAAGATATAGGTATAACATTAAACCAATATCATATTTTTTTACTAAAACAGAAATACCAGAGGTAGATATGAGCTTATATAAGAAGGCCTTTGAACATGTTCTTGAATAAAGGAAGACTGAGTGAGAACTACTGCCCTACACCAATTCCATCAAAATGAAAATATGTAATCTGTGGTTCAAGCATGCAATATAAAAAGCAACATAACAAAAGGGCAAGTGCTAGTTTGTGCTACCCCAAGTGCTACACCAGAAATAAAATAACATGTAGTAACTAAATTAACTAAAAAAACGAAATCAACTAAAACTAATAAATAAAAATGTATAAAATGATACAAACTGATGAAATGAGAAAAAAAAAACTTTTAACTTTAACTCGAATTTGAACTATTCCTTTAAAAATGTCTCCTCTCTCAGTTCAGAAAAGACAGCTATAATTAAGCTGATTTGTAGGTTGATTTTAACATTGCTGTGTTTGAGGCTTGATGCGAGTCTGTATATTTTCTGCAGTTAAAAAATGTTAGGGCGCTTTCTTAAAGATTCTTAAAGAGAATCAGAGTATTGTTGTTTTTGTTTTCTGAAACAACAACAACTAAAACAAAAGCTTTCCTGTTGGTGCCCTGCCAACTGCAACATTCAATCTTTCTCGCTTCTCACATGTGTAAAGCGTAAGGGCGCTTCCCTACTTCCCTCCAGATAGAAAAGCACTGAGAGAAGCACAGCGATAAATGTGTTAGCCCATTATATGTTCAATACATTGATATTTGCAAACGGATTTGAGAATGTCCGGTCTTTATCTCTCACACACTATAACAGAAAATCAGGCTTGGTGCATGACATTCCTGTCAACAGACCTCCGATTACAGTTGCCATATGGAGGCCGTTAAGATAGTGGGACCACATTAAACAGGGCTCTGCTAAAGATGTCATTAGCATGGAAAAGCTAAGTGAAACATTTTAGATTTAAGGTGGAAACTGAGGCTGTGAAACACTAAAACTGCCCATAAAAGTAACAGTTAGAGATTAGAGTGTGAGAAACTAGGCCATGCTCCTAATATGGAGAAGCAGGACTGAAGTGACCATGACGCATGTCCGTTATGTGAAGTGAATTGGGCTGGAATGATGTTTCATCGCCTTTCATTTAAAGAAGAAAAAAATTGTGTGTTTGTTCCAGTAAAGTTTTTGATTA
The DNA here is from genome assembly GCF_051911475.1 of Siphateles boraxobius. NCBI lineage: Eukaryota > Metazoa > Chordata > Actinopteri > Cypriniformes > Leuciscidae > Siphateles > Siphateles boraxobius. The sequence goes on along the minus strand of NW_027509197.1, from coordinate 8,959,805 downwards.
AATCACACATTTGAGTTACATGTAGCTTCGTTCTTGCAAAAAGTTTCTCATGTTAAAGACCCCATGAAATGACTTGATGAGTACAGTTTTCTGTGCATTTGGTAGATGCCTTTATCCAAATCAACTTATATTGCATTAAAGGTATATACTGTAAAAAATATTAGTAGTTAAGAGTGTGGGGAGACTTTCTAAAGTCGCTCTAAAACGCTCTAAAGTGTTATTTGGTGCAATTTTCTTGTTTCGATTCCCTGATTGGTGATTTCTTTTCAGAATCATGGGTAATGTAGTTTTTCACTAATATTCCAAAAAGGTTTTTAAATACATCAGGCATTTATGGCTTAGTTGCTTAGTCTAGTTGCATAAAGCTTAGCTTGTAGCTTGTAGTGTAAATCAATGAGATCAGTATAGCAGACTATTAACATAAAATGCATATAAATATCAGCTTAGATATTTACTATATAATGTATTAAAAAGATTATATTTTAATGCTTTTATTATCAAAGCTTTGTATTATTATTATTTTATTTTTTGTGGGGTAAAAAATGTGATGCAATGGAATTTAATGATCATTTAGAAATGAACAAATGAATGTTCCTTAAAAGCCTGATATTTTAACATGATTTTCAGGTAAATCTAAGTTGTTGCTTTTGTCCAGTACATAATTGTTGTATATATAATACAGTCAATACTTTAGCAGATTATAAAAAACAGATTTTTCATAAAAGTTTTGATCATGTTGATAATTTAGAAGGCCTTATAAATGTGTGTGTATCAAATATGCACAGTAGGCTTTATAGGGTTAAACAGCTTGCATTAAAAATGTTCAAAGGATGCTTCATACCACTGCTTCCCCTTTGTTCAATACTGGATTATAACATCCAATATTAACAGGAAGCATTGTTTTCCTGACCAATCCGGATTCATTGCAGTAGCATATTTGTCAGTACTTGACAAAAGGCTCTTATCTGGATCTACCACTGCAGCCAAGAGAACCGCTAGTGAGGAAAAGGTCTCTGTAACAAGGAGAATAGAAGGAAATCTGGTGATTCAGCTTTTGGGATCATCCCATTTTTAGATGAAATCTCTACTCCACATTTTCAGCATTGTTATAATCATCTGTGCACATCTGTACTGTGATCTTGGCATTCCAGCAGTGTGGTCAGAAAGGGCTTTTCTCACAGCCGCCTACATAAAACATGCACATAGCCATTCAATGTTCCATTGTTTTTACATGTACACACTGACACTCCTTTGAAAGCATAGGCCATAGGCTAAGCATTCCTTCATCAGACTGTCCACATGCATTGTCCTACACACGCCTGGAATCCCCCTGAGGAGACTGGAAATGACCTCATCAGTCAACAATGACAGAATGTCCCATTGTGTGTTGTGCACATGGTTTATACTGGACTACGCATTGATCATACTACTGTATCTTCTACATATTTAAAATGAAGCCACAATAAATTAGTTGTTGTCAGCCATGAAAACTATATATATATATATATCCACCGATAAAGAGACTTGTCTCTTTACATGTCTAGAATACCACAGATCCGGAGGTGTTTAAGTACCTTTGCTTGTATTAGAAAAAGAAAAAAAATCTGAGCTATCTTAATCTTATCTTAGCATATTGCTTTATAATGTCTAACTACAAAAACAAAATATGACATGCAAAAAGTGGCAAAACGTGACTTTACTACAGCTTTTATGGTGTTGTACGGACTCGTGGATCATTGGACAGGCAACAGCCAAGCTTGTTCATCAAACGGGACTCCACAGCAGTGGTTACCCTGTAGAAACCCTTATTTGTCACGCAAGAAAATCGTGAAGAGGTATTTGGCACATAGACTTGAACAATTATGAGTGACGATCAGAACGAATCCCCAATCCAGAGAAAACAACTAAACTGGAAATTAACATAGCACGCCTGAGGTTGTTATACAGTATATATACAGTATATATATATACACAGTATATATATATATATATATATATATATATGATGGATTTACAAATAAAAACAAATAATTCACATATTAGATCAAATCAACGGACACATACGTATCGTGGATGAATCCCCTGCATATGCAGATATTCACTCTAACAAAAGATAAATAATTATGGAACCAAACGAACATGACAGGCACTGAATGACAATAGCAAGATTTAAAGTTTAAAAAAAAAAAAAAAAAAAAATTCAGAAAGAAGATGTTAAAATCATGACATCACAGCTTGTGGGCGGGGCGGGGCACTGACTTTTGTGTTTTTGGGCACAAAATATGCTGAATGTAAGCATGCACTATATAAGCCGTAATGAAAACATCAGGCATTCATGGCAACAACAAAACATTCACTTTTTAACATACTCCAGATGTTCTGTAGTAGTAAGCATTTTGGCTCGCTCAGTGCTCAGTGGAATTAAAAACACACTTTAATTGCTGGAAGCCAGGGGCTGACAAAAAATGTAATTATAGCTGTTCACCTTTCTACACTTCTTTGCTTCTCACAGTAAGTTTCACATGACCCTGATCAGATCGAAGGGCATTATGTTTTCTGTCAGGACTCTTCTGTAGGGTTGAATTGAGTGAATATGTCTGAAAATTACAGATTAATCCAGCACATCACAACTTTGGTCGCGTGCAGCAGAGCACGACTCCATATGAACTCAGTGTTGTGTTTGTATTATTTATAATTATATTTATATACTTATTTATGATTAAAGTATTTATTAAAATTTTGAATTAGCTTTTAATTTTTCACTTTAACTTTAGTTAAGTTTTATTTCATTTTAATTTTAGATTTAGTTTATTTTTATTTTAGTTTCACTAATTTTAATACTTATTTCAGTTAGCTGCCAATGCAACATTTCTAATTTTCATTTATTATTTTTATTTTATTTTATTTAAAATAATACAAATTATTTTTCATAGTTTTAGTTAACAATAACAACACTGACTCATTTTATAAGCAATAGAATGTAGCCATCAGAAAAATGAAAATCAGAGAGAGTCAGAAGCCTTAACACTTAATGCTTAAAAAGGACAAGGGCTACATCTACCAGCATTGCCAAAATGACGACATAGAACTCTCGGTGGACCATGTCATGACTCCATTAGGACACAATCCAAAGCTCTAAAAAGTGACAAGAGTGCAAAGGCTGTCAACAGCTGCCGCTGTGTTCAAAAGGAACCAATAAAAGGCACCGGCTCCGAACCGGCTCTCAAAACGCTTTGGTGGAAAAGGGGTATGAGAGGAATAGACTGTCTCTCATGGCATTCTTGCATGTCTGGGTATTTATGCAGGAGAAAAAACATATTGCTTGTTAACATAAAATCAGCAACACATTCCATCTCGTACAGCACATTTTCTGAAGAACACATTCTATGAATATGCAGGGGAGGTTTCATTTACAAGTACATTCAAATCCATAATATTCCATTCTAGCCATAGTTTTTCAGCTGTCGCATGACCTCTAAGGGGCAACATCCAGCCTTTTACATCCGTCTACAGGTTAACCTGTCAGTACACTGACCCTTAACCATGTCCTGTGCACCTCCAATGTTGACTCTCTTCAGCGGTGTGGATTTATGTGTTTTTAAGATTTTGGCTCAGCACGTATAGGTGAAAGTGCTCCCGATGCAAAGGCTGTTCTATGCATCACATGTATCCTTTGTTATGGCAATCACATAATACATTGTGATTATAATATAATATAATATAATATAATATAATATAATATAATATAATATAATATAATATAATATAATATAATATAATATAATATAATTAATATAATAAATATAATAAATTCTGTTTATTCTATAGTAAAACACATCCATAAAATAAATAAATAATCTCTTGCAACTGCAACTTTTTTCTCACTGGCATGATAAAGATGTGACTCTCTAATAAGCATAAAAATACATAATACACAAATATTTAAAATTTGTTTTATTTATTTATATTGTATTAAATATTTATTTAATTCATTAAATATAGAGAATAGAGAATGGTGCAAGTAATGCCAATGTTATGGGATCGATATACAGAATGCACAAGCCACAAAGATGTGTAATATAGCTGCATTGTAAGTTGCTTTGGGTAAAATTTGTAAATTGAATACATTGTGAAAGACTAATATGTACCAGTGAAGAACATAAAGCTTCTATAAAGTGTTCAGAAGGCTTTCCACTGCTGTATCCTGTCAAATAGAAAGGCCAGCATGACACATGACACATGCTGTTTCTCTCTCTCTCTCTCTCTCTCTCTCTCTCTCTCTCTCTCTCTCTCTCTCTCTCTCTCTCTCTCTCTCTCTCTCTCTCTCTCTCTCTCTCTCTCTCTCTCTCTTAAGTGGATGTCACAACAAAATGTAAGTAGAGCGGGAAGATTTTAAAATGAGAGGTTCATTCATGATTCTGTAAGATCTTACCGTCATGCTGTGTAAACACAAACCAGAAGACAGAACACAACCTGTGCATTGCTAAGAGGAGGAGCTACATAAGGTCTATAGCATGGCTCACCTCACTTTTATAGCCCATTTTGGTTTTTGAACCTTTGGATTTATCAAATCATACATCATCAATAGTGGTTCACGTCCGCGGTTTAGTACGATTGTGCTACTTATCAGCAGCGAACTGACTCGAAGTTCACATGAACCGTACCCCAGACCATCCTTTTAAGGCGGATTCGGGTACTGCAAGTTCAGAAAACAGCGTTCATATCTTCCAAATCAAACAATCGAATACGGGTGCGCACCAAAACTGCTATTGTGAAAATGCCCTAAGACAAATTCATAACCCACATTATTAGATCGGCTATGCAAGATGCGAATATGTCTGTTTGCATGCAAAATAGGGACTGAAAAAAACGACAGTTCAAAAGAGAGAGATTTGAATACAGGTTTGTACATAGATTCAAATTCAAATTACAGATTCAAATTACAGTGTTAGTGTTTGATTTGTATTGAATCCAAAAATGTATTGTTCCAAAAAAATGTGTTTGTTTGAACTGGATTGCAAAACTTTTAAAAGCAATTATAGTGTTTATTTTAGATGCTACTCTGATAAAACCTCCCACAGATCAGCAAAAGGTCAGTATTTACTCACCCTCTTGTCATTGCAAACCTGTATCTTCTAAGTATATTTAAAAAAACTGTACTTGCAGATCATATTTTATTAAGAATGCTTTCAAGTTTGTGAAGTAATGATGCAATATAATCATTCAATCAAGCATCTCATGTTTTGCATAGATATGTGAGAGGATTCAAGACACTGCATTAATGTTGTGTTGATGAGAGAGCTAGTAAATGTGGGATTAAGTAGTCATGCTTACCTGTTTTGTTAATTATCTGGCCCTGTGTATTTAAGACCTCTGCTTCTTCAGTTTAGTGTTCTAAATTTAGTGTTTTACATTAACATGTGTGGTTCTTGTGTAGTGTTATAGCTCTTAATTAAAGTATATTATCATCGTTCATTCTGCGTCACGCATCATCCATGTAATTTAAACTGTATGCAACCCTGACACAGATTTTGTCTCTGTCATAAAAATCAATAGATAAAGTAGACATGACCCTGTGTTTATAATGAAACTTCATGCATATATATGAGAATTCCTGCTAATGCAATAATCTAAGGCACATGGACGTTTTGGAGGTGCTCCATATTGTGCTACGATTCAAAGAGAGGGTGGTAAACTTAATCTGATTTATTGTACAAAATATTTTCCTTGTTCTGGTGGGAAAGTGCAAGTCTCTGAGAAAATTCACAGTGAGATCCCAATAGAACAAGAGCACAGGTCAGAATCTAAAAACAGGAGTAAATGCTTGAAATGTGAGAAGAGAGAAAGGTAGTGGACAGAGAGAGCAAAGCTAAGAAAAGACAAGCATTCAGAGGCAGTCCTCAGTGTTTAATCTGGATGTAATAAACCTTGTAAAGCTGCTCAGAGTTGTGGTGGCCTAAACAGGGGTGAGATGATTTTGCTGGGCATAGCTGTTTTCTTCACTGAATATGAAGGGCATCTAAAGGACAGAAGATAGGCCTAGGAGAATGGCTGTTTTCTGGATAATATTATAGTGCTTTCAGTCTGCTAATAAGATTTAATTACAATTAATCTCAAATTTCGTTAATGTAAAGTAATGTATTTTGTAAAAAAAAAAAAAAAAAATCTATACATTCTACATTCCATTCTCAAACAATATAAAAAAAATGCAGATGATTTTTCTCACAGTCTATGGACATAATCTAACATGAGTCTGTGGTTCGTAAAAGTATTTGGCATTTGCTTTTGGGCCTCAAGAAAAATATTGTGCTTAAATATTGTGTAACTGGTTCTACTCGACCTTCTCCAAGCGGGATTCAAACTGGTGTTGCTGGTGCACTTGAGGCCAGGAGAGTGAGGTTTACTCGCACTGCTCTTACTAGGTTGCTTCCATTACACTCACCCCCCTAAACCTCACTCCCATCAGGGTCACAGCACCAAATGTAACCCGCCCAACTTGACCTGCTCAGGGGAGTGAGGTTTACACATACAACTCTTACTAGCTTTCTTCTGTTACTATTGCAATGCCTACATGACACAAACATGACAAATGTATGCCCCCTGTATTACAGTAACTCAAAAATATCTGCATCTGAATAACTCAGGAATCACCCAGAGGGGGAAAAAAACACAAGAGTGAACTAAAGTCAAGAATATCATTTCTTCCTTAGTCAAATACCATGTCTTTCCCTCGGATCATGTGTAAGCTAACAATAACCCTACATTGTTTTCGAGACAGGAAATCTCCACACTTGATGTCCTGAACAGATCAGGAAGGACTGGGATGGAACATCAGGTCATTACATTTTTGGAACAGACACAGTTGCTCTGCTCTATATTTAGGGCTGGATGTGACTGTGAGAGGGGCTTCAGGTTTAATAATTAATATAACATCTGTGTCTCGTTTCAGTCTGATACGTGTCCAACTGGTTTAAAAAAAAAGCTTCTGTGTTTAGAAGGATTCTTCCTCCACATCCTCAGAGGTGAAAAACAGAGTGGGTGTCAGAGGTCACCAACGGTTTATTTACTGCAGATTAAAAGACAATGTAAAAGAAAATGATAAATAAAACTAAAGCCGGGTGGAACAGTGGGAGGTCAGACAATGTAGTTTCATTTTAACTTAAGGATTTTTATCAGACACATAAAAAGTATTCAAAAATGAAAACTTTAAACATGTAGGTGGGCAAAACATGTAGGTAGGCAATTTTCTATCTCACACACACACACGCACGCACGCACGTACACACACACACACACATTATGTACACCTGTCCAACCGCTCGTATCTAATCAGCCAATTACTTTGGAAAAGTACTGCCTGATCTGATGAGTCTCAATTTCTGCTGTGACATTCAAATGAGAGGGTCAGAATTTGGCAAAAATAACATGAAAGCATGGATCCATCCTGCCTTGTATCAACAGTTCAGGTTGGTGGTGTAATGGTGTGGGGGTATTTTATTGCCACACTTTGGGCCCCTTTATACCAATTGAGCATCATTTAAACACCACAGCCTACTTGAATATTGTTATAACCTGATATATGACCACAGTGTACCCATCTACTGATGGCTACTTCCAATGGGATACAATGAATTTACTATACTCAAATAGCATCCACATACACAAGATCAAAAGCCAATAAAGCACCTTTGGGGTGTGGTGGAACGGGAGATTCACATCATGGATAGGCAGCCGACAGCAACAGCTTGATGTTATCATGAAAATATGGACTAAAATCTTGGAGGAATTTTTCCATCACCAACTCTCTACTAGCAAGGTATACCTAATAAAGTGCCCAGTGATTGTGTGTAAGATAATAATTATTGAATATAATAATAATAATGAGATGTTGTATGTACATGTATTCAAGGTGCAAGGAAAATGCAGGAAAATAAATTAGGAAAAATATATTTGCTGTAAATGATACCTAAAATTGTGATGCTAGTTGAGCTGATGTTTGATGTTTCACTTTTCTAAGCAACAAACATTATTGGTTCACCTTATGGGTGATAAAATGAGTCCAAATGCTTACATTGAGAAATATACCTAGGATCCAAAATATCATAGAGATTTGTTGGTGGGCTCTTTTGACCTGAGCCAGTAAGAAGCCAACTAGCAATGTAAAAATCTAGTTCATAACTTGCGTACATGAGAAAATGATGGTCTCGTACTCAAGTTGCACGTGCTAAACCATCAACACTGTAAACAAACTCTCCGTGCGGCAAAACTAGGGGTGGAGCGACCAATTACAACAATCAAGACCAGATCTAACAGGGAAAGTAAAGACCTGGAGAGAGAAGAAACTACTTCTGTTTATCTGTCCTGATGATTATCGTTTTAGACCATGCATGTTTATTTGTTGCTCTCTCTTCCTTAAATCATGCTGGAATAGCAGGCGCTGTGCTTTGTCAGCAGTGACTTTAGATCAGATACAGAGAGATTACGAATGATCTCACATCAATTAAAATCTCATCTGAAATCCCACACACAGAAACATGACAATGTACAAAAGGGTTACTTGCTTAAAACCCCAAAAATGACACCCACAGGTCCTGAGTTCATGTGCATGCAGTACGGACCCCAATGCGAAATGTGCATGAACTTGCCCTAACTGATCCATCGAACAATAGAGGGATCAAACAGCATTTGAAACACTGCATTCAGAGCACTGGATAGAGAGGCTGTCACAAACAATAGTTATCTGTTCTCCAAAAAATTGCGCAGAAGTCTGTGAGGCCTATTGTAAATGCTCTCCAGATAAATCGAAGTGAGTTTCGAGATTTTTCCAAAAGATCTGAGTCTTCTGTTTCTTGGAACCACATGAATTTGGCATTATTTTAGTTATAAACTCAATGTGAGTCTTTAGTGTTAGTCTTACTGCCTGCAGCTTGTTCATCTGATCTTTACCATTGATGACAACATGACATTCTTCCTAATAAAGTCCACAGACGCCTCCTTGTGTGATGCTCTCTGTAAACACTCCTGTGGCAGAGCTGGCATGGATTGTGGGCTAATTTGGTTCACGTGGCACTGTGAAAGGCCAAAATAGCATGCTGGCATCTAACTCATGGTTATCTAACAATAGTTTGTGCTTATGTATGTCTGTGAGAAAGTGCATGTTTTATGTCATGGCAAAAACAAAATTAGAGACAAAATTAGAGCAATCAATTAATATAAGTTGACACCCACCAATAGCTTATCTCACAGTAGGTCACTGCAAACATTATTTAATTAAATAGTATTTTTTTGTATCATTTGCATCTATATTTTTAAATTGAAAATTACTGTTTACATATACAATGGGTTCTAAAATCTAAGACCAGTAGTGACAATGTCAACACCGGCTCAATGGAAAAATGTACCTCTAGAGACAGTAAAACCTAAAACAGCTATTATTCCGTTTCTCACAAAATTATATTATAGTATATATTAAAATTATAATTATAGCAGGGGCAGATTATAGATTAATATAGACTTATTTTCACACAGTTCCTTACACAATATTATGTTATATGACCTCAAAACACTTTTACACATGATTACCAAAACCAACATAATACAACTTTGCCAGATCGTTCTTAACTGGTCGTGCTTCTAACGCCACTCACTTTACATTTCTCTTTGAAAGTGTCACGAAACATGCAAGAAGCAAAGTAATGTAATTTTGCAGAGATGTCACCATAGGCATGTTTTTCCAATGAGCCTGGTTTGAAAAAGGCTTATTTGCATTTTTGTAATTTAATAATAATATTAAAAAAAAAATATATATATATATATATATATATATATATATATATATATATATATATATATATATATATATATATATATATTCTAATCTATTCTAATGATTACAATTTACATGAAAAGAATCCATTTAAATTTGACCTGATTTATAGGGTCTGGCCAGACAGCTGCATTGTAACTTTGTGAAGAAGAAAATGTTTTAAATGGCCAGTCAATGTGTTAGAGGGTCTGGAAATATGCTGTAAAGGCCTATAATGTGTCAAATGGTAATGACAAATGTAACAAACTGTCGACCCCACTATTTTTATTTGCTTTATGACCTCGAGTAAAGATTGTGATGACCAGTCCAAACTTTTTAATGAATGTATTGAGATCCACTAAGTCAGCTGCATAAACAAACCACAGAGAACAACACAAACTCCCTCCAATTTTGATGATTTGGAGACATGGTGAGAAACAGAAGGACCAATCTTTCAAAGAGAGAGGCCACCAGGTCAGCCAGAAGAAAACTGCACTTCTGTTTTGACCTGAGACAACGTTTGCCTTGGTCTTTTTTTTTTCTGCCCAGGAGTTTGTTTTTGGTAGTGTTTATGATACGCTTTTCACAAAATGTGATTATACCAAAATATTAATTATTCATTTATTTGTTTGTTTGTCTGTTTGTTTAAAACAACGTTCCCTTACAGTTTTTGTGTGGGTTGGTCATGTCTTATTGTGCCTACAAGGCATAAAGTGAATCCTCACAGCTACTGGTTTCCCTTCTAAAAAATACTAATAATAACAATGCAAGATGCGCCTGTTTATAATAATATTAACTCAGGCATCTTCTCTGAGTCATCTTCCATCCCACATTGATTGACAGGGCAGATGGCTGTCTCATGCATTATGGGCCAGTAGGGCTGGCTGAGTCCCAGTTACCGAGACCAAATGATCCGCTATGGGTATTGCCCAGGCTCAGTTCCACATTCCTGCAGAGAAAGCCTGGGATCTGGGACTCCCTGTGTGCCATGGGATAACAGCCCTTATCCCAGTATAAAACAATCAATACCTCAGACAATGTGAAATAAACTAGTGATTAACTACAGAAAAAGGGAACAAAGATACCATCAACACTGTGAGTGCACAGATTCAATGAAAGGTTTCAGATATCTACAAAAAGGTATGTTCCAATCACCTGGTAGTATTTACACATCTTGGGAGTGGTTACTAATTGTGTATGAATGGAAAAGCAATTCCATGATTATGGACCAGATCACATTTCTTGGGAATTGAACCCATGACTTTGGCGTTGCTAGTGACAAACTTAACTGTTTAAGCTATAGGAAAACTGTTGCCCTTGTCTTGTTCTGATCATGGGCCAGAAAAAAGTTAATCAGGAATGACGAACTACAGCACTTATTCCATTAAGCCATAACAAATTTGTATATGCCTTTCTGTGCAGTATTAGTACATAAACCACTGAGATAATCTAGACTTGATATAATGAAAAAACTTGCTACACTGTACAGGCAGCAGATCAATAGGTGAAAGGCATAAGAACTGTTTCCCCAGACCACCCAGATATATACACTCACAGCCTGTTAAAAAGGCTTTTACAAGCCGTGTGTGTATGTGTGCGGTCGGATTGCACAAGTATAACATTTCACTTCATACTTCACTGTCATAAAATGATGTTCAGTGGTAATAAAGCGTTTTATCTTTCAAACAACACATTACTACTCAACTATTCCAAAAAAATGATTATCATAATCACAAACTGCTTTCACCTGTCCATCTCTGTGGTTGCCTATTAATGACAAGTAAAGCAGGGTGGTCCCCAAACAATAGTTCATGAACTAGAAGGGCAATGCCGTCGCCAGATGAAGGTTGTCCCAGGCCCTATCACAAAGGGGGGGGGGGGGGGGGGGGATGGGGGCATCAGGGGTAATTCTGTCCCAGGCCCTGTGAACTTAAGCAATGGCCTTCTGTAAGGGTCAGGCATTTAGTCAAACATTTAGTCAAAGAGAAAAATGCTTAAGATGACGCATATAAGTATCAGTCAGTCTGAATTGTCTTTGGAATTTCAGGGCCATTTTTAAACTTTCAGTTAATTAAGTTTAAGATAATAAAATAAGGTTGTTTCCCTGTAATCTGGTTTTAGGTGATCTGAATTTTGATGTTTTAAGTACAGTTTAGGAGCTTTTCATTCATGAAACAATTAAATCAAGGGCCATGATTGGAAAGTTTGAAAAAAACATGGAAATTGTTCCCAGAAGAGTTGTTCTTACTTTCCAGCTGAGTATGAATATGAGGCGAGGTGAAGCGGATCTAAAAAGCAACATGTACTTTGGTAAACAAAACAAAAGAGAGAAATCCAACAATGAGATGAGAAAAGCAATGTAACAGTTGGTGAGGCACAACCAATGCCAAAGCCAGACAAAGAGTGAATAAAACTGAGGGTATGACTGAGGGTATGATATACACAACTAAAAAAGGCTCAAAACGAGGAACAGTTGTGTGAAATCAATAAAATACTGAGTAACCATGAGTACTAATGATAAACGTGCTAGACACCATCGCTGCGTCCGGAATCGAATACTTCCCTACAATATAGTATGTGAAAAACAGTTCACCAACATAGTATGTCCGAATACATAATATAGAAAAAACTGTAGGCAAAAAGTAACCGGATGGCCTACTACCTCCGCTGAAGAGTTCATTTGATAGGCACTTTACTCTACCATGAGGCCACGGGAGAGGATTTATGAATGGCGGTGAAGCAACGCAACTGACGCTGGTAGGTCACTTGGCAATAATAACATAGCGGATGTAGTGCGTCTGGATTTCATTCATATACTCATATTCATACTATATAGAACATACTTGTTTAACCATCGCAAAGTAAGTTCAAATTCAAATATAGTATCTCACCACATGACAACAGAAAGGAAACCCAGGAAATAATGAAGACAAACTAAAAATGAAAACACCACAGAACGTGGATTTCAGTTATTTCTATATAAATTTCCCACAACTTTTGAGCAAAGATTTTCCATGACTTTACTATTTTTAACTTTTACAATCATTACATAGCCCTTAAACATGACGTGCTCAACACAAGTTAACAATTTGTTCTGTAGTTTAGTTATATCGTGGCCATGATTAAACTAAATGAGGGAACAAGTTAGTTCAGTGTGCATGGCCAGGATTTACCTAAACAAGGGAACGAATAAATAAGTTGTGGCCATGTTTGAACTAAAACAAGAGAACAAGTGAAAAAAAATGTGGGAAAGTTGTGGGATAGAATTCTTAAATATTAGCCACATTATTTATTGGTTTTCCCCTCATGTTGTGTAGGGATCAATACATTTATTATTAGATTTTAGCTTTTTTATTATTATTTTTTTCACAAAAACAATTTCTGGAGCTGACCATATCTAGGAAAGTTTATATTCACTAAAAAAATAGTCAACATTTTTAAGATTTTAATTCACATGACTTTTCCAGGCTTGTAAATCCCAATTTAGAAAAAAAAAATCACGATGTGGGAACCCTGTCTTTAGGTGCAATTCTACAAAAATTAAACGTTTTGTGTCTATCAAATACCGAGTACCCTATAAAAATGCATTTATTGGGCATGCTTGGCTAAAAAAGGGAGAACATGTAAGTGCTTTATGAGACTAGTTGTTGTTTTATGATAAGATGAAAACAAATAAAACACAGAAAATGAAAAAGAAATGTCCAGGGCGAGGGGAAAAGAACAGTGATTCAAGAAGGTAAACAGTTGCAACTGTTGCTTCCTCTGCACTGGCATTCCATCCACCCTCTCGGGAGATGCTGGAACAGTTTGATCAGGCGTAGGGGGAACAGTGTGTAAGCCTAGTGATGTCCATCATGTTTTTCCCTCAAATTGGACCTAATCCATCCTCTGTCTCCCCACTCACTCTTTCTCACACCCATCACCGCATGTGCGGTTTCCTAGAATTAGACAGACAACCCACCCACATGAACATTGCCAGTCTCAAGGGGCAGAGCAGGCCTGAGAGATACACACTGCACATAAGTCACTTGAGGAATTTCTTTCATTATCAGACGGTGTGATAAGACGGATTACAGCACACAAACTTAACTACATAAAGCGCATAGAGTATGTGTATTTAAAAACACCAACATTTACATAGAATGGCTTTCAAGGCTTAAATATACTTCATTTTCCATGTTCTGCTCTGTCTGAGTACAGTTGAGCATGCAAGACTTTCAAAGTATACTTCATTGACCGTGAGCACAGGTTTACGCATTCAATAAGTGAGCACTTCCAAGTAATGCATAAAATCTGCAATTTTCTAAAGAACGAAGTCCGCGCCAAATGGAGTTTATCTTTTCAACCGAAAACACTTGCATGAAATGCCTTGTTTGTATAGTCTTGTCATTATTTCTGTGACTTAACTACATTACCATGTTACACATTTGCATAATGCCTGCCTACTGGCTGCTTTGGCCCACCATCACTGAGCAGTTGGGTAAGTGATTTTGTTACGTTGAGAAGATGTTGTAGGCAAAAAACAAACAAACGTAAAACAATGCACTGACTTCCAATACCGACACTAGAGTTACCATAGATATAATATTGTTTGCAGCTGCTAATGAAGCCTTGGGAGCTGAAACAGGACTATGTTTAGGGACGTTATATATTTCAACATTCTGTCTAAGCGGTAGACCAATCACAACAGACTGGGCCATCTGACCAATCAGAGCAGACTGTTCTTTAAAGAGACAGGAACTACAGAATATTTCGGGAATCAGGCCGATGGTAAAAAGAGGTGCTGCAGCAATGGACACTATGACAAAAAATATGTGTTTATTTATCTATAAATCAAGGTAATGTATTCTAGAAATACTTGTAAATGAGCATAATAGGGGCCCTTTAATATTTACAATCTTTCTCTTCAGTGAAAATGTCCAAAAATATTGATGACTTATCCTGAATGAAATCCATCACACCTGAACATTATATGTGATTTATATAATTTTTAGGGAAATGCATTTATATGGTCAAGTGTAAATGCAATTCATACCCAATCGGACAGCTTTCTCACTGATCAAGACCAATGAAGTGTTTATGCTGATAAAATGAAGTGCATCACATTCATCTTTCAGGGTGTGTCGGGTGCATCCTGTTGTTTTGGCATGACCAAGTTCGCTCAGAGATTGCACTACTATCAGTTAAGTTTACCGAATTCACCTTCATTTACTTTGGCTGTTTCTTCACTGCATTCAAGTGAAGAATCTAATCTATAATGCCATCCTAATGAAGTGAATTCACTCCAGGAAGTGAGCTAGGGGCTGTTACCACTAATCTGATATGAACTGGATACACGTGAGACCACATTGACCTTATGAGAATCATAATTTATAAACAAGCTAGGAAAAACATAGTGTTCAACTGAAATTCATCTGGACCACCAGCCTTCCATTAATGTACAAATAGAACAGGAACAATATTTTCTGAATAAATAAACTGCCAATGTAGACTAATTATGCCACTGAAACAGACAGATATACATAGATAATATAAACAAACATTTGTTTGTTAGGGATATTCTTCACCCTTTGTATTTGTAAGAATAAGTCTAGGGAAACCATTCAAAACACACATCTTTAGTCATCATGAATGTACTTTTTTTTAAACAAATATTTCAAAGACTCCCAAGAGGAAAAAAAAAAAAAAAAAAAAAGTGTGGTCAACCACACATACCACTAATGCTGCAAGGATTTAGGGTGGATTTTGCAATACACAATAGTTCTTTTCCACCCATTTCACATAAAAATGTATTTAAATTTATTGAGCAGGATGCCTTCGCTTTAGGTTTTCCATTACTGACCTTTCAGTTGTATGTGATAACTGGATAAGTATGTGTATTAGGGATTGCACTCACCAAATAAATACTACTTTAACCAGAAAAAGTGACTAGAAAGAAAAAATATGTCATGATTATTTTTACAGATGAGAACACTGTCTCCCAAAACAAGCCAACAACAACAAATGGTTACACCTTTTGGTGTTTGTCACACACAATACAAAGCAAAACATTATTGTTCTCAGGGCTATTGTTGTTGTAGATGTTTAAACAGTGTTCACAAACCTGACTTTTATACCACTCACAAATGGCATCAATTACAATCCAAGTCTGAGGTGACAGAGAGAGGCAGCTGTGGGAGGCATATGATAGGTATTCCACTATAAAAGTGCTGAGAGATTACATACAGATTCACACACTTTCAATGTAAATGCATGCCAGAGAACAAAAATGAACAGTTCAGAACAACTCACACAATTAGGTGATAATGTATGATGGCCATTAACCCTGTCAGGGTGATCAGGACCCCAACATCCAGTGGAGAGACGTGGTTGATATTCACATTTATGATTTAAAACAAAAATACATCCAGAGTACCGCATGTGTTGGTAGTGTCATGCTTTACAGTTTGAGATATAGAAGACACTGTACTGTAATCTAAAATATATTAAACTAGCACAGCTATGTAAGAAATCTATTGCGAAGGACAATGATCAATCATAAAGATCAATCAATCATATAATTTATCAATTATAAAGTTTTAATATGAAAACAAACCAATTGTAATTCAGTATTACAGAGGAATATGAAAAATGTTGATTATCGTAAAACTTCAAATAATAGCCGAGTCCCAAATAGACGCCTGTCTCTTTGCCTGGTCTGGCGACAGGTTTGGGTAAATAAAGGCCGGTCTCGCGCGCGCACTCTCACGTCTTCAAACAACACGAGCGCTGTCTTGCTCTCTCTCCCTCGCGCAGATTAATCAAAATCAATTGATACGATAGTAAAAGGTCGGAAGACCGCAGTTTCACGTGGAGCATTTCGAGATTTTTAGAGATTAGAGACTCTAGGAACAACATCTCAATGAACAACATCTCAACACTTAATTATAAAGGCCTGTCTCATATAGACGTCTGTCTCAAATACAAGCTGGTGCAGTTCGAGTATTTGGGAAAATAAAAGCCCGGGCTATTATTTGAAGTTTTACGGTATACAACTTATTCAATATAGCTATGTGACATACCAGTTTAAATCAAATTAATGCTTGTAGTAATGTGATAATCCATCAACCAACTCCATTGGAATAGAGTTGTAAAGCATGTTCTGCTTTTTTGGGGCATTGTATGGCTGGGTTTTGAAATCAATAAAGAGTTGTTCTTCATACAGATACTCACATATATCTGCAGTATCATGGGGCAGGTTATATTCATCCAGCAGAATGCCCTTATTTGGATTCAGAAATATGACAAAATCACCAGATGTAACTGCTTTGTGAATTGATCTCATCATTGTCATGATACAATCAATCATCCTGCCGGGGCTTATCATCCAGACACCTGTCATTTCCTGAATCCTGGCTCTGAATGTGCTTCCCACTGGAGCCCCGCCCCCAGCCACACCCCCCAATAAAAACACATGTCCAGCTAGATCTCTCAGATTACTGCATCTAGATCCTTATGCAACTAACATGCAGGAGAAAGCATAAGCTGCATACGTTATCTTGGGTAAACAGTGTAGTGGAAGTCATTTAAAAGTCATACTGATTTATCAGATGAGTTGCAAAATGCCTTTAACAAATGGAAAACAAAGTCCAGATGGTTTACAAAAGTTTGTGTTAACTGTAGCAGTTTGCACACAAGCGTACAACACATTGAAAGAGAAGCCAAGGTTGTCTGTGGTTTCATACATAGGCAAAGAAAAGGGTAGACTCAACATGACTTTGAAATGAAGACAGTCTCACATTTAGCCTGCATTTATTTTTATTTTTTTTTTATAGCAGAACAAAATAAATGTCAGAAACATATAAAATGCAGGAGTTGGTGCTGTACATTAATGTCTTATTGTATATTTATTCCATTCTATTGCACAATGCATATTGCTGAGTAATTTTATTTTTTTTGTTTACTTTTTATATTATTGGAGCCATATTTTACTGTATTTTTTTCCTGTCATTGGTTTTATTTGCTTTTGCATTATTTTGTGTTAAACAATCATGCCAATGAAGTACTTTGAAATTGAAGGCGGATGGGGGACTATTGTTAAAACAATTGTTGTGCTATATGAATATAAATTATGCATTTGATAATACTGGACTGGCATAATTATTTTGGTTAGGCTACTTACAGCATCAGAACATGCATATGCTGCTTGTTTCTAATAAGTAGGCTAATCTCGATTTGGTGTGCTATTTCTGGACAATTTTGTCGTTAAATACAGTTAAGTTACATGCCATCCTGACAACTTTGTCAAATTGAAGTGGAACTTGAGCGCAAGCAAGTCGCGCGCAAGTTACACGCACTTCTCTGTGCGCGGGACTTAAGCCTCACCAGTGTTTACGGCATGCCCAAACCGACGACATTACTAATAAACAAACATTAAAGTTAGTATAAGTTTGTTTTCTAGTTGGACTTACCTTAGCTGTACTCTTGTCTATGCTCAAAGAGACCGTGAGAAGAAAAACAGTGACACATGGAAGCCGCATCTTCATACCTATGAATAATGTCCAAATGGACACGCTGATGACGGATTCTTCTCCGATTCAATCAATTCTTGCCTCTCTTCTACCCGAGCCCGAACTATACGTTTGTCTGCATCTTTGCCCGAAACGTTATGTGGCTGTTGTTGAAAGTAATGTCTTGTAGAAGAGCCCACCACACCCCCTGTCAGGACCACGACCACCCATACATAGCCTACGCACCAACACAACCCTGTTTAGAAATACTATCACTCGCATGTCAGCATTGTAAGGGGAAGTTTAAGTCTTGGAGAACAGCAATTCCCTTAAAACAGCTTTGGAAAGGTGGATTTTAGGTGAGATAACTAACTTTCCGAAAGTGGGAACGCATCAGGATTAAGCGCGTGCGGGATCTAAGGTAAACTTCTGCCGTTACTTCACATTCAATAATGCACAAAAATAGCTTACTCTTAAAAATATTCAGCTTAAATGTATTTTGTTGTCATTAAAATCGATCAAATGATAACAAAACCAAGTGTGTGACGTTATTTGACACATTTAGTACAAAATGGTAGTTTTGGAACATGTTCTCGGTTTCAAGCTCGTCTAATAAGCTTATTAGTTGGTCGATTATATATGACCAACTTGAGCTATTTTTGTAGCTATTTCATGATTGTATGACAGATTGGGCCATTAGAAAGCAGTTGCCATGTTCCAAAAGACAACTACCGGCTAAAGCTGGATCTTTCAACATGAGATCAGGACAAGGACATTTAATGTGTTGTATTGATGCACACAATATGCTTAAAACAATAACTTCAGTCCATCTGTAACTTTCAGATCATTGAGTATGCAGTAACAGGACACTGGCATTGAGCAGGAGAGATTTAATCTTGTTTTCAGGCTCGCATGGAGGGTGAGAACCATCTACAGCATTGGAACACATTAAGGTAAAGTCTGTTGTTTTGAGTTTTAGAAGCATCTGTTTTCCCTTTGCACGTGCATTAATTCACGTTTTTTCACATATTGTAGGTGTTTTCTGTTGTGCCTTGCAGTCCTTGTCCTTACAACAGAGGTCAACGCAGTAAGTGTGCTTTTAATTATTTTACTATATTGAGTGGACAAGATTAAGTGCAGATTGTGGTGTAGGGTTTGTGCCTCATTTATGGTGCAACATGCTGAGCTGAGCCCCTCAGATGAGTGGGAGTGTCCTGGTTTGGATTTCAATTTCCTCATGTGCAATTCACAAATGTTTGACCGTTTACAGATTGTTGAAGTGTCCATGTTCCTTTAATTGAAAGCATGTTTTAAAAAGCCACTTTTAATTTTGCCCATTCCTTATAAGGCTGAAATGTGACCGTTTCACATCAGTCCCACATCAATTAGGTGTGGTTATTGGTGGTAATATAACTAACTGATATCCTATAGTGAGAGATTAGACACTGGCCTGAAGTTAATGAGGAAAATGTGTTCAGAGTCTGTGAGTGATTATGTTTTAATACTCACAAGCTGACACTTCATGGTAAAGTATTTTACGAGGTGGCTAATTCGTACAAATTCATACGACCTCACTCGTATAAATTCGTACGATTTTTGCTAAATCGTAGATATTTTAGGAGTTGCCCAATTCGTATGAATGAGGTCGTACGAATTCGCCACCTTTTAATCGCTCGTACAAATTTGCACGAATTGGTCATGAGATAGCTTTGGTGTGATCATATATACTGTGTAAAATACATATCTGCTTATTTACATTTTTGTCTCTTATCGCACTTACATTTTTGTCTCTCATTCTTGTCTCTTAACAATCTTATTGCGATAGGATGTTAATTTGAAAAACTATTTAAGATGAACAATGCTGCCTTAGAGTGAACTGGACTTTCTAGAATCTCCATAATGTTCCAGTGCAACTTTCTAAGAAAACATGGTTGTCAACGTAGGGTCCTTAATGTTTATTTTTTTAGCAGTTCATTATTTATTTTCTGACTATTTGTTTAAATAAAAAGTTGCCATGAAATCGAAGTAGCAACAAATTTAAAGTTGAGATGAAACGGAAATAAACAGATTCAAAGTTGCGATGAAACGGAAGTAGAAACAGATTTAAAGTTGCGATGAAATGGAAGTAGCAACAAATATAAAGTTGAGATGAAACGGAAATGAACAGATTTAAAGTTGCGATGAAACGGAAGTAGAAACAGATTTAAAGTTGTGATGAAACGGACATAACAACAGGTTTAAAGTTGCGATGAAAAGGAAGTAGCAACAGATTTAAAGTTGCGATGAAATGGAAGTAGCGACAGATCTTTTCTTCCGTATTGTGTCATGCATCCAAGAGTGATGGGGCAGGATTTGGTTCCATGCATTGGTTGTTGCCTGGATTTTGAAATGTGGGCATTGTACTCAAAATGAGATTAACGTGAGCTTGTAAGGGTGGATTAAACTGGACTAAATGATTGAGGAAGTCCAGCATACGTCACCAGAGAGAAGTCTGTTGTTTTAACCAGAAGATCGAGTTGCGACATTTTGTTTAAACATTATGAGGTAAAAAAAGGTTTTAAAATGCATGGAGAGATTAAATGTTCACAGCAAGATCTATAACAAGCATTTAGAAAATTGTTAGAGCGAATGTTTATTTCATGCAGAATTTAACTTTGTGTCGTTATTGCAATGAAGGGTTATTCTGCATAAAATTGTCATTTAAATTAAGTGGCTACTTAGATGAGTGGTGTATTATTTTGTTGTCATTATGCCTAGGTTATTCAGTAAGTTATCATCATAATCATAATGTTTTGCACAGATTAATAACCACCATTGGACAGAATAATAGTAGCTTTACCATTGGACAATCTCTGCATGTGTTATGATGAGTGTGTGAACTCCTCTTACAGTTTGAGGATGATTTCAACATGAGATCATATTTCTTTTCCTGATCCTAATGCTGATATATGTTTCTGGCCACGCCCATCACCAGCAGCAAACACAGCAAGTTCAAAAGAGCTAATCTTTTGCCAGTGGCCTGTACAAGCTCCTTCAGCTGTAACCTCATTCTTTTAGCTCTAGATCTAGCTGTGGTATGCACCTTGGCACCTTGTTTTCTGAAGAAGACATTGAATACTGTGTAAGTCGGTTTTATAATAGCATCTCAAGTCTACACTGACATGGCTGGAACATGTCAATTCTTACTTTTCAGTTAGCATGTTATATTGAAAAGTCAAGTTTACAATCGTTCAGTCATTCTCATGTTCTACTTTAGTTTGCTCGTAATAGTTTCAATTTGGTCCATTCCAAGGTTGTGTGCTGATACAAATGTTCATTTTGAACAGTAGCCTAAGGGCTGATTTGGCAATTTGCCCCAAAAGAGATCTTTATGTGCAGTCAGTGGAAGGTTTTTCTTTCAGAAAAAATCTATTTTCACTGTTTTCCAAAGTTTTACATGGTTGGAACAATACAACTATATATGAGATGTTAAAACTTGTGCACAGCAATGGGAAAATAGAAAGCAACAACTCATTTGGAAGACAGTATTAAAGTATATTAAAGTACTTTTTATACTTTTTTTTCAAATGCTTCTGCTCATTTGACTTGTCAACATTTGCATATTTAAGACTTTAAAATGTATAACTTTTTGCATTATTCAAAGGCCCTTTTGGTCTATGAGAGGTCAGTCAGTTTTACCCAGGATCCTGTAATGTGTTTCTGCCAAGAACTCCCTCTCTACAAAAAGGAATCAATATCAAGTATATTTTTTCTTCTTCAGTTAAACTGATTTCCCTGAATAGAAGAAGAATAAACCGCCTTGTCTAAAGCTTTATCAGATTTTGTGCCTCCCTGATCAAAAACTTGTGACAGCAGTAGGCTGAGGCTCTGCATTATACTGGTACAAGGAGTGTAGTGATTTCAGGTTTCAGGCCAAGCTAATTTTAGACAGGCAATGATCCAGCCTACAGGGTATGGTCAATGTAGGTGACCTCACTTAGACAGTAAAGACTGTTTGGTGCATGATGAAGAACATTAGAGATTTGAGAACCTAAATATAACATGGTCATGATTTTAAGCCTTTTTGCAATCCAAGACCAAATGCATCATTTTTATCCAAAAGTGACCTTTTTTTTGAGAGCTGGATTAATTAAATGTGTAACAGAGGCCAGCTGTAGGTGCAGGTAAAAATGGAACTCGTTGAACATTAATATATGATATATTGATATACCAATGCTCAGGCTTGTCATTTGAAAGGGAGTTTAAACTATTGTACTGCATTTAATACACTTAAGTATGTTTTATGGCTATATAATGTTGTCATGGAGATTCAGCACTTTATTTCACAACTTTGGTCTGATGAAAATTGTTATAGTCAATACCACCCATCCCGAGACCAAGTCAAGACCAAGACCACTGGTGTGTTGAGACCAAGTCAAGACCAAGACCACTGGTGTGTTGAGACCAAGTCAAGACCAAGACCACTGGTGTGTTGAGACCAAGTCAAGACCAAGACCACTGGTGTGTTGAGACCAAGTCAAGACCAAGACCACTGGTGTGTTGAAACCAAGTCAAGACCAAGACCACTGGTGTGTTGAGACCAAGTCAAGACCAAGACCACTGGTGTGTTGAGACCAAGTCAAGACCAAGACCACTGGTGTGTTGAGACCAAGTCAAGACCAAGACCACTGGTGTGTTGAGACCAAGTCAAGACCAAGACCACTGGTGTGTTGAGACCAAGTCAAGACCAAGACCACTGGTGTGTTGAGACCAAGTCAAGACCAAGACCACTGGTGTGTTGAGACCAAGTCAAGACAGGGCAGGGCTAGACCGAGTCAAGACCAAGACCAGACCAGCACTCCTTAAATTCATCTAAACTAAACATAATTTACTGCCTGAGAAATGTATTATATTTAATCAATAATACAATTATAATAAGACACTATAAAGAGCTGTTACCAATTTGCTTATTTATATCACATGCTTTAATATAAAAATCAAGATCTCATACAAGTACTTTTTTTGCAATCATATCTTGAACTTTGTGGGCATTTTTGTATTAATTTTGGTGACATTATTTGACCCAACCCCTCATTGATTTCTGACCCGGCATAACAGTAAATCAAATTAGAAGTTATTGATTGTATTTGAAGCAGGAATATTTAAATCCAATCACAGTAATAGTGTTAACAAATAAACCAGGCAATGCACAGGCAATTCAGTGATATCCCTGCAGTTGTGGTCTGGACCGGTCTTGACATATTAGCTCTTTTCCATCAGAATAGTTCGCGTTCTGGAGCCAGAGCCTGTTCCCAGCCAGGTGAACTGGAGCCTGTTGTTAACTGGCTGCATGTTTCCACAGACTTGACGAACGAACAATGACGTAGAGCTGCTATGTGTTGTTTGCCTGGCTATAAACAGTCTAAAATCAAACTGTGTGTATCCTGGTGTTTGGCAGGCAGTGCGGCCCTGCTGTTTTTCTGTTCACAGCACCAGTTCTACCCCCGAGACAAGAACGAGTACAAATGCAGTCGAGACTTAGACAAGACCAGGACCTTCAAAAAACTGGTCTTGACACCAAGACCACTCTCGAGAACTACAACACTAGCTGGAAGAATAACATTTTGGGATGGGATGTAAAAATTTGCGAAAGAGAGACATTTGCATTGTCAGGAAGTAGATTATGTATGATGGGAATTATTTTACGATTGGGGTTTATTACTGCTCTTGTTGCTTGACTTATGTTTAGATAGAAAATCAAAGAAAGTGAAAAAGTTGGTGCGTAAAAATGTCCCATTTGCAACAGCAATAACTGCATTAAAAATACTGTATTTATGAACTGCATGCTATTCATCAACGTCCTCTGTGGAAATTCCTTCTACCATATAAGGGAAGAGGACATGGATGTTGTCACTGGGTGGTTCCTGAGGTTGTGCACGAGGACAAGAGCGCACGTCAAGTAAGTGTACTCTATACCAGTTTGAATAGGCGGACCAGCACAGCACAAAAGATGTCTACTGGTGATAAGGACAGGAAAAACGCTTTTAGATCGCCTGCCAAAATAATCTCCTCTGCCAAAAAAGCAAAACAATTGGGGGAAAATCTATTGTGTTTGATTAGAGGGATCAAGGCAGGATGTAAAATTGTTCCGAGGGGAAGACCTGTGCTGGGGAAATCTCAGCCCGAGCGACACTGGAAGTAGCATTGCAGATAGCAGAGCTTTTGAAATTTTGCTGAAGTTTAGGTTTTGAAGTGAATGCACATACTTTAGATCTACAGTGCATGTCTGTGTGAGTAATGTATGTAGTTGAAGGGGTGGTTGAGGGTTGAACCCACATTGAAGGGGTAGCTCCCACAAATGAGTTGTAGTGGCACCACCCATGTCCTGTGTCAAATAGCGACCCTTTTGACCCCAGGCTGGTATGAAGTTTGTGTCTTGTGTGAACTTTCCCTAAAGCTGGGAAAGAGCAGCACACACAAAGCAGTAAAATATGCATTACATTTATATCACAAAGGAAGTGAAACACAGTTATTCAATTCTCTGTCTGGAGGCTTCTTGGTATTAAATTGTTAAACATCATGTCCTAAAAAAATTTGACAAATCCATAAGTGACATCTTCAACAATGTAAATAAAATAGCTTACCACTGGACATTTAAGTAAAGCTAAACTAATACTAACTAAAGTAAACCCTTGTGAAACAGAAAAGCACTTCATTATATTGAATGTAATTATATTCATTATATATTCATTATATATTCACACTTCATTATATAAAATTGTATATTTTTAAAAACTGCACTTGAAGACAATATAATATCAATTAATGAAATGAAAGAAATAAAACCACTTAGGTACACTTTTAAAAAGTACACTTTGTAATAATGTTAAATCAAACATTTTACTTTAAATATATTTTAAATTATTGTTTTAATAATGTTTTGTTTTGCTTTAAAGAAGTACAAGTATTCGGTCTCTTGACTAACATAAAGCACATGTAAAGTACTTCATTATAAACTTAATTGTAGTGTGTTATTTTATACTATATTTAAAGTTAATATATTTTAAATGTACTAAATTACAGCTTTATCAATACAAAAATGTAGTCACACAAATATTTAAGTGCATGACATAGAAGTTTTAATAGAAATTATTTGAGTTTATAAATCCTGCATTCAATAGTACACTACCATATTTCAAAGACAATAGGAGTGAATTACATACATGCGCATGTGTGTGTGTGTGTGTGTGTGTGTGTGTCTGTTGGTGTGTGTGTGTGTGTGTGTGTGTGTGTGTGTGTGTGTGTGTGTGTGTGTGTGTGTGTGTGTGTGTGTGTGTGTGTGTGTGTGTGTGTGTGTGTGTGTGTGTGTGTGTGTGTGTGTGTGTGTGAATGTTAGATGGATGAATGGATATTAGATGCAGTTCAGGGTAGGATCAAGTTTCTCTCTGTGAAAAAGAATGCATGTAATACTTAATATTTTATTTAATATTTCCAAAATTATTCATAAATAATGTTTTTGATGAGTGTGTGTTAGAATGTTCTAAAAAATGAGATGCCTACTCTCAGATAAATTAGGCCTACGATTAATCAGATGCAAATAGAAATATTAAAAAAAAAATCTAATTGAAAGAGAACAAGTTGACAAAAAGAATCCAATATTGGGTGATAATATAGCATAACAAGTGATTTATAAGCTATTTTTATAGTCCGGTCATTTTTCACCATGAACAACACAAGTGTGACTATGTGCCAATGTTTACAAAATAAAAGCATTTCAAAACAAACACCCTGATTAAACATTAAAGCACACTATTGTGATAAGCAGAGCAATTTATTTCATATTTTATTCAATATTGTGAAAATTATAAAATTTTCTACTAAAAAAAATAGATTCGTACTCTCAGATAAATGAGGCCTACGATTAGTCAGATGCAAATAGAAATATAAACCAGTCCTAATTGAAAGAAAACAAGTTATAAGTTGATAATATAGTATAATAAGAGATTTATAAGCTATTTTTTACCGGGAACACCACAAGTATAATAAGGTGACAACCCCACCCGCACCCCCCTAAAAAAGTACGAAAATTGTCATAAAAATATTTGATAAGTAGTTGTATCCTTTGTGATCAAAATCACTAAGTTTCAGTGCAATGGGATAACATTAACGGGTATTTTCGGAAAAAAGAAGAACTTCTCCGGGTCAAAATGACCCGAACACAAATGAAGTGCAAATAAATACACTTTAAAGATAAAAAAATATATTTTTAGAAAATATACTAAAGTACAATTATTTTAAAGTGTGTTAAAATTTGTATTGTGAAAATAGGTAAAAGCATGATGCTAATATATTTAATATATTTAAAGATAGTACAATTTTTGTTAGTATATTTGCAATGTACTAATGAAAAAGGGAATATATTTCAAGTACAATAAAGTATACTTTTTTCCCACTAGGGTTGTATTTTCAAAGCCCCTACTTTTCAGGAAATGGAAAAAAAAACATGGATATTTAAAAAAAATGTAACACCACATTGTCAAGGTTGATATTGCAGCTTTATATATGGTCAGACACTTGCATGCATGTGTTATTATATGTCATTTTACCAAAATCAAGCTCAGATTGTCAGAGGTTTCTTGTAGTTGAATCCACAATGAGATGACGACTGAATGATAACGAGAAATGTATTTTAATAAACACAAAGAGCGATAGTCTTCATAACATCATCGTAATGTTAGCACAAGACAATGAGCTGAGGAGAACTGAAGGCTTAAAGTCACAGAAGATGATGATTAACAGAACTGGGAACAGGTATGGACTAATTAGAAAGCATGACGACGAATGAATGACTAGAACTAATGCAAATGGTGACAATGAAAACTAAACAAGACAGAAGCTAAACATGAGCATGACACATTGATCATGAGGTTTTTTGACCAGTGAATGTAAGTGATTCACATTACGTTGTCATCAGCTTACAGATTATAACATCTATTGTAGCTATGTGGGTGCTCATTTTTTTCATTCGGCCATAATCTCATGTTACCAAAGACAAAGTGCTATGCACTGCACAGGCTATTTAAGACAGTATTAGCCATGACTCGGACAAATGCTAGATACGCTAAGGCCCTATTTGCTCCTGGCATTAAGATGTGTTAGTTCAATCAGATCACAAGTAGACGAGGCAGCCACATTCTCGTTTACACCAGGTGTTTTAATCCGTCTCCTGTCCACTTTCAACCACTTCCTTAGATCTGATAAACAAAATAAGCTTGTGCAATTTACATATGAATGCAAAAGGAGACGACGGAAAAACATACAAAGAGATACAAAGAGTTTCTGCTCTGACAGCAGCAAGACTGCGCCGAAAGCGGTGAGTGCAAGTTAGAAACCAGGAATGGTGAGAGAACATTATGCTTGGTACATATTTAGTCTTCAAACCAAACAATAGGTTACTGTCGTAACCCCGGTTCTGTGAAACATTGAGTGGAGAGATCCACCTATGGGAAGGGCATCTGTACCTGACCTCTGCAGAAGCATCCAATTGCACCAAGTCTGGCTAGACAGACAGAAGCACACAGCCAATGCCAGGTAAGGCCCCACCCCCTTTCCTGAGGGCATATAACACCTGCAAGCTCTGCTGTTCTCCAATAAGTATATTTGTTTCTTGTGCAGCAAGCAGGGCAAAGCTGGTAGATCTCTCCACTCGATGTTTCAGAGAACCGTGGTTACGACAGTAACTTATTGTTCTCTTTCATCATCTCATGTTCGAGAACCATCTATGGGAGATACATGGACAGCTCCCGGATAGCCATATACACTCACAGTGAGGTTCTGTAAGCCAGAAGAAGACGGTCACCCAAAGGGGCACTAAAGAGAATTTAGTGCATGAGGAATGGACAGAGAGTGCATGAAGCTCACTGACATGTTTAGCTGATGCCAAGGCCAAAAGCAAAGCCGTCTTTAGAGACATCAGCTTTAGGGAAATATTTCCCAGGGGCTCAAACGGGAATTGAGACAGAGCCTCCAGCACCATGGACAGGTCCCATTCAGGGACCGTTCTTCTGATGACTGGCAAAGAGCGACAGGCAACCTTCATAAATCTGCGGATTAGAGGATGCTGCCAAACCGCTGAGCCCTCAAAACCCAAATGACAAGCAGAAATCGCAGTCAGGTAGACCTTGATCGTGGAAAAGGACCTACCCTTATCCATGAGGTCTTGAAGGAAACACAAAATATCAGGAACTGCACACTGATAAGACGTGAGACCATGCCCATCACACCACCCTTCGAACACTTGCCACTTACAGCCGTATAAAGACCACGTAGAAACGGCCCTGTCATTCTGTATAGTAGCAACCACAGGTGGGGGAAGCCCTAGTGCGCTTAAGTTCGCCCTCTCACGGGCCAGGCCCAGAGAGCCACGCTGTCCGGGAGAGGGTGATAAATCTCCCTGTTCGCTTGGGATTATCTCCGCCAGCCATGGTGCTTTAGGCCACCTTGGTGCTATCAGAATGAGAGACAGGCCCTGCTCTCTCACCCTGGCCAGTGTGGGAATTACCAGGCAGAGGGGAGGAAAAGCATACAGCAGCACTTTGGATCATGGGTGGGCCAGTGAGTCCACCCCGAGGGGCGCGTCCACGTCCTTTAGCGAGCAGAACATAGGACAATAGTGGTTTTCACGCGAGGCGAATAGATCTACGGTTGCCTGTCCGAATCTCATTCATATCATACCCACTATTGAGGGTGGAGGCACCAA
Organism: Siphateles boraxobius; assembly: GCF_051911475.1. Classification (NCBI taxonomy): domain Eukaryota; kingdom Metazoa; phylum Chordata; class Actinopteri; order Cypriniformes; family Leuciscidae; genus Siphateles; species Siphateles boraxobius. The sequence continues at coordinate 8,930,773 of NW_027509197.1, read as the reverse complement.
TCTCCATAAATTGGTTCCCCCTTGATAGCAGGTCCGTGCCTCTGTTCAGATTGCCTGGGACATGAATCGCGCATAACGTCTGCTCCACACCAAAAGCTTGTGAGCTAAAGCGTGAAGTTTTGACGAGAGCTCGCCGCCTTGGCGGTTGATGTAAGCCACTGCCGTGGTATTGTTGCAGCGTACGAGCACATGATGTCCCTGCAGACAAGGTAGAAAATGATTCAGAGCTTTCCATATGGTCACAAGCTCTAAATAATTTATGTGCACTGAACGTAATCTGCTCGGCCACAAACCGTTCACCATTCTGCCCTCCTGGGTGGCATCCCAGCCTGTTGGGGACGCGTCTGTCGCCACAACTTTTCGCATCATAACCGTCCCCAGAGGGGTTCCCTGTGCGTAAAAGTCCACGTTCTTCAGTGGCGCAAGGCTTCTGAGCAGGCGCGTCACTGTTCAGAGCGGCAAAGATCGCGTATCGGGCTGAAATGTAGTGACAAAACCCATTTCATGAACGCTCTCATTCTCAGAAGTCCCAGCGGCAAAACCTGGATAGATGAAGCCATAAGACCCTGCAGCCTGAGGCATGTAGAATATCGTACTTTCGCTCCCTCTCTGAACTGCGACAGAGAGTTCATTAGAGAGAGAACGCGCTCTTGAGAGTGATGCTCTTGCATGCAGACTGAGTTCAACTCCAAGCCCAGGAAAATCACAGTCTGACTGGGTGTAAAATTGCTCTTGTTCACGCTCACCCTGAACCCAAGAGATGTGATGTGTGTGAGCACACGGCAGGTGTCCTACAACACTTTCTCCTTCGATTCGGCTATAATGAGCCAATCGTCTATGTAGGTCAAAATCCTCAGACCTGACAGTCTCATGGGTGCTAAGCACGCCTTGGGCTTAAAGAGAGCCCAAGCGGGAGAACTGTGAATTCGTAACATGTGCCTTGGTAGGCAAAACAAAGAAACTTCCTGTATGACGGATAAATGTTTATGTGGAAGAAAGCATCTTTCAGATCGACCGATGTGAACCAGTCATTCGGTTTTAATGGCGTGGGCTAGCGAGCCATGAGTTAACATTCTGAAATTGTATTTCCTCAAACCTTTGTTCAACACATGGAGGTCCAAGATAGGGTGGAGAGAGCCGTACTTCTTTGGGAACAGGGAATAACGGGAATAAAATCCCTGGTTTATCAGATTGGGGGGCACCACCTGAATTACTCCCTTGTTTAGAAGGGAAGATATTTCCTCTTTCAGAATTGTGTGCGGCGCTCTCTTTTGTGTGTGAAGAGAGAACGCCGTTGAAATGCGGGGGTTTCATAGCAAACTGCAGTCTGTAACCCTGCATTATTGTACGCGTCACCCATTCGGGAGCCGAAACAGTTTGCCAAGCCAATTCGACGCTCGCGAGTGTTCCCATCCGAGCCGAAGTGGCAGTGTGTATACCCAGCTGGCTTATTTGTGATGCTCTAGTGGACGAACTAGGGGTGACATGCAGGGGTTCAAAGAGATTTCTTCTCTCTGCAGGGAGATTTTTCTCTGCGGAGAGAGGTGCTCTTTCTGTAAAAAATTCATTTGATTCGTTTGTTTTAATGTGTTTTTGTGTTTTGTATGTTTTTTTGTGTTGGGGAACACTGGGGCCGAAGCCTTTATTAACTGGGTGAGGGGAACACAGTATGTGTGCTGTGGTGACACTGCTTTTGCACTTTTCCTCACAACAGACCCCCTGAACGTGGGGGGAGAACACACAACGTCCACTGAACACATGGGCTGGGCAGCCTCGAGAGGGGGGTGGATAACCCCTCCATAAGAAACCCTCCGTCTCATGTACAGGGGCTCTGGGGCAGGAAGAGAGTCCAAAGAGCTTGCGGCTCATGAACGCGGACTCAATGCCCCCATTGGCCGAACATCAGGCAGGCCGCTTGCGTTTCGAGTCGGTGGGGTAGTGTTCAAGGATTTTCCCGCCATGCCAGGAGTCGGTTTCCCCCAGGGCTTAGCAGAGGGTGGGTTGCTCTTTTGTGGCTGGGGTTTGTTGCGGGGCCTTTCCTTACCCTGATGGAAATTACGTACCGAGACAGGGGGGTTAGGCAAATGCGCAGGGGCGCCTGGCATGGGGCTGCCTTCCTGGGAAGGCATAGCTTGAAGGCCTCGTCTTTCTTCTTCTTGTCATCGCATCGTTGCTGCATTAATGCGACAGCAGGGCCAAAGAGAGCCCGGCCTGGCTCTACGGGGGCGCCCGCAATGCGCCTCTTCTCACTGTCAGGAAGGCCCGACAGGTTCAGCCAGAGTGCGTGCTCTCCCACCATAGAAAGCGCCATGGAGTGCCAGTTTGGACAGCCTGACAAGCTTTACGGAGGACGAGGTCATTAACAGCAATGATCTCCTTCCACAGCGTGGGTGAGGGGGATCCCTTGTCCAGCTGTTGGCCTAAGTCGTCCAAAATCTCCATCTGGTATGCGGAAAGGAGAGAGAAGACATTCAGGGCCCTGACAGCCAATGCCGAGGATCTATACGCGGCCTGCTGCACCGAGGCAGAACAACGGTCCATTTTGTTAGGCAAGACTGACTTAGGGGGAGCAAGAAGCCCACCCTGGACTGGGTTGAGGTGCCTGGCGATGGATGGCTCGATAGCGGGGGGATCAAGTATGCGCCTGAATTTTACATCCAGTTGCACATGTGCAACCAGTAAATTTGCTCCTTTTTTTTTTTTTTTTACACGTTAAACTCGGAAGGGGCGCGTCAATGAAATCGGAATGTGTGGCAGGCCAATGAGTGTGAGAAGAATAGGGAAACGCCACTGTAAGTGGATAATGTGTGGAGGGGGATGGTCCTAGAGATAATCGAGCGTGCGCAAATGTCTGTGGGAACTGGGAAGGAGACGGAGAAAAATATCACAACCATCTATGTGGGTCTGATCAATGAGCAAGCAAACTATTGACTCATTCTTCCGACCTGCGGCTAGTGTGCCAGTGCCAGAGTCTACAGTGTCACAGTCGGATGGTGATTAAGACGTTTGTGTGGCGAAAATGGCCCGAACTCACCATTTTAGGGAAGACTGGTTGTGAGAATTCAGCTTGTTGAGGTAACGTTACTGTAAGGAGACGAACTCCATGAACTGCGAATGTTGCAGTCGCTACCCCAGAACTGCGGGGAACACGAAGTTTGCTGACAGTCAGCGCAACTGCTCCCGCCACGCGCATCACTCGCTGTGCATAGGGCACCAAGTGCTGAGGGGGCACCAAAAATAGCCTAATGAAAAATCAGTCATCGTATCATAGTCATAATAATTATAATGTAGACATCTCAAGTCTCCCGGAAGTTCCGGGAGTCTCCCGCATATTGATAACGGCTCCCTGATGCTGGCAAATTAGTTAAAATCTCCTGGAATCTAGAGCTCGCAAGCTCCAAACCGTGTAGTGCACGCACGGCAGAGAGGGAGAAAGCGAAAGACCTTGCGTGTGTGTGCAAATGTGCGTGTGTGCCTCATGCCCCGGGGGGGCATCATAAAGGAATTATGCTTAGGGCACCAAAATGGCTAGCAATGCCGACAGTGCAGGCAGTATTGTTTGTAACTATGAAAAGGTTACTAAGCACTTTGTTACTTAGCACTTTTTTTATTCTGAATGTATGGTATATTTTTTTTTTCCTATTTGTACTGACATGATAGCAATGGTGCTGTCGGTTACCTTGTTGTTGCATCTTCAAAAGTGCAAAATAAAATGTGACGCTGAATTTGAAAGAGCATATTGTAATTTCTGCATCTATTATCAAAGATTTGTATCAGTAATACAGTGGAAATTAGTAGAAATGTGAATATTTGTTCAGCATGTTGATTTACGGTGTGTGCCCCTAAATTTTCTGGTTGTGCCCCTAAAATTTTCAGTTGGGGGCCACTGTGCTCCTAGTGAAAAAAGTTAGTCTGGAGCCCTGCCCCATATGAGTCCGAAAGGCCGAGCTCTTTAAGGCGGCGTCGCAGAAGTTTTTCGGCAGCATCAGGCAATGACTGCAGTTCACCGTATGTGCAGACATACAGCCAAGGTCAATTAAATGTAAGCAGGAATTCACTGTGCACTTATTACAGTACGTCACTTTCAAAAGTGCAGCTCTCCTAAGAATGTTAAGATTATTTTTATTACCACTTTATCGTTTAACTTGAATTCTCTTACAACATTGGATGAATAATTCCCTCATTAAGTCTGAATATTTACACTCCCTTTCATCCTTGTATGCTTGTGTTTTTTTGTGTATGTGTGCCCAACCAGAATGCTTAAACATCTCACGAGAGAAAACGTCCTTGTTTTAATATAATGCTATGAGCATGTCACATGTCTGAGAGGAGCATGTGAACATTTGACAAACTAAATATTCCTGCCTCAGTGACTCAGTGTTTCTACGAGACTTGCCTGTGGTATAATGTAGTTCCAAGTAAACACTGTGGTACAGGGAAATGTAATTAAGTATAGCTACTGAGAACAAAGCAATAACACACTTAATGCCATGAGTTGCAGTAATTTTTTCCATAAGTAAGGGATATTGGTAGACTCACTATGAAGCACAGGACTACTGTTACTGTTGTAAACTGTTAACTCTTTCCCCGCCATTGACGAGATTTCCTGTCATAACAAAATGCTTCCCCGCCATTGAAGGGTTTTTCCATGTTTAAACTGTTATATGGTAGGGGCGCTGTTATGCATTTATTTTTATTCTAAATGTTTTTTTTAAAGAAACTTAACCACATTCAAGTGTTGATCTGTCTTTTCAAGACTCTTGTGTTGATCTCACTTCTTGGATACTTACCTGGATTTCTCTTCTGTTGTTTTCCATCTCCTCCTTCGTTGGTCCACTGTGTTTACTCCCTCTCCTCATGTTATCATCACACCTGCCAAGAAAGTACTTTTAAACTTGATGATTCTCATGTTATTCAATGAATCGGTAATATATATATATATATATATATATATATATATATATATATACAACGATTCTTTTACCTAAACATATTTATAACAACTCAGTATCATGGTATGATCATGCTGAAAATTCTGATAAAGTCATGTGAACTCATATTACTGATGCTTAATTTTCATTCACCAAGGTGTTTGTCACAGTTTCATTTTGTGATCCTGCATGTTGAATAAAGTGACACATATTGAGTAGTTAATCTTAAACTAAAGTTTCACTAAAATTGGAGTTTTAGACCTAAAGTATACAATGCAGACATTACTGCACAAATGCGGATTGAAGAATAAACTATAAAACGGTTCTGTTTGAGTCAGACATGACCGAAAAGGTGACTTTCAACTCTGCCTGTTTTTATTAATTCCATTCAAACTGGTTATTTGGTTCAATAACCAGTCCAGTAGCTCCTAGTGTAGCCTCAAAGTCATTCATTGCGAACTGGGTCTGGGTCTTGGGCTCGTCTAGCAGCAACAACAGTTTGATAAAAAGGTGTTCAATTATAGATTTTTATTTAAATATTGATGAGTAGACTAGTCCATTAACCTAACTAGTTATATTTGTTAATGGAGTTTTCATTTCAATTCCTTAATTTACTTGAACTTAAGGCAGTCACTCATCCGCATCAGCTGTGTCATCATCTGGTTAGCTTTGCCCAGACCCAGAAGCTGTGTCCCAATGTGAAGGCTGCGTCCTTTGAAGGCCGTATAGAGTGCCGAAGTTATGACGTCACTTTGTAGGACAACTCGGAAGTTAGCGGCACATGGGTTCCCTCGATCGAAAAGCTATGCATTTTCCCCATTGGCTTTTGGAAAATCGCAAAAAATAAGATCTGTGTTCAACAAAGAGTTGTGACCCTTACATGTTTTGTCTATCAAGATAATCTTTACAATCAAAAATGTATACATTTTGAAGCCTATATAAATTTAAAAAAACCACAAGCAGACACAATAAAGTTTAAAAAACCACAAGTTTTTATTTTTAAATTTATGTCATAGATCAAAATGTGAAAATACTTAGAGGCTTTGTTAACCACAGACCTTATTTCAGGCGATTTAGCAAAAACCCATTTAAAAAACCCATAGACTTTAGGGCGAGGGAACCGGAAGTGCTAAAATGCTAACTCACTTTGATTTGTGCGTTTTGGCCAACAAAGTGACATCATAACTTCGGCACTCTATTTGAAGGCTGATTGGCCGCATTTGAAGGCTGATTGCGTCACAGCGGCGCGACGAAGAATGTCCCAATTCAAAGGCTGCATCTTCGAAGGCCGCATTTGGAGGCCGATTGCGTCACCGCGGCGCGATGAAGGCTGTCCCAATTCAATTTTGCTTCCTTCGAAGGCCGCATTCAAAGGCCGGTTGTGTCATCGCGGCGCGACGAAAAGGCTACCCTGATTCAAAAGCGACGCCAAATGCACCCTTCGTTTCCCCGTGAAAGGAAGGATACATAAATGGATCCTTAGCGGCCTATCCTACCCGATCCTACCCCATAAGTCATTGTGCGCCGGTGACGACAGCATTTTTATTTTAAAAAATGACGGATGATTGTTCTTGTCACCTAGCAACTGTGACAGCTACCGATGACGAGCGGGAGTAACATATGAACTGCACTTTTTTATATTCAACTGGGTTTTATATTCCTGTAGTACGGAGCCCGGAAAGTCTCCTGTGGGGGAAAAAAACAATCCGTGGTGACGGTTGTGCAATCCGTACCTTCAGTTTATAAACTGTACTCACGAATTCTTAAACTGTTCCCTCGGTTTAACAAATCGTGCCCACGATGATTCAACCAGGCCACCTGTTTATGAGGGATGCTTTGCGTTGTGTTTAAACTTCATTTTTTAAAATGGATAATTTCTTGAATTTTCTAAAAAACGACATTTAGGCTTGTAGCCAACCTTAAAAGTTCATTTTTTGGGAGGAAAAAGCTCAGTATGAATAAGCAAAAAAGACTAAACATATAAAAAAGAAATATAACACAAACACAAGGTTAGGTTTTATTATATAAAAATAAAACATTCATAAATTATTACATATTACATAACGTATTACTGTCTTCAGTGAACTCATTTATAGTTATAATTATAAACACAAAAAATAATAACACTAATTATCATTATTATTATTAGTACATTTAGGCTACATATTTAGCAGCCGCTTTTAATCAAAAAAAGGAACAAAGCAAATTGTCAAATGTCAGTCATAATACAGGTTAGACACTAATAATACAGGGCTAAGATTATCATAAATAAACAAGATTTTGACGCATATCCAAGTGTTTGTGTGGAGTGTGGAGGCACGGGCGCGGACACTGCATTGTTCTATCAACAGTGGAAACAACTTAAAATAAATAATAATACATGATTCGCAACTACTTTTATTGGTGCAAAAACGAATGAACGCAAAAGTACACGGACCCAAGACTATCAAACTTTTTCTACAAATACATTATTTGAAATATTTAATAATATAAGGTCCGTGTACTTTTGCGTCCACTCGTTTTTCTTTTTTTAACCCGTAATTGAAAAACGGTTAACGGTTTAAAAAAAAAAAAATTAACGGTTGTTGTAGGCTATTTTCAAAAGTTGAGAACCAAAATTTTAATTTGAACTGTAGCCTAAGCTACACACCAAATGCTGTGCAAAAAAATAAAATAAAAAAATATTGACGTATTTTCAGATTTTTGTTTAGGATTCCTTTTTCCCCTTTATTAAATATTTGAAATATTCACAAATTAATATGGAAAAAATGTCGATTTTACTGGTTTTCTAAATTAGAACCTGGAAATTATATTCGAATTTGTTCGTTTAAAAGTGGACATTTCAAGCTTATATAGGTAGGCTATATTTTGTTTTAGTTCATTTTTGAGACGCGCTCCAGTTCACGGAGATCATGAAAGCGCGCCTGATTGTTTTATTTTATTTTACAAAAGCACAAAGTTTTCTTGTTATTTTGAGTTTACACAAATATTTTTATACATTAATGTTTACACAAAAAATATTGTGAGTACAGTTTATAAACTGAAGGGACGGATTGCACAACCGTCGCCACGGATTGTTTTGTTTTTTCCCTCCATAATACTGGGTTGAAATATATATTTACCATATTCATATTCATCATTTATATTGTCCATTTATGCTACATAATAAAAAGAATACACTAGCCTACAAAATCGCATCAAGGTAAGATATAAGTGAACATTTGAACCTTTATATGCTTATGTATGTTTTCTTTTCTTTTCTTTTAATTACACTATTTACATAAATTAACACCCAATACTTGAATAGTTTAAAGTGTAATCTGGCAATTTAGGAAGCAGCTTCTGAATTGGGACGCAGCAAACCAGCTCTGGCCATAATCTTGGCTGTCAAAGCTGAAAATACATGACTGAAACATCCTCACCATGTCCTCCAGTAAAATATAAAACAGAAAAATGACAATAGCCAATTCTGGATCTATAGCTGTTTATTCAATTATAACAAATGAATTATCAGGATGGCAGCTGTACTCTCGCACCGTTGCTTGGCGCCAGGAGCGGTAATCGGGAACACCTGGTTGCGCAATTAGGAAATCTAACGAAGGCTACATGGTGCGTCCTTCGAAGGACGAATAGCCTGCATCCTTCGAAGTCCGCGACCTTCGAAGGATGCAGCCTTCACATTGGGACACAGCAACAGAGAGAAAGAGTTGCGACACTCTTTGATGTTGCCGCTATGGCTGTCACGTGGTTCATGTAACCCCAATAGTTCCAAAACATACGCTGGCTGTCATGTTCTTCTATGGGACAGACAGCAGCGATTGCATTATTGAACAGTAAATATAAAATAAAACACACACCCTTACTTTGAAAGTACTTTTTCACCTGATATTGCATTATTGCATTTTGTTAATGTCAGTTTTGCATTTGGAGAGGCAGGATGACAACGAAATACTGTATATTAGATAACTTAGTTTTAGGCTATATTTTTGGAGGGAAAAGCTTAGTGTTCATGTTCGCATGGGTAGTAGCACTGGCTTTAGCGGCTCTAACTTAACTTTTCCATATCATTCATCTGATGATGGACGTCTCATGATATTTATTTTAGCACAACTGGGCTGTATTAGGCTATTGATTACCGTGATTTTTCTTATAAATTCCAATTCAGCGATTAGCCTACCTTCATGATCACGCAAAGAGGTCTGCCGTGGCAGAATTAAGTACAGCCAACACGTCACATAATGAAAAGATAGTATATCCCAAAAGATTAATTAAATTAAAGTTGCTATTAAGGTGGTTGCGATTTATTACCGAACTAATTAGATGCTACCTTCACAGCTGGCAAAGTCGCGCTAGCTAACTAGCAAGCAGGCAAAGCTAGAAAATTGGTTGAAACAACCAAGATAAAATATAAATAATTACGCTTTGCTTGTACAAATGAAGACCAGTATAAGCATCGCAAAGGGCCTCTGATACAATATAGACAGTTGACAATTCAAAAGAGGTCGATATTTCAGCAACTTACCTCTGGAACAACTCGACGTGCAGCAATGTAAGTGAATGGAGTCCAACGCCCAAATGACAGTGTTTGGAACTAATCCAATCTTTAAATCCCAGAAGTAGGCGGTTAAAAGCGCCGCCATTTTAGTGTGGAGTGTCGCAACTCTTCCTCACTAAGGCTCTGGCTTCGCCAGTTGCTGCCCCAATTCATCCTTCGAAGAGGCTGCATCATTCGAAGGCCGTATTCGAAGGACGATAGCATCACCAATGTGCAACGAAGGATGTCCCAATTCAAAGGCTCCTTCAAATGCGACCTTCGTTTTCTGTGAAAGAAGAATACCACAGATAGATCCTTCATGGCCTTACATACCCGGTAATATATTGCGTGTAAGTATTGGGCTTCAACTTGTTGTTCAACAAGTTGCTAGGCGACAAGAACAATCCTCTGTAGGCTAGACCATACAATTTAACAATGCTCATTCCTACCTTCGTGTCTTTCAAAGGATGCAGCCTCTGAATTGGCACTCCGCATTTATAAACCCAGTGTTTTCTCTCATTCGTTGTGAAGTCTTGTATTTGTGTTATACTTCAAATCTGAGCGTTGTCCTTCATGGTTTGCTGTGTTTGTTTTTTCTTTCTTTCTTTCTTTCTTTTTTTCTCTTCCCGTTTTCTGGATTACCCTTATTCCTTGTGTTTTCTGCCCTGTTGCTTGTTTGGATTGTTTGCCTGTGTTTTTGACCTTTTGCCTGTTATGTGGATTACGATTCTAGATTGTCCCAATAAAGCTGCATTTGGATCTTCAACCCAAAGTCTCGGAGCAATTCGTAACACATGACATGAAGGGGGACATTTTTAGAATTATAAAAAAATATTTAACTAGCTAAATGTTGAAAAAAACAAAAAACTATCAATTAGAAAACAGAAGGCATGCAGTGAATGCATCTGCAGATGCAAAACTACGTTTCTACAACTCTTTAAAGCTCAGTGCTTCCTCTGCTGTCATTTCGACAATACTCTGTATTAGCCTGCTCAGCTTTCATAGAGAATTAATTAAAAATACCCAGTTAGCTGTAAGATAAGGGGTAAGGGGCTTTGGGCAAAACAAGGAGGCTTGCAGACACTACTGTCTCATTCACAGATAACCACAGTTTATCATGCCTCACATTCATCTCTCTGATTATTACATGTATGCCAGACAAGACTTTATCTATACCATAGATCACTGTGAATGGAGATGCGGGCCACTCTGGAACATGACGCACTCGTTTCTCTGCTAAATGGATTTATCTGTGGATGTTCTTGTTGTTCAGTCTTACTGTAGCTCTCTGTGGCTTCTTGACTTAATTCTTTTGAACTTGAATTACTTATAGTGTTTGTCCTCTTTAAACATCACCCCTCCTTTCCTTCTTTTCATGTTGACTGGTAATTTGTTTGTAATTGTCGCCCCGAGGCTCTACAGACAGACTTCATGTGGAGTACAGAGGTGGTCACTGTAGGAAGCTTAGAGGGATAGTGCCTCTAAGCCTATCACATGAAGCAAACATCCATCCCTTCTTAAATGTCCGCGCCAGCGAGCGCGTTTGGCTGTTTAGTGAAACTGACGCATGACATAACGCATCTAAAACCGTAAATCTTCATTATAAGTCCTAATCATAAATACAGTTCATGTTTACAATAACAGTTTAAATAAATAAAACAATGATTTAAACTTTGTTTTACTTCTGTTGTAAAGATTTAGATTAAATATGCAATTCTGATTAATGTAGTTAAACACTTAAATTACATGAAATCATTACTGAGAAGTTACAACATTTTTTATATTCAATAAATAGAAATATTTGTTGTGGATGCAATGCTTTCGAACACTTTTCCTCTAGCATGCTGTTTTTTATTGTTTTAACTAAAGAGATAATTGCTTATCATGATAATAGCAGATTGTCTGAAAAAATGGTTTCGTGCAAATAATGCACAACAAGGTCTATCTGTTTCCATTAAAAACATAAATCAATTAAAAATACTCTTTGGCCAGTGGAAAAGATTAAAAAAAACTTTCTCCGAAATGTATTCTATACTATTTGATTTATTTATTCAAAAAACAAGGCAAGGATAGGCTACTAGTTTTTATTAATGTAACTAATGTGACAGCACAGCTGCATTTCATATTTTCCTAATGTCTTGTACCGTTAAACATGTTATCATGTGGATGAATAATCATATGCAAATGATATGCAGATGAGGATATGCATAATAAAACTAGGCGTTGTAAGCTCCATATATGGTTGTTTCGGGGAGGAGACGCAAGTGCGCACAATCTTCCGCTAACTGGGATTTATAAAGTGAATTCTGCGCAGGTTCTGGCGTACGCACGGTTTTATAAGTCTGAATATTTTTTTGCGTACGCCATTTATAGCTTTCTGGCGCACGTACACTCTTAGTAAGGATCCTACGCACAGTTTTATAAATGAGGCCCCAGGAGTAAATGCCCTCCGAAATGCATCCGAGACAGATTTAAATGAGATCACTCAAACCACTTCAGGAGGTGGTCTGGGCTGCATTCCAAACGAAACTGGACAAGAGTAAATGCATCTGGTTTTTGAAACCACATGTATATTTTACTACTCCCAACAATGCTAAAAAATAAACGTGTGAGAGCGTTTTTTAGGCTATATGTCATGTTATAGCCTGATATGACGGTGCTACTGGAGCATGCATCACCGCAGATGAACAGCTGAGCATCTATTCATCAAGCCAACGCACAAACTATCGCAAATCGTGCAGGAATTGAAGATTGGATTTTTATCCGTTTTGCGAAAACACATTTATGTGACCAGGTGTAAATGGAATCGTTTTGATAAATCAGATAGCTATCCGATCTGAGAAAAAACGTATCGGGTTACGACTGTAACCCTTGTTTCCTGAGAAAGGGAACGAGAACTGCATCGAATGACACTTTGGGGGGAATGCTCTTAGCGTAACGCATCTGAAGTATGAATGAAACTAATCCAATCCTTATTGGTGTTGCGTCATGACGTAACGTGACGGCATACACGGAAGCTACAAAGGGACGCCGGCACACAACAGAGTTAGCTTCTGCGATGAAGCAAGTCGCTCCCAGGCAGGGGAAGGCGTGGCGAAGGGACGCAGTTCTCGTTCCCTTTCTCAGGGAACAAGGGTTACAGTCGTAACCCAAGACGTTCCCTTTCGAGGGAACTCGAACTGCGTCGAATGACACTTTGGGGGAACGAGTACCCACTATGCCACAACGCGCCCTGCCTGTCCTAGAGTGAAGCTGCTCACAGGCACACTTAGGACGAGAGCACAAGAGTTCCAGGTGTAGATGGAATGTCCAGACTATAAAACCTAATAAAGGTATGAGGGGTGGCCCATCCTACTGCATAGTAGACTTCCTGGATCGGGGCCCCCAAGAGGAGGGCTCTAGAGGACGCCATGCCTCTGTTTGAATGAGCCCTTACGGCCAAAGGTGAAGGCAAATTGTGCACCTGGTAGGCCATAGAAATAGCTTGGACAATCCAGTTGCTGATGGTCTGCTTGGAAGCACCCGAAACACACCAGCAACTGGTCTGACTTCTGCCATGTGGAGGACCTCTGGATATATAATTTAAGAGCTCTGACAGGGCAGAGCAGATGAAGTCTCTCCTCATCCGCCATCACATGAGGTGGAGGATGAAAAGCCTGAAGAACCATAGGCCGTGCCACATTAGATGGCACCTAAGGCAAATAGGCCTGGGATGTAAGATGGCTTTAATGTCGCCTTGAGCAAACTCCAGGCACCCATGGGATATAGAGAGCGCCTGGAGATCTCCTACCCTCCTCAGAGAAGTAATGGCCAACAGAAAAAACAACTTTAAGGAAAGGTTCTTGGCCTCAGCCGAATCCAGTGGCTCGAAGGGGGCCTCGGCCAGCCCGTCGAGAACCACCGCCAGGTCCCATTTGGGAACCCTGGCATGAGCCGCAGGCCTCATCCTCCAAGCCCCACGGAGGAAACGTACGACCAACTGCTGTCTCCCTAGAGGCCCATCACCCAGAGGAGCGTGGAAAGCCGAAATGGCAGCCATGTACACCTTGAGTGTGGACGGGGTAAGACCAGCCGAGAAGCGATCTTGGAGGAACTCCAGCACTGAAGCCACTGGGCAGTTAACTGGGTCCACCTCACATTCTCTAGACCAATTGGTGAAAACATTCCAGAACCGTACAATTTCCTCATGGAGGGAGCTCTAAAGCTAAGTATGGTCTCCACTACTCCTGCTGACAGGCCGGCCTCTCGGTAATGTGCCCCCTCAGGGGCCAGACCCACAGTTTCCATAGTTCCGGCCGAGGGTGAAATATTGAGCCCTCTGCCTGTGTCAAAAAGTTCCCTTCTGAGGGAAATCTCCCACGGAGGGCTGTCCAGGAGCGATATTATGTCGGAGAACCAAACTCGGGCTGTCTACAACGGGGCTACCAGCAGTAGACTGATCCCATCGTGACAGACCCTCTCCTGAACTCCCGGGAGCAGAGCGATCAGGGGAAATCCATACAGACGCAGCCTCGGCCATGTCTGCACCATGGCATCCAACCACAGTGGACAGTGGGTTGTCTCTCGAGACGCAAATAGATCCACTTCCACTGGGCCGAACCTCTGATGTTTTGACTCCATTCCCTGGGCCTCAGCCCCCGTCTCGACAGGATGTCTGCCCCAAGATTCTGATTGCCCGGGATGTACGTTGCTCTGAGAGACAACAGTTTCCTCTGGGACCACGGGAGTATCTGATGCGCCAGTCTGCATAGAGGAGAGACCTCAGACCCCCCTGATGGTTTATATAGGCCACTACTGACATATTGTTGAGGGCCGGCAGGAAGCTCCTTAGAGCTCGGGACACCGCCAACAACTCCAGGCAATTTATGTGCCAGGAGGAATGATGGTCCTGCCATAGGCCTGTCATAAAGCGGCCGTCCATGACCGCCGCGCCCCAGCCCGTGAGGGAGGCGTCTGTTGAAACGGTTTTCTGGCGACATGGCGCTACCAACACAGGACCTTGGGAGAGAAACCAAGCTTTCTTCCACATAGATAGGGAACGAAGGCATCTGCCCGTAACCCTGATCATGCGGAATGGGTTCCCTCTCGGGGAGAACCCCTTGGTTTTCAAACACCACTGCAGGGCCTTTATGTGCAGCAGGCCGAATGGAATGATGTTGGACGCTGCTGCCATGAGCTCTAACACTCTTTGAAAATGTTTAACAGTGATAGCTTGGCCTAGTTTTGTCCTGGACACTGTGGCCAGGATGGACTCGATCTGTGCAGGACACAATTGTGCCCGCATTGTGACCCAGTCCCACACCACTCCCAGGAACATGGTTATCTGGGCTGGTATCAACACGCTCTTTTTTGTGTTGAGTCTCAACCCCAGGCTCTGGATATGGGCAGGGAACGACATCTCGATGCCGGACCGCCAGCTCTTGCGACTGGGCCAGGATCAGTCAGTCGTCGAAATAGTTGAGCAGCCTGATGCCTTGGAGCCTCAGCGGTGCTAGAGCTGCATCCATGCATTTGGTAAAAGTGCGAGGGGAGAGACAGCTAGGCCGTACGGAAGAACCCGATATTGGAACGCTTCGCCCCCGAAATCGAACCTCAGGAACTTCCTGTGAGATGGGAGGATGGAAATGTGGAAGTATGCGTCCTTGAGATCTATCGTGACAAACCAATCCTCGGATTGAATTTTACTCACAATGATGGGGATAGTGAACATCTTGAACCTGAATCTCCTCAGAGAATGATTCAAGTTCTACAGTCCAGACCACCCCGTTGAACCTTGGTGGGCGGAAACCGAACTGCAGCCTGTACCCTTTTTGAATGGTGCGCAGGGCCCAGGGAGAAATATGCGTGAGTTTTTTCCATGGATCGAAATATTTAACGGCGGGATACAGACATCGACTTCCTGAGGGTTCCCCTGAGTGGAGGCTCTTTCAGTTTCGATCTCGACACCCTGAAGTGGAGGACCGGCAGGGAATAATCGAAAACAGTTTCCGATGGGCGAACACGAGCACTGCCTGGCCGCAAGCCCTTGGAGTGGCTACTGCAGCGCGCATTCGCTGAAAACCGATGTGTCCCAAAGCGCACTTGATGCTGGATACAAACATCAATTTCCTGAGGGCTCCGCGGAGGAGCGATTCTCACTCTTTCTTCCACGGGGGGGATAGCCCTGATATTTTTGTCTCGTTTTCAATACCCTGAAGCGGAGGACCGGCAGGGAAAAATCCAAAAACGATTTTTGATGTTCAAAAGGAACACTGCATGGCCGCAAGCCTGTGGGGCAGACAGAGCAGCGTGCTTTCGCTGCTCATCATTTTAAATCCTCAGAATAAAATGCAGCCTTAAACACTGTATAAGTGAAACACGGTCTGAATGGTATAGGCTGAATTAAAATATCTAACTTCCTTGAAGTCAGATAATATTTCATAATTTTAATTAAATTTTAAGAGATCAAATGTAAAATAACACTGCACTTTATAAATAAAATATACATTACAAATGTAGTTACAAAAGTTATTCAGTCAAGAACAGAGAGTGAATTTTCTCTGTCTTTTGTTGTTTGATTAACGTTATTATAGAGACGACAGTAGGAATATTAGGCTGCTGTCACTTTAAGAGCTGCACGGATCCAATATACAGTTACACACTTGTTTTCTTTGTGAACTGTTTTCGTTCACTTAAGAAATAAGCGACTATTTTGAATAAGGATATTTTGACATACTTTTGTGTGTATTTGCCCATTTAAGTTTAAAAAGATGCGGAAGAGAACTCTGTTCAGTATAGCGCACTATTCTATATGAGAGATGGCCTTCTGTGCATGTTTTTTTGGATGTGTGCACAGCACAGAAAATATCGTGCGAGTATTCATGCGCTTGAATGGTTTAAAATCACATTAAAATTACTTTTTTCCTGTTCATACGCTTTGGATGTGAGTGCAGCACAGAACACAGTGCGCAGGTCTTGTGCTTGAATGGTTTAAAGTCATATTAAAATGCACACAAAGGATTTCGATTCCCAATCCTACCACTTTCTTCTAACCCCACGTGTTAAACACTTTATTCCCACTATTAAATACCTGTTAGGCACTTTATTTCCACTTTTGGATTTTTTTATTTTATTTAAATTAAATGCTAATCCGAAATGATATGCGATGGGGGAAAGAAGAATGAGTTTGGTAAAATGTGGATTTAAACTCGAATTTAAAGGTTGGTCGCGTCACAAAATATTGCCACCCACCTTAACCTTAACGGTCTTTTATAATTCTTTTCTATCATAATACATTTTAAAATGGTCATAACATGACAATTTTATTTCTATATGTGTGAACCATTCATTTCCGGCTCCTCCCACATGGCGCCTGTGTTTGTCTTCGCCGCTGTGGCTGGATGTTCTTCTTGACTCGTTTTATTTATTTTCTGTGCTATATTGTTGTTATGTTTGTCCACAAATGTTGTGTCTACTGCATGGGTGTATGATCGTCACACAATGCTTCAGATTCGATCCTCCATGGTGGAGTGCGGTGGCGTATGTACCTGGAGTGTGTTTTCAGCCCCTTTCATATGTCCGTCTGCACCTGTTGCCTGTATGCAGAATGGAGAAGGCCTAATGCGACACGCAAAGAAGCGGTGGAGAAGGCAAGGAAAAAGGGCAGGGAGGCAGGGGCATCTTAAGAAGCTCCTGAAGATGGTACTTTTTGATGTTGACTCAAAACCGCCTTGTCTTCGTTTTGTTTTCCCTGATGTCCCTAGGACTCTGGTCCCTCTGCCTTTGAGAAACCCTACCATTGGGCGCAGTGTGTGTGCCATGCACCTGAAGTTGCTGCCGCGAGCCTCTCCCTCTGCTTCGAGTGTCGTTTCTGCACCGCTCAAGATGGCTTTATTAAACGCCCGTTCAATTTCTAACAAGTAATTTTTGCTCTGTGACTTATTTACTTCCAAAAATCTGGATTTTATGTTGCTGACGTAGACATGGCAATGGAGTATGGATTACTGTCATCTGATTGAGCTCTGTCCTGTGGATTGCTCATTTATCAGCAGGCCAAGACTCGTGGGCCGTGGTGGAGGACTTGCTGTGATTTTTAAAAGCATTTTATTTGCCAGTCAATGTGCTAGTATGTACTCTTCATTTGAACTTCAGATGACTAAAGTTGATCATTCAAATTCATTCTATTGTTTTTTGGTTTACCGACCACCTGGGCCAACGGCCTCTTTTCTGAGTGAATTTATTGACTTTTTATCATCCACTATTAAACTGAACAGAGTGATTATTGTCGGCGATTTCAATATTCACGTGGATCATGATGCCTGCAACATTGCTTCTGAATTTTTAAGCATCACGGAATCTTTCAACTTTACTCAACACGTCACTGGTCCTACGCACAATAAGGGACATACGCTCAATCTAGTTCTCTCTCATGGTCTAGATACTAGCAATATTTGTATTGAAGATGTATGTGTTAGTGATCACAAGTGCATTTTATTTGATCTTGCTTATAACGAGGACCCTCTGCCTGCTACGCGAGTGTCTTGCTCTCGCATGGTTAACCAGCTTGCTGTTGAGAATTTCTCAGCTGGTTTTAACTCAAGCTCGATTTTTATCTCAGATGACATTGACGTTTCTGTACAGTCTTTTAATGAACATTGCATCCTGCTGCTGGATAGAGTGGCTTCTATTAAGACTCGACTAATTACTGCTGTTAATATATCTCCGTGGATAAATGACGCCATCTTCAGCTTTAGACGTGTCTGTTCGGAAAACGGAGTGTTTATGGAAAGCGACTCAACTCCAAGTCCATCGCCTGCATCTTAAAGAGCTCTTGATTGACCTTAACGAGATGATCGAGGATACTAGAGTCTCTTATTTTTCAAATCTGATATCTGCAAGCAAAAGGAATCCTAAAACTTTGTTTGAGACTATTAAAAACATTGTTTCTCCTGCTACATCTTCTGTCCCTGTGTTTTCTTAAGATGATTGCAATCATTTTTTGTCTCACTTTGTGGACAAGGTTACAGCTGTTAGGGCAGGCATTGCATCATCAGTAAACCACCTTATAGTTACTTAACAAAGACCCTCAATACTGGACTCCTTTTTCCCTATTTCCCTGGAGGACATTATTTGGTTAGTGGGTACAATGAAGCCTTCCCAAAGCGCTCTCGATATTTTGCCTATATCTTTGTTCATGAAATCTATTACATCGATTGGCCCGTGTTTGGTTTCAATTATAAATCTATCTCTTAGGCTGGGCCAGGTCCCTAGGTGTTTCAAACATGCTGTTGTTCAGCCTCTTTTGAAAAAGAGTAATCTTGATGCTGCATCTTTTAACAACCATAGGCCTATTTCTAAATTGCCCTTTATTTCTAAAATCCTAGAAAAGGTTGTGGCAATGCAGTTAAATCATGTGTTGGAGGCTCATAGTATCTGTGATCAATTCCAGTCTGGCTTTCGTAAAAACCATTCAACTAAAACTCTGCCCTACAAAGACAAAAGACCTTAGAGTGTGGATCTGAGAAAAATGACACTAAAGATTTTTAGGTGTCCCGCCTATTTAATTATAGGTAGGACACTGGAAATCGGGCAATTAGATGTTTAAGTAATGAAAATTATCTACATAAAAAAATCTTGAGCTCAAACTTGACTTTTGACCACTATTTTAAAGTTACTGTACTATGCCTTTGTATTGTCAGAAAAAAGTGAGAAGTCATGCCAAGGCTAAAAGGAAGTAACTTCCACATTATAAATATTTGGTTGCTGATCTCCATTAACAAAATCATTATAGTAACACCTGTATAAAATCTAGTGATCATGGCATTTATTTTGTATGATTTAAAATTACTTATAGCCATCTACTTATTGCTGTGCTTTGGTTGCATTCTGGTGGCCCTATCAATAGCCTACATTAGACATGACAAAATACCTCCATAACGGTAAAGAGTATATTTAAGTGGTACCGAGTGGCATAAGACTTGCTAAACACGTGTTCAAAATGATCACGATAAAACAGATCCTCGAGCAAATCCGACCCGGAGACTGGTTTATAGCGGATCTGAACAGTGGGTCTGAAAGACGCATACTTTCACAGGTGCTTTCCGAGATTCGTGACCGAAGGTGTCACGCTCCTCGTCTGTTCACGAAAAGTAGCCTACGCAGTGCTTTCCCCCTTGAGACTCAGTAGGTAGCGCTTTCTGGACTACCTGGACGACTAATGCAGTTATAGCACAACCTTCTGTGTTCTGCGTCTTTTGAGCATGCGGTGGTTTCAGCTGTCTGTCCTATTATTGTGCTTACATTTACATTTAGTCATTTAGCAGACGCTTTTATCCAAAGCGACTTACAACTGAGGACTAAAGCAAGCGACTCATCGTGAAGAGGCAAGAACAACGCAAGAAGTGCTCAAAATACAAAGTTCAGGCATTGCTCAGAGTAGCAAAAGCCAGACAAGGGAAGATTTAAAAGGGAAGGAAAGATTTAAAAGAGAAGGAAAGAGAAAAAGAGAAAGATAATTTTTTTTTATTTTAAGTACTTACGGAAGAGATACGTTTTCAGTTGACTTTTGAATGCTGTCAGGGATTCTGCATTACGGACGAGGGTGGGGAGATCATTCCACCAGCATGGAACCATGAATGAGAATTTTCTGGAGAGTGATTTAGTGCCTCGCCGTGATGGCACCACGAGCCGTCACTCCTTGGCCGATCGTAGGCTTCTGGTAGGGATGTAGACTTGTAGGGATGTAGGCCTGTGCACTTCGCTCATCCCGTGGATTTATTTCCGGACGCTGTGATTGTATAACCTGCTTGTAACAGCTGTGATGAGCCCTCACTTCCAGAAGACTCAAACCCACCTAGTGATGCTGCAACAGACATGGCATCTTCCTCTGTAGCTTCAACTGAAACACGCGGGCCACCAGAGGGTAGACTCGCTGGAATCAGCAGTTCACTAGCGGGCACCGTCATTGAAGAGGGGGGCTGGGGTCGCGGACACATAGTCGGCGCCTTTATCCAGACCGTAACCCTCAGGTCACCCTGGCCACCAGCCGAAGATCGGGGGGTGGATGAGGGGACTCTCACTCTTGCGAGTTCACCGAGTCTCGACCTATATATGACGCGATGATCACGTTCCCAGCGAGAACATGAGTCACCCACGAGCGCTGTGCAAGCATGATCAAAGCCCAAACACACTAGACAGCGCTCGTGCCCATCAGAGTCCGATACCAGTCCGCTGCAACCAGAAATGCACGGGCGAGCCGTCTTTAAAAAGACGTGCCGCGTGCGAGCTCTTTTATGAGAGGAGAAAAAAAACTCCGCGATGATGAAGCACACAGGGAGACACACACACACACACACTGGCAGATCACTGCACAGATCAGCAGGCACTGTGAGCTCGCTGCAGATCGCCGTCACACCAACACCGGAGAGAGAAGCTTGTCTCGTAGAGCGAAGTCAGAGATGACTGTGGAGTGAAGAAATACTCTTGGCTCCGAAGCGAAAACATATCTGCTTGCTGCCGGCTTCCTCCTTTTATACCCACGAGGTGGGGCGGAGATACGCTATGCAAATTCCGCAGACCCATGGCATTTCTTTGCCATTGGCTCGTTTTGTAATACTCGAAGTCGATAGGTGTTCTAAGCGAAACCCCATTCGTCGTCATCCGACGTAACTCGGAGTGACAACGAAAGGGAACTGGTGTTACGGTGTTCTGCCTTGGTTTCTCATGGGCTTTTGGAAGTTACGGTTAAGACAACCCATTATTTTCTCGAAAAACCAACGGAGTTGACTCAAGATGCGTATCCACATGATAAAGGAGGTCTTGAATGTGCCAAAAATATAAATAACTAATTTTCGACCAAAAACAAAGTTACAGTCTTTTGCCTTTGCACGGCAGAACTACCCTCCTTAGGGTTTCAAATGACATCTTGATAGCTGCCGATGCAGGAGAATGTTCTGTGCTGGTCTTGTTAGATCTCAGTGCAGCGTTTGATACTGTTAATCACTGCACTCTGATTGATAGACTGAACTCTCTAGTGGGCATCTCTGGATCTGCTCTGGATTAGGGATGCTAACTGATGACCGTTTGACCGATGGTTGACCGTCTCAACGTTAACCGATCAAAGTTGTCGGTAGTCGGTTAAAAAAAAAAGTGATCTCAAAATTAGGCTATTATAGACAGTGGACTAAACGCTACTACAGTTAGCCATCTTATTCCAAGATATTTTTGTGTGTAGTGAACAAATCCCTCACACTCAATTTTTCATAACTCGCCTGTTTGTACTTAATAAACCAATAAAAACATTTGGCGCGAGGTCACAGCGTTTGGGTTTGCGCGCTCAAAAGGTTTGCGAAAAGTAAAGGCTACAGGCTAAAACACTCGAGGTTAGAGCCAGGGCAGACGACAGGATGAAGCGTGCAAAGAAAAGTAGTGTGTGGGACCATTTCACCAAAAAGATTGACACAGTAAGTTGCAACTTGTGTGATACAGTGCTTAAATACAGTAGTAATACTGTAGAAATACATTACATCTACATTTCAGTGGTAACAGATAAGGTGATGATGATCCTCATCTTTCTTTATTATTGTTAGCACTAACGTTACCTCAAACTAAAGCGGCGTTTCTTCGGAGCTGTCATTTTCTTAAATGAGACGCTGCAATGTATCAGATGAGCTTCTAAAGCTAGACTAACGCCTTTATATTCAACGCGATCACCTTGTACCCAAACCATTTCGAAACTAAGGAGGCATTTGCCCTCCGATTACATACAAGCTCCTCGGCGCCGCGTTTGCGGGACTCATTTTTCGCGCTGTAGGGGATTTTAAAAAAGTGACGTGAGTGGAAGCGCGGCACCGGGGCAGTGTGTGTGTGTGTGTGTGTGTGTGTGAGCAGGAGGCAGAGAGAGATGCGACAGTGTTGCGAAATTGCAGGCGCGGCTCGAAATGCCTGTTATTTCAAATAGCGTGGCATATTTTAAACTAATCGGTTAACCGGTTTCAACCGGCTAATGAGGCTCGGTGGTTGGTCAAGAAAATTTTTAGTTTTCGCCATCCCTACTCTGGATTTGTGTACCTCCTATCTTTCTGACAGGAGTTCTTCAGTGTCCACAGGATCTTTCATTTCAGATTCTGTTCCTCTGTCCTGTGGTGTGCCACAAGGTTCTGTGCTTTCCCCCCTGCTGTTCAGTCTGTGCATGCGTCCCCTTGGAATGATTATAAGTAGTTTTAAAACAGTATCTTATCATTGTTATGCAGATGACATCCAGTTATTTATTTCATTTAGTCCAGATAGACTAGACAAACTGTCCCTTCTGCAGAACTGTTTAGTCTCCATTAATAAATGGATGGCTTAGAACTTTCTGCAACTTAATACAGATAAAACAGAGGTGATGATTTTTGGCCCACACAACATTACCCCTAAGATTAGGCTGGCCCTTGGGGGTCTATCATCCTCTGACCGCAGTGACATAAGAAATCTGGGTGTCATTTTTGACAGGTCGATGTGTTTTAACAGTCATGTTAAGTCTGTGGTTCGCAATTTTTTTTCCATCTCAGGAACATTTCTAAGATTAGATCTATGGTTTCAAAAAAAGAGATGAAGATGCTTGTTCACACTTTTATTTCTTCACGATTGGACTATTGCAATGTGCTGTTGTCACGGTTGGTAAATCCTACGTTTTCTTCTTGTCTCGTGTTTCTGTTGTTATATGTCAGCGCGCTGATTAGATGGGAGTTCCGCTCATCAGCGCTCATCACCCATCCACTCATTATCCCTTTCACCAGCTGCAGCTTGTCAGATCATGTTTATTTATACTCACCATTTTCTCATCTTCCCTGTAAGTTCGTGTAATGTGGTTTCCCGGTGTGTCTGTGTTCCTGTCGCGTTCCAGTCTCTTGCCTTCCTTGTTCCGGTTTTCGTTCTGTGGATTTTATGGACATTATCGCACTATTGGACACTCATCACTGCATCTCTGCTTCTTCACCCATCATCTGACCATCGGAGTTCCTGCGTCACTTACCTGTTTGCCTGTGTTGGATTCATATTTGTTCTACCTAAAATAAAGAGTTATACTGCACTTGCTTCCTTCAGTCTATCATGACAGAACGATCTGACCAACAAAGCATGGGAGCAGCAGGAGACTCATCCACATCGTTAGAGGCGTTTCTGAGTAACAGCAGTCAAAGAATGGATATCCAAGAAAAGAATCTCAACGATACGGCTCGTGCTGTTCAGGCTTTAGTGGCGCAGGTGTCCGGGCTCACCCAGCAGATTCAACAGCTTCGCATGCCCGCTGCGCCACCCGCACCGCCAATTCCCCCACCACCACCAGCGGACCCATCCCCGTCAGAGCCTCGTCTACCAGTCCCTGATCCATATGCAGGTGAACCCAATTACTGTCGTGCGTACTTAACCAGATGTGATATGCACTTTTCTCTGCAACCTAGAACCTTTCAAGAGGAACAGACCAAGGTCGCATTCGTTCTGACGCTTCTGACGGGGAAAGCGGCGCTATGGGGAACGGCGGTGTGGGCTAACCAAGACGACTGCTGTTCCTCGTTCCAGCGGCTCTCCGACGAGATGCGGCGGGTATTCGACCGGGCCGCGACGGGAAGAGAAGCTGCCAGGGTGCTGGCCGAATTACGAAAAGGAGAAAGATCCGTATCAGAATTTTCTATCGAATTTCGCACCCTGGCGGCTGAGAGCCAATGGAACGAGGAGGCGCAGTGGGACATGTTCCTGCATGGGCTGGCTGACCGCGTCCAAAGAGAGATTTACACCATGGACCTGCCTACCGGACTTAATGATCTGATCGCGCTGGCACTAAGAGTTGACACACGTCTATCACGAGGCATCAGACGTTTCCAACCGGACCGTCCCTCTGGAGGTGCCGAGGGAATGCGTTCGGGAGGCGGGGGCGCGGTCAGCCCCGTCTACGAGCACGAGCCCATGCAGGTGGGTCGAGCCCGGCTTTCCCGGGAGGAGAAGGAGAGGCGGAGATCCCTGGGCCTTTGCCTTTACTGCGGTGGAGCTGGACATTTCGCGTACAATTGTCCGTTAAAAGGCCCAGCCCGACAGTAAGTATGAGGCTACTGTCGGGTGGGATCTCTGCCGAGAAGCCCTCATCTACATCTACCTTCCTCCCGGTAAGACTCCGATGGTCAACTCACCTCCACGACTGTCGGGCACTACTGGACTCAGGGGCGGAAGGTAATTTCATGGATCACTCATTTGCACTTAGATATCAAATTCCCCTCAAACCCCTTTCACACCAGATCAACGTTCACGCCCTCAATGGACAAAGACTCCCCACGATTTCACTGATCACCGAAGACATCACACTCATCACATCCGGCAATCATTCTGAGACTATTTCCTTCTACATTCTGGACACTCCACTAGCACCCATCGTTCTTGGTCACCCATGGCTCACCCGTCACAACCCCAAAATAGACTCGCAGATCAAATCGGTGGCATCATGGAGCAGTTCTTGTCATAAGTCTTGTCTTGTGTCTGCCTGTCCGTCTGTTCCTGTTCATGTGTTACAGGAGGAGACTGTGGATTTATCAAACGTGCCCACGGAGTATCGGGATCTGAAGGAGGTGTTCAGTAAGTCTCGGGCTGATTCTCTTCCTCCGCATCGTCCCTATGACTGTGCTATAGACTTACTGCCAGGTACGTCTCCGCCTAAGGGCAAGTTATATTCACTCTCTGTCCCAGAGAGAGAGGTCATGGAGAAATACATTTCTGATTCTCTAGCAACGGGATTCATCCGCCCTTCCTCTTCTCCAGCGGGGGCGGGGTTCTTTTTTGTGGGGAAGAAAGATGGATCATTGCGACCTTGTATTGATTACCGGGGGTTGAACAACATCACGGTAAAGAATACTTATCCTTTGCCGTTGATGTCTTCAGCTTTCGAGAGGTTGCAAGGAGCATCTATCTTCACAAAACTGGATTTAAGGAATGCTTATCATTTGGTCCGCATCAGGGAGGGGGATGAATGGAAGACCGCTTTTAACACCCCTAGGGGGCACTTTGAATATTTGGTTATGCCGTTCGGTCTTTCCAACTCCCCAGCGGTCTTCCATGCACTTGTCAATGACGTGTTGCGAGACATGATCGATCAGTTCATATATGTCTACCTGGATGATATATTGATTTTTTCTTCGTCTCTCCAGGAAAACGTGCAACACGTTCGACAAGTGCTTCAGAGGTTGTTAGAGAATGGGCTTTTTGTCAAGGCGGAGAAATGCGTTTTTCATGCACAGTCTGTTCCTTTTCTAGGTCACATCATCTCGGTTGAGGGAATGCGCATGGATCCTGACAAGGTTAAGGCTGTGGTGAATTGGCCAAGTCCAGATTCCCGTAAGGCCCTACTGAGGTTTCTGGGGTTCGCCAATTTTTACCGGCGTTTTATTCGCAATTTCAGACGACTAGCCGCGCCTCTGACCGCCTTGACCTCCCCCAGAACGACGTTCAGGTGGTCAGACGCAGCAGAAGCTGCGTTTGCCAAACTGAAGGGTTGCTTCGTTTCAGCCCCTATCCTGATAACCCCTGATCCATCACGTCAGTTCGTGGTGGAGGTCGATGCGTCAGAGGTGGGGGTAGGTGCAGTGTTATCCCAACGCTCTCCTTCAGACGACAAGATGCACCCTTGTGCGTTTTTTTCACATCGTTTATCCCCTGCCGAAAGCAATTATGACATTGGCAACAGAGAGTTGTTGGCATCAAGTTAGCTTTGGAGGAGTGGCGCCACTGGTTAGAAGGGTCAGGGGTACCTTTTATCGTCTGGACCGACCACAAGAATCTGGAATACATTCGTACTGCTAAAAGACTTAATTCCAGGCAGGCTCGGTGGGCTCTTTTTTTCGGACGTTTTGACTTTACTCTTTCGTACCGCCCGGGTTCCAAAAACATCAAACCCGATTCTTTATCGCGCATTTTTAACCGTTCCGATCGCCCGTCTACTCCCGAGTGCATTTTACCAGAGAATCTATTCATCTCTACACTCACATGGGAGGTCGAATCGAAGGTCAAGAAGGCCTTAGAAGGGGTAACGCCTCCGACTCGTTGCCCACCGAAACCGTTTGTTTGTGCCGGAGAGTTTACGGTCCAGCGTCATTCAGTGGGGTCATTGTTCCAATGTGGTTTGTCATCCAGGAGTCAATCGTACCATGTTTTTGGTTAAGCAACGATTCTGGTGGCCTCTCATGGCTCGTGACGTTCGCAGTTTTGTAATGGCTTGCTCAGTTTGCGCCACGGGTAAGACTTCCAATCAACCTCCAGATGGGTTACTCCAACCGCTGCCGGTGCCTTCGAGACCCTGGTCCCATATCGCGCTAGATTTTATCACCACCCTCCCACCCTCCCAGGGTCACACGGTAGTTTTGACCGTGGTGGACCGGTTCTCGAAGGCGGCCCATTTCATTCCCTTGCCCAAATTACCTTCAGCCAAGGAGACAGCGTTGGTTGTCGTTGACCACGTCTTTCGGCTTCATGGCCTCCCGATAGACGTGTTTTCTGACAGAGGACCCCAATTTGTGTCCAAATTTTGGCGAGAGTTTTGTAGACTTCTGGGGGCGACTGTCAGTCTGTCCTCTGGGTTCCATCCCCAGAGCAATGGTCAAACTGAGCGAGCCAACCAAGATTTGGAGAGAACGTTGCGATGTTTAGTGTCCAAGAATCCTTCCTCCTGGAGTCAGCAATTGTTTATGGTGGAGTACGCCCACAACACGTTGCCAGTGTCATCCACGGGCCTATCACCATTTGAGTGTAGTGTAGGTTACCAGCCACCAATTTTTCCTAGTCTGGAATCCGAAGTCGCGGTCCCCTCCGCCCACGCCTTCGTCCAGAGGTGTCACTGCACTTGGACTAGAGCCCGTGAGACTCTACTCCAAGTGGGGGCACGCACCAAGGCCAAAGCCGATCGCCACCGGCGGAGGCCTCCCGTATACGTCGTCGGTTCCAAAGTGTGGCTTTCTACCAAGGACATTCCTCTCCGCTCCGTTTCGAATAAGCTCGCACCGAAATTCATTGGCCCGTTCCCTGTCACTAAAATCATTAGTCCAGTGACAGTCCGTCTCAATCTTCCTCCAGTGTACAGGAGGATTCATCCCGTATTTCATGTTTCCAAAATTAAGCCCGTATTTTTTGCTCGCATTAATCCGCCAGTCCCGGTTCCCCCCCCCGCCGCGTCTCGTAGACGGGGAGCCTACTTATTCGGTCAATCGTGTTCTGGACTCTAGATGGAGGGGACGCGGATTCCAGTACTTGGTGGACTGGGAAGGTTACGGTCCGGAGGAGAGAAGTTGGGTACCGGCTAGAGACATCCTGGATCACTCCCTTATCGATGATTACAATCGGCAGGTAAGGGAGTCTGGGAACGCCAGGAGGCGTTCCTAGGGAAG
The DNA here is from genome assembly GCF_051911475.1 of Siphateles boraxobius. NCBI lineage: Eukaryota > Metazoa > Chordata > Actinopteri > Cypriniformes > Leuciscidae > Siphateles > Siphateles boraxobius. The sequence continues at coordinate 8,902,928 of NW_027509197.1, read as the reverse complement.
GGGGTACTGTCACGGTTGGTAAATCCTACGTTTTCTTCTTGTCTCGTGTTTCTGTTGTTATATGTCAGCGCGCTGATTAGATGGGAGTTCCGCTCATCAGCGCTCATCACCCATCCACTCATTATCCCTTTCACCAGCTGCAGCTTGTCAGATCATGTGTATTTATACTCACCATTTTCTCATCTTCCCTGTCAGATCGTTGTATGTGGTTTCCCGGTGTGTCTGTGTTCCTGTCGCGTTCCAGTCTCTTGCCTTCCTTGTTCCGGTTTTCGTTCTGTGGATTTTATGGACATTATCGCACTATTGGACACTCATCACCGCATCTCTGCTTCTTCACCCATCATCTGACCATCGGAGTTCCTGCGTCACTTACCTGTTTGCCTGTGTTGGATTCATATTTGTTCTACCTAAAATAAAGAGTTATACTGCACTTGCTTCCTTCAGTCTATCATGACAGCTGTTCACTTGTTTGAATAAATATTCTATAGATCGACTGCAAGTTGTACAAAATGCAGCTGCTTGGCTTTTGACTACCTCAAATAATTGTACCACACACAGAGTAGACAAATTGTCAATACTACAAATCAACAAGGGACGAGGCCCCCATTTATTGTTACGTTTTCCTGATTGGTCTAGGGGAGGAAAGCAACAGCAAAAAAAATGGATGGTGGTGAAATGAATGTCCAACAGCATGAAGCCACCCGTCTCCAGACCCAGAATTGTTTCAAAATAAACACAAAATTATCTCATTAAAGAAAGTAGTTTTTATTTACAAATCAAACAAAAGAAAAAAGGGGTGTCAAATTCAGAAGGGGGTATTGCCAAAACAATAAACATAATCTATCTCCGTATTAACCAAACTACTTAAACTAAAAGAAAAGAAAAACAAGAGTACAGCTGATTTCCATTACACAAGAGTAGATGTTAAAACTTCATGCTGATTTGTACTCTGCTTTCCCCAAGATAAGCACCAACTAAGACGTAGCTTTACAGTAACCTATGCTTCTCCATCCATTTACGCTTCTTTCCAAATGGTGATGTGAATCTCCTTCTGTCTGGTGTTAAAAGCTGCAGTGTATTTGCACACACAACGGCTGCAACCACAGTGCGGTCCCCTCATGACAACCGTCTGGATTGAGCAGAGTAGGGGACATCTCTAGGGTCTTCAAGTGGGCACCTTCCGTCCTCAGTGTTTCATCAACTAGCCCACGACACCTCAAGATGGCTCGACAGTGACTCTGGCGTCCCAGAGTCACCCCCCTCCGTCCCCCACTCAACTCAGCCCAGCTTACTGACCTTTACATCCCTCCTGCTGCTGAGGCTGCTCCTTTGACCTAACCACAATCTCTCACAACCTCTCCACAACCCGACCATACGTGCCGACCCGTTTGACGAAGGCTATCGAGCCCCACTACGGACGTTAAAGCGGTCAGTGGCAACGGTTCCGTATGGCATACTACCGCAAAACACAATATCTGTCCAAACACCAATCCTCATTCACGCAAAATACACAGGAACGTAATAACTGTAATTACTATGCAAACTATACAAATAAACCAACAGACTCATCAAATTTTAGAAACCGTAGCATGGTGGCCTGTACACAGCCAGCCAGACTCTTTCCGTCTCAACCACAGCCAGTTGCTGCTCCTCTCTGCTGCTTCAGATAAGTTCTTTACAGTGCGACGCAACTCTTGGCCACTGAATCCGACGACTCTGAGGAACTGGGTTGTGGAGTGTGCCACAAATCCTCGACAACCCACTCCCACTGGATAAACCCGGACTCTCCATCCTCGCTGTTCTGCTTCAGTGGCCAGCTGGGCATACCGCAGTTTCTTCCTCTCATATGCCTCATCTACCGCATTCTCCCATGGCACTGTTAACTCTATAAGTTGAACAATGCGTGCTGATCCAGACCACAAAACAATATCTGGTCGGAGGTTAGTGGTGGCAATCTCAGGTGGAAAAATAAGCCGTTGATCAAGATCAGCCAGCATTTTCCAGTCCCTAGCAGCTTCCAGTTGTCCTGAGCGAGAATTGGTTTTAACACCTTTTCTTGATGGTTGCTCGCCTGGGCGGAGGAGTATTGTCTTCTGTGTGTAATGTTTTGCTAGAACAGGTGGCAACTTATTGGTCATGTTACGCTTGTCTTCCAATGCTAAAGCCAAACATCGGAGTACTTGGTCATGGCGCCAAGTAACCCGACCTTGGCTAAGAGCCACCTTACATCCTGTCAAAATGTGTCTTAATGTGGCAGGTGATGGACACAAAGGACAAGAGGGATCCTCTCCTACCCAGAGGTTTAGGTTATGTGGTGATGGGAGAACATCATATGTTGACCTGATAAGGAAACTGATCCTACTCTCTTCCATTGACCAAAGGTCAAAATAAGCTAATTCCCTTGCTAACATAAACAGGAGAAAAAGTTAAAGTCAAAGTAAATTGCACCCACCTCCCTACTAACCCTAAAATAAATAAAGAAATCATTAGCTTGCAAATTGCAAGAGGCAAAACAGATTAATTAAACCATACAATAAATCATGAAAATTAACACTCACTTCTACCTTTGTAAATCTCAATCATAGAGTGATCGAAAAGGGACTAAAGAGAGAAAACTACTACAATAAGTAGAACACCAAAATAAGGTAGGGATACACAACACTATCAACTACTTGCTTCAATAAAACATCAGGTCTGGGGTTGAAGATGAGACCTCAAAGCCATTGCACACAATCAAGCCACCACCAACACAGCTCTGATGATGGTTGCAGTTCAAATACCCTCCTTCCCCTCCCAGCATCCAATCACAGCAGGGCATTGATTATTGGCATCAGCTTGAAACCATTCTCCTACGAAGAGAGAGATAGATAGAGATAGAGAGAGAGAGAGAGATAGAGATAGAGATAGAGATAGAGAGAGAGAGAGAGAGAGAGAGAGAGAGAGAGGGAGAGAGAGAGAGAAAGCACAGCTTGGGCACCCACAAACAAAACCTTACGGCTCTGGACGTAACAGGAGGTCACACATTACCCCTTTGTTGAAGGACCTTCATTGGCTTCCTGTGGGTTTTTGAATACATTTTAAAAGTTTGGTTATTACTTTCAGAGCCTTGCATGGTCAAGCACCCTCTTACATCCAGGATCTATTACATATGCATACCCCATGTCGGTCTCTGAGGTCCTCAGGCCAAGGTCTTTTAACTGTTCCCAGAACACGCCTTAAGACAAGAGGTGACCATGCTTTTTGTGTTGTGGCTCCAAAGCTCTGGAACTCGCTCCCTTTAGCTCTGAGAACTATGAGTTCTGTGGAATCTTTTAAAAAACACTTAAAGACTCTTCTTTTTGGACAAGCTTTTAACTAACAATATGAATTGTTAGTTATTGCATTTTTATGGATATTGATGGTAGTACAGCTGTGGAGTTGTACTAGGTTTGTACTTGTACAGTTGTTATGTTATTTTATTTTACTGTTTATTTTTATTACTGTGCAGCACTTTGTGACCCCTCCTTGTCTGTGAAAGGTGTCTGCCAAACATGAGGGGTTAAATACACTAGACTAATGACTAGACAAGGGACACCCTTAAAAAATGAAACAATGAACCAATGACAACATGACAACACAGAAAACATTGCAGGATCAATTTAGGATGATTAAACAGGAGATCACATGACAGACATGAAACAAGAACATGAAACTAAACCAAATCGTGACAGCACCATAGGCCCCGTCCACTGACTTTCAGTCGGTTGTCGGCTGACACCTGTCTACAAGAGCAAATAGAACCCATTATAATCACTGACACTGTCTACACTGGATACAGTATGCCCATTCAATTTCTGACACACTCCAACGCTTTTGAGTCTGACAACAGGATAAACGGGTAAAAGAGTAAAAGAATGTTTGCTTTGACACATCCTGTTTTAACAAAAAGAAATTTCACATTATAACCACAAAGAACATTGTAGTGTTGGTTCAGTGTAGGTGTGATGGAAGAAGACAAGGGTCGGCGATACTGGGACTCGTACACGATTTTATTATCAGACTGTGTTGAACAAACAATGTGCGCGAGGTGCGCCTTCACCATAGAGAATTCTATAGCAACGTTCAAAACACTCTTTTCGTTCTGCATAAACTCAGTCCTTCGTTTCTCAGTCCATTTCTCCGTGCACGAGGTCCCAGTCCTTCTCTCTCCCCGATCTCTCACTCCCGCCGGCTTTTATGCGGTCTCCCCACGTCAATTACTGCAATCAGAAACAGGTGATCGTCATTTTGCACTTGACCTACCTACCAACCGCTCGGCTGCGCTCTCTCTCTCCGCTACAGACTCTGCTAAACCACGCCCCCCTCGCCACATACCCCCACCGCCCGACTCAGGCCGGGGAGCCATCCGGCCTGCAGCCCCCCCCCCCCCCCCCCCTATCTGGGTAAAGGCCTGCTGACACTGCTCCGTCCACTGGACAGTATCTGGTGTTTCCTTTTTAGTCAGGTCAGTCAGCGGGCTAGCGAGGTCCGAATAACCATGCACAAACCTTCTGTAATATCCCGCTAGCCCCAGGAACTGCCTAACCTCCTTTTTGGTCTTAGGTCTTGGACAGGTCGCAACTGCTGCCGTCTTATCAATTTGGGGACGCACCTGTCCATGACCCAAGTGGAAACCCAGATACCTAACTTCCACACGCCCAACTGCACACTTCTTTGGGTTGGCCATGAGCCCCGCTTCCCGCAACGTCATGAGGACAGCTCGCAAATGCTGCATATGCCGCTGCCAATCATTACTATAGATGATAATATCATCCAAGTAAGCAGCGGCATATGCAGTATGCGGCCGGAGAATTCTGTCCATCAGGCGCTGGAAGGTCGCTGGAGCCCCGAACAAGCCGAAAGGAAGAGTAACAAATTGGTGTAATCCAAACGGCGTTGTGAAAGCGGTCTTTTCTTTGGATATTGGTGTTAAGGGGATCTGCCAATATCCCTTCGTCAAATCCAGTGTCGAATAAAAACGAGCGGTACCGAGCCGATCAAGTAATTCGTCAACCCGCGGCATTGGATACGCGTCGAATTTCGACACAGCATTCACCTTGCGATAATCCACACAGAACCGGACCGAGCCGTCGGTTTTAGGTACTAAAACTATCGGGCTTGCCCAATCACTGTTGGATTCTTCTATTACCCCCATGTCCAGCATAGCTTCTAATTCGTCCTGAACTATTTTCTTTTTATGTTCAGGTAAGCGATATGGCCAGCTACGCACTACTACACCCGGTTCGGTCTCAACGTGGTGCTGAATGAGATTTGTCCGACCAGGTAGGGGCGAGAACACATCCGCGAATTCTGCTTGTAAATTACGTATATCAGTGAGCTGGGACGGCGAGAGGTGATCTCCTCCAACTGCCAGAGCGAGAGATTGAGACTTTGAGCTCGCCTCTGGACCGAGATCCTCCTCCCCGCTCACCACCGTCGCCAACATCACTGACTCTGCCTCATTCCACTTTTTAAGGAGATTGAGGTGGTAAATTTGATGTGCCCCTTCCCTATCTGTTCGGATAACCTCATAGTCGAGATCTCCAACTCGCCGTGTGACCTCAAAGGGTCCTTGCCACTTTGCGAGTAATTTTGAACTGGATGTGGGGAGTAATACAAGTACTTTATCTCCCGGTGCAAATTCACGTAGTCTAGCCCCCCTGTTGTACAGCCGACTTTGTTTTTCCTGAGCCTGTAACAAATTCTCCATAGAGAGCCGCCCCAAAGTGTGGAGTTTTGTTGTCATGTCCATGACATATTGAATTTCATTTTTGCTATTCGAAGGTCCGTCCTCCCAAGTTTCTCTAAGCACGTCCAGCACCCCGCGGGGCTGACGCCCATAGAGAAGCTCGAAGGGGGAAAACCCCGTGGAGGCTTGGGGGACCTCGCGTACAGCGAACAAGATGGGTTCTAGCCACTTATCCCAATTTTTGGCATCTTCCCGCACGAACTTACGAATCTTGGATTTCAACGTGCGATTAAATCGTTCCACCAGTCCGTCCGTTTGTGGGTGATAGACGCTGGTGCGAATCGATTTAATGCCCAACAATTCGTAAAGTTCATGAATAGAACATGACATAAACGCCGTGCCCTGGTCGGTGAGAATCTCTTTCGGGATTCCCACTCGGGAGATTAACTGAAACAGTGCGCTCGCCACGCTCTTCGCGGAAATACTGCAAAGCGGCACTGCTTCTGGGTATCGTGTTGCATAATCCACTAGGACTAATGCAAAACGATGCCCTTCGTGCAGATCGTTCCAATGGCCCGATGAGGTCCATGCCAATTCTTTCGAAGGGGACCTCTATTAAAGGAAGGGGGCACAATGGTGCTTTTGGGGTGGACCTGGTCTTCCGGGGAAGCCGCGCCACGAACTGCTCCAGTACCACCTGATCGATGACTCCCTCGACGTCGCGTCCATCGGCCATCAACCACTTGCGGCACGCGTCCCGGAGCTGCTGCGCAAAGACGAAGGGTCGACTGGACTCACCGAGCTCCAGTGACCGGAACCGTTGACGGCTCTGCTCCGGGGTCCGGCCGACCCGCTGCAGGATGGCGCGCTTGAGGTCCTGATAGACCAGGAGGTTCCGGACTGGCACTTGTTGTGCGGCGATCTGTGCTTCTCCGGATAGCAACGGGATCAACCGCACTGGCCAGTCCGCGGCCGGCCAGCCCCAGGCCTCGGCCTACCTCTCAAAGAGGTCCAGGAACGTCTCTGGGTCATCCTGAGGACCCATTTTATTCAACGGCAAGGGCGGCGCCGAGGCCATAGCTGGCGTTGATGGGGCAGCCCGACCCTCCCGGTCCATCCAGCTCCGGAACAGCTCGCGGTCCTGCTGCTGGGCCCGGAGGAGCGTCTCAAACCGACGCTCCTGTTGCTTTTCCATGGCCAGCAGCACCTGGTATTGTTGCTGGTGGAGACCCGCGAGCGAGTGGATGATATCCGCAAGTGGCGTCGGAGACTGTCTGGCGGCGGCTTCTTCTTCCATCCCGGGTTTCGGCACCAGTGTAGTGTTGGTTCAGTGTGGGTGTGATGGAAGAAGACAAGGGTCGGCGATACTGGGACTCGTACACGATTTTATTATCAGACTGTGTTGAACAAACAATGTGCGCGAAATGCGCCTTCACTATAGAGAATTCTATAGCAACGTTCAAAACACTCTTTTCGTTCTGCATAAACTCAGTCCTTCGTTTCTCAGTCCATTTCTCCGTGCACGAGGTCCCAGTCCTTCTCTCTCCCCGTTCTCTCACTCCCGCCGGCTTTTATGCGGTCTCCCCACGCCAATTACTGCAATCAGAAACAGGTGATCGTCATTTTGCACTTGACCTACTTACCAACCGCTCGGCTCCGCTCTCTCTCTCCGCTACAGACTCCGCTAAACCACGCCCCCCTCGCCACAAACATATTTAAAATAAAAAAATACAATAAAAACATTTCATGGCCCTTTAAAATGTAGTTTTCTCCTGTGATGGAAAAGCTGAATTTTCAGAAAAAATCCTTCAGAAATCATTCTATGATGAACTGTTGCTGCTTAAATGATAATTTGATGAATAGAAATGTCGAAAGAACAGCATTTCTTTGGAATAGAAATGTTTTATAAATGTCTTTAATAGAACTTGCTGAATAAAGTTGATTCTTTCAAAAAAGAAAAACATATTGCTGATCCCACAATTTTGAATGAGAGTGTACTCACATTCCAAACATGTAACATAGACTAACCATGTTCCGTACACTTTTCGCCTTTCACCGCACGTCAACGGCTGCCACTCTGTTGCTGAGATCCAGACAAGCTTGTGTGAGTGCTCATTCTCTGGGAATATTCCTATTGAAGGATCTATTCTTTGATTGATGTCTTTTGGACCAATAGTATTTGAGAAAAGTGGGGTAAAGGACCTCCTCAGCCTGGGTTCGGATGCTCACAGACGTTAACGGTGTTCCTTACAGGCTGCTAACGGTGTTCCGTACAGAGCGCATACCTTGATTTCAACTGCAAAAATTTACTATAAAATGATAATTTGTGATATATATATATATATATATATATATATATATATATATATATATATAATTGTTGATTAATTAAAGATAAAGAATGACAATTTTAAATGTTAAAATATTATAAATATAATCATCATTGCACGCTTCGCCTCTGCTGCCTATCTCAGTGCGAGGGTGGTACCAAGCGGCCATTGAGCGGCCGGAATTGAAGTTTAAAAATTCCCATTTCAAACCAGTTATTTAACAAAAGGACATATATTTAATGATTTGTGATAACATAATAGTCATTTCATGAAGACTATAGTACTGTGAGAAGTAATTAATCCAATTGAAATGTACATTTTCACAACTGTAGTTGTCTCTTCACCTAAAGCTTATATCTGGGCTGTAGCTTGCCCACCCTCCATTTGCGGGGGGTTCTCTTTCTTGGTCAGAGATAAAAGAGGGAGAAATGATGATACCACACATATATATTTTATGTATAATCTGGAAGTATTTATTTAGCGATCGGCGTGTAAAGGTCATCTTTACGGAATAGCGTTGTGTACTGAACATTGTTATGCTTTTATTTGTTCAGAATAAAATAGAAAAGGTATAATTTCATGAATTATATTTTTGTCCTGTTTGCATTTTGTCAGTGTTCACTAAAACTGTTATTGTATGGAAAATGAAGATTCTTTAAAATTAAATAAAAAAAAATACTATTTTGTGTTCCTCAGAAATATAACAACATGTTTTGATTCTAATAAGGTTAATTCATTTTTAGGTGAACTGTCTCTTTAAATAGTCGATTTGAACTGCTTTTTTAATGTGTCAGAAACACAGACATACCTTTTTAAGGTAAGATATTCGAACAAATTACAGCAAGTTCCTGTTTGTAACCGTGTCAAAAACAATGTGCAAAACGTAGACTCAACACTTTTATACATCCAGAACAGGGTTTTGTGACAAACCCCTCATGTTTAATGTGCTGTATAATAGACCCGAGGACGTCTATTCATTCTTTACACCCAAGGAGTTTAGACAAAGGCATGTGAAGACTTCACAATGCTAAATACTCCGGATGTCCAATGCTGTTCTCTCTCATTTCCTTTTATAGCCTGCTTGCTGCTCTAGTCTTCATTCATGGTTCTGAAGTCTCTTTCTCTCTATCTCCACTTTTATTTTGTGCAAAGCTGGTCATGTTACTTGTCTTCAAAGAGACACAAAGCATGTCTCCCCTTAAGAAACGCATTAATCGTATTAATGATTAGACCTTTTAAATCAGCATCCTAACCATCATGGAAACACAAAAGTTACTGATTTGAAACGTGGAACAGAGCATATGTGAATCATCAAGAATTGTTTCTGCTTTGTGTATCTAAACCAGATACTTCGAACAGCAATGAACATCTATTCTGTAGGTATTTATTTCTGCCTGAAATAAACACTAGAGGCAGTATGGAAGCTTGTTTCCTCCACGGAATAAAACATTTTAAAATAATCTCAAAATTGCCAGTTTACGTTGAGATATAAAGTCAGAATTGTGTGATATAAAGTCGCAATTGCATGTTATAAAATCAGAGTTGCGAGATATAAACTCACAATTGTGAAAAATTTACTTGCAATTCTGACTTTTTTTCGCAACCTTTTTTCTGATAATTTTCTCGCACTAATTAGATTTTAGTGCTACTGTCAAAAACCAACGTAATATCATTTTGTCACCATTTTTCACATAATTATCTAATTATTAAAAAACAAGGATTGCTATTACTATTGGTCATAATATGATCATCCTAAACCAAAGAAAAAATGGCTGTTCACACCAAGGACAATAACTAAAGATTTAATAGTTGTTTTAATTATATAAGAATAGGGGGCAACACTTTATTGTGAGGTGACGTAGTTACACGTTACTACATCTACTTACTATGGTTATAAAAGTAAATTATGCATAATTAAAAGTAACTAACCCTAAACCAAACCCTATCTCTAACTGTAACTCTATAGTAGTACATTGTAACCGCATCACCTTAAAAAAAGTGTAACAGAATGAGGAAGTCCATGCGATTTGTTTATGTGAGGTTTGCTATTACATTTCTAAGCTTTAGACTTACACTGATAGAGGGACCAAGCCATATTAGGAGATTAAATTATCCTAGAGTCTTGACAGAAGGGCTTTTTGGCCAGTAAGCAAACACCAACAGCAGGAAACACCCAGAACACCCTAGCAGACAAGCACTACTCACATTTTGTTCAGAAATGTAAAACATTATGTTTTAGCTCTATCAGCTGGTTCCATGTGTAATGGTTTTTTTTTTTTTTTTTTTGTGGTATTGTTCACAAGACCACTACAGTTCTTTTCTCACAGTCTGACCAATAAAATGACTCACAATACTTGCTCCTGATCAGTATTCTGTCTGGCTGAGACTAAGCCTAGGTACTTATTTTGAATAATTACTTCACGACCACTAAAAAAGTATGTTCTATATACTATGAATGTGTGTAGTATGACTTTAATCTGGACGTACTACATTCACCATGTTGTCATTATCATGTGACCTACAGTACCAGCATCAGTTGTGTTGCTTCACTGCCATTCATAAATCCTCTCCTGTGGCCTCATAGGATAGTAAAGTGTCCATCGTATGCACACTTCAGAATCTCACTGGAAGAAGTTGGTCATCCGGGTACTTTTTGCCTACTCTTTTATGAGTAGCTACTGTGAATTTGGACGTACTTATTTAGTCACATACTGTTTTTCACCCACTATATAATAGGGAATTATGCACTTTCAGATGCAGCCCATGTTCAAATAGTAGAATACTCCTTAATGCATACTGCACAGTATGCAATACTCCCTGCTGTTTTATTAAATAATATATGAAACAGTAACCATTTCAAATGCATGTAGTGAGGTCCTGTAACAACAAAGTATGCTACATTACTTGCATTATACATTTTTAATAGATCAAGTGACCTGATCACACACCCTGATCAAGGTATTCCTACATCCTCAGATCTACTGGTTGTTTATGATGGCTTATCACATAGAACCCTAAATGCAAAAATGTTATATTCACTATACACAAGTACACAGCATGTCTTTGAATGGACAATTGTACTACTGGCAAATAGCAGTTCTTCTACAATCTGTAAGTATTCACAGTCCTAAAGCTCGGCAGCTTTTCTAATTTGTCTCTTCCTGAGATATCCCAGTCCTGTCCACTCTCTCCTTCCTCTCCTCCAATCTTGCTCCCCCAGTACTCGGTCTATATCTCTATCGCTCCCTGTTTCATCCATCCGTAATTCCTCGAAGGATTCCTGGAATTTATTCTCCAGAGCGATTCTAATTTGTCACACAGCAGAACAACCGGAATAATCAAATCAAAATACAGTGTCAGTTTTTTTTGCTTATCTCTCCATAGTTGCTCTGTTTTCTTATTAATTTTTTCCTGCTGCAGAGTGGATGGATATCACCCATCTGGAAACCATTTCTCTATAATAGTGAGAGAAGGGCTTTTGATGGATGCAGAAAAAGACAATGGGAATACAACTGATATCTAATTGTTATGAATCTTTTGGTTTCTGTTAAATGTTTAGTCTCCCACATACAAAATGAGCTGTGGGACCATTTCTGGTTCCTTTCCATTGTACTGGTTTTCTTGTGTTCCCTGCTAAATTAATCCAAGAGCTCCTCTTCACTGTGGATTAGATGAAACTTGGTAGTACCGAGGTTTCCAGAAACTTCCTTTTGGAACTAGGACTTAAAAGTTGCATATCCTGTGTACAGACCCACAGCTGCTCAAATGAGAGGGCCAAAGGAATGTCCTTAGTTTCCGTCTGCTAGCTGTTTTTCTCAGCACTTATTCACTCAGATGACAGAGACCAGCCGTTATAACCCTTATTACTACTCTCCTTCACACACACACACATATTCATACAGAGACTGTGTTAAAGGAATTGTTCACTCATATCTTTTGTGGAGCACATTATTAGGAATTTGTAAAAATTTTCATAATGCTTTTTTCCCATACAGTGAAAGCATGAAGTAAATACAGCTGTCAATGTTTAAAACATAAAAAAATGCTCATACTTATGTTCAATGTTAAAGGGGGATTTGGCAACTATTTCAACTTAATAAAACCGTTTAGAAATCATTTGGATGGTTTAATAACCTGTTCTGGTGGGAATGGTGACTTTTGGTCACGAGAAGGGCAATTCGACATAAACACAAACGCCACCCTCAATGTGTATGATGTATTACCCACCTCGGTAGACATAGCTCCACTCGATAAAGTTGGCCGGCTCCGATAATAACAAATGCACATGAGCAGCGGTAGAAAGGGGGAGGAGGGTGCCGCAAGTGAGTTTTTTTACAACATTGTTGTGAAATATACGCCTCACAGCTGTAGGGGGAGCTCGCTGAGAAAACATGCGACAACAAAAGTGAAAATCAGTGAAGAAATAGCTAGAGTTGCCGAGTGCCCCTTTAAGTCTTCTGAAGCTATATGACAGCTTTATGTGGCAAACAGGCCAAAATACTTTCAGATAAAACAGCAGCACACTTGATTGCAAGTCCTATCACTATCACTTACCCAATGGCAAAAAGTCTCATCATAATGATATCACTTCTACTTTGAATATCGTTCAAGTTTTTACTTCCAGTTTTGTCACTCTAAAAGCATTTTGTCAGAAGTGGGATTTTTACCATTGCTTTAATTTGGACACCAGAAAGTTTGGCACCTTAGAATACTCTATCGTTTCTACTTTTAAGCAAAACAGCAACTACAACAAAATAAGTGATGGTCAACGCTATAACTGGATTTTGCCCGATTTCAAAAACTCTGCTTTGAATATCGTTCAAGGTTTTACTTCTAGTCTCGTCACTTAAAAAGCTCAGAAGTGGGATTTTAACCTACACCTCCATTTGAAGACCAGGAACCTCAACATGTAAGAAGGCAGAAAGCCTTTGAGTTTGGCACCTTGATGGTCATCGCGATCTCTGGAGCTTCCCCGATGGCAAAAAGCCTCATAGCAATAGTAACACTTAAAGTTGTGAATATTGTTAAGGTTTCAGCTTTTACTTCTAGTTGTGTAAAGTCCTTTTGCTAGAAGTGGAATTTGAACTTGCAGCTCCATTCAGAGACCAGAGACCTCAACATGAGAGAAGGCTGAAAACCTGCCATTCTGACTTTTATGCATTGCGGCAGAAAAAAATTATATCACTTGAGCTTGCCCAGTGCTATACATTTTAATGTTAATGATAAAGCTTAATGCTTTGAAAATCATTTTACTCTTCACTCTTAAAGCTCACTATGAGAAGAGGGATTTGAACCCCATCTTCATTTGAAGACCCAGAACCTTCATTTTGAGACCAAAAATCTTAACGTCTCAGAGGGTTGAAAGCCCTTTAAGCGTGATTTGATGAATAACTTGTGTCATTGGCGCAAATGCTCCATGTCAAGTTACTGGCTTATTATGAAGTGAGATTTTGACAATCTGTCAAAGTCCCCCTTTTTTTTTACCAACAGACGGCAACAGACACTCCGTCAATGTTTTGTCGGATCAGTGTGTTAACCCTGTCAGAGTCTGTCGGAGCCTTTTTTCGGCTATTGAACATGCTGAATCATATTGAACATGCTGAAAATAAAATGTCTGAGAAATGACCAGCTGTAATCTGGTGACTTAGTGTCGCCCTTGGTCTGCGTCTGTCGGTGCAGTGTGAATTGGCCTTTAGGTACCTGGCACAGACATAACACATTTGTGTGCACACACGCACATAATCACAAATGCACCTTGTCGTACTCTGATCATTTTATTTAAACAATTTTTTTCTCATGGTTCATGGTTACTCAGTGCACTCATAGGGGCAGTCTATACACCCTTTTACCCAGCATCCTCGGCTTTCTGTCTTTGTCCGTGGTAGATGGGATGCTGGCGCACTGTCTCAGAAGAGGCAGATCCTCTGAACCCCTGATACCACAGGATTGCAGGTTGCAGAAGTCAACGTCTAAAGGGAAAACTAATTGAATGTATTGCTTCTGAAGGAGAGATCAGTCTCCTTGTTGCATTTGATGATTTCATGCAATTAAAGCAAAGTCATTCAGTGCTATTCTTCACCAGAAATCATATTGAAAATAAAAATGATCATTTAAATCATTATGCATGTATTTTACTGTAATTTTTAATCAGTTTAATGCAACTTTGCTGAATAAAAGTATTACTTTTATTAAAAACACAATTTTGAATGGGTGTATTGAACAACATATTTTAGTGTTGGTTGCTTTTTGATAGTGTAAAGCATAGTGATTTAAACTGAAAAACATCTAAACATCAAATGGAATTATCATTAATTTAAACATTAATTTACATCGCCCTCTAGACAAAAAAAATCAGGCTTATAAAAGACCCCTCTGCTCCATGTTGGGCACTAGCCCTTCAAGGCTTATTTTACCGTAATGACTGTATAATATGGACATTCCTATGTCAAATATTTGTACAATATCTGTATAATATTTCTAACATAACTCCTTAAAGTGCTGTGGACTCTAAACCATACAGCATAACTGTGATTTTTACAGGATTAAAGATAAGAGGGGTTGATTTTAAGATTTGATCATGTCAGACTGTTATGCTCTGGATTGGGGGCTAATAGGTAAATCCTGTCTCTACATAGCTGAGATAGCTTTCTGTCTCTGAAAGATGTAGCCTTCACCCTTTAATCATATTCATATGTGAAGTTTTGAGGAAGCTACTCTAAAACTGTAGCTTCACAAGAATTAATGCTTTAACAATAAATTTACAGGCACTCAAATATACAGTATTTTTTATTTAGTTTAGTTTATTTACATGAACTGTCAGAAACAAAAGATTTTACTTGAAGCCTTAATCCATGATAAAGATGTTAATAATTTATTTTCCAATGCATTATATAATTTCATTTCTGTCAGGACAACTGGTTAAGGATAAGACAATGTTGATATGTTTGGTCTTGGCGGAATAGATCTGCTACGCTGCTGCTGCAGAGCAAGTGCGGGACTTGCTACTGCCAATACACCGATATGCTGCTGTGAGCAAGCGAGACATCTGCTGCTGGACAATAGCAAACATGAATTACCCATAGCAGATCTATACAGGTGGAGCTGGGGAAGGTGGAGGGTATCTGGATGTCATTGTGATTTTAAAAATAAGGTGGATATCACAACATGCCATATATGACCTTTGTCATAAACACAATCATGCTGATCCAGTCACGATTGTCTGTTTGTGTGGTCGAATTCTATTACACGGTATCATGCATTATGCTACACAAGAACACGTGTGTATCAGCAGGACGTCATGGTGAAATACTGAAGTAACTCATAAAGTGTGCTGGTATTCTGAACTTTACAGCCCAGCTGCTGCTCACACTCCCTCAGACATGTGAAACAGCACAGTCCCACTGAACTCCCACTGACCTGTGTGAGCAACACACACGAGCACACGCACATGCAGACATGCACACACATCACACACAGGTCACATTCCACTCTCATAGCAACTCATTATAAAGTCCTTTAATTGGCAGGTGGTATGGATCCCTCCTCCAGCACAGTTCATCAGTCCTCCTCTGAATCGTTGGAGTAATTAAACACAGACGCATCATGCCTATTTAAACTGAAAGTACATTTTTATAAAGTTATTCCAAAACTATATATATATATATATATATATATATATATATATATATATATATATATATATATATATAGGGACCATAAACGTCAAAATACTGTTTCAATAGTATAGTCACAAGAAAAGAAAAAACTATATGTGTGTTAAAGGGGCATTCGGCAACTCTAGCTACTTCTTCGGTGATTTTCACTTTTGTTGTCGCATGTTTTCTCAGCGAGCTCCCCCTACAGCTGTGAGGCGTATATTTCACAACAATGTCGTAAAAAAACTCACTTGCGGCACCCTCCTCCCCCTTTCTACCGCTGCTCATGTGCATTTGTTATTATCGGAGCCGGCCAACTTTACTGTGTGGAGCTATGTCTACCGAAGTGGGTAATACGTCATAAACATTGAGGGTGGCGTGTGTGTTTATGTCGAATTGCCATAAAGCAGTTTGTGTTTCACACTCGTTCTCGCTTCTCACGAGACTTCCTATTTCCAACTTACCGGGACGTTAATCCGCATGTTGCAAGGTTGGTTTTCCGCCTAGGGACGTTGGGGGGAGCGGGGAAAGTGACCATTCTCACCAGAACAGGTTATTAAACCATCCAAATTATTTCTAAACGGTTTTATTAAGTTGAAATAGTTGCCGAATGCCCATTTAAATGAAAAGGGAAAAAAACTCTAACCTACTCTTTGCAAAGTTATAGCCAATTTTACAATTTCATTGCCATTACAGTGTAACGGCTAAAATGGCCACAAAAAGTGGTAATTTTTTATATGAAATGTAATGTTCATTTTTTTTCCATTTTAAATCCCTCACGTAACCTCCTTTTTCCTTTTTCAACATTAAGCTCTGTCAATTTCAGCCTATTTTAATAAACTCTGAATATTCCTGAAAGTGTTTTTTTTTCTCTCCTTTCTTTTATTTACTCCATTGTTTGTGTCTCATCTCATATTGTGTACCAATTGAGCCAGAACTTCCACTGGTGCTCCTTAAAAAAAGACAGCTTGTTATGTCCCTAATGACCAAAGAGTAGAAGAAAAAGGGCAAAATGAATGAATGAAATGTTCAAGTGGTGGTTCAGAGGGAAGTTTGTCTGCGGTTCGTGTGGCAGTATAATGATAGTGTTGTTCAGAAACCGCTTTGTGCCTGGCCTGAATAGTAAATAAGTGCTGGGAATTGAACAGTTTTGTTGTACAGCATCTGTTGCGAGAGAAACTGATTTACTGTAAAAGTATTGCAAATTGTATTCAGTCTCTTGTTTTTGATGTTACTGAAAGCAGGAACAACATCCTTGTCAGAGCCGCGACCTAGTGGTTAGCACGCATGCTTTGACACATTTAGCTACAGTGCTTATCCGGATGAATTGAGTTTAAATCTGTCGAACAAGATGTCTGGTTTCCTCAAACTGCAAAACATTAGTTCCAAGAAGTTTCAAGCTTATGTCACCAAGCAACACATATAATCGTATATAAATTAGTTATATGAAAATGAAATTATTAAATCAAATATAGAAAGAAAGAAATGAAAGATACAGTAAAATAATAGACTAAAAAGAAAAAAAAGATTCTGAAAACACTTAACACTTAAGCTCATAACTCATAAAAGTAGCACTTGTCCTCTATCATCTTTCTAATCAGGATCCCAAGCCGAGGCGAGACCTCAGCCAAGGTCAAAGGCCAACAGGGGGCAAAAAGTCAGTGCTCAGAAAGCTTTAAAGTGATCTGAGATTCTTGACCAAATGGAGTTAGGTCACTGTTCATGCAGACAGCTGAATAGTTAAAAGTCCTTTTCAGTTACAAAACATCTCCCTCCAATAAGTGAATCAGTTAAGGTACAGCTCCAGTTTGGATCTGACTAAATTTCAAGACATGGGGCTTTATACAAGTGCAAACATCCAAAATTCATAGCTTTGTAATGTATATGGGAGTGGTTTGCTATAAGGAAAAATGTGTTTATACTTCACCTTAATGTTGTTTAATGCCTGTAAACTGAGATTCCATCTCAAGGTCTTCAATCACTAGAGACCTTTTGAACACAACATTTGTTGAATTTTCCTATAGGCCATTTCAAAAATGTAAATATTTAATGTTTTATGCTTACAGTAATATTCGGTAGCTAGCTTGCAGAAATGGTGTCTAGTGTAGTGCATTCATGTGTTTTAACAGGGATGTCAGGATATCCAAACAGCTCTGGACACACTCTAAACTATACTGATGTTGCTCCAATTTATGATAGTCTTTTGTCATCGCTTCCTGTCACTACATTAATGGAAATATTCTATAATGTATATAATTTGTAATAGACAGAAATTGACATATTTGAAATACAAATGGTGGTATAGTGATTACCTTATTTCAAGGAACCTCAAAGAATAATGTGGTACTAGCACTGTGTGGTGGTGAGGGGGGAGGGGGGGGGGCTACATTGTACAAAAACATGATACGTTTTGTACAAAAACATTGCACAACCTGAAAGAGAAGAAATTGTACTGAAAAGGTCTGAAAAATAAAAAACAACTTCACTTTCTGTTCTAGCTAATTGGTTACAGAAAGGATGTCCTAATTCCCTGTCAGGAGGCTGCCATCTGCAAAACAGCCATTAGCATATTTATGGCGAACCCCTACAGTATTTTACAATGTCCACAGAGGAAATCTTGGTTATCTCTAGTACATTGGCTAATGGTTCAGGACAAAAACTAAACCGATTTAAAGGGATAGTTAACCCAAAAATAAAAATTGTGTCATGAATTAGTCACTCTCATATCATTCCAAACCTGTAAGACTTTCATTCATCTTCGAAACACTAATAAATATATTTGTGATGAAATCCAAGAGCTTTTACCCAGAAAGGTATAAGACGTTGTTAAAATAGTCCATGTGACTACAGTAGTTCAACCTTAATGTTATGAAGTGACGAGAATTACCTTTAACGTCTCTGTCTTCATCTAACAATCTGGTGTGCGTTTGCCATACAGCAACGTACAACAACACACACGTTGTGTGCGTGTCATTGTTCAGTTTTCACGCCGATTTCACTCTCCAGTGGAAAAGGCCTAAAGCATCTGGATCCCAGTGTGTTCCAGACACCTGTTAGATGGTTTAGCCAGGGCTGGACAACAGTGTTGAAATTATTGTGGGAATTACGGTTTTGTGGTTAACCACAGGGAGTTATGAGTGTGGTACATTGAGAACAGCATGAGTCATATTGTCTTTGGGTATACAGGCAAACACTGACATCCATAAATGGATGTTTCTTTCTCTTTATCGTAAGAATGCATTCTCATTTAAACAAATGGGATGGAAGTCATTTTCCTGCCATGTGCCCACACAGTTATGTAAACATGTTGTGCTCGCGTCATTATAATGCCATCACGCTGTCTAGTGAACACCGCAAAGGGTGATGTCCAACAAGAGATATCAAACAAAGTCATGTCTAACTCTCAGGACGTTTAGAATGGCCACCCAGTGGCAGTCTCATGTCATTTAACCACCAATTGATACTAATTTATAATGATGCTATCATTCAAACACTTCAAACCTTAAAGGTGCCCTTAGGATTGTTTTGTTTATGTTGTGCAAATGTAATAGTTTCCTTTTTATATGTCTGTTCGTAGAGGAGGAACAGTAAGAGATATGTATCTGAACCTCACTGTACACTCACTGTATACCGTCAAAACAAGACCGGATATATTGTGGAGGAGGGGACAGGTTATGTCTTTAAGAGGAAAAGGACACATATCACTGTTATCTGATTCTATTCTCTTTATTAGACTCATTCATCTCTCTGACACTATAGGCACTTCCTTCATAAAGTCTAGTCTAAGACAAGTTCTAGACTAAACGTGGGTTTTTGCATACTGACACATCTCCACCCTTGTGAAAAAGAAGTGAAATAAAAGGCCACTTAAAGAGAGTATACATTCATGACTACACTTAAGTACACTTTGTAATCATGTCAAATTTAAAAGTACATTTTAAAACACATTTTTATAAAACTTTGTCATGCTTTCAATAAGTACACTTATTTTGATGTGTAGACTACTAAAGTTGCTTGATTATATTTTTGAATGTTTCAAATTTAGTGTTGTTATTCAATATTACATTTGAAGTTAGTAATGTACTAAATTGCATCTTCATCTTTACAAATGTTGTAATTACAAATATATTGAAATACATGACATACAAGGTCAATAGAATTCACATTCAACTATACTTTAGTGCACCCTGAATGCTTGTATATTTGGCTGTACACTTTAACCATATTTCAAGGATCATATGTTATGATTCTGCCATCATGTCCTTGTATTCTTCTAGTCTTGTGGCGGGATCATGACAGACCCATGTTTTATGTACAAGCGCATGGTCTGTTGTTTGGGCCATGTGCTTGTGTTGTCTCGTCTTTCAACCCCGCCCCCTTGTTATCCTTGTTTAGTCATGATTGCCTTGTTAGCGTCACCTATTCCCCTCGTTAGTTTCTTGGTATTTAATCCCCTTGTGTTTGCTGTCTTGTGTCGGTTCATTGCCTATTTATGCGGAATGTTGCTGAATCTGTCTATGTTGCTGAATCTGTCTATGTTGCTGAATCTGTCTATGTTGCTATACCATGCCATATCTTACCTGTGAGTACTTCGTGTAGAGTCTTGTCTTTGTGAACGTTTATTTGAAGAATTGTCAGTTTATTGTACAGTCATTGTCTAGTCTAGTCGTGTTTTGCCCCCTCGTGGGTTTTGTTTTCTTGTTTGTTACCAATAAACCTTGTGTTCATCGCACTCTGTCAGCATTTGGGTTCACCTCTTGCACAATCATAACACCATAGAAGTATTAATAAGAATTACATATACAGTAAATATGTACTTAAGTTATACTAACTGTAGGTGGGTCAAAAAAGCAATATAATGTGCAGATAATAGCATTTAATATCAATTTAATTTATAATACAAGTGTATTCTTTTTGAGTATATTATTTTAGTTTTAAGTATTCTATAAAATGTGCGAAAGTGTACTTCTCAGAAGCTTTGAAATTTCTAAAAAAATTAACAAAGAGTTATTCACTACAACATTATTTACTGCATGTGTTAAAATGCAGCTACTAATAGAATAGGTCTCTGAGACATTTATTATGTAATTTGTGCATAATTGTTGAATGATCATCAGAGATGAATGCATGTAGTTTCAGGCCAGTCTGAAGTCATGGCTCTGGAATGGAGCATAGACTTCCCTCTGTCTCTTATTTAGGGAGCCTTAAAATGTCTTTAAATGAATGAGGCCTATTGAACACTCGACTTCCCTCTACATGACAACAAGAATCAGATGCCTTTTAAATATGTCCCATAAATATGTCTTCAGTTGAAAAACTCAACAATACATGTCATGCCCATTGGTCTCTAAGTGTGCTTTGAGACTACAGCTGATTCTGGTTTATATGGTTGTTTTGAAGCAGATTTTTCGCATCATTCCAGCAGTATCCAACAAAGGGAAGTTGCAGGTAGGTGAGTTTGGGCCAAGCTATTGAACCAACAACCTCCTGACACTAAGCAGTGTAAGCATCATTTAATTCCGCTGTTTTATAGTGTGGCTTTGAACTTCATAGTTAGACGGTTGCTAGTTCGTTCCTCATTGATCTATGCCTCTGTTGTCTAATTTCATTGTTTTTGTAGCGGTCAGTGTCGTCTGGGACATTTCTGGCTTCTGCAGTTACAAATGTCTGTGTTTGTGTTCGCTGTTTTTGTTGGATATTGTTTTTTGTTTTAGACATAGCCAAAGGCCTAACTGACAGCCTTCTGACCTTTCTGCAAGGGCTGAACAGACTGCACACTGACCAAATAGTACATTTAAACATCAGGACATCCCTTTTGGTTGGAAAGATACTATTGTTCACTTTATATGAAGTCCCCGAGTATGAAAAGGACACTTATAAACACTTTCAATTTTAAAGTTAATTTTTAGTTTATTTAAAGGTGAAGTGTTAGAGTGAGCAGTAGTCTCAACGATCAAAGTGGCAAAAATTAATATTGTTCAAAATATTAACATTAATATATAAAAAAGATTTTTTTAATTCTTATATTTAGCAAAGATGCATTAATTTGATCAAATATGACAGTAAAGACATTTATCATGTAAAATATATGAATGTTATATTCATCATAGAATCCTGTAAATGCTGAAAATGTATTTTCTACAAAAATATTAAAGGTGTCATATGATGCATTCTGGTCCAGTCGCGCTGGCGATGTTGATCGATCAGCTTGGGCTTCTTCATTTTCTGGATCAGATTCGGGCTTGAATTGATAAGGTATTGTGCCGATATTATCACCTGTCATTATTGCTTTGGGAGCTGATGTTCCAAATATGGTAAGGGGCGTGACATTTCCGTCACACGCGTAAGATATTCGGGCCAATCACTATGCACTGGATCTCTGGAATATCAGACCACACCATGCTTTTCAGAACGATGAGCTTTGTAAAAAATTGACGCGTTTCAGAAAGGCGGGGCAAAGAGGAACAACAATAATGTACGGTACGTGTAAAATAATTACATTTTTAAACCTAAAACCGCGTAAACACATTGCATTAAACCAAATACACAAAATAATGTTCTTTTTAGAACCATCATATGCAGCATTTAAGCAGCACAACATTGATAATAATAAGAAATGTTTATTGATGTTACATCTTACCTATGCTTGAGATGGACTTATGTTGAAGTGTTTCCTGTTTCTTGTGCCATGCTTGTAGTCCTTTGGTTCATTGGTTCCCCTGTTCATTAGTCTTGATTGTTCCCAGTTGTGTCTAGTTAGATGGTTAGCCTTTTAAATTTAAAGGGGAACTTGGCAACTATTTCATTTTAAGAAAACCGTTTAGAAATCATTTTGATGGTTAAATAAGCTGTTCTGGTGAGCATGGTGACTTTCCCCGCTCCCCCCAGCGCTTTTCTTTTATTTTGCCTTCGTTACACTTGAACAGCAAATAAGTTTAAAGAAATAAGTTCTTCATGTCTGTGTGAAACTTTTCTTGCAGCTCCTGTCATAGTAGGCTACAGGCATTATAGGAATGGATAAAATGAAACTGAGCAAGCTTTCTTAGTTATTATTAACTGTTGTTACTCATTACCCTTGGTCCTCCGGTGATTTGATTTGGAAAACCTCATTCCTTCACGCACAAAACACTCTTGAGTGCATATACTTTAGACCTTTTTCTCAGGTTGTGTCGGAAGCAGAAAAAATGCTAATCAGGTGATCATTGTCTCAGGCTAGCTGGAAAATGTTTTTCCAGGTAGTGGAGGAAAAGGTCCTTTTTTGTGGGGAAAGCGTGGGGGGGGGGGGGGGGACAGGATAGAACACAATACTCCTCTCATCGTCTGCTGCAATCATCAACTATTTAGCAATAAACTGAAACTGGCCAGTCTTACACTTATTGTTTAGGTTGCCTTGACGTTTGTGCTGCTTTTTAGTTCGTCATCTTTCCCACCTTCTGTAAGACAATCCTTCCCTATGGAGTCACTGTTTCAGGACTAACATTGCTCAGAGAAAATAGCAGTTCCACACCTTTAACTTATTTAGTGGTTGATATTTGTTACACTATCTTCTATCCACTATTTATCCACATATTTGATACATATTTAAATGTTTAAAATGTGTATTATAAATCTGGGCTCTGCAGTATGAATATTCGAGAGGAAGGACATATATCTTTAGTCTTTAGAGGATCATGAATGTTTCTGAGTTCTTATTCAAAAATAATTCCTTGTGACTCGAGGCAGGAGGCTCAATGTGGCCTTTGTCTGTTGCTTGTCCAGCCTCTCATATCAGACGAACAAGACAGAATGTCTCTGAAACATTTTGTCGCAGACAGTTTTGTCTTGGCCTTAAAGGTTTCATGGACACACAGGGCTGTTTCAGCCGTGTGTAGGTGTGAGCAGACATAATGCCGTCACTGAATGAGACCCTCCAAAACATGAGGTCCCCTCTCTTGCAAAGAGAATAATAAATCATGTATTCATTTGCTCAGTCATTTACAGACCCCCTTAACTGAATTCCTGTTATGGGTTAATGTTATGTATGTTATAAATTAACTTTCCTTTATGGTGAAATGTCATAGCTAACTTAGACTAACTATAGTCATGCTTTGAAGGACATTTAAAGATGGGTATTAAGTTTTAAGCGTGATTATTCAGATTATTTTAGTTAAAAAATAATAATTCATATTTTCATAATGAATTTCCATATTTAAAAATTGATTGGGTCTGGCATTAGGGTTATGCAATATAATCTATACATAAAATGCATTTGAAAGGTAACAAAGATAAAGGATGAAGGCATTTTAAAAGCTTTAATGTCTTAATAAGAAAAAAAAAAGTTGAAATCTGTCAGTTTTAATTCAATCAAACTACCAACAATTATCTTTCCAAATAATAAGAATAATATTTATTTATAAGTATGTATGTATATATATATATATATATATATAAGCTTTCATGTTGTCTTAACACAAGAAAAAAAAGTTGAAATCTGTCAGTTTTAATTAAATCAAACCACCAACAATTATATTCCAAAAAAAATAGAACAATATTTATTTATAAGTATATATATATGTGTGTGTGTGTGTGTGTGTGTGTGTGTGTGTGTGTGTGTGTGTGTGTGTGTGTGTGTGTGTGTGTGTGTGTGTGTATTTATATATATTTATTTATATATATATATATATATATATATATATATATATATATATATATATATATATATATATATATATATATTTGTACCTTTGGTAAGTTAAATATTTTACATTCTCATGGATGTTTTTGAAAATGATCTTGTCCTCTAAATGAACAGGAAAAGAAATAAACAAATAAATGATGGTCTGTTGAATGACTCAGTTTCACCAAGCACAGCTGCAGAGTCACAACAGTGTCTGGAACATGATGGAGATTCACATCAAGCTGCCACATTAGAGAAACCGACAGTACAGAGACAGCCTCTAGCACATCACAACTTTGCAGCATTCTTGTCTGTTGTTTTAAGGCTAAATATGCTGTGAATCAAATGTAATGTGTCATTTCACATGGCTTAACATCTGATGGCACTGAGCAAACTTTTAAACCAACCAACTCAACGTGCCATTTAACATTGTCTTCACTCTTTTTCTTTTCTCTCTTAGGGAGTGAAGAAGAGCAGTGGACCATGTGGGGGAAGAGACTGCAGCGGAGGGTGTCAGTGTTATCCTGAGAAGGGTGCGAGGGTAAGTACGTTTGTCTTATAGCCCAACAAGTACGTTTGTCTTATAGCCCAACCTAAGTGTCTTTATCCATCCAGTGCTATTGTGTTGGATTTTAAGTGTGTGTCTATCATCAAATATGAAAACATGACTAGAAATACAACACTGGTAGATTATTGATAATACATCAATATTTTTGAAAAAGAAAAACATCCAGGTGAAGCTGAAGAGTGAATGAACACCAGTAACCTGAAGCATTTTCTATATGACACATCCTACTTGAGATCCTAGATACACACAATAAACCTAACATTACAACTTCTATCTGCACAAAAAAGACCCAAATGCAAGTGAATCTGAACTAAGTTATGCAATAGTCAGAAAGTGTTACTCATGTTGTGGATGCAATCTTCCCGTGACTACGTGCTGAAACACGGGCAACTAATAAATCATGAAGAATTCTCAACATTCTATAGTTTTCTCATTCTAATGTTATGTATTGGCGCTGCACATCTTGCACTTAACTGTATTTTTGATCTACTTTATGAAGTGACATCCCTGCACGGTTTCCAAGCCATGATGAGAAACAATTTTAATTAAAACATAGGCCTACATTTGAAAAAATATGACAAAAAAAATATTTAACACTGCTGGTTGTGTTTGAAAAACACGTTCCCTTTCGTTGTCACTCCGAGTTACGTCGGATGACGACGAATGGGGTTTCGCTTAGAAAGCCTATCAACTTCGAATATTACAAAACGAGCCAATGGCAAAGAAATGCCATGGGTCTGCGGAATTTGCATGGCGTAACTCCGCCCCACCTCGTGGGTATAAAAGGAGGAAGCCGGCAGCAAGCAGATATGTTTTCGCTTCGGAGCCAAGTGTATTATTCTCTCCACAAGCCATCTCTGAATTGTCAGCTTTACAAACGAGTACCTCGAGTGTTCGTGTGACGGCGATCTACGGCGATAGCGTGCTTCCTGCTGATCTGTTGCAGTGGTCTGCCAGTCAGTGCGTTTCTCCCCGGGTGCTTCAACACTTGAGTTTTCTCTCACAAAAAGAGCTTACACGTGGCACGTCTTTTTAAATATGTCTCGCCCGTGTACTTCTGGTTGCGGCAGATTGGTATCGGACTCTGATGGGCACTAGCGTTGCATAGTATGTTTGGGCATTGATCATGCTAGAGCAGCGCTCGTGGATGACTCATGTTCTCTCTGTGGGAACATGACCATTGCGTCATTACGGTCGAGACTCCGTGAACTTGCAAGAGTGAGAGTCTCCTCGTCCACCCCCGGCTCTGCGGCTGGTGGCCAGGGTGACCTGAGGGTTACGGTCTGGAACAAGGCGCCGACTATGTGTCCGCGACCCCAGCCCCCCTCTTCAATGACAGTGCCCGCTAGCGAACTGCTGATTCCCGTGGGTCTACCCTCTGGTGGCCTGCGTGTTTCAGTTGAAACCTAATGTGGTTAAAAACAGAAACAATCCCCTCTTCCCTGAGCTCACAGAGTTCTCGGGCGACACAGAGTGCCGCACACAAGCCGTGCTCTGCTCGCCCCCCTCTGTCCCAGAGGCGGTTGACACGGCGCGCCGTCCATGGACCGCTTCGCCCCTGTCCCCATCTGTCGCCAGGATTGGTTTGCAGCGATCGACCTGAAGGATGCCTACTTTCATGTCTCCATTCTTCCTCGACACAGACCGTTCCTTCGGTTTGCTTTCGAGGGGCAGGCATACCAGTACGCGGTTCTCCCTTTCGGGCTAGCCCTGTCTCCTCGCATCTTCACGAAGGTCGTCGAGGCTGCCCTTGTTCCCCTTCGGCAACACGGGGTTCGCATCCTGAGTTATATCGACGACTGGCTGATCCTAGCCTCACTCTCGAGATCAGGTTTGCGAACACAGGGACCTAGTGCTTCAGCACCTAGCTCGTCTGGGCCTTTGGGTCAACTGGGAGAAGAGCAAACTTTGCCCCGTGCAGAGGATCTCTTTTCTCGTTATGGACATTGACTCGGTCGCCATGTCCGCGCAGCTTACGAGCGAGCGCGCGCAGTCACTGCTGACTTGCTTGAGACAATTCGAGGGCAGGAGTGCGGTTCCACTGAAACTCTTTCAGAGGCTCCTGGGGCATATGGCATCTGCAGCCGCGGTCACGCCGCTCGGATTGCTTCATATGAGACCGCTTCAGCTTTGACTTCGCGACCGAGTCCCGAGTTGGGCATGGCAACACGGCACGCTCCGAGTACCAGTTACTCCGACCTGCCGTCAGTTCTTCACCCCGTGGTCGAACCTCAGTTTTCTCAGGGCGGGTGTCCCCCTGGTACGAGCTTCCCGGCATGTTGTTATCTCAACAGATGCCTCCACCACGGGCTGGGGCGCCATGTGCAATGGACATGCTGCTGCGGGCTCCTGGACAGGACCCCAGCGGCTTTGGCATGTCAATTGCCTCGAGTTGTTGGCAGTACGCCTTGCCCTGCACCGCTTCCGGGCGTTGCTCTGGGGTCAACACGTACTAGTCCGTTCAGACAATACCGCCACTGTAGCGTACATCAACCATCAAGGTGGTCTACGCTCCCGCCGTATGTCACAACTCGCCCGCCATCTCCTCCTATGGAGTCAGAAGCATTCATTCCCGGAGCGCTGAACTGTGCAGCCGACGACCTCCCACGGCTTCAGCCACTCCCTGGAGAATGGCGACTCCATCCCCAGTCGGTCCAGCTGATTTGGGACCAGTTCGGGGACGCACAGATAGATCTGTTTGCCTCCCACGACTCGACCCATTGTGCCCAGTTTTATTCCCTGACCGAGGGCACGCTCGGCACGGATGCTCTGGCGCACAGCTGGCCGCAGGGCCGCCAGTATGCGTTTTCCCAGTGAGCCTTCTTGCGCAAACCTTGCGCAAGGTCAGGGAGGACGAGGAGCAGGTCATCCTGGTTGCCCCTTACTGGCCCAACCGGACCTGGTTCCCCGAACTAGTACTCCTCGCGACAGCACCTCCCTGGCCGATCCCTCTGAGGAAGAACCTTCTTTCTCAGGGACGGGGCACCCTATGGCACCCTCGTCCCGATCTCTGGAACCTCCACGTGTGGCTCCTCGACGGGACGAGGCAGGTTTGAGTACCCTACCACCAGCGGTGGTGGCTACCATCACTTCCGCTAGGGCGTCGTCCACGTGACACGTCTATGCGTACAAGTGGAACCTCTTCATCAGCTGGTGCGCTTCTCACCGAGGAGACCCCCGGAGATGCTCGATCAGCGTTGTGCTTTCCTTCCTTCAACAGGGGCTGGAGCGAAGGCTGTCTCCCTCCACCCTGAAGGTCTATGTTGCCGCTATTGCCGCACACCATGACCTCATGGAAGGTAAGTCTGTGGGGAAGCACGACCTGGTCATCAGGTTCCTGAGAGGAGCGAGGAGACTAAATCCGCCTCGCCCTCCTCTCGTTCCCTCTTGGGACCTCTCAGTGGTTCTAACTGCCCGGCCCGGAATTCGGGCCGGCTTACTCTCACATGATCCTGAGACCCCGGCCTGGATATGTGTCCAAGGTGCTCCCTTCCGGGACCAGGTGGTGAACCTGCAAGCGCTGCCCCCGGAGGAGGCAGACCCAGCCTTGGCACTGCTCTGTCCAGTACGCGCTCTCCGCGCCTATGTCGACAGGACGCAGTGTTTCAGGACCTCAGACCAGCTCTTTGTCTGTTATGGTGGGAAGCTGAAGGGAAAGGCTCTCTCCAAGCAAAGGTTGTCTCACTGGATAGTGGACGCCATTGCTTTGGCTTACCAGCAGCAAGGTCGACCGTGCCCCCTTGGTGTGACTGCCCACTCCACCCGGAGTGTGGTGTCCTCTTGGGCTCTAGCGCATGGCGCCTCGCTAACAGACATCTGCAGAGCTGCAGGCTGGGCGACACCTAACACATTCGCCAGATTCTACAATCTCCGAGTGGAGCCAGTGTCCTCTCATGTACTCGCTTCAACCAGCTAGTACTGGACCCGCTCAGGTGTCTTCGCTTGCTCGCCATTCCACTCCACGGACTGGATACGTGCGATATTCTCCTCAGGTGAGCTTCCCCAAAAGCCCTGAGTTCCTCCAGCACTCCTGACGTTGGCGCCAGTGTCTATTGCCTGCGCGTCGGCTAGGTGCCTCCCGTGTGCATGGTCCCTCCCCTGAGCGACCCCCACATGTGTATTTCCACGGTAAGCCTCTCTGAGCATGTGTCTTTCGCTTGGCGGCCACCTTGCCACCCCTGGGGTTGAAATATTCCACCTGCGGCTGGATACCCCAGTGTTCTCCATATGTTCCTTCGGGTCATATGTGTATTCTCTAAGTCCCCCCCCCCTCCGGGTTGGCATTAATTGCATACTTCCCCTAGCTTGGGATATGCTTCCCAGTGTACCTTGGCATTCCTGTGTTAAATGGAGTCCTTCGTCCAGTCTCGACAGGGATCTCGATTTACGCAGGGCACTGGAAGACAGCTGAGAAGGTGGCGTGATTAGACTGGCAACCCCATTCGTCATCATCCGACGTAACTCGGAGTGACAACGAAAGGGAACGTCTACGGTTACGTATGTAACCCTCGTTCCCTGAGTAGGGAACGGAGACGTAACGTCTGCCTGCCACTTTCCGCTGTACCGCGGGGATCGCCTGAGCTCAGTCTTGCCTCCTCAGCGAAGAAACATATCTGCTTGCTGCCGGCTTTCTCCTTTTATACCCACGAGGTGAGGCGGAGTTACGCCATGCAAATTCCGCAGACCCATGGCATTTCTTTGCCATTGGCTCATTTTGTAATACTCGAAGTTGATA
This sequence comes from Siphateles boraxobius, assembly GCF_051911475.1. NCBI lineage: Eukaryota > Metazoa > Chordata > Actinopteri > Cypriniformes > Leuciscidae > Siphateles > Siphateles boraxobius. The sequence goes on along the minus strand of NW_027509197.1, from coordinate 8,873,277 downwards.
GGCTTTCTAAGCGAAACCCCATTCGTCATCATCCGACGTAACGTCTCCGTTCCCTACTCAGGGAACGAGGGTTACATACGTAACCGTAGACGTTTTTGAAAAAAAAAACATCTAAAAGAAATGTTACTGTCTCAAAAAACCCAATCACAGTCAATAATGTCAAAACATTTCCATTTGAGCAGATGCTGAAGGGTCAATGAACACCGGTAAACTGAAGCGTTTTCCTAGCAGGTTAATAAACTCAACCAAAGGCATCATATATTAAATATATACAAAATATAATCAAATATATACACTATAAAAGTAACTTACATCTGCACAAAAGGATTTGAATGTGCTAGTGAACTTGACTGTGCTTGTCTGAATGTGTAACGCTGAAACACTGGCAACTAAAGCGCAAAGAATTGATGTTATGTATATGGCAGATTGGCACTTGCACTTAACAGGATTGTCATGATCAAAGTGATTTAGTCATCAATGCACACATTCAATTAACTTTATTTCGCCGGTCTGGAAGGCATACTGTCCCAATGCTAACCAATCAGACCTCAGGTACAGCCCCAAAATGCCACAATAACCAATCAGAAAAAAAGAAATGTATTTTTTGAAGTCATGGCGATCATCGTTTTCATGATCGATCGTCGATGTCACTTCCGAGTATCAAGGACTCATGCACATCCCTAAAATATAATGAAACAATCTAATTTGCATAATAATCCTGCAGTTGCATGCAGTAAATAAAATGTAATACTTCAATGGATAAATGCTGAATAATATTGATATTATCTTGTACAACACTTCCAAACTAACTACATCAAGAATACATAAAGCTTTATTTCAGTACGCAGGCCTATTGAACTTGAAACATAATTTTTTTAGTTTGTTGAACTTATTATGAACTGATTATGTTCACTGAAAGTACATAGCAACTTTAAAGAAGTTGCACTAAAGTTACACTAAACACACACACACAAAGTTACACTAAACACACACACACACACACAGACACACACACACACACACACACAGAGACATACACACACACACACACACACACAAGCACTGAAGTTGGATGTCTTTTTTTTTTTTCATTTATTCAAGATCTCGGTTTTTTACAGTTATTCAGATTGAATTCTAGGTGTTTGACAGTGCTTCCGGCTGTACAAGACATGTTTGCTCACCAAATCTGTGACCTCTCGTCATCTGTTGTAAAAGTAAAACTCCTTAGGGAGGGTGAAGGAGAGAGGAAATACATTCCTTAGAAAACATCAGGATATGAAGGGCCTTGTGAGTATGACTTGAGATGTCAGTTCAGTTGTCTTTTCTTTTTTTTCCTGCACTGTAAAGGAACAGGAAAAGGGGTTTGATTGTTCAGTTGAGCCATATAATAAGTGCCAAGACTGCTGAGGGTAAAGTGCACTCATTCAAAAGACATTTTTTCCTTTTGTTAAACATAAATGAAAACACAGAAGGGAAGGAATTGTAGACAAACACTCCCTGTTTGTAGTTCTGACGCACATGACACACAACAGAAAATGTCTCGGTTACGTATGTAACCCTAGTTCCCTGATAGGGAACGAGACGCTGCGTCAAGCTGTGGGAACGCCTCTGCGTGTGTGCGTCATGAAGCACGTATGGAATCAGTCCAATGGAGAGACGGAACGTCATAGGCGGGTGACGTCATCGACCAGGAAACTATAAAGCACCCCCAAAACACAAGCGCGACAGCTTCTGATAGGCCTGAAGGAAGAGCTAACGGGCATGCTGGGAGTATGGCAAAATGACGCAGCGTCTCGTTCCCTATCAGGGAACTAGGGTTACATACGCAACCGAGACGTTCCCTTTCAAGGGAACTCGAGCTGCGTCAAGCTGTGGGAACGCCAATACCCATGTCGCCATAGGAGCAAATGACCGTCATATGGAAACTAGCGCACAGAGGACGAGAGCACCTGCGCCCCAGGAGTGGAACTTAAGTCCAATTCATAGAACTTAACAAATGTATGCGGTGAGGACCACCCAGCCGCATCACAAACATCACTTAGCGATACTCCTGACAACAATGCTTTAGAAGCAGCCATACTCCTAGTAGAGTGGGCTCGTACAGCCAAAGGTGAAGGCTGACCAGCCGACTTATAAGCAAGTGAGATGGCCTCAACCACCCACTTGCTCATTCTCTGTTTAGACGCGGGACACCCTTTCCTGGGTGGCCCAAAGCACACAAATAACTGTTCTGATGTCCTCCACAGGGCAGCTCTGTGGACGTAAGCGTCTAACGCCCTAACCGGGCAGAGAAGGTTAAGTTTCTCCTGATCTGATGAGACAAAAGGAGGAGGATAGAAAGCCTGCAGCACTGTAGGTCAAACAGCATTAGTAGGGACCTTAGGGACATAACCTGGTCTAGGGTATAGAAAAGCCTTAACCATACCAGGCGAAAACTCCAGGCACGAGGGTGCAACCGACAGGGCCTGCAAATCTCCGATTCTCTTAAGTGAGGAGATTGCAAGCAGAAAAAGAGTTTTATACGTGAGAAATTTCTCAGAAACTTCCTCAATAGGTTCAAAAGGGGCCAAAGAAAGGCCCTCTAGTACAATGGCCAAATCCCAAGTCGGCACCCTCGTACAAACTGCAGGCCTCAGCCTCAAAGTGCCACGAAGGAAGTGAGTTATAAGTGGGTGTCTCCCAAGAGAAACTCTAATGAAAGGGACATGGAAAGCAGCTAGTGCCGCCACATACACCTTTAGTGTGGAGGGGGATAACCCTGCAGAGAAACGCTCCTGCAGAAACTCCAGCACTGCACCCACTGGGCCGTTAACTGGGTCCTGCCGGTGTTCTGCACACCAAGAAGTGAAAAGTTTCCACTTCAGGGCATATAACTTCCTCGTGGACGGAGCTCTGGAGTGAAGGATGGTCTCAACAACCTCAGTTGAGAGACCAGATTCTATGAGCTGGGCCCCCTCAGAGGCCAAGCCCACAGTTTCCACAACTCTGGGCGGGGTTGAAATATCGTACCGCCCTCCTGAGAGAGTAGATCCCTCCTGATCGGAATCTCCAAGGGAGAGCCGTCCAGAAGAGATATTAGGTCCGCGAACCATACTCGGGCCGGCCAGAACGGGGCTACTAGAAGTAGGCTGACCCCGTCCCGGCGAACCCTCTCCAGAACTCCTGGTAGCAGAGCAACCGGGGGAAATGCATACAGACGTGACCTCGGCCACGGTTGTACCAGAGCGTCCAGCCCCAGAGGGGCTGGCTGACTGATGGAGAACCACAGATGACAGTGCGTTGTCTCCTTGGAAGCGAATAGGTCCACCTCGGCGCAACCGAAACTCAACCAAAGGAGCTCCACCACCTCGGGGTGGAGCCTCCATTCCCCCGGCCTCGGCCCCTGCCTCGACAGCGAGTCTGCTACCACATTCAAATAACCAGGAAGATACATAGCTCTCAGAGACCGTAACTTCCCCTGGGACCACAGGAGGATCTGACGGGCCAACTTGTAAAGTGGACGCGACCACAGGCCCCCCGATGATTTATATACGAGACCACCGACATTTTGTCTGACTGAACTAACACATGATGACCTCTGAGGTCTGCTAGGAAGTGTTTCAAAGCTTGGAACACCGCCAACATCTCTAGACAATTTATATGCCATGATAGATGATGGTCCTGCCACAGACCTTGGGCTGGACGACCACTCATGACCGCCCCCCACCCTGTGAGGGAAGCATCCGTCGTTAGCGTTACGCGACGACAAAGAGCCCCCAACACAGGCACTTTGGATAGGAACCAGGTTTCTTTCCACATGACCAGAGCACGAAGGCAGCGCCGCGTGACTTTGATCGTGCGAAAGGGATTTCCCCTCGGGGAGAATCCCTTGGTCCGGAGCCACCACTGCAGTGGTCTCATGTACAACAGGCCGCAAGGTATAACGTTGGACGCTGCTGCCATCAGACCCAACAGTCTCTGAAACTGTTTTACAGTGAGTAGCTGGCCTAGCTTTACTTGTTTCATAGCTGAAAGAATCGAAGCGATGCGGGTCGGAGAAAGTCGCGCCCGCATCGAGATCGAATCCCAAACGACACCCAGAAAAGTGGTCTTCTGAGAAGGAGATAATACACTTTTCTTTGCGTTCAGCCTCAACCCCAACTTTCTCATATGAGCGAGAACAACATCTCGATGCTGAACCACCATCTGCTCTGTCTGAGCTAAAATCAACCAATCGTTGATGTAATTGAGGATACGAATGCCCTGAAACCTCAGGGGCGCTAAAGCTGCATCCATGCATTTCGTGAAAGTGCAGGGAGATAAAGCTAGGCCAAATGGAAGAACCTTGTACTGGTACGCCTCGCCCCCGAAGGCGAAACCCAGGAACATCCTGTGTTGTGGAAGGATGGAAATATGGAAGTACGCGTCCTTCAGATCTATCGTGACAAACCAGTCATCGGATCTGATTTGTGACACGATCTGCTTGATAGTGAGCATCTTGAATTTTAGCTTCCCTACCGAGCGATTCAACAGGTGCATATCTAAAATTGGACGCAACCCCCCATCCTTCTTTGGAACGATGAAATATCGGCTGTAAAAACCTGACTCCAACCTGGGAGGAGGTACCCGTTCTATAGCCCCCTTTTGAAGGAGAGCTTTCACCTCTTGTTCCATTACCAGAGCCTGCTCGGGGCCCACCACTGTGGGCAGAACCCCTCTGACTTTTGGTGGACGACACCTGAATTGGATAGTATAACCCTTTTCTACTGTGTGCAGAACCCACTGAGATATTTTTGGAAGGCTTTTCCACTCTGCCAGAAATACTACTAAGGGTACCAGTCTCTCGAGACTGGCCTCTGGTGTAACTTGAGCAGCAAACACAGCGCCCTGTAACGGCGCACCGGCAAGGAACAACTGGCTTAACTGCTCTGAGACCCTCCTCAGAGGGGGCGAGCGTCCCTCGGGAAAGCGCTCGCTGGGACCGTCTGTGCCCCGGCATGAAGGCGGGGTTGGCAGAACGGGCCCCTGAGGGCACCGAAGAAGAGCGGGCACCGTGTAATGCGGTGAACACCTCTCTCCCACGATTATGTTTTCCACGATCTCGAAACCTCTGTGTTGAGATCAGGGAAGAAGGGCAAGCACCGGCGTGGAGATTGAGAACGGGAAGGCAAAAATCTTTCATCTAATTTAGATTTTTCTCTAGACTCCTGCCTAACAGCTGGCCACTCGATGCTTAATTTAGAAACAGCACGAGTGAGCACCTCCATAAGCTCCTCACTTTCTGGAGAGCGAGATGGCGAATCATCGACATCTCCCGCATCCAGACTAACAACATCCAGATCCTCAGAACTGGATAGTTGCAGTACTGGGGCCTCAGTTCGGGGGGAAGAAACCGCAGAGCGTGCTTCCAAACCCGAGACTGAGGCACTGGATCTAACAGGTAAGGGCTGAGATAGGGCAGAGCCCGTCTCAAGCCCCGCTGTTAGATCCATCTGCGATCCCCACGAATAACGTTGCCGCTCAGCCTCGGCATAAGCGGCACCCGATCCGCGGGGATCGCGAACCGGACCACTCTCCTCAAAGAGTGATCGGCGGGAGCGGAGCGTTCTAAGAGGCAAACGCTCGCAATGCTCACAATCAGCCCCCTCGAGAGCTGACTGGGCATGCTGCACTCCCAAACAAACAACACATAAGCTGTGTGTATCCCCGCTCGTTAAATAGCGCGAGCAGGGAGGAACACACTTCTTAAATTGTTGTTCGCTCGCCATTGTCTCTCAATATAATATATATATATATATATATATATATATATATATATATATATATATATATATATATATATATATAGTTTTTTGAAATAGTGAAACTCCTGCTTAGTGACAGACAAAAATAGTGCTTACTGAAGGCAAAGAAGCTGTCGCGCTTGTGTTTTGGGGGTGCTTTATAGTTTCCTGGTCGATGACGTCACCCGCCTATGACGTTCCGTCTCTCCCTTGGACTGATTCCATACGTGCTTCATGACGCACACACGCAGAGGCGTTCCCACAGCTTGACGCAGCTCGAGTTCCCTTGAAAGGGAAGTCATATTTCTGTTCAGTCTGACATTCTGTTATATATAAGTCAGCTTTTCACTTTGATTTATAGATGTAATGCACAACAGGATTCATAATGTTAAACCAATTACACTCTGATATTTTTTGTGCTATTAGCCATATACAGGAACTAAATGTAAGGAACCACCCAGAATATTTACATACATTTGATAATTTAGCAGGTGCTTTTATCTAATGCGACTTACAACTGAAAAATACAACAAGCAATTAATCTAAAAATGCAATAAACAGGAGAAGTGCTACTAATACAAAGTTCCAGACATCATTCAGGATAGCACAGGATAGAATAGGAAAGGATTGAGGAATAGTGAGAGCATAGCTGAATAAATAGTTGTTGTTTTTTCAGGTTGCAGTTAAGTACTCACGGAAGACAAAATGTCTTGAAAATTCTCAGAACCCCCTAGCAACTCCATAACAACAACCTAAAAACTCATTAGCAACACCATGGCAACCACCTGCTGCTCTCCAGCATTGTGGCGGAAAAATTCAAAAGAGAGCAAAAATTACTCCATACAAAATTACTATCAAATTTCACAGTTTTGTTTCCTTCCAGGATCTGTCAGCATCTTTCTTTAGCCAAACACACAACTTTTCCACTATTTGTGTAGTCCTCAGTTTGATATATGTGTTCATAAATGATGTTTATAGGAAAAAACAGCCTCACAGATGTCTGAACACAGTTCATGTCTCCCACTGGGTCCCTTGTGACCCCTCCTCTGTCCGGCCTTGACATGAGAGGCCAGCGGGAAATAAACGTGAAACTAATTTGTGTAATAATGACAGGGCCCTTTATTTGCAACATTTAAGTTGAGGGATATATTTTTGGCCAGAGGAACTGTGGACATTTTAAATGATTATTTGTATGGCCTAATACAACTTAAAGTGTTTATTTGTACAAGAAAAAGTAATACATCTACAGTAGTTCGATGATCTAGATTTATTTGCAGTGGTATTTTATCAGAGAAAAATTGTCAAATGAATCTTCTTGGATCATCCAATGGTTCATAGTAAACACATTAAATTGTCTTGCAAATTTTATGAATGTAACTGTATTGGCACTGCACAGCCTAACTGAATCCTTGAGGGCTTTGTTTTGTTTTTTGGTTTATTTTGGTTCAGTTTAGTTTTGTTTGGTTTTGCTTCTTTCCCGTTTCCCCAACATAAGTATCAAACACTTTTTTTTTAAATCAACCATTTTATATGATAAGCTTTGTACACATTTCTATTGTGTTCTATAAAGGAGCATTATTTATCTAATGTTTTTTTTGGTTTTTTTTCTGTTTTGGCTGTTACTTTGTGAAGATATTTTAAGAGATACTATGGACCTGTAGTGCCTGCCAGCCAAAATAACCATATTAGCAATATTCTTCATGTGAGTTTAGATTTTTTTTAGTTGGATGTTAAATGTTACACTTTAGTGAAGAAAATGATATCACTATTCACTACTCCATCACTGTTTTGAATAAGAGACACACATACAGGACAGTTAGCTTTCTTTTTTTTAGATGGAGGTGTAATACGATACGTTTCAACAGATAATTTCGTATGATCGTTTCTTGTTGTTGGGAAAGAGGCACAATTGCTACTATTTTCCTTTTTTTTTTTTGGCTGTGGGCAAAAATCTGATTCTCTATAAATGGATCCATGTTCCAGGTAAATAGGTTCCAGGTCTCTTTTCAGAGACGTCCATGTGTTTGTGTGAGAGAGGAAGAAGTAATGGAGTACTTGAATTCCCTGTGTCTGACTCAGTGGAAAAATCTGTTGAACTGCTTGTTTGCTCTCATTGTCCGTTTAATCAAACACGTTCTAGTCCATGCCTTTACTCTCACTACTTTAAAAATGGATTTATATTGAAGACTGGAACTCTATGAGATTCATTCAGCCAGCATTATTATTATTATTTTGATATCTTTCTTTTTTTTAGAACGTTATTTAACATTTTCTCTGTTTCCCTCCTTCAAACAGATACCCAAGTATTTCCCGAATACCATCTTCATTTCCTCATGCCTCCATACTGAAAGAGACTTTTCTTCTCTTGTTTCTCAAAGGACTTTTTTTATTTCCTTTAAATATCACCCCTTCTATCTTCCACTTTGTCTGTGCCCTTTCCATATTCAGCTGGTAGAGTCTTGGAAAAAGTTTCTTCAGATGTAAAGAGCACATAGACAAACAAAAGGATTATTGTAGACAGGGAGAAACACAAGATGCAACTGGGCACAGAGAGATTTTTTTTTTACTTTTAGTTGGGTGGGTCTAACAACTGCAATTAATTTCATGGATACAGAAAAGCATTGCCCCCACATACAAGAGACTACAGTCCTGTCTCTGTTATTACTAGTGTGGGACAGCATCGAGATCTATATATCTGTCTGTCTATCCATCCATCCATCAATCCGCCCGCCCACCCAGCAGTTGACAACTGCTAAGTATTTACAGTACACCAGCCTACAGCCATCATACTTTAAATCTCTCTTTAAAGTGCACAAGTATGCAAAATACACACAGCCTTAATAACTTGCAGACTTCATGGCTTTTTCATTCATATATATATATATATATATATATATATATATATATATATATATATATATAGACTGGCCAAAACCCTGTTAGTGCATTGTTAGTAAATTGTTGTTTCACTGGAAACACAAACCCTAACGACTTCATTGAAAAAGTTTTCATAACAAATTCCTAATGGTGAATGCTTATCCTGGCCTCTTCTTCTGTCCAGCCAAGGATTTGTGCATTTTTGATGATTAGTCTCCTTTAAGGACATATAATATATTGTTTTGACATTTCCTGTCTTGACAAACATTCCTCTCTATTTAAATTCTAGTGTCAAAGAAGAAAATCTAGAGGTCAAAATAGATTCATAGGCCTTTAGCTTCCATTAAACTACACAATATACAGTACTAGAAAGTAAAAAAAAAAAAAGGGACCTTGAGTTGTAAAAATGTATGTATGATTACTTTTGTCTAATATGTCATAAGGGACTTGTAAATAACTTAATGACATTCAGAGTACAGTAGTAAACCCTATATTCCAGCCATTTTAGATATAAGTGGTCTACTAAGGCTATGATAAAGATGCCCCTGTTTTACTAAAGGCCATGGCTCTTTTGTTTTAGTCTCAACACAGGAATTAGACCTGTAGTTTCCACTCGGTTGGCAGTCTAAACAGTGATCTAAGAGTAATCAACATTGATGACTTGAAAGGAACCAAGCTGAAGGCCGCTGGAAAGATGCACATGAGGTTTGACGTATGTTTGAAACATCTGTTTGCTTGTCTTAGTAGAAGCACATTTCCTGTAGAGGAAGTCTTGCTTTGGAGGGATTTACAGTCAGTCAGTCTCATCCTATCATATCTTATCTTATCTGTCTAATGTGAAGAGCTTTATTGCTCAGGTACGGGTGCACCAAGATTGTATAATTTTCCATTTTTTAGCATCCCTTTGCTTGCCAAATAACCCGTTTTCTCTCCCTCTCTTCTTGAGAGATAACAATAATCTATTTATTTATACAGGAAGGAGCAGTTTAGTCCCTCATGTCTTCATAGTGAATAGAATCAGGTCATGTTATCTCTCTCACTCTCTTTGTATTTAGAGTGAATATTTCTTTAAACGGATTAGGAAAATCCATATAAATTATTTGTTTAGCAGTTGGTAGCTCGACAACAGTGTACATATGTTCCCTATCAAATAAATCCCCCTCAATCCCCTCAACGATGTCTGCAAGTTGGTAACACTCAAATCACATTTTTTTCAGGACTGCTAATGATACTGGCATCTTCTGGAATCTACAAATGATCCAGTGGAAGAATTGAAATGACATGATACTCTGTTTGTGGTGTATTTTGGTGGCCAAATCAGCAATGGATCCTTTCCCTCAATTGACTATTGTGTGTAAGACTCAAGAATCAAGCTGCGGGCCTTCCGTCCACCCACGTGTGAATCTCGGGCCTTGGTTGTCCAGTTGGTCTGCTGGTGAGCAATGTTTTAGCACAGCTGGGACAGGAGTGGGTGGCAGGTTATTTTGTGAGAGAGAAGACATAAAGCGAGCTAAGTGATGTACCAAACAGCTACTGGATAAACCAACACAGATAGTTTTGATTCTAGTTAAAGCTTGTGGGCGTTTGACAGTTGACTTGTTTTTTTTTTTGTGTAATATTAGAACTAGTGAGTATTGAAATACCTGTTCCCTTTCGTTGTCACTCCGAGTTACGTCGGATGACGACGAATGGGGTTTCGCTTAGAAAGCCTATCAACTTCGAGTATTACAAAACGAGCCAATGGCAAAGAAATGCCATGGGTCTGCGGAATTTGCATGGCGTAACTCCGCCCCACCTCGTGGGTATAAAAGGAGGAAGCCGGCAGCAAGCAGATATGTTTTCGCTTCGGAGCCAAGTGTATTATTCTCTCCACAAGCCATCTCTGAATTGTCAGCTTTACAAACGAGTACCTCGAGTGTTGGTGTGACGGCGATCTACGGCGAGAGCGTGCTTCCTGCTGATCTGTTGCAGTGGTCTGCCAGTCGGTGCGTTTCTCCCCGGGTGCTTCAACACTTGAGTTTTCTCTCACTAAAAGAGCTTACACGTGGCACGTCTTTTTAAAGACGGCTCGCCCGTGCATTTCTGGTTGCAGCGGACTGGTATCGGACTCTGATGGGCACGAGCGCTGTCTAGTGTGTTTGGGCTTTGTTCATGCTTGAACAGCGCTCGTGGGTGACTCATGTTCTCGCTGGGAACGTGATCATCGCGTCATATATAGGTCGAGACTCGGTGAACTCGCAAGAGTGAGAGTCCCCTCATCCACCCCCCCGATCTTCGGCTGGTGGCCAGGGTGACCTGAGGGTTACGGTCTGGATCTAGGCGCCGACTATGTGTCCGTGTCCCCAGCCCCCCTCTTCAATGACGGTGCCCGCTAGTGAACTGCTGATTCCCGCGAGTCTACCCTCTGGTGGCCCGCGTGTTTCAGTTGAAGCTACAGAGGAAGATGCCATGTCTGTTGCAGCATCACTAGGTGGGTTTGAGTCTTCTGGAAGTGAGGGCTCGTCACAGCTGCCACCTTCCGGTGTGCATACGGCTGTGCCTGAGTCTGATCCGGAGATGACGACCATGCTTTCCTGGGACGATGGGTTTTGGGTAAGGCCGCCGACCCTCGTCCACGGCAAACCCCAATACCTCTCTTCCCGGACGTGCATGATGAGATCTCGAAGTCCAAGAAGACCCCCTTGTCTTCTCGGGACCGCTCGCTGATCTCATCCGCCTTTCCTCCCCTCGATGGGGCCGCTGCCCATGGGTACACTGGGGTTCCCCCGGCTGAACGCTCTGTTGCGATGCTATGTGTCCTCAGAGTGCTTCTTCTCGGCGCAATCCTAAGCACCCGCCCGTGGCCTGTAGTTTTTCGTCTACGCTTGTGGCGAGATCCTATAGCGCCACGGGACTGGCAGCCGCCTCACTGCATGCCATGGTCATTCTGCTGGTCCACCTGACCCAGATGCTCATGGACCTGCACGAGGGCGGGACTGACCCAGGGCTCTTCACTGAGCTGCGCGCCGCCACTGACCTTGCTCTCTGAGCGACGAAAGTGGCCGTACGCTCCCTGGGTCAGGTGATGCTCACCAGTCTGTGGCTGAACCTGTCTGATGTGCTGGATGTCGCGCGGACCCGTCTGTCCGACATTCCCATATCCCAGGTCGGCCTCTTCGGCGGTGCGGTTGAGGGCTTGCCCAACAGCTCTCAGCCGCCCATGAGCAGAGTGAGGTTGATTCTGTCCCGACGGCCCCGCCGTCCGCTCAGATCCCTCGTCTGCCCACCGCCGAAGGCGCCCTCCCGCGGCTCCCACCCCGCCCGTTCACGGGCCGGCTCTGGGGGCCGCGGGCGGACGCCACAGCCCTCTCCAGCCCCGCCCCCCGCTACACGCCGGGTTAAGCGGCGCTCGTGAGACGGGCACCTCGGCGATGGAGCAGACTGAGGTTGATTCTGTCCCGACGGCCCCGCCGTCCGCTCAGATCCCTCGTCTGCCCACCGCCGAAGGCGCCCTCCCGCGGCTCCCACCCCGCCCGTTCACCCGGGTCGGCTCTGGAGGCCGCGGTCGGACGCCACAGTCCTCTCCAGCCCCGCACCCCGCTACACGCCGGGTTAAGCGGCGCTCTTGAGTTGGGCTCCTCAGAGATGGGACTCAGTTCTTTCCAGGAGTTGGTAGCAGGACCACTCCTTTCCCCGGGGAGGGCCGGGGAAGAATCCTTATTCTCCAAAGAGCTGATTCTCCCGTCTCTGAGCACAGAGTTCTCGGACGTCACAGAGCGCCGCCCACAAGCCGTGCTCTCCTCGTCCCCCTCTGTCCCAGAGGTGGTTGACATGGCGTGCCGTCCACGGACCGCTTCGCCGCTGTCCCCCTCTGTCGCCAGACCCCTGGCAGAGCAGGCCCCCGCGGGACGACCAGCCTGGTCCTCCCCTGGCCCCCTCTGCCAGGGCGCGGTTGCTAACTGTGCCCCCTCTCCGGGCCGCTATGCCGTCCACATCTGGGCCAGTTACTCCGCTTCGCTGCCCCTCCGGGGGGACGCCTGTGGCTCGCATGATCCCGTTGGTTCAGTTCCTGGGAGCCTGGCTAGAGCTTCCCCGTCTGTCCCACTGGATCGTGCGTACCGTCAGGCTCGGCTATGCGATTCAGTTCGCACGGTCTCCTCCCCGCTTCAGGGGAGTCCGCTCCACTTTGGTTGGTGGCAATGCCCCTATCATGAGAGCAGAGATTGCCACCCTGCTGGCGAAGGGTGCAATCGAGACTGTCCCTCCAGCCGAGATGAGGTCCGGCTTCTACAGCCCCTACTTCATTGTCCCCAAGAAGACCGGTGGGTTACGGCCAATCCTGGACTTGCGCGTGCTGTACCGCTCCCTTCACCGGATGCCGTTCAAGATGCTCACCGCCAAACGCGTTTTCGAATGCATACGGCCCCAGGATTGGTTTGCAGCGATCGACCTGAAGGACGCCTACTTTCATGTCTCCATTCTTCCTCGACACAGACCGTTCCTCCGGTTTGCTTTCGAGGGGCAGGCATACCAGTACGCGGTTCTCCCTTTCGGGCTAGCCCTGTCTCCTCGCATCTTCATGAAGGTCGTCGAGGCGGCCCTTGTTCCCCTTCGAGAACAAGGGGTTCGCATCCTGAGTTATATCGACGACTGGCTGATCCTAGCTCACTCTCGAGATCAGGTTTGCGAACACAGGGACCTAGTGCTTCGGCACCTAGCCCGTCTGGGCCTTCGGGTCAACTGGGAGAAGAGCAAACTTTGCCCCGTGCAGAGGATCTCTTTTCTCGGTATGGACATCGACTCGGTCGCCATGTCCGCGCAGCTTACGAGCGAGCGCGCGCAGTCACTGCTGACTTGCCTAAGACAATTCGAGGGCAAGAGTGCGGTTCCACTGAAACTTTTTCAGAGGCTCCTGGGGCATATGGCATCTGCAGCCGCGGTCTCGCCGCTCGGATTGCTTCATATGAGACCGCTTCAGCTTTGGCTTCGCGACCGAGTCCCGAGGTGGGCATGGCAACACGGCACGTTCCGAGTACCAGTTACTCCGACCTGCCGTCAGTTCTTCACCCCGTGGGCGAACCTCGGTTTCCCCCTGGCACGAGCTTCCCGGCATGTTGTTGTCTCAACAGATGCCTCCACCACGGGCTGGGGCGCCATGTGCAATGGACATGCTGCTGCGGGCTCCTGGACAGGACCCCAGCGGCTGTGGCATGTCAATTGCCTCGAGTTGTTGGCAGTACGCCTTGCCCTGCACCGCTTCCGGGCGTTGCTCAGGGGTCAACACGTACTAGTCCGTTCAGACAATACCGCCACTGTGGCGTACATCAACCATCAAGGTGGTCTACGCTCCCACCGTATGTCACAACTCGCTCGCCACCTCCTCCTATGGAGTCAGAAGCATCTGAGGTCGCTTCGAGCCATCTTCATTCCCGGAGCGCTGAACTGTGCAGCCGACGAGCTCTCACGGCTTCAGCCCCTCCCTGGAGAATGGCGACTCCATCCCCAGTCGGTTCAGCTGATTTGGGACCAGTTCGGGGACGCGCAGATAGATCTGTTTGCCTCTCACGACTCGACCCATTGCGCCCAGTTCTATTCCCTGACCGAGGGCACGCTCGGCACGGATGCTCTGGCGCACAGCTGGCCGCAGGGCCGCAAGTATGCGTTTCCCCCAGTGAGCCTTCTTGCGCACACTTTGCGCAAGGTCAGGGAGGACGAGGAGCAGGTCATTCTGGTTGCCCCTTACTGGCAACCGGACCTGGTTCCCCGAACTAGTACTCCTCGCGACAGCACCTCCCTGGCCGATCCCTCTGAGGAAGTACCTTCTTTCTCAGGGACGGGGCACCCTATGGCACCCTCGTCCCGATCTTTGGAACCTCCACGTGTGGCTCCTGGATGGGACGAGGCAGGTTTGAGTACCCTACCACCAGCGGTGGTGGCTACCATCACTTCCGCTAGAGCGTCGTCCACGAGACACGTCTATGCGTTGAAGTGGAACCTCTTCGTCAACTGGTGCTCTTCTCACCGAGAAGACCCCCGGAGATGCTCGATCAGTGTTGTATGTTGCCGCCATTGCCGCACATCATGACCTCATCGAAGGTAAGTCGGTGGGGAAGCACGACCTGGTCATCAGGTTCCTGAGAGGAGCGAGGAGACTAAATCCTCCTCGTCCTCCTCTCGTTCCCTCTTGGGACCTCTCAGTGGTTCTAACTGCCCTGAAGAGTGCTCCCTTTGAGCCCCTGCAATCAGTCGAGCTTAAGTTCCTGTCTATGAAGACAGCGCTCCTGGTTGCACTGGCCTCCATCAAGAGGGTTGGGGACCTGCACGCATTCTCCGTTGACGAAGCGTGCCTGGAATTTGGGCCGGCTTCCTCTCACGTGATCCTGAGACCCCGGCCCGGATACATGCCCAAGGTTCCTACCACTCCCTTTCGGGACCAGGTGGTGAACCTGCAAGCGCTGCCCTCGGAGGAGGCAGACCCAGCCTTGGCACTGCTCTGTCCAGTACGCGCTCTCCGCGCCTATGTAGACAGAACGCAGTGTTTCAGGACCTCAGACCAGCTCTTTGTCTGTTATGGTGGGAAGCTGAAGGGAAAGGCTCTCTCCAAGCAAAGGTTGTCTCACTGGATAGTGGACACCATTGCTTTGGCTTACCAGCAGCAAGGTCGACCGTGCCCCCTTGGTGTGACTTCCCACTCCACCCGGAGTGTGGCGTCCTCTTGGGCTCTAGCGCATGGCGCCTCGCTAACAGACATCTGCAGAGCTGCAGGCTGGGCGACACCTAACACATTCGCCAGATTCTATAATCTCCGAGTGGAGCCTGTGTCCTCTCGTGTACTCGCTTCAACCAGCTAGTACCGGACCCGCTCAGGTGTCTTCGCTTGCTCGCCATTCCACTCCACGGACTGGATACGTGCGATATTTTCCTCAGGTGAGCTTTTCCGAAAGCCCTGAGCTCCTCCAGCACTCCTGACGTCGGCGCCAGTGTCTATTGCCTGCGCGTCGGCTAGGTGCCTCCCGTGTGCATGGTCCCTCCTCTGAGCGACCCCCACATGTGTATTTCCACTGTAAGCCTCTCTGAGCGTGTGTCTTTCCCTTGGCAAGCCACCTTGCCACCCCTGGGGTTGAAATATTCCACCTGCGGCTGGACACCCCAGTGTTTTCCATATGCTTCCTTCGGGTCATATGTGTATTCTCTAAGCCCCCCCCCCTCCGGGCTGGCATTAATTGCATACTTCCCCTAAGCTTGGGATATGCTTCCCAGTGTACCATGGTATTCCTGTGATAAATGGAGTCCTTTGTCCAGGCTGACAGGGATCTCGATTTACGCAGGGCACTGGAAGACAGCTGAGAAGGTGGCGTGATTAGACTGGTAACCCCATTCGTCGTCATCCGACGTAACTCGGAGTGACAACGAAAGGGAACGTCTACGGTTACGTATGTAACCCTGGTTCCCTGAGTAGGGAACGGAGACGTTACGTCTGCCTGCCACTTTCCGCTGTACCGCGGGGATCGCCTGAGCTCAGTCTTGGCTCCTCAGCGAAGAAACATATCTGCTTGCTGCCGGCTTCCTCCTTTTATACCCACGAGGTGGGGCGGAGTTACGCCATGCAAATTCCGCAGACCCATGGCATTTCTTTGCCATTGGCTCGTTTTGTAATACTCAAAGTTGATAGGCTTTCTAAGCGAAACCCCATTCGTCGTCATCCGACGTAACGTCTCCGTTCCCTACTCAGGGAACGAGGGTTACATACGTAACCGTAGACGTTTTCTTTGTGCAGTATTGTCTGTCCCATAGCCTGAAAAGTCAGATGGGGACTAGCACTTTTGAAGACACAAGATTGAATAATATGTGCTAATTTGATTTCAGTGTGGGGGGAAATGCTAATTAACCTTTTATCTGTTTTTTTTTTTACAACTTCATTGGCAAGACAACATAACACCTAAAATAACTGTAAAATAAATGTTTTTTTATATCATTTTTGGTTTTACATTTCTGCTTTTAATTTCTCTAGAAATTGGCCTCATTTACTTCCAATTGTAAGTGTAAACGAGAGATGAGCCAAAATCATTTTTTCGTGGTCATCAAAATGATGTCACAAATGCAGTCAACTAAGCTTAACATGACAAGTGAGAGTTACTTAAAATTCCTGTTATGTAAAAAAGTTACATGAATTTAACTCGTTGCCACTCAAACGTGTGGTACTGTAGCCATCATCACTCCATCAGCCTTGAACTACTCTAAGATGTAATAACATGTTACTTAAAATGACAAACATTTCATGATTACCTCAAAGGAAACTTGATATTTCCAGCTCAAGAGCCGTTTGCTTTTATAAACCAGGTCTTTGAATCCCATGGGCATGTCTGTTAGGATATGAAAGGTAATGTGTCCGTATGATGTTATTGATTGTCTGGTGGAGCTCTTCCCATAGCACAGTTCCCCAGCTTCATTCTCACTTATATTACAGCTGGATCCTGTCTGCACTCATAAGCCGAGCCTCAGAGGGCTCATTCCTGAATCTTGAGGCAACGGCGCTGGTGCCTCTGGCTCCTCAAAAAGTGAGGGGCCTAACCAGGCCTCCCAACACACGTGAATCTCATGCGCTCGCATAGACGTGTTAATGGAGGAAACTGTAAACACAAGGCATTTGGAAAACAGAATGAACCAAAACCGATGGGAGGAAAAATTTTCATCCACAGTCTGTGTTTACTCGCTGAATTGTTTACTGTAAAATCTTTCATGTCTTCTTTCTTTAGCTCTGGATTGAATTACTTGATGAGGCACGTGTGGCAACACGTGGGCCAGACACCAAAAGAGTATCTATCTGGGCCAATTAAAGCCAAATCTAAACACATTAAAAGTATAATAAACACAGGATATCAGTGTAGCTGATCTGTGTAGAATATATCCTCTGACCAGGCCAGCTATCAGGAGAATGTCAGCAAAGAACTTACCATGGCTGCACAGTGTCTTTCTTTCTTTCTTTCTTTCTATTCGTTTAGCTGAAAAGTAGCTTTTATCCAAAGCGACTTACAATTGCTATGTATGTCAGAGGTCACATGCCTCTGGAGCAATTAGGGGTTAAGTGTCTTGCTCAGGGACACATTGGTGTCTCACAGTGGATTCGAACCCGGGTCTCTCACACCAAAGGCATGTGTCTTATCCACTGCGCCATCACCACCCCTCAAGTGCTTTATTATTTAGCTCTGGGTTCTGAGGTTAAGATGATGTGTTGAAAATGGAGCACCTCTGGCACTTTATTTAGTCACCTATTTCAGAGAGCAGCTATTTTCTTTCTTTCTTTCTTTCTTTCTTTCTTTCTTTCGAATAGTACTGCTGACAAGTGGTTCAACATCTGCCTGCAGATGTTGGCCTGTGTGTTGTTGATACTGATGATACTTTTTTCCTTTCTTACTTTTTTTCTTTTTACTTAAGGTCAGTTCAGTTGTGCAGGATTTTTTTTAAAGGAACAGGTCCAAAATAACAAAAAAAAAAAAAAAAAAAAACTAGGCCCAACAGACTAACTCAGTTAGTGCTTTATTATTTAGCTCTGGGTTCTGAGGTTAAGATTATGTGTTGAAAATGGAGCACCTCTGGCACTTTATTTAGTCACCTATTTCAGAGAGCAGCTATTTTCTGTCTTTCTTTCTTTTTTTCTTTCGAATAGTACTGCTGACAAGTGGTTCAACATCTGCCTGCAGATGTTGGCCTGTGTGTTGTTGATGCTGATGATACTTTTTTCCTTTCTTACTTTTTTTCTTTTTACTTAAGGTCAGTTCAGTTGTGCAGGATTTTTTTTAAAGGAACAGGTCCAAAATAACAAAACAAAAAAAAAACAACTAGGCCCAACAGACTAACTCAGTTAGTGCTTTATTATTTAGCTCTGGGTTCTGAGGTTAAGATGATGTGTTGAAAATGGAGCACCTCTGGCACTTTATTTAGTCACCTATTTCAGAGAACAGCTATTTTCTGTCTTTCTTTCTTTTTTTCTTTCGAATAGTACTGCTGACAAGTGGTTCAACATCTGCCTGCAGATGTTGGCCTGTGTGTTGTTGATGCTGATGATACTTTTTTCCTTTCTTACTTTTTTTCTTTTTACTTAAGGTCAGTTCAGTTGTGCAGGAATTTTTTTAAAGGAACAGGTCCAAAATAACAAAACAAAAAAGACAACTAGACCCACCAGACTAACTCAATTAGTGCCTGTATTTTAACTTTAAAGCACAATTATAATAATTAATAATAATAATAATAATAATACCCTGGCATCCACTGAATGCTGTATTTTTTCATGACATTTTGATTTTGTAAATGATTAGTAATGATAAATAATGATTTCTGAAGGGTCATGTGACACTGAAGACTGGAGTAATGATTCTGAAAATACAGCTTTGTCATCATAGGAATAAATTACTTTTTTTTAAACATATTTTAAAAAGAAAACAGTAATTTCAAAGAGTAATAGTATTTCACAGTTTGCATTTTTCATCTGTAGGCCATTTATAGGCGAATTGCACGATGTTAAATATAATGCTCATTTTCAGATTAATATTTAATTTTGATTCCCACATGCTTTATTATTTAGCTCTGGGTTCTGAGGTTAAGATGATGTGTTGAAAATGGAGCACCTCTGGCACTTTATTTAGTCACCTATTTCAGAGATCAGCTATTTTTAGCAATAATGTCAGCACCACTGTGTATAAACACAGTGACCAAAAAGAGTCTTTGGGACACTTATGCAACAAAAAAATAATGATATGAATGCCAATGCTAAATGTCACACCAATTTATTTTGTTAGGTTTTAAATAACATAATCAATATGTCATGTTACAATGGAATACATGGTTATGGAACAATGTTCCTTCAACATTAAGTAACGTATTTGTCCATTTTGTGGTTGTCTAGTGTTGGCGGAGCATGTTCATATGTAATGTGATGAACTACTCCTGTGATTACTTGGATGGGACACCTGTGTGAACTTAGAAATGAACTAAGAACTCGTCTGTGGAAGTCTTAGGACCAAAAAATGTTTGTCCAATCATTGCATTCGGACCAAATGCAATGATTGGAGGGTTCCCTGCCCTTCCTTTAATGTAAAATGGTTCTGATATTTTTTTTTTTTTTTTTTGGTTGGGATGACTCTTGGTTTGATACCTTGTATCTAATACAATTTCATTCATATTGTTTAAAGCGTGGCTAAAATTTCCAAATACTTTTTGGGCCACTGTAAGGATGACACAAGGAAGACACTTCAAATTTTGACATTATCAGACACCCATTTAGTGCCTCTCCCTGAATCTCTCCACCATCCTGTTTTGGATTCCTTCCTTCCTTAAGGGAGATATCTGTTACTAAACCAACAGAATGAACCATGGCATCCACTCCAGCCCTTTAGTCCAGTCAGCAACACTGTGTAAATACCGCGGGGAAAAAATAGAGATCACATATGAAAAAAGGATTGGGGGTATATGTGCTGTATCTGTGTGGGAGCAGTCCCAGAGCCTCAAGTGTATTTGGACTATTGCTTTTCCCAAGAACCGGAGATATTTCATTGTGAAGATTAGTCATAGACTAAATAAAATCAGCTCCAGTGGGAGGTTAAATGAAATGCAAACCCTGACATGGTTTCCAAATATACCTCCGGATGAGCATGAAACATTAGTGACATGAAGCAACTGTAGTGATTAACATAGAATACATTATCTATTTGTCAGAACACCATGTATGGAAGTTTTGCTGGGGCTCTTATGCTGAATGGTCAAATTCACATATCCAGTTAGTAAATTGCAGAATATATTGAGAGGTTTACAGATATACCTGTTTTCATTCAATTCTACCAGGTTCACCTGCCTGTGTGATTATGATATGTTTTCTTTTGCTTTCTAATTTCAATATCTGAATTTGAGTTGCCATGGTAACAATAGACAATATAATTTTTTTAGACTAAAATAGACTAAAAACCATTTTCAGTACCACAGAAACAAAAATAGGTTATATATAACAACTGAATAGTCATTGCTACGAGTTTATCAAGTAGTTATTCAAGTAAACAAAAAAAGAAAGAAATTAAACAAATAAAAACAGTTGATCAAAGATAAAATTTCAGTATAAAGTGACTGAAGTTTGTAACAGTATTACATATTCAAGAACATTCTGAAATTCTGCAATTCAAAAAGAAAAGTCTTATGAATCAACTCTCTCGATGCCCTTGTCATTCACTCAGTAATCGTGGAGTACCTTCAACCGGCCCTGCTCAAAGTCATTGATTATGCATCATCCATGGTTAAATAGCTCCATGTGAATGGTCTCAAAGTTTAACCCTCTGGGGTCGGGGTTTTGATCTTGCATATAAGTGTTATACATCATTCGATCCGGTTAAGTGTTTGTTTGTTTGTTTGTTTTTTGTGTTATTTGTCAAATAAAGAAAATTAAACATGATGCAAGTTTTGCCTTCTCTGTCAGTGAAGTCCATTCTGAAACACGTCCGAAAATTAACTGTAACTCAGCGAATACTTGTCATACAGGCAGGAGAGAATTTTCTTTATGAAGCTTGAATTATCTTCTTCTAAATGAACGGAATGTAGCGGCTTTTGCTGGCAAAGGGAAGTGGCGTCTAGAGGCTTTTGCCAACAAACTGATATTTCTGAATGGGCTGAAGCTGAGATTTAGAGCATTTGAAGCAAACATATTTGTTGAATGTGTACTGTGTGCAGATAGCTTTCGCTCAGTGTCATTATCTCATTTTTGACGGAGTTAAAACGGTAAACGCTAAAAGTTTAGCGGCTTTTGCATCTGAACTCTTCATATATTTAGTTACAGTATAAAATAATCCCCCTCAAAAAGGAGATTAACCAACATGTGATAAATGTCTTAATGAAGAACTGTGTCTGTGAGCTGTATTTTGTGGCAAAAGTTGAATAAGAAAATGAATCAAAAGGTTCAGTTCAATCTGTCAGCATTCCTTTGACCCGTAACCCTTGGCCTAAAGCTCCAAAGTGCCTCAATTGGAATCAGATCCAGGAGGATTTTCCCATCATCCAAGCACACTGACCTGCACGTCCTGGCCTTAAGAATGTTTATTTGTTTGTGTTTTAGAGGGTAAAAGTCACTTTTTGGCCTTATTTCCCATGGTTTTTTTTATTTATTTTTTTGTTAAAGGGCTTTCCTGAAAGTTCCCCATGGAGATTGAGCACTCAGAGCATATTTAAAGTTATGGTCTTTTGGCACAGCAACCATTAATAGCAGAGATGCATTCCATTTTTGTTCATTCTGTTCTAATACTAGAATGACCCTCTAAATTACACATAAACAGCATCAGCCAAATATGTAAGTGTAAAACATTCAGTGGTGGACTGTGAATTCTTAATGCCGTGGGAACAGAGTTTTAATTGATCTATATATTTTTTTTACTCAATGGACTACCAAAGATATCAGCATGACTGTATTAGGGTCTGCATGTGTGTATATAATTCTGTACAGTTGTTGAAATGGCATTAACAGTGCACATACACACATAGATGCACATGGAGGTCTGGACTTCCTCACACTCTTCACCAGCTCTCTCTCTCTCTCTCACTCTCTCTCTCTCTCTCTCTCTCTCTCTCTCTCTCTCTCTCTCTCTCTCTCTCTCTCTCTCTCTCTCTCTCTCTCTCTCTCTCTCTCTCTCTCTCTCTCTCTCTCTCTCTCTCTCTCTCTCTCTCTCTGCCTGTCTGTCTGTCTGTCTGTTTACTGGCACCCATTAGGGGAAGTTTAGAGAATGAAGCTCACATTTACCATTTTAAGACAGTGCGCTGGGCAGAATTCTGGGTAAGTACCTCACTGTACAGCCAGCTGAGGTCACTCTCAGGTTCACATCTTCATGAAATTTATTTGCTATACCCTTTGATCAGGCTGAAATATGTTGTACCCTCAGCCAAAATATCTAACCAAAGAATTGTATCTGATTTGTTGGGTCAGATGTCACCTCCCTGTCATGACATCACTAGCATGCTTCACATTATATGACCTGCCCACTCTTTTCTTTGTATGGATCTGCACATCACTAATGACGTTATTCTTTATTAGATACCTTACGTCAGTGCTTATTATACAAATGACACAAGACTGACTGAGATGCTAAACAAATGAAAAGAAATTTAGACAACAGTCCCAAGTCATTATACAGTAATTGTGTAAAGGCACACACAAGGATTTGCATCTTTTAAATGCCAAGTCTTCTGGCATCAGCCTCTCTCTTGTATAAATACATCCACAGTCACTGGACCTTCCCAATGATGGGAAACAGTGAGAGTTGGTAAAGAGGCACTCAGTAGCTGGGATTGTGTCCAGCCGTGCACCTCTGATGCTGCTTCTGTGCAGACCAAAAAATAAGACAGACTCAAATTGTGTAGAACAAAATATTAAGTATTTTTGAGATTTTCAGAGATGGATGACTACATTATTTAAAGAGTGCAGACATTATATTTGTGAAACGAGTACTAAATCAGTTTTTTTTTCTGACCCTGCATCCTAGCTTTGCTCAAGTTTGAGACCTTGATAAAAACATAACAGCAATGCAAGGCCAATGTAAACAAATATTTCGCTCAGTAATTAACATTCTGTTATCATTTACTCACATTCATGTCAGTCGAAACCAGTATGACCTTCGTTCTTTTGTAAAACACAAAACCAAATTCCATCAAATGGCAGTACACCTCACTTTTTAACACTTAATACAGCACTCAAGAGTGTCAGCAACAAAAAAAGTGCATGTGGCTTGCTGAACAAGTTTTGATGAAAAATAGTATTCAGATTTTTAGCAATTTTGTAATACAGTCATGACTGCTGCCATTGTTCTCCTGTCCACCACGCTCTTGACACTCCAGTCCAGTAGATGTCAGAAAGGCACATTCCACATTGGTTTGCCAACTGGCATTAAAACTTCTCTTTATTTGCACTATCTACTGGACTGGAGTATGACACACTGGATTTGAAAGGACCTGAGGGTTAGTAAATTATGACAAACTATGACAAAAAATATGACTAGCTAGCTGTCAACACCCAGAACATGAATAATCATGAAGAACATGAAGTGTTTGTGGCGATTTTTATATATATATATATATATATATATATATATATATATATATATATATATATATATATATATATATATGGCCATTGAATTTTGTCAGGCCAGGCAGGTGATAATTTTGTTGTGGATTAGTTGAATATGTGCGCTATTGCATGGGACCTCTGTCAGTAACGTAACTTATAGAAGTGAAAACGCATTTTTAAGATAAAATGTGTGTTTAAAAATGGCCTCAGAGCACACAGCAAACCACATTGAGAAAAGAGCACAACACAATTTGTCTTGAACATCAAATTTGTATGTTTTATATGATCTACTACCCTCATTTGGTATTTGGGTAATTTTCATATGTTAAGACACAATAAAATGAATTGCTTGATATTTAAAACTCCCAATAGTAGCATGTCAATGATTGTCATCAAAATGTCAGCAATTATTTTGTCCATGTCAATTTTAATTTTAATCATGTCATCAAAATCTCACTATTGCCAAGACACCAAAGTTGGCAACCCTGACATTTCTGCTCAGGTGTCTGAAGGTTCAGTTTCCCAGTAGACGTAGTTCTGCGAAGCAAAAACAAATATTAGAGGGAACATTACAGACCACCCAACCCAATCCTACGAGACCCTCCGCACCTGCTCGAGTGATTCACGTTTAGCACATGTACTCTTGTGATAGGTAGTATATTATTTTTGCAGTTCATTTTGTTCTGTTCCTGCCTTAGATAATGTGTGAAAACAAATAGGGCAAGTATAGACACCTGGAGTGCCGTCTTCTCATTAGCTTTTATTGTAATCAGGATAAATGACTCATGTCCCCAGACAGATGTTCTTAGTTAAAAAAAAAAAAAACTTCTACAAATGTTTTTGCCTGTAAGCAGTTACATATCTGTCTTGGGTAGGGGTGTGACGGTTACTATATAACCATGAGACCGACGGTTATAGTTGAACACCGTCATTAGAACTCTATAATCGCCAAAACCGTGTTATTAAATTTTTTTATAAAAAAACATTTTTCATAGAGAATGTTTAAATACTAGTATCAGCTTACGAGGGAAACGGAGGCAGAGTAAGTGGTGCTTCGGAGGCTGCTACTGCTGGAGATGATTCGGGAGAGGTCGGTGCCCCTTTACCGATCAGAGCGTGCGCTGACAAGGAGTAAAGCTTATACTCGATGCGTCCACACAAGCGCGAAGATGCGCTTGGCAAAAATGATGCGTTGGGTGTGCAAGACCGGCAAGACCCCATTTCGCTTGGCTGTGTTCACGGCTTTTTTTGTAACAGCGCGCGTGGCGCCGCATCCGAGGTTGAACGACTTCAAGCCGAATCTGCCCGAGCATGTAGCCTACGTCTCACCGCACCGGCACCCAGTTTGCGCGTCTAAATTGCAAAGTTCATAGCAACTTTTTTTGTTTTTTTTTTTGTTAAGGTTTTGTTCACCGTGTGTGATTTATTTAAAACAAAGCAAGTTCATTGCAACAATTTTTTTTTGTTTTTTTTTGTTAAGGATTTGTTTACTGTGTGTGATTCATTTAATGGAACGCACATAACCTGTTCTACACTGTTCTCTTTATTCGTTTCCCACAGCCGTGTTTTGGCCTCAAAAGAGCTCTTGTGGGTAATTTGATCCAGGACTGGGGCGGGATCTATTCACTACTGCTTGGATTTCTGCCTTGGACCATAATATTACACAATCATACAAGTGGGCGAGGACATTGAAATGATCATGGATTGTTGCGAAATTCTCCCCCTCTTCTGGGTTGGAATGTGTTTCGAAAACTTGTTGGAAAGGTCCACTAAAGGAATTTAGGCAATTTTCTTTGAACGTTCTAATTGTGTGTTCCACAAAAACAACAACAACAACAACAACAACAAAACAAAAAAAACAGCATAAAGATTTAGAACAAATGAGGGCGAGTAAATTATGACAGATTTTTTTTTGGTGAACTATTCCTTTTGATATCTGGTAATATCCACTTTCATTAGCATTTTTGCTCTGAGACCTTTCTGAACCTGCATTCCTACAGTAGTTCAGAGTGTATTCCTGATGCTCAGGCATTTGTCTGTGCTTCCTGCCTTTACTCTCCAGAGTGCTTCCCGTCTCCAGAGTCAACCTCTCAGATTAGAGCTACTGTTTGTAGCTGATTCAGAAACGCGTGACTTAGAGCTCACGTGCAGCTCTGTGATGCTGCATTTACTTGATCAAAATAGTAAAACTGTAACTTTGTGAAATATTATTAACATTTTAAATAACTGTTTTCTGTTTTAAAAAATAATCATTTATTCCTGTGGCGGCAAAGCTGTATTTTCAGCATCATTACTCCAGTCTTCAGTGTCACATGACCCTTCAGAAATCATTCTAATATGCTGATTTGCTGCTCAAGAAACATTTCTTATTATTAAATGTTGAAAACTTAGTGCTGCTTAATATTTTTTTGTGAAATCTGTAATGTATTTTTTTCAGGATTCTTTGATGAATAGAAAGTTCAAGAACAGCATTTATTTGAAATAGATAGATTTTTTTTTTAATTTATAAATGTCTTTACTGTTACTATTGATTGATTTAATGCAACCAGGCTGATTTTTTTGTGTGTTTTTTTTAGTTTTTTGCATGAGACCATTTTGAACATCTGCTCTAAATTCACTGAGTTGGCCTATGAAGTCTAGTTTCATTTGTCATACTATCAACAGCAGACCAGAAGAAAGACCCTTGGCATTATTTGAGACGGCTCACATGTTCTACAGCACCAGTTCCAGCTGTTTCCCCTCTCGCATCAACCACATGTACCATGTTGGCTGTAGAATTCAAAGATGAAAGCTCTGGGACATGACATCAAATTACCCATGTAATTCCCACATTTAATCTTGTTTTCAGAGAAATATAATGAAATAAAAAATAAAATAAAAAATATTAATAAGTAAAAAATAATAATTGTCAATTAGTAATAATAAAATCCCTTTGAATTACATTATTTAATTTTTTTTATATATTATGTAATTTTCCTTCTCTTTAATTACAACGTTTAGATATTTAAATATTTCTTTATATACGTTTAAATAAGTAATATCCTGCCCTATAATGCAGTGAATGAACAGCAGAAAATGTCATTTCTGATAGCTCAAGGTCTCTACTATGCATTTAAACATACAGTGCATTTTGTCCATAAGCCAGCATTATCCTGCTGTGCATCTTGCTTAGTTGCAGACAAATACATTAACAGAAATGGCTGCCTGTTAATTTACTGCTATCCCACCTCCTCAACTCTTCCATGTCTCCTGTTTTGTTCCTGCAGATTGTTGGGTGATGAGGTAATGGAGGAGGTGAGGAGACACTTAACCCTTCAAATGTGGCATTACAGTTACACTCAGTGAAGACACAGAGGGTTTGCATGGGACACATGGAAAGTTCAAGAAGGATTGAATTTAGTTAAGGCCAACAAGGTCAGCAGATTTAAATAACAGAATTTAAACTGTTTTTTTTTTTCTTGGAGAGACATGCAGAAAATGAAAGGAATGACTAAACAAAAGACAGGAGATTTATGCAGATAGGAAACAATGGTGTGGGGCAGAAGCAGAGGGTACGAGCAACAGGAAATGACCCATACTTTTAGGGCTTCACTCTGAACTGGAGAACCCTGGGAGAGTTTCACTCTCACCTGGCACACCCAGGAGCTGTCAGTGACTTGAACTAATGGCTAATTGCTTATTTCCTCCTCACACAAATGTACACTTAGGGCCATGTATGTTTGTATTTTTCTAAATATATTAACGGCCATTCAGCTGCACTCTCCCATTCCTCTGGTTTTCCTTTGTTTACTAGAGTTTTTAGGCTTGTTTCGCCCTATTTCTGACTCTGACTGATTTCTTCCCTCTTTACACAGCTGAACTTTGAAGGACAAGTTTACTGATTTTGAACCAACTTTCAAAATTTGCCATCATTTACTAACCTTAACACCAAACTTTTTGTTGTTTTTGGTATTTACTATGTTCTTTTTGTTGGCTTGCTTTTTGTTTTTCTTGACAACAAAATATGTTTTTTGAAGAATTTCCTGGCCACTCTTTTACATATAATGAAAGGGACAAATAGGGACAAAATGTCAAAAAGGTGCTAATATGGTCTCTAAATGACCTGTACACTATAATCCAAATCTGCTAAAGCCTTGCGATAGCATCGTCTACTGAACAAGCAGATTTGTCTCCTGAACAAACAGTCTATCTTCACACAACTTAAACTATTGTATGTCTTCAGAAGATGTGGAGAACTTTACAGTGCACAGTGACAGCTCCAGTCACATTCACTTTCATTATATGAAAAAAAGGCAAACAAGTTATTCTTAAAAATTTCAGTGTTTGTGTTGCCAGAAAAGAAAACAATCACAGGAGTTTGGAATGTCAGGGAACATAAAAAAAAATGACAGAACAGACTTTTATTTTTGGTTAACTATCCCTTTACTGAGATAATTGCCCCCAAAATGAAGATTTTGCCATACTCTTCTCACTAAACAGAGTAATTATTCATGTCAACTCTTGTGTTTGGTTTGTTGTCAGTTGTGAGGTGTGCCGCTCACTTCTCATTAGCATCTGCAGTTGTAGGATGGGACTTGACAGAAATGAGTGTTGATGAGTAATGAGTATTTACAGTTGAAGTTTGAAGGACGTTTGATCTTAAAGCAATGCCAGATGATGGTGAAAAAAAAATCAAAGACCCTAAATCTACCTTTGTAGAGTTAATCAGAGACGTTGGCTTCATCTTCAGTAGTGCAGACTGCCAGTGCTCATGCTTGTTTATCATCGTTACTGGCTCATTTCTCCAGATGTACACCTAAAGAGCATTGCCAGTTCCATTATTGCCAAGACCTCTTTCTTGACATACAGTAAATGACCATTCAAAAATTTGAGGTTGGTGAGATGTTTTTATTGTTTTTGAAAGAAGTACCTTATGCTTACCAAGGCTGCATTTATTTGATCAAAAATACGGTAATATTGTGGAAATATTATTATATTTGAATGTATTTTAAAATTGAATTTATTCCAGTGGTGGCAAAACTGTATTTTCCACATCATTACTCCAGCCTTCAGTGTCACATGATCCTTCAGAAATCATTATAATATGCTGATTTGATGTTCAAGAAGCATTTTTTTATTATAATTAAATAATAAAATTTAGTTTTAATTTTAAATAAATTGTATGAATTAAACAGCTCTTGGACATACTTTATCACTAGGAAGAAATGAAATAACCTATGATCAGGCCCACACGGAATACGCGCACGCAGACTTCCGCAGATTGTAGTGCCCGACCATCATTGACAAGTACAACTTGCGCGTGTGCGATTGTGAGGGGCAGTAGGCTGCGCTGATTGATGTTTAATTTTTTTTATGAGAAAGTGAATGTTTAAAATGTCTAAAATAAAACTGAACGCAGTGGAATTAAGGAAACGTCTGCAAAAATCACAGGACAGGACAGAGCAAAATAATTTGCGAATGTTTTTTATTTATGAGAATGGGGGAGTTATGTTTTGTAAAGACTGTCAGCACTATTAATTACCTGAGGTGACAGACGGCACTGGAGCATCTCAAATCCGCTCGCCACAAGAACAGAAAGGGAAAATGAGCACCGTAGGTTTGTGTACTATACATACTCAAGTACGCGCTCATCTCCAGCATTTCATCGTCAGATACACTCAGAAACCCTTCAAAATAAAAGTTCTATTTGCATTTGTATTGTGAACCTCAAATAAAAGTTAAGTGAATAGTTTGTAATGTTTTCATTTCTAATACTCTAAGATCTTTTTAACAAATTTAAAATAATTCCAAAGATTTTTCCAAAAATAAAATTTTTCCATAAAAAAAAATGCTAAAAAAGGTCATATATATATTGCTATAAACAATAATATATTTTATTGTATATATAATATATATATATATATATATATATATATATATATATATATATATATATATATATATATATATATATATATATATATATATATATATATATATATATATGTATATATATATGTATATATATATGTACACAATTAAAAACATTCCGCATGATTCCGCAGATTTTTCCAAAAATTCAGCACAGAAATCACAAAAAAAGTCAGCAGATTGCGTGTGGCCCTGCCTATGATTAATGAAAGTATCATGTAATCGTTTAAGAAATTTCTCCTGATATAAAACCTTTTTGGCATGTAGGGCTCAAAAACCCTAGGGTTCTATATAGAACCCCATTGAACTTTTTTTTTTTTTTCTATGAGTGCCGTGAATAACTACGCATGAGTTTCAAGAGAGACCACTACTGAAAGAACTTTAGTATTTTTTATGTTATTATTTTTTGTAAGTTTGCTGGTTCTGTGGGGCACAGCAGGTTGGTTTCCCTGTGTTGAGCATAACAGAAAATGGGTCAAGTAATCAGGAAGACACATAGTAGGGGACAGGACGTTTGATGGCCAGCAGGGAATTGACCTGATTGCTGGTGACGGCCTAGTAAATAACAAATCTCATGTATCTGATCGTTTATACCTTAAAGGCTTTGCATCTGGGCACAAATACAAAGCTTTTTCTGAATAAAAAAAAAAAGGCTGTGGCCATGGAGTAATGTTATTTTTGTAAAACTTGTTATATTTTCATTGACTATGACTTGCAGATAGACTAAGCCCAGATACGTTAATGCTTTATTTAGCTAAAAACAGATAATGTGTCTGCACAAAGCACATCAAGGACATGTAAGGGTGAAAACATGTGCAGGAGGGCATTACACGGGATGTTTATATTTATTTTAAAAAACAACAGGGATCATTTGATTTCTTGGCTACCACATTTCAAAACAACAAATTATATACTTTAAATGGAGGGTAGGGCATCAAATTTAATGGGCCGTATATTTGCTGAATTTTGGGGATGTGCATAATATATTTGGCAGAAAGGGTTAAGTAAACATTTGGTTATTGAGAAAGAAGGGATTTTTCTGGATAATACAACAGCTAAATAATGAGCCGCTTAAAACTATATGGGCTATTTGTCTATGTTAGGACTTGTGGTGCATTGTATGGAGAACACTCTGGAAAACCATGTCAGTTACTTTCCTCTCTCGCCATAATCTCACTGTAAGGCAGCAATTCACAGTGGAGCCTGAGATTATATATCATGTGACTCTTTGTACAGCCAGTCAGATGTTCAAGGTCTTTGGTCTTTGGATGATCTCAAACCTACTGAAAAATCCAGAATTGCTGGTCACCAACATAAGGTATGTTTTGGGACCATCATGGGCTGCTGGTTTGCTGGACCCCAGCATGGGAAGTGGAAGTGCCTTTGGACCAGCTACACCAGCTCAGTTTTGCTTGAGAACGGCATTATGCGGATCCACCAGCACTATACCAGCTCTAACTAGCATAATCCAGCCTCGATCAACATGGACCAATGTTCCTGGTTTATGCTGGATTTTTCAGCAGGGAAATCATGCTCAAGAACATGATCATAATTTTGACACAAACTTGTGGAGTTCATTCAGCTTGAGCTATTAAAACTGCTATAACTGAAGCATTGATTACTTGTTTATTATTTCAAATTCTACAGCCTGTGTATCAGGTCCAATTTTTGAATATTTTAGCCTGTATAAACATGACCTGTATGTTAAATTAAATGTGTCATTTAAAAAACAAAAACAAAAATAAATAAAAATCAAGCTGTAATTTCAAGGTTTTTAGGCTCAGTATAGACATTCAACAAAATGTATTTTAGTTGATCTATCAGTCAAGTTCTTTTCCATTTTTGAGACATTCCCCATGCCCCATTTACATGGTAATAAGTTGCAGAGTTAAGAAATGTTGTTGTAAATGCTCCCTTGTGTTTTTTTTAAAAAAGTAAAGAATTATTTGTAATAGATTATGTCTCATTTCCTGAGAGATGTTTCTAGAAGCACTTGTTTTTTCTTCTACCGTGGGAAATATCAACTATATTAACAAAGTGCCCCCAACACCGATCTCACTATACTGTTACTATGAACTATGAAGGCATACCTTCTCTCTAGGGGTCAAACAACTAAAAATCAAGTCAGGAATCTTGGTGTGACTCTAGAGTCAGACCTTAGTTTCAGTAGTCATGTCAAAGCAATAACTAAATCAGCATACTATCACCTGAAAAATATTGCAAGAATTAGATGCTTTGTTTCCAGTCAAGACTTAGAAAACTTGTGCATGCTTTTCATCACCAGCAGGGTGGATTATTGTAATGGACTCCTCAGGGCCTTCCCAAAAATACCATAACATAAGATACAGAACGCAGCTGCCAGGATTCTGAGCAGAACCAGAAAATATGAACATATCACACCAGTCCTCAGGTCTTTACACTGGCTCCCAGTTACATTTAGAATTGATTTTAAAGTATTATTACTGGTATTTAAATCACTCAATGGCCTAGGACCTCAATACATTGCAGATGTGCTGACTGAATATAAACCAAACAGGGGCCGGTTGCATAAACCACGTAGACTAGTCTTACAAGCAAGTCATACATTTTTTTTCTTTAAGACTGGTCATACATTTTTTAAGTCAGTTACATAAAAATGTACACTGGCCTAATTTGATACAGAAAAGTAAGACTAACCGTCCTTTGACCAAGTGCTAATGGGTCATACTAGATCTTAAGACACTATCTTAACATAATGGCTAAGTTTATACAACTAGCCACAGATCACTCAGATCATTAGGATCTAGAAAGGAAGGAAGGGTTCACTCTAAGCATGGCGAGTCCGCTTTTAGCTACTATGCCAGCCGCAGCTGGAACCAGCTTCCAGAAGAGATCAGATGTGCTCCTACAGTAGTCACATTCACATCCAGACTCAAAACACATCTGATTAGCTGTGCATTTAATGAATGAGCACTGTGCCACTGTTTTTCCGACTGTTTGTACTGTATTTTATTTTATTTTTTATTCTAAGCTGTTTCAAATATTCTTATTTCTTTTGATGATTTTAATTTCTTCTATTTAAAGCACTTTGAATTACCATTGTGTATAAATGTGTTATATAAATAACCTTGCCTTGCCAAACTTGCCTTACATGGAGGGGGCGGGGGTTATGACCTATACTGGGACCAACCACATGGGGGTGATCGAGACGCTTTGGCTTCACTTTTCAGAACTCATGTGGCATGCTTCTGAGTGACAGGTTGATCCCACCCTCACGTATCATCAGAGAAGAGAAGAGTCACGCAGTCAGAATCATTGGTTCACAATCAGTACAAAAAAAAACATTTATGAAACATATAATGCCTAGAGTTTCCCTTAGTATTTTAAAGGTCAGGCAGTATATACTGCAAAAAAAACATAGCTTCATACAAGCTCAGCTTGAACTGTAGGCCTTATCTGTGAGGTCAGAGTACTTGACCACCAGACCCACAGAACACCTCACACACATTGCTCATCTCTGTTTGACTGATGAGCACTTCCCACTTCGTAAAAACCTAAAACTACAACTTATGTTCTTGGCTGTATTCTGGCACCATTTTTGTTTTTAGTTAATCGCTTTTAAACCTCTTCTCATTATCTGTCAGAATAGGTGTTGTTTATGGGTGAATATGTGGGAGGCATGTCCTGGACACTTTTTGCCTAGGCTTTTTTTGTCCTCATTTCTTTTAGTTCTTCAATTTCTCTATTAAAATGGTTTGTGTTACAGTTTTTCTCCAAGTTGTCGTACAAATTTTAAACATAATGTATCATAATTAAATGTCTTAAATTTATCTTTCTGTGAAAACAGGACTTGCAGAGATTGATGTGAAATGTGACTGCACACTCACACAGCATGGAAAATATTTTATGATTATTATATTGCTAATTTTGTCTTTCATTGCAATTCTTTATGGGTTTAAAACATTTTTAATGGCCATGTAGAACATGAAAGGGTAAAAACTTTGTTTGCAGATTATAATTGTGTTTGTATTACTGTATAATGACTGAGCGAAGTGTAAAACGAAGGTTTTAGGACCAAGCAGAAACCTCATTGGCTAGTGTTCACCTTTCACTATCTGCATTTTAAATTCTGCAATTCACTTTGGGTGAAAGCAGACGCCATGATTAATATTCATGAACATAACAGCCCACCGCTTCATTAGCATAACAGGCACTGAGTGATCTACATAAGGGAAGACAGAGAAGACGTCTTTGACTATTGTTAATGTATCACGACAGAAGATGCGGAAGCAGAATGCAAGTAAAACTCATTTAATTGTGTAACACACACACACAGTCAGAGCACACACAACAGGCTGGTAACGCAGGGACAAGATGGTCAGTGATCCCGAGTGAAGTGCCGTGGTGATGAAGTGAAGAATAAATCCAAACCCGTGAAGAACCGAGGAACCAGACTGGAAACAGGACGAGACGATGACGGGAACAGGATCACACACGGGGAACATCAAACAACGATCTGACAAGGAGAGGAAAGTTCCGTGAGTATTTAAAGGGACAGATGATGGGTAGCAGCTGGGAAGATGATTGCGATCAGCTGATCGCTAATAGATCTGATGAGAGTGGAGCCGCCCACTCACACACACCCACACATCTAACAACAGAAACACGAGACTAAAAGGAGACAATGAAAATATAAACCGTGACAGTACCCCCTTCCCTAGGAACGCCTCCTGGCGGTCCCAGGCTCCCCTACCTGTCGATTGTAATCATCAATAAGGGAGTGATCCAGGATGTCTCTAGCAGGTACCCAACTTCTCTCCTCCGGACCGTAACCTTCCCAGTCCACCAAGTACTGGAATCCGCGTCCCCTCCGCCTAGAGTCCAGAATACGGTTGACCGAATAAGTGGGTTCCCCTTCTACGAGACGCGGCGGGGGGGGAACCGGGACTGGCGGATTAATATGAGAGTGAAACACGGGTTTGATTTTAGATACATGAAAAACGGGATGAATCCTCCTGTACACTGGAGGCAAGTTGAGGCGGACTGCCACCGGACTAATGATTTTGGTGACAGTAAACGGGCCAATAAATTTGGGAGCAAGTTTATTAGAGACGGAGCGGAGAGGAATATTCTTAGTAGAAAGCCACACTTTTTGACCGACGACGTATACGGGAGGCTTCGACCGGTGGCGATCGGCCTTGGCCTTGGTGCGCGCCCCCACCTGGAGTAGAGTCTCACGGGCTCTAGTCCATGTGCGGTGACACCTCTGGACGAAGGCATGAGCGGAGGGAACCGCGACCTCGGACTCCAGACTGGGAAAAATAGGTGGCTGGTACCCTACACTACATTCAAATGGAGATAGACCCGTGGATGACACTGGTAATGTGTTGTGGGCGTACTCCACCATAGACAGTTGTTGGCTCCATGAGGAAGGGTTCTTGGAAACCATACATCGCAACACCCTCTCCAAATCTTGGTTGGCTCTCTCGGTTTGGCCATTGCTCTGGGGATGAAACCCTGAGGACAGACTAACGGTCGCTCCCAGTAGCCTACAAAACTCTCGCCAAAATTTGGACACAAACTGGGGTCCTCTGTCGGAGACCACGTCTATCGGGAGGCCATGTAAGCGAAAGACGTGATCAACGACTGTCAACGCTGTCTCCTTAGCTGAGGGTAATTTGGGTAAGGGAATAAAGTGTGCCGCCTTCGAGAATCGGTCCACCACAGTTAAAACAACCGTGTTACCCTGGGAGGGTGGGAGGGCGGTGATAAAATCTAGAGCGATATGGGACCAGGGTCTCGAAGGGACAGGCAGCGGTTGGAGTAACCCATCTTGGGGTCGATTGGAAGTCTTACCAGTGGCACAAACCGAGCAAGCCAAAACAAAACTGTGAATGTCACGAGCCATAAGTGGCCACCAGAACCGTTGCTTGACTAAAAAGCTAGTGCGACTAACTCCTGGATGACAAGCCACGTTGGAGCAATGACCCCACTGAATAACGTCAGACCGTAATCCCTCCGGCACAAATAAACGATTCGGTGGGCCACCGGGCGGAGGCATTACCCCTTCTAGGGCCGTTCTGACCCTCGATTCGACCTCCCATACGAGTGTGGAGATGAATAGATTCTCCGGCAAAATGCACTCGGGAGTACACGGGCGTTCGGAGCGATCAAAAATGCGCGACAAAGAATCAGGTTTGATGTTTTTAGAACCCGGGCGGTACGAGAGAGTAAAATCAAAACGTCCGAAAAAAAGTGCCCACCGAGCCTGCCTGGAGTTCAATCTTTTAGCAGTTCTGATGTATTCCAAATTCTTATGATCAGTCCAGACGATAAAAGGTACCCCTGACCCTTCTAACCAGTGACGCCATTCCTCCAACGCTAACTTGACTGCCAACAACTCTCGGTTACCAATGTCATAATTACGTTCTGCAGGGGACAAGCGATGTGACAAAAACGCGCACGGATGCATCCTGTTGTCTGTGAGAGAACGCTGGGATATCACTGCACCTACCCCCACCTCTGACGCATCGACCTCCACCACAAACTGACGTGATGTATCAGGTGCGGTGAGAATGGGAGCCGAAACGAAGCGGCTTTTTAGTTTGGCAAACGCTGCTTCAGCAGCGTCTGACCACCTGTACGTAGTTCTGGGGGAGGTCAAGGCGGTCAGAGGAGCGGCTAGTTGGCTGAAATTGCGAATAAACCGCCGGTAAAAATTGGCAAACCCCAGAAACCTCTGTAGGGCCTTACGAGATTCTGGACTTGGCCAATTCACCACAGCCTTAACCCTCTCAGGATCCATGCGAACTCCCTCAGTCGACACAATGAATCCTAAAAACGGAACAGACTGTGCATGAAAAGCGCATTTCTCCGCCTTGACAAAAAGCCCATTCTCTAGCAACCTCTGGAGCACTCGTCGGACATGCTGAACGTGTTCCTGGAGAGAAGATGAAAATATCAATATGTCATCCAGGTAAACATATATGAACTGGTCAACCATATCTCTCAGCACGTCGTTGACGAGTGCCTGGAAGACTGCTGGGGAGTTGGACAACCCGAAAGGCATGACCAAGTATTCAAAATGCCCCATAGGGGTGTTAAAAGCAGTCTTCCATTCATCCCCCTCCCTGATGCGAACCAAATGATAAGCGTTTCTTAAGTCCAATTTC
Source organism: Siphateles boraxobius (assembly GCF_051911475.1). Taxonomy (NCBI): domain Eukaryota; kingdom Metazoa; phylum Chordata; class Actinopteri; order Cypriniformes; family Leuciscidae; genus Siphateles; species Siphateles boraxobius. The sequence continues at coordinate 8,836,504 of NW_027509197.1, read as the reverse complement.
GTGAAGATAGATGCTCCCTGCAACCTCTCGAAGGCTGAAGACATCAACGGCAAAGGATAGGTATTCTTTACCGTGATGCTGTTCAACCCTCGGTAATCAATACAAGGTCGCAGTGATCCATCCTTCTTCCCCACAAAAAAGAACCCCGCCCCCGCTGGAGAAGAGGAAGGGCGGATAAACTTATTTGCTAGAGAATCAGAAATATATTTCTCCATAGCCTCCCTCTCCGGGACAGAGAGCGAATATAACTTGCCTTTAGGCGGAGACTTACCTGACAATAACTCTATGGCACAGTCATAGGGACGATGCGGAGGGAGAGAAGCAGCGCGAGACTTACTGAACACCTCCTTCAGGTCAAGATACTCTGCGGGCACGTTTGATAAATCCACTGCCTCCTCCTGAAACATAGAGACAGGAACAGACGAACAAGCAGACACAAGACAGGACTCAGAACATTTACTACTCCACTCCAACACAGATCTTTGTTGCCAATCAATTCTAGGGTTATGTTTAATGAGCCAGGGGTGTCCTAAGACAACAGGTGCGAGTGGAGAGTCCAGTATGTAGAAGGAAAGTGTCTCGGTGTGGTTGCCTGAAGTGGTAAGTGCGACTGGTCCGGTGATGAGGGAGATGGTGGGAAGGTCTTGGCCGTTGAGTGCATGTACAGATATCCTACTGGTGAGAGGGAAAAGGGGAATCTGAAACTTGCGAGCAAATGAATGGTCCATTAAGTTACCTTCTGCCCCTGAATCCACCAGTGCTTGACAGTCCTGCTTGTGTACTGACCATCTTAGTCTTACCGGGAGGAGCGTAGATGTGGATGAGGTCTTCTTGGCGGAGATCCCACCCGACAGTAGCCTCATACCTACTGCCGGGCTTGGCCTTTTACCGGACAACTATAGGCAAAGTGTCCCGCGGCCCCGCAGTAAAGGCAGAGACCTTGGGATCTCCGCCTTTCCTTCTCCTCCCGGGAAAGCCGAGCTCGCCCCACCTGCATGGGCTCGTGATCGTAGGTAGGGCTGACCGCGCTCCCGCCACTGGACCGCTGACTCTCAGTGCCCTCCGCAACCCGGCTGTGTAGAGTCCGACGCTCGCTTCTGGTCAGTCGTGCGTCTACCCGAAGCGCTAGGTCCACAAGTCCATTCAAAGACGTGGGCAGGTCCAGGGCGTAGATCTCCTTTTGAACGCGGTCAGCCAGCCCATGCAGGAACATGTCCCACTGCGCCTCCTCGTTCCAGTGACACTCAGCCGCCAGGGTCCTGAACTGAATAGAGTAATCAGACACCGATCTCTCTTCCTGTTTGAGTTCCGCGAGCATCCTTGCCGCCTCTCTTCCCGCGACCGCGCGGTCAAACACTCTTTTCATCTCGGCGGCGAGTGTCAGGAACGAGGCGCAGCATGGATCCTGGTTCTCCCACACAGCCGTTCCCCAGAGAGCGGCTTTCCCAGTCAGTAAAGTCAGCACAAATGCCACCTTGGCGGGTTCGTGTGCAAAAGTCCGAGGCTGCAACGAGAAGTGCATGGAACAACGGTTCAAAAAGGCTCTACAATAGTTGGGCTCACCGTCATAGGGTTGCGGGACTGGTAGTCGAGGCTCTGACTGGGAAGCGCCCTCTGATGGTCCGGGGGGAACGGCTGGTGCGGGTGGCGCAGTGGGAGCTCGTAGCTGTTGTACTTGCTGGGTGAGCTCGGACACCTGCGTTACCAGCGCCTGAACGGCGCGCGCCGTATCATTAAGGTTTCTTTCTTGACTGTCCATACGCTGAAGACTGGCCTGGACGAATCCTTCCAGCGACGGAGATTCACCTGCTGCTTCCATCGTTGGTCAGATCGTTCTATCACGACAGAAGATGCGGAAGCAGAATGCAAGTAAAACTCATTTAATTGTGTAACACACACACACAGTCAGAGCACACACAACAGGCTGGTAACGCAGGAACAAGATGGTCAGTGATCCCGAGTGAAGTGCCGTGGTGATGAAGTGAAGAATAAATCCAAACCCGTGAAGAACCGAGGAACCAGACTGGAAACAGGACGAGACGATGACGGGAACAGGATCACACACGGGGAACATCAAACAACGATCTGACAAGGAGAGGAAAGTTCCGTGAGTATTTAAAGGGACAGATTATGGGTAGCAGCTGGGAAGATGATTGCGATCAGCTGATCGCTAATAGATCTGATGAGAGTGGAGCCGCCCACTCACACACACCCACACATCTAACAACAGAAACACGAGACTAAAAGGAGACAATGAAAATATAAACCGTGACATAATGTAGATACAATTGTAAGGGGTGTACAGTTAAAGACCCAGAACCAGATTTGAAGAATGAAGACCCAGAGTCAGAATTATAAAAAATTAAAGAAAATATTTACTGAAGATAGTTTGCAGTTTCATCAGCAGAAGTCAGCTTCAATACTCGCACAGGAGTTCGTAGGCCGCCCCGCTTACAGTTACAAAGATCACAGCAGTTATACGATTTCCAAGGTCTAAGCTACGTCATTGCTTACAGGATGAATGATTCTCATTGGCTATGAAATAGATAAACACAGTAATTTTCCACACATATACAGATAGACTGAAGCATATCTCCATCGATTATGCAGCTGAAGTTAGGCACGTCATGACCTTCCAGGTCGCAGATTTGGGTTGCTGGGCGCCAGCATGTCCAGAACAACAACTCAGTCAATCTCCAATAATGCCAGTGGTTCCTTAACCTGTAACCAAGAAGACTAACACACACACACCGACACACAGCTTTTCCAAGGTTGGATTTGGCCAGGCTCTCACTATAAACAGGAGAGTCCTCTCAAAACATCAAGATAATGCGTTCTTTCTCTCAAGGATAGCTAAACTTTAGTCTTAACTGGAAAGAAAGGCTTTAACAAAGAAATGGCCCCTTAAACTATTGGCTTCAATGACCCCTTTATGTTTTAACACATTGAAGACCTTTCTCAAACACAAAACAAGTCCCTATTTCATTTCTGGAAGCTGGGTTAAATAAGCAAGCACTGCATTCAGATATCAAATACAGACATTAAAGAATACATGAAAATAACATTCCAGTAATCACACTGGTAACTTATATAAATAAAGTAAAATCTCCAGAGAAGTCATTCAACTCATTTGATATTTAGAAGGAAAAATATTGATTAATACCTTAATTATAATCAATCATTACATATACATTAAAGGAGCAGTGGATTCCAATACACCCCCTTCAGTCCCCCGTTTTAGACCAATGTGGAGTCCTAAACACCACATCTGGTCTATCCATAAAGAGGCTGCTTCAAAATGTTAGGTTTCTGACGCATGCTCTGTCAGGTTAATTTTTATAAAACAAACAATATTTTCCCTTCAATGACTTAATATTAACAAAATATCCCACATACTACAATATTGATCTCCAGAACCTTTGGACATAGCTGTCTTTACATGTCTTACACAGCTATTATTCATCGTGGCTAATTTGGTTTCATCATCAAATTAACTGATACAACTTTTAACTGATCCTTCTGCATCACTTTCCTCTTCCATTGAGTCTCTCACCACTGTCAGCCTAGTGACACTTAAAGTTCCCTCGTTAACTACTTCTCACAGTATTGCTCTATCAAATGGTTAGTCTGACGATCCAAAAAATATAATCAGTATTGTCTCAGTCCCACTTATCTTTACAGTTTTACAGAAACCAAAATATCAAGTTACTCAGATCTCAACCCCTAAGACAGCCATATACTGTAGCTGATTTCACTTTTAACCTTTATTTAACTAAATTGTAGTTTTCTTACACATCTAATGTCATACATCCATTTAATGGATTGAGAAATAAAACTTTAGAAGTTATATTCACTCCTCCTTTGTTTGCCCACCGGCCTTTCATAAAAATGAGGGAGCTCACTCTGGATAATTTGGATAGTGACTTAGCCAATGTGTCACTTTGTCTCTTTTTGCCGTCAAATCTATTATTTTTACGTTTACCATTATGATCCCACCTAGTTGTCTATTCAAATTTAGACCCTCAGTTGAATTTAGACAAGAGCTTTTACCCCATAATGGACGGCAATCTTCAACTTCACAATTCCAATTTATATAAAATACTAATCCGGAGAGTAATTCAAATCAACATCATACATGACAAAAGTATTCACAATTACCAGTAGCAGACAGAGCTGGAAAACCAATTCAATTAAAGCTTGTCCCATGTTCTGTATTGTCTTTTCATCTTCTTTAAAGTTTGTCATTTCACTTAACCCATCTGTAATGATAAAACACTCATTCCAGAGGTTAATGACACTATATCCACAAAATCAGGAAATAATAGTACCCCAAACTAACACATACAAGACATAAAGTGCAGTCACCATCACACGCACTCATAATAGACACACGTAACTGCTCATTATCAATGTTCGTTGTTTTGTTTTTTTACTTTAAAAATATTTAAGTTTTAAATTAGATTTCAAACTTCACATTTTCCTCTAGTTTTTTTTTTTTTTTTACCTACTTTTACATAGTCTTTTAACCATTTCAAAGCATGTATTGTTCATTACTCATTTCATCTTAGAAAAGTCAGCTGGGTTGTTTTGGTTCATTATCACTATTTTGTTCTTTAGCAGGCCGATAACAAAAAGACAGACACAGTTACCATCCCTTCCTCCACTCAAGCAGTCTCTCTCACTATAAACAAATAATCTTTTCAACAGCCTCCTAAGACTGTAATTTAGACAAAATGTGATATTAAAGTCATTACATTAACCTTTTACCATTCAGCTTTATTATCCAGACTTTTCTCAAATCTACAAAGCTGTCTTCATCTTTAGCCACCACCATGTCCAAAGACCTTCACGAGTTAAAACTATGTTATAGACATATAAGCTCAAAATTAACTCTTCTATACATTTTTCTTGCCCATTTGGCAACCAACATCATGTCCCTCATATAATTAAGTTTTGTTACTGTCTCCGCAGCAAATAACGGCAATCACCTCATGGAATCAGCTGGCTCCTGAAAGCCCACTCCCGTTATCTATTTATCTTTAATTTTCTTCTCTTCAGGGTGTCGTCCCCTGGCATAGTTGCAGACACTTGTCACAATGAAAAACAAGCCATACAATGTATGCGGTTTCTGGTGAGTGGTATAGAGGAACTTACATTTCTGGGTCAGACTGCCGTAACTTCTCACAGCTTCATCCCCCCCCTGAATGATATAAGGATGCTGCGGCCTTCACAGCCATCCGCTCGACTCTCATACCCATCTCACATAAAACACCTCCTTCAGGAGATGCCCAGTGGCGGCGGTGACCCCCTGCCTTAGGTTGTCCTCTGTTAGGCCAAAGAAGATCTTACCCGTCATTGAGAAATCACCCTCGTGCTCACTGGTAACCGCTCCTCCCATTACCAAATCAGTTTTCTCCAACATAATCAGTTGTTTTCTGGAGCTTAGGAAAAGCACATTCAAGAGTCACCAGAGCCATTTTGGACTGCCTAATAGTGTTAACGTAGGGAGACAGGTTAATAACAGCAGTATTTAATCACTAAAATCCTTCTAACATCTTAAAAGCAGCAACCTAGCACTGCTTAGATTCAGTGAATTTAGCTCACATCCGTCTATTCAGTGTACTGTTACATCTGTAGCCGGAGCCATCGGCCCTGTTCCATGGTGGACACTAAAATGAGACAAAGAAGTTACTGGTCCTAAAATAAATTAATCAAAAACGTCACTTCCATCTTGTAAGGTCTGCATTATTTTGAAGACTTCTTTAAAGTCATTCAGTTTTACTTTTAACATTTTTAACATTTAAATACAAATTGCCCTCTGAATGGTAATGATTTCTTTTAACATCTCTGTGTCTATGGTTTTCAACTGAAACACTGTGCTTTACTATAAATAGCTTATTATCACTTATGACACAGGCTCAGATAACAGCTTTTAGCTGACATTGAATGAGAGAGACTCTGAGGCATTCAAGACTGGTACACTGCCCTCTCATAAACTTCTAACATCAAACTTTATCTACCATATTTTAACTCTAGCCCAGCGTAAGGCCTCTTTGCCAGAAATTACATACGTTTTCAAATAAACATAATTTTATAGTTGTCCTTTGCCCATACACCAGGGAATTTAGACGTAACAAATTTCCACTCAGATTGAGTCTGTCGCACTGGCACTTTCAGCCACAGCACACACCAGATTCAGATAAGCAAACTGTTTCAGCCAAATCACAAGCATATCTTTTGAAAGTAAAACTTCAGATTCTAGTTCTTTCCTGGTCAACACTTTTCAAGCTGTTTGTTTAATCAAATGCCTTTCTACACATTTTACATTTTAGCAACCGTACTACTGTACTCGATTTTAGTTGTTAATTTCTCAATTACCATAGTTTAATATCTGACTTAAAAAATGTTTTCTTTTTTTTTTTTTGGAGTTTATCAATCTCCAGTTAGGATTCACACTAACTTTTACGAGACTATCACGCTCTGCTTATGATACATTTTGATACACATACATCTTTTGCAGATATTATTTTAAATCATCCTTTTAGTTACTTTTACAATTTGCAACTCATTTTTTTTTTAGTTATTATCTGTAATTTTACATTAACTTGTATTCATCAGTTCACTTATAAAAATTACTATTATAGATCTTTTCTTCAAAAGGATTCACTTTGAGACTTCAATCTTTTGACCTTGTTTTTATCTCTTACTCTTTCTCAGACGAAAACTTTAATATCGTTATATAAACACTGATCTACTTTCAAACCCACATTATTACCAGAAATGTGTCACTATCACATTTTCAAACACCTTCTCAGTGGGCATTTACAGTTACATGTTAGATGGTCCTGCTGACCACAATTAAAACACTCTCTGTCGGCTCCAACTTACTGCAAACTCTGAAGCAGTGTGTCCCAAACAGGAATGCAAACCGAGCTGATAAGCAGTTCTCAGTATTCTTTTACAGTCCACCAGTGGCGGGTTCAATCACAATAGCCGAATCATAATCTTCATCATTATCATTGGCAGCACATTAATTTTGATAAGCTGCACTGAAAATCACTCAACATTCTCTAAGGTTTTTTTTTTAAAGTTTCTGTTTAACTTTAGTCACACTTGTCCAAGGAAATGATCTTCGACCCATAATTTAATATACTTGCTTTTTGTAATCATCGTAAGCAATAGAAGGCTAAACATTTTAGTTTTTCAGTTTCTTTGTTTGTTTGTAGCCAGTCAAGTTGTTGTTTAAATTTCCAAACAGAAGCAAAACTTATCAAGACAACCATTTACTTAATAATTTCTGCAGATTTCTCTGAAGTGAGGGCTTCAGAGCACAGCTGCTTACTGCGTTCGCTCTTTTCTGTCTCACTATTAGTTTCAGGACTGTTCAGGTTACTGATCAAGTTACTCAGTTTGTCTGCCATATCTTAATAACAGTTCAAACTCACCTGAAGTCATTGCAGAAATGGAGGCGGCGATCTTTGAACAACACAGCTTGGCTTCTCCGTGATGAAACTGCAGAGTATACTCCAAAATCACAGTTACTTATACTGGTCCTTGCCAATTTGGGTCACAACTTTTTTTTTTTTTTTCTCTCGGGATCGTTCCTGATGCATCCCTGGCAAACAACCCTATTTTTGTTAGTATCCCTAACTGCCTGTTTACTAAATTCGGGGATCCCCTATCTGAGATGGAAGAGATTGAGCAGGTTTACGGTGCCACTGGACCTCTCGTCCAGGGACGTACTCTGCTGGGGTGGTGCTACACCATTAATGCCCAGCGGGGCCCCTACAGAGCACGCTTCACTTGCGCTGTCTGCTGCCGTTACCCTTAACGACGCTCTCAGCGACTTCTTATACTCTCAGCAGTATAATTAACTTACTCCTTCACTCGCCTCATTGGAGTGAAGGCTCTCCCGCTCTCCTTCAAAATCTCTTCCAGTCAGACAGCCCTAACAATTAATAAAAGCTTACTACCTTGTGTGTTGATTTGCCAGAGATGTCACCACGGAATGATTGCCCGCCGCATCCTCCACCAAACTGTAAGGGGTGTACAGTTAAAGACCCAGAACCAGATATGAAGAATGAAGACCCAGAGTCAGAATTATAAAAAATTAAAGAAAATATTTACTGAAGATAGTTTGCAGTTTCATCAGCAGAAGTCAGCTTCAATACTCGCACAGGAGTTCGTAGGCCGCCCCGCTTACAGTTACAAAGATCACAGCAGTTATACGATTTCCAAGGTCTAAGCTACGTCATTGCTTACAGGATGAATGATTCTCATTGGCTATGAAATAGATAAACACATTAATTTTCCACACATATACAGATAGACTGAAGCATATCTCCATCGATTATGCAGCTGAAGTTAGGCACGTCATGACCTTCCAGGTCGCAGATTTGGGTTGCTGGGCGCCAGCATGTCCAGAACAACAACTCAGTCAATCTCCAATAATGCCAGTGGTTCCTTAACCTGTAACCAAGAAGACTAACACACACACACCGACACACAGCTTTTCCAAGGTTGGATTTGGCCAGGCTCTCACTATAAACAGGAGAGTCCTCTCAAAACATCAAGATAATGCGTTCTTTCTCTCAAGGATAGCTAAACTTTAGTCTTAACTGGAAAGAAAGGCTTTAACAAAGAAATGGCCCCTTAAACTATTGGCTTCAATGACCCCTTTATGTTTTAACACATTGAAGACCTTTCTCAAACACAAAACAAGTCCCTATTTCATTTCTGGAAGCTGGGTTAAATAAGCAAGCACTGCATTCAGATATCAAATACAGACATTAAAGAATACATGAAAATAACATTTCAGTAATCACACTGGTAACTTATATAAATAAAGTAAAATCTCCAGAGAAGTCATTCAACTCATTTGATATTTAGAAGGAAAAATATTGATTAATACCTTAATTATAATCAATCATTACATATACATTGAAGCAGCAGTGGATTCCAATCCACCCCCTTCACAATCATTTCATATTTAAGTGAATGTTAGTGTGTTAGTCTTATTTTCTTCTAAAAACAATGACTGGCCAATAATGTCACAACCAGTCTTTAAGCTCTGTTTAATATGAAACATACAAATTATCTTTCATACATGATTGCAAGTGCAACATTTTAGTTCCAAGTCATTTAAAACTGCATCATTATTGATGGAGAGGTTGACATTTCAGATTGTTTTTTTTCACCCTAGTGTATAATATTAATAATAATAATAATAATAATAATGCCTGAATTGATGATGCAATAAAAAAATAAAGGTTTAAAATGATGTTTTGGTAGAGAAGCCATTAAATAAACGTTTTCATTTTCCATGAAGAATCTTTCAGTGAAGAGTTCTTTAATATAATCATTTTCTTCTCAGTGTAAAGAACAGTTTAATAATTTAAAGAACCTTTTTTTCCACTATAAAGAACCCTTTGTGCAATGAAAAGGTTTCATGGATGTGGTTCTTTGAACCATTGATGGTAATAAAAAGGGCTTTCACACCGGAGGATCGTTTTCATAGTTCCTAGAACTATACCCTTTTTTTTTTTTTTTTTTTTTCGTGTTCGCACAGCAGGAATTGGGAACGATTTAAGTGATAAGAATGCCTTTTTGGGGGGCAAAATTATCTCCTTCAGATTAGGGTCTAACACAGCACAATAGGAAGGAACTACCAGTGACGTAATTGTACGTTGATTGGCCAAAACACATGCCATACGAAACACCGGCCTCTGCCATTTTTAAAAAGTCGTGTGAACACATAGTTTACAGACTTACTCTACGAACTAACTCCATGAACATGGAAAAGAAAACAGCAAAAAAATTAACCGGTGCCGAAGTCAAGTTACTTCTCAACCTTTATGCTACGGAGCTGTTAAAGTTATTGAATGTTGCGCTTAAATTATGTCTCTGTCAGCCGGCTTACATCACTTCAAGGTTCCTACTGGTTTTGCGAATGCAACCAGGAAAATAGCCTTATAGGGGAACATCTAATTCTCGGGCAAACGCCCTGGTGGCTTGTCCTTATAACTGAGTTCCTACTGTGAAAGACCCTATCGAACCTTTATTTTGTGAGTGTATACAGAGCTTTATGGAAGAGTGGAGGAACAACTCCACTTTATCTTTGAGAAAGAGACTTTATCAAATCTCTTTCTCAAATAATCAGCACACTACCCAGATGCTGCTACTAAACTGAAATGTTTTTTTATGCTCTTTTAATGTGGATGTGCTTTGTGTGAATGACATCCAGTACATAGAATTGTCTTTGATCAGACAGAGTCTTGCACTCTTAACTGGGTCTCAGATCAGTTGGCTGACTGTGAATTAGGGGCAGGGCAGGGGGTTCAAGTGTGCGTGAGACTGCAGGGCGTCTGTTTATCAATCTATCCCATCAGAGTAGAACACGGTTTGTTCACTGGATTTAAGTTCTTGCCCACACAAATCTCTAGACATAAACACAAACACAATCTTGTTTCATTGCCATTTTCCATTTACAAAAACTGCGCTGAAAAATATAATTTGATCAACATTAATTGCATTTACAGTTTGCATTTAGATTTGAAGCAGTCAGATCTACAGATAATAGGACAGACTACAAATCACACATCCACAGAACTATCACATAGTTCTACAGTTTGACTAATACATGTTTCAGCCGAATGTATTCAGATCACATGTTTTAAACTAAAACTCAACATGTGTAGGCCTACTCCACAATTTATCATACACTCATATATGCAGTGTGGTGTTGGAAGCACTGGATGGTGGTAAAGAGCTTTATAATGTGTTATAAAAAAATAGTCATATTGTTATTCATTTATTTTGCCATCTGGTGGGCATGTTTTGAAATGTAAAAGATGTCTGGGTTATGTTCTAAATTGAATAGTTTACTTATTACTAAAAAGTGTGCAGTTTGCACTGTATACTGTGTACTATTAAAAGGTATGTGAAACGAAATGCATTATGCATTTTTGCAACGTTCCATACTACTGTTTAATGCATGTGAGAAACTTCTTCGTGGTCTTAAGTGTAAATGAGGTTTACACATTACTGTTTATATATATATATATATATATATATATATATATATATATATATATATATATATATATATATACATATATATATATATATATATATATATATATATATATATATATATTATTATTTATTTATTTTTTTGCTTTTATGATATAACTTGTATATTATGTTCTAAAACTTCAAGATTGCTCATTGTAAATGTACCTCTTCTATATGTAATTTAAACTAATTGTTACCTCTGTATGTGAACTGCAGGGATTGCCTGGACCCCTTGGTCCCCAGGGCCACACAGGCCCTAATGGGCGACAAGGTGACACTGGTCTCCAGGGCTCTAAAGGAGAGAAGGGCGACCATGGCAAAGGAGGCATTATGGGTCCAAAAGGAAGTGTGGTGAGTCTCTCAGTCCTGCTCTCTATTTCTGCTGTTATGTAAGGACTTAGTTAAATGCTTTTTTAAAATACAATAGGTTTAGAGTTTAAGCTGCCTTTTCACTATCTCCGACATTCATGTACTATTGTTACTTTTCATCCCATGGCAATTGCATTAAACTTTCAAATTGGCCGTGCAGAAGCCGTTACCCTCATTTATTCACCATGGTAAAATGAATGAATAGGCAATGAATAAAGGCAAATAAATTTAAATTATTATGTAATGATTATAAAAAAAATATTTCAGACATAAGTATTCATAACAACCCATTTTACAGGAATAGTGTTTAAAAAATAACATTTTATGGTAGTTGGTAGTTCTCCCCTTGTGCTCTTATTTTTTGAAGATTACATCACATTCGGTCTGGTGGTCGCATAGGCTCTTGTAAACGTACATCAACTTAAAAAATTAATACTTTCAAGAGTTGCCAAAATAATTTACATTCATTCTTTTCCCAGCGCTGGCAGCCAGCACCAGGATTTTTTTTTTATCTTTATAATTTTCCCAAAGCTTTCATTGCCCCCAGAATATTTTTGTTGTATGAATATCATGCAAAACATTTGATTCCAGCTTAATGCATTCTTTTTTATCAACTCTTGCAAGTGGGTACGTTTCATAAAAAAAAAAAAAGCTAAATTTTGACCAAAAGGCTGAGAAAATCATGTTTTGGTCAAAGACTAAGTCAGTATTGGATTCAGAATGTTGATCAAAACACAGATGGAGTAGATTGTGTGTCCACTAACACCGTAATGCTTGTACAGTCCTGTACCTCTTCCTGGTTCGATATTTTATTCGTTAATGTTTGGCAGTTTTGTTTTATGTGCTGTTTAAAGTTTCATTTAAATAGTTTCTTCTTCTTCGCCTGTCTTTTGATCCGGAGATCCTGTACTGTTTCAGAAGATGCGTAATAGTGCCCCCCTACCATATAATAGTGAAAACATGGATTGCCGGGAAAACAATGGCTGGGAAGTGGTGTGTCACAAATGGCGGAAAAAGAGTAAAAAGATTACCGTATACTTAAGTGAAAACTTAATTTTTTCGGACACCTATTAAATGTTAATTTCAATTAAATAGAAATATATTATAGTTTAAACTTATATTAAATGCAGAGTGTCAGAGTTGCTCAGTGTTCAGTTTTGTTGTCATATTGTTCCCGTGTTTCTGCTTCCTGTATTCTTTTTCAGTGTACGCTTACATGACAACAATGCACTAAAAAGTTGTAAGTTATTCCTTTGTGTTTTCCTTGCATAAACAAAAGCAATGTCAAAACTATCCCGTTCACAAGAATCTGCGGAATCGACGAAAAATGCTGTATTATGCTGCCAGACCAGTAGTTGGCGATGTGACTTTGTAAAGAAACGCGTCCCTGTAGACATAAACACGTAATAGACACGCACATGACGTCACCGTTTTCACAAATTTGTATTTTTGTAGTTTACGGAGACAATACAGCCAGGTATCTTTTTCAAAAACTTGCACTTTGAAACCTATTTTCATAAGTTTGCATTTCCTGGCCCCAAAAACGCAGCTGACGTAAATGAACGGCCAAAAAAGTTTTCCATTTTTAGTTGAAAATGGTGATGTGTGTAAACAGCCCCTTAGTTTATTCCCTGATTACTCCCAAGTTAGTTTCTTTTGTTTCTGATTAGTTTCAACTGTGTCTCATCTAGTTACCTTTGTTGGCCCTGTGTATTTATAGCCCTGTGTTTTTCACATTTGTCAGTTTTCGTTTGCTTTATGTCTGGTTAGCGTTCTTACTATTTAATCCCGCAATCTCCTGCATATTTATGTTTAGTAAATAAAGGCTGAGTTTTTTTGGATTACCTTTTCGTCTTCTTCATCTTGCATGTTGGCAACCACACACATTACACAGAGTGCTTTAGAGTGCTTTTTTGACCTACCTACCTAATCTTTATATGTAATTTCATAATTACTTCTGTAGTTTTTTAAATATGGTTAATGTAATGCTGCCGAATTTATTGACATGCATTCATGGTAAACTAAAATATACTTTATTCTACTGAACCTTATATATTTGTAATTACACTTTTTTATGATGAATTTGCAATTTAGTTTATAATATTTTAACTTCTAAATGTAGTATTGAATAACCAACTACAGTTTACAGTACAATTATAATAAATTACTTTTATGTGTTTTAGTATGTTACTCAATAAGTACTTAGTATGTTACTCAATACTTATATTTAATTTATTTCATCTGAAAGTGATCTTCATCTGATCTAATGTACACTTCAAGTGCATATTCAATTCAATTAAGGATACTTCTTTTTTTTTTTACTTAAGCCATCTTCATCTTGTTGTACTTTATCATTCTGTTTAAAACATACTCAAGAGCAGAAAAAGTGAAAAGCTAATGTATTTGGGTCTTTCTTTAGGGAATGGTGGGGGTTCCAGGGTTTGATGGAGCAAATGGTATTCCGGTAAGTATTTTGTTTATATCAACAATATTATGTTTAGATGTGTGAAGTGAAGCAGAGTTTTATAAAATCATAAAGCAACAGCAATATGACAAAATACACCAATGTTCAATAAATAGTTTCATTTATTAAAACGAATCACAGAAATAAACAAGCCTTCTAAATAATATAGTTCATATATCATAAATACTTTTCCTTAGACTTCTAAATGCAGTTTTTATTGTGAGTTTTTGATTCACCAATTCTGGGTCATTGGTTATCTCTCATCAGGGCCACCCTGGTCCATCTGGGCCTCGTGGGAAACCAGGAGCTGATGGTTGTAATGGAACCAGGGGAGATTCAGGAACGCCGGGCCTTTCAGGATTCGATGCTGGACCTGGAATATCAGTATGAATGTTCATTTATTTGTGTGTCACAGAGTGAATAATTGAGACAGAATGTATTCATAACTCACACATGACCCATCTAACCTATAACGATTTCATTTTCTCTCGCACTCTCTTTCAATTACTTTGTCTCTGTGTACTTGCCTATCTGTAACATTTACCTTCTGTATAGGGTCGGCCAGGAATAAAGGGGGAGAAGGGTGACCCTTTGGAGCTGTGGGTCTATATGGAAAGATTCAAGGTAAGAGGAACTTTACTAGTTTAAATGCAGTTTGTATCAATTCATTTAGTTTAGGTAAAAAATTAAATAGGAATGGTGTCCTGTCACTTTGTCCATTTTTCTGTTGTATTACAGGGAGATCAAGGGCCACCAGGTGTTCCAGGATTTTTGGTAAGTTTAACTTTCGTTATTCATTTTGTTATATCAGAAACTGAGCAATCAGGGTTGAAAAGTTGAAGGGATAGATGTGTTTTCCAAAACATCTAATTTCACTCTTACAGGGACCAACTGGTAACCCAGGGTACAGTGGACTGCCAGGATATCAAGGACCTTGGGTGAGTCTATTTGTTGTATCACATTGTCTGACACCTATATGATAACACGAACGGTGGAGTGGAAAGTAGCTTTTGTCACCACCGACCCAAGTTGGAATCTGCTTTTTTCTGAACTAATTATTCTCCTTTTTCTTATCACATATCAGCTAAAAAATTATTTTAATCAAAATATATTCAAAAGGTGAAAAAAAAGTGCCTAACGGGTGTTTATTAGTGAGAATAAAGTGTTTAATGGGTATTTAATTGGTATATAATTGTAATTGGATGTGATGTCCTTGCGTGACTTGTGCAGCTCATATTACCACACTCAAAACCATGGCGCCCTTCATTGACTTTCGAGGATACCTCTGCTGATCAACAGGTTCAATGGTAGGATTAGGAGTAAATTTAAGGGATAGGGACAAGTAATGTCTCAATAATGCTTTCTGTACACCTAAAGACTTTGAAAAGATTTAGAAAATACTTTATAAGATTATCAGCTCACATCTAAAGACTTGGGTTCACAGTTTTTAGTCTCAGACTAAAGACTTGCGATAATATCAAACATGTTTGATATGAAAGACTAGAGAAAGACTGGCATAAATCGGGTCGCCGACTGCAGATTATCACCTCACATTTAACGATCGAGACGACGGGAGCGCGCCGAGACTCCAGTAAGATTCCTAAAGACTGCCGGTCTTTAGTCTGGGACTGTGAAAATCCTTTGGTGTACGCCCGGCATAAGTCAGCATTCATTTATGAAAATAATCACATACACTGAAAATGTTGTTATTATTGCATACTGTTTTATAATATACTACAATAGACTGAGTGAGGTGCAAAAAGTATCTGCCACTATTTGTACAGCATTTAACAACTATTTACGTTTATTGCAAAACTGCAAATAGCATCTATTTTTACACTTCGTGCAAAGAAAGTCCTGCTATTTTCACTTAGCTTAAATAACATCTATAACTATTTGCACTTAGCGTCTGCCATAAAATTATACTGCTTGTTTTATTTCAAACCTACTATCTCTTCTTCTCACTGTATTATCTTTCTTCAGGGTCCCTCTGGTAGTATAGGTGCTAAAGGACAAAAGGTAATAAAAGACAAAATTTTGCTTAATTTTATTTAAAAAAAAATTACATTCAAACAGATATATTTTTATGGCATCACAATCCAATTAAGTCACTTGGGTAAATTAACATCTATGTTAATGTACATGTGTCGCCTCTATACAGGGTGAAAGCAGTAAACTGTTAAAAGGATTCAAAGGAGAAACGGTAAGACAAATATTTAGTGTCATATATCACAGTGTCAGACTAATATTTTTGTGTTTAATCTGCACTGTTAACTCATCTGTATTTCAAACACTCACCTCAGGGGGACATTGGAGAGCCAGGCCCACCAGGAACTTACTCGCTGACAAGACCAAACATTACAGAATTGCAGGCAGGAAGAACATGATTTGAGTTTATTACAAATATTTTCTCTCAGGGGGAGAAAATGATCTTGCTACTGTAATTTTCATCTTCTGTTCATTTTCTGGTTTTCTTTAACAGGGTGAAAAGGGGCGGAAGGGTTATAGAGGTGAACCAGGAGATTTGGTAGGTTACATTTGAGCTTTTTAGCACACAATTTTTCCATTCCTTTAACACAAGGATGGTTACATTTGTGGAATAGTCAGAGACAATAGAAGAAGACAAACCACTTATAGAAAAAATGGGAGAAATTATAATGCTTAATGTGGTGGTTGTTGGAATAAAAGCCCCATCTTTCAGTGAAAATGTTCTTTTTGATTGACGTTCGGAGTAGCTGGATCCCATTGATTTTATTGGTGATTTGAAATATGTTTTTGAAATGTAATCTTGAGTTTTACAGATGGTCTTTCCTCATTTAAACAGTCAAGAGGAGTTTGTGACTTGAAAATAGCTGTCAATGTAACTAACCACTGAATGAACCCAAAGAGATTTGGCAATAACTTAATGATAATCTTTATATATATATTTTTTTTCAATTGCTTCAGGGATATACATCTACGAAAGGAGAGACTGGTGTGTCAGGGTTTCCGGGACAACGGGTACGATTGTTTAAGTGCTGAAATCTCTTTATTAACGCTATGCAAAGTCTGCAAATGTGCAAAAAAAGCCCATGGATGTGCACACATATTCAACCTTTATATACATATATATATATATATATATATATATATATATATATATATATATATGTAACCAATTACTATTAATTACAGGGAAACCCAGGATTAAATGGCTGGCCAGGACCAACGGTATGGAATTTTGATCAATTTCCCAACAGTGCAAAGCATTTGTGTTTACTTAAACATTTCAAGTCTCTCTCCATTCCTACAGGGTGACACCGGACTACCAGGTTTCCCAGGACATTCTGGCCTTAAGGTAATAAATGAATTTCTGATTTAGTCCTACATCTTGTCATACCTTACGAATCAATCTGCATCATAAGTTGTATGACCTAAATTCACATCATTCAACAGGGAGACAGAGGAGAACCCGGAGAGCTGATAGGAGGTTCAGTTGAAGATAATGGAGGTACTAAAAATAATCCACTGGTAGTACCGCTGTTCAAAGGGGTCCTATTTTCAAGCTTAACTTGATAATGAAAAAAGTCTGCAAAGTTTCAAAGCACAACGTCACACCAAAAGGAGTTATTCTCTATATCAGTTGTTCTCTATAAACACTGTTTCTGATCTCCCTGAAGTGCCTCGATGTAGTCTCGAGTTTTCTTCTGGCAACGTCACAATATCCCTTATTTAGATACGTCCCGCCCGAGGCATATGCAAAAAAAGGGTCGAGGCCCCTTTGAGTTGTGTTAGCAGTGTGTTGAAACTCGCGGTTATGGTAAGGAGCGTGACATTTCCGAAACACCCTCGAATCGGTTGACCAACACACCAAGTGACCAATCAAACCACAGTGCTCTTTTCAGAAGGAGGGGCTTCATAGAGACAGGAACTAAACAGAGCGTAACTGACAGACTGGGATGCAATAATGTAAATGATGTTAAAAATAATATTTTCTGAACATTCAACCATGAAAACCTATTATAGACCTCAAAAACAAAATCAAGTCTTTGAAAAAGGGCATAATAGGGCCCCTTAAATTGTTGGCATTTGAGTAGTCCAAATCTAACCTCCAATACACAGTCTAATTTTTACTACATTCTTAATATTTTTCTTTCTTTGCTTCTGTCTGTTTTTCTTGTTAATACAGTGGGTCCTCCAGGATTTCCAGGGGAGCGTGGCCTAATTGGAAATGATGGTTCTAAGGGTGTTAAAGGACAGCCAGGTCCCCCAGGACCCCCTCCATCTGAACAACAACCAGGTATTTCACGACTGAGCCTTGTCTGACAGTTAAACACAGATAGTTCAATCTAAAATGGAAATTCTGCCATTATTTATTCGCCCTCATGTTGGTTGCGATCGTAACAGAAACGTCTCGGTTACATATGGTAACCCTCGTTCCCTGAAGAAGGGAACAGAGACCGGATAGGAAACACGCCAGAGAGGCCAATCCACTTAGAGCAAAACCAAACGAGCGAATTCACACTGGCGTGCAGTCACCCGCAACAGCTGCTCCGCCACGCAGCGCGGGCACACAACGAGCAGCAGGTGCGATTGCTCTTCAGCCTTTTGCTGAGGAGCCGAGCCGGTGACCTGGCTGCCCCAGCAGGCTGCAGCAGATATGGCGATTGTACGTACGTCTCTGTTCCCTCCTTCAGGGAACGAGGGTTACCATATGCAACCGAGACATTCCCTATCAGTCGGTCTCTCTCTACGTACGTTATGACCGCCGAATAGGAATCCGTACCAAAGTGCCACAGCTGCTGATCCGCGCAAGCTGCTTGCCCCTTCTTGTCTGGAAGGACCATAGGAGACGGCTTACACAGAGTGCATCCTGCCGTGCAAAGGCAAAAGACCGTAACTTGGTTTTTGGTTGAAAATTTGTTATTGATATTTTTGGCACATTCAAGACCTCCTTTATCATGTGGATAAGTAACACCAGGTACCGCTCTTTGGCTTTGTTTTGGAACTCTCATATTGAGTTATGGTACTCTGCCTTTGTTTAGCCGTGTGTCAATATGAAGTTACTGTGCCCGTGTTCTGTCAAATAATGCTACCTATAAGATTGTATGGTGTTCTGCCTTTGTTTAGCCGTGCGTCAAAATGAAGTTACTGTGCCGGTGTTCTGTCAAATAATGCTACCTATAAGATTGTATGGTGTTCTGCCTTTGTTTTACTCTTCATTCAAATTTAAATTACAATGTAGGCTGTGTACTTTGTACAGCTGCCATCGGTCCCTGTAACTTCTGATGTCCTCAGAGCTTTGTCCTGCACAAATGCGGTCAGAACATTTAGTATGGTCTGAACCCACTCTGCCACTCTGAACCAAACTCTGTCTCTGATATGATTGTTTCTGTGATCCACAGTGGATCTGTTGGGTCCAGAGGGACCACGGGGACCAAAGGGAGGCAAAGGTGAAGCTGGAGAACCTGGTAATCCTGCCACTCAGCCTGGGCCGCCTGGCTCTGATGGGCTGCCTGGATTTCAGGGACCACCTGGACCCAAGGTATCATGTAAGTGTGATAAGTGTGATGCTAATAAAGCAAGTACTTTTTGTATACACACTACCATTCAAAAGTTTGTGGTCGTTAAGATTTTTTAATGCCTTTGAAAGTCTCACCTTGCTCCATTTATTTAATCAAAAATGTTTTAAAATGTTATTTATTCTTTTGAAGGCAAAGCTGAAATTTCAGCATCATTAGGGAGCAAAACCACCCTAGAATGATAAAAATGCACCCAGTGTTTTTTTTACAATCTCAATAATTCATATGCACTCTCTCAGAATGAGCTGTTCTAAGATTCAGCTTTTTGTGACGTAGAACATGGGAAAGGGGTTTGATTGACAGTGTGGTTGGTGGTTGGTACCTCCCTCGGTGATCTGATCCTCCATTGTTGTTTCAACGACAGCCTGACCGCTGTTCTGAAGATGTGCGCTGCCTTCTAGAAAACGCCTCCTAAGAAAAATAAGTGTTTTGTTGTGGGCTGTAATACTTCGCATAGTTGTTTGCACTTGCTTCCGACATCAGAGACACTGAAAACGCAGTGGGTGGATTTTATTTATGAAGGAAATGCACCTCTTACACTCCCGAAGTACGTTTATGTTTGCTCAAATCATTTTGAGAGTGACTGTTTTTTGAACGGCGGTCAATTCAAAGCAGGTCTTGCTACAAAATTAATCCTCAAGGGTGGATCGTTGCCTAGTGTTCGCGATCCAACGACAATTCCTGAAGAAGTAAGTGTATTTTATGATTTCTGAGGTAACGTTAATAGTCATCGACAACAAATGTTGTTGTCGTCGTCGTCGTATGATTTATGTAATTTAAACCTTTTAAATAACCACACGTTTTCATATGTTTTTTAAGATATTGTTATTGTTATTATTGGTATTTGTGTTTGTGTTTTCAAACATTTGCGTCAACGTTATCACAGTTTGTGTGTGTCTGTGTGTGTGTTGCACAGCGATGACAACGCAATGAGTTCATAAATGTATCCAAATAACCATTCCGAGACATCCTGGTCCATTCTCGATCGTGTTTCTTCAGCCGGAGTCTCTTCGTCATCTGGGTCGGACTCTGGTTCAAACATACGGCCGAATGCCATACACAATTTCGGGTGTATCACTCTCGGCCATTATGGTTCTACCGACTGTTAATTGCCATAGTTATGCAAGTTACGCCCACATCCAGCGGCAGGGTGGGGATTAGCAGCTCATTTGCATTTAAGGTCGTCTGCCTCAAAACAGCTTGTTTCAAAACAGGCCCCAAAAATGACACATTCAAATAGTTATAATAAATTAACTGGGGGGTATTTTGTGCTGAAACTTCACAAATAAATTCTGGGGACACCCAAGACCAATATTACATCTTGTAAAAAGGGCCATAATTGGTGCCCTTTAAAAAATAGCCCAGGATTATTGACTGTGATGGCCAAAATGACTGTGATGGAAGTGCAGGCACGTGCAGGGAGGGGTGGGGAGGGGGGGTTTTGGGGGTGAGACGGGGAGGTTGTTTTGGGTGCTCGAGCCCCAGCCCTTTTTCAAAATTAATCAAAAGTGCTCAAAAAAATATCAATGATAATATTGTTATTAACATGTTTATTGTAATTATTATTATAATTAACATGTGAATTTAGGCTACTTTAGTTTTGTACACATTGTTGTTTATTTTTACGTTTCTGTCAGTCTGAGGTGTCGTTGCCATAATGCGTTGCTATGGGTTGCGTCACTTGCGTGTGACTGTCTTGCTTCGGACTTGACTGAAGAGGTCGAAAACCCCTTCAGAGATCGAAAACTCTGGAGTAGTGTGTGTGGACGGCAGGCGCAACCGTAGCGAAGTTTATGCGTTTTAAAATGAAAATGCGCTGGTGTAAAACATATTCCACAGACTGCTCGAGAACCGATATATAAATATGGTTCTTTCAGTGAGTATAGGCCTATATGGCTCGACAGCAATTTTTAAATGTTTATTTCATTTTTCAATAATAAAAGGTAGTGTGTCAATTCAATTAAAAATCAACATATCACATATTTTAATATAAAATATATATTTTATATTTATATATTTCTATTTTAAGATGCTGTTCTTTTTTTGACTAAGAATCCTGAAAAAAGTATCAAGGGTTAGTAAATAATAATAGTATAAAATATATTATAATAGAAAACAATTATTTCAAATTGTAGTAATATTTCACAACTGTTTTTTCTGTATTTTAGATCAAATAAATGCAGCCTTGATGAGCATAAATGGCTTCTTTAAAAAACAAAATAGTAGTGTTCAGACTTTTGGCCGGTAGGCAACTTTTATACTATTAATGTGTCTTTATACAGTGAAAGACTTCTTCAGAGGCCCAGACGGACAACGTGGACGTCCAGGGAATGCAGGAAAAAAGGGACCAAAGGGTAAGATAAGAGGAAACAAAGTTGCTTTAAGTTTTTAAAAAAATGATAGGGTTATTTGCATGGCCAAGATCATGTCATGTTGTACATGGCATTGTGGGAATGTTTTTGATAATGTGTTTGATATTTTTCAGTCTTTGCTAATCCTGCTATATTTGTTATGTTTTTATAATTTGATCAGGTGACCATGGTCTTTGTGAATGCAGTGTAAAATCCCAGCCTGGCCTTACGGGCCCTCCTGGTAATGCTGGGGACCCTGGAATTGCAGGGGAGTGGGGTCAGCAGGGTGATCAGGGAGATGCAGGACCCAAAGGTGTCGATGGTGTAGTTGTAAGTAGACATAAACCATGCCTTGATGTCATGCCTTGTTTAGGTCACAAGGTATATGAAATCTTTACATTAGCCAATTAAATCCATTTAACTTTTGTGATTTTTGTGATTTACAGGGTCATCATGGTGCTAGAGGATTATCTGGACCCAAAGGCAGAAAAGGAGAGATGAGAGCAGCTACACAGAAAGGTGCAGTAGTCAGCCGTTATATGTTTAGGACACAAACAGAAAAGTATATTGTCGCTGTCCGGCAGGAACCTCCATATCTCTGTATTTCATCACTTTTATTTTATTTTTTTCATAAATCATTACTATTGGTCACCCTTTATATCTGTCTGTGGGTTTGGCAAGTATTTAACCAAAGTAAAGTATTAAAAAGAGCCTTTGACTAAACCTCGTAACTCCATTGGCTCCTAAAACTGTAGTAAAACCTCATACAGTTTTAGACCCCGTGCACCTCATAGGCCTAAGGTGCGGTATCAACTTGATTAGCTTCAATAACATAATTTATTAACATCAACTTCAATAAGCAGAGCTACCGTGAGAGTCAGAAATTTCATAGAGTCTGACTCGAAGGGTTCGAAGGGATCATTTGACAACCCTTCCAATACAATAGAGAGATCCCATGAGTAAACTTGCGGGTTGCAGCCAGGCCTCAGCCGTCTAGCATCATGCAAGAAACCGGACACAAGGACATGCTTCCCCACTGAAGCCCCTTCAGTCTGGTTATGGCAAGCTAAAATAGCGGCCACATACACCTTAAGGGTAGCAGGTGTCAGTCCAACTGGGAGACGCTCTTGAAGAAACTCCAGCACTGAATTAACTCCAGTATTGAATCAACATGGGAGTCGGCTGGGTCAAGAAGGCATTGTTCACACCATGATGAGAAAATATGCCATTTAAGAGTATACAGCTTTCTAGTAGAAGGAGCTCTAGCGTTTAGGATGGTATCAATAACATCGGTTGAGAGACCAGAATTTATGAACTGGTACCCCTTTAGGGGACCAGAACCACAGTTTCCAGACCTCCGGTCAGGGGGTAAAGAATGTCCCTCGAGCCTGAGACAGAAGGTCCCTCCTGGTCAGGGAGAGATCAGGCCAGACAAAACAGGGTTACCAAAATTAACCACAGCCCCTCTTGACAGACCTTCACCAGAACTCCCTGTCACATCTGTGACATGGCACCCAGACCCAAAGGAGCTGGAGGATGGAGAGAAAACCAAAGGGGACAGTGTGTTGAATCCTCTGAGGCAAAAAAGTCCACTTCTGCCCTGCCAAACTCCTGCCATATGGACTCCACTATTTGAAAGTGGAGTCACCAATCCCTCGGCTCCAGCCTTTGCCTTCGACATGTAAAGTGGGATGTAAAGTGCCCTCAGGGAAAGCAGTTTGCCATCCACCCAGAGCAAACTAAATTCTTGATGTGAGCGAAAACGACATCTTGATGTCGAACCCCCATCTCCTGCGACTTGGCTCAAATTTAGTATATGGATCCCCTGGAGTCGCAGTGGAGCCAGGGCTGCATCCATGCACTTGGTAAAGGTTTGAGGTGACAAGGCTATGCCAAAAGAAAGAACCCGATATTGGTACACTTCTCCCTGCCGCCAAAAAGCGAACCTCTTGTGAATGGGTGAAATTTCTATGTGAAAATATGTCCTTCAGATCTATCGTGACAAACCAATCCTAGGATTGGAATGTTAGATACAAGTTTTAACGTCAACAGGTTGAAAGACCAGCCTGCTGGATCCGACGAGGGATGAACTGCCGGAATGCCTCGGATTACTTTTCCACCTAAAACCCGTCGATGACTGTACTGACAGCG
The DNA here is from genome assembly GCF_051911475.1 of Siphateles boraxobius. Lineage (NCBI taxonomy): Eukaryota > Metazoa > Chordata > Actinopteri > Cypriniformes > Leuciscidae > Siphateles > Siphateles boraxobius. The sequence goes on along the minus strand of NW_027509197.1, from coordinate 8,812,535 downwards.
CCGCCAAACAAGCCAGATGATGAGATCTGGACGCCCAGCAGAAAATCTTTCTTTATCCCTGAGAAGTTGAGCCACAGATGCCTCTCCGTAGCCACCAAAGCAGCAATAGAACAGTCGATAACACCATCTGCTTCGTGGTGGAGAGACACATCTGTGGCCTTGTGGAGCTCTTTAACCGCTTTGGGGCTAAGATCCTCCCCAGTGTCAAGTTTCCTGAGCAGGTCAGCCTGGTAGGCCTGTAACACTGACATGGTGTGCTGGGACCCACCAGCCTGACCTGTCACCTCATAAGCCTGTTATTCTCATACATCTTAGAGGAAGATGTAGACTGCCTGCCGGTCGCACTCGCTCCCTCGAGAGTTGATCAAGCATGCTCCGCTCTGAGACAGAGAACAAACAACTCGTGTCTGTCGTCCCCAGGAATAGCACATGATTTCTTTCCTTTTTTTCACTCCTGTTCTAAGACAAAGACACCGATTGGCACACACAGTGACAGACAAAGCGGCTTCTGAAGACAAGAAGCTGGTGACACTCTCGTGATGGTGTTATTTGTAGAATTTATTAAGCACGTCGTTGCGTCACCTGCCATCGTCATAGGCTAATGGCTTGGCGTGTACTACACATGATTCAGACACCAGTTCACGTCGAAGGCATTCCCATTGCATCATAGACTGTAAAAAAAGATGGACGACGCCCCTTTGTTTTCTTTCATTGGCGAGAAGTGAAGCCGCCATTGTCCCGATATGGCGCTGACAACTTGGGACTTGAGTCTGCGCAGTTGTGATTTCGGGACCATACATGCGCAGTAGTGAGCAGGAAGTAAAGCCGCGAAATCAACGTCCCGCTCTGGTCCCGCCCTCACTCTCGCTGAATCAATTGTAAGCACGCGCCTCTGCTGCAGAACAAACCATTATGTCGGTGTGAAATAATTAATTATAGAAATGTAGATATTACATTTAAAGCTCCAATCTCCTCAGTCCTCCAAAGATCCCCCAAAAAAAGTCTGTTGTTGCTTCAGTGACTACTTTGCTCAGAGAACCTGTCAATCACAGCTGTCAATCATGTACGCCACAGCGCCGTTTTTATAGCATCAAATAACTAACTAAAAACAAACTTATTTTAAAAACAAACAGTTGAAATGACATCAGCGTGATGAAAACTACAGTAAATTACAGAAACTATCTTTGGAAAAAAGATATGTGAAGTGTAATTTAATTGTTTAGTTGGTCTCACGTCCCATTGAATAACATGGGGAGGCGGGGTTTATGAGCTATACTAGGACCGGTCACCGGGGGGCGATCGAGGTGCTTTGGCTTCACTTTTCAGGGCTTGTGCGGCATGCTTGCATTGCATCAACACCATGGTGTGACGTTTATATTCCCTTGAAAGAGAACCTAATATGATGCACTGCAATTAGTGCCTCAGATGCAGCCGGTCTAATGATGGACAAAACACATATATCTGATATTCGCTGGTCAAAGACCTTGTAACTCTATTTGAGCTTGCTTTTGGTAAAATGCTAATAATATAATTACACATGTAAGTGTCTGATCATATATAAAGCCACAAGATCTTTGACAACACAGTGTTTAATTATTCAAAAAATAAAAATAAAAAAATTCTGAAAAGTAGCGGTTTGGACATACAAGGTTTTCACCTGAAAGCAATGATGTGCAAATATTAATATTTTGTCTGCAATTGTGAAATGCAGGACTACCTGGTGACCCAGGGGACCCAGGTGCTATTGGTTTCCCAGGAGTGCAAGGAAGGCCTGGACTTAGTGGAGAAGATGGTGAACCAGGTCTTAGAGGATCTCCTGTGAGTCTTGCATTTCAAAACACTTCAAAACAACACTAATCAGTGTTGCACTGTGTATTGTGTAGTGACTTCCGTGATATTGATCAAGAAAGTTTTAACTCTGATGCCAGTCTTAACCAAAGTATGTAATTTAGATGTATCTGCATGCTTGTTTTCCTTCAGGGAGATGGTCCTGTAGGTGAGCCTGGAGAGAAGGGATACCCAGGTGCTCCAGGCCTTCCAGGTCCAAAAGGCCTAACAGGACAACCTGGCCAAGTTCTTGGAGCAACTAAAGGTGTAAGGGGCCTTCCTGGAGATAACGGACAAATCGGTTTGGATGGAGTAAAAGGTTTGCCTGGTCCTCCAGGTGTGTATCAGTGTTATTTGTGTATCATCAATATACAGTATTATTAAAGTTTTTGTTCAGATTTTGAAAAGTTTTTTTTTTCTTTTTTTTCTGTTTTCACTTTTATTTTTGTCATTTTAAAGAATTGCTCATTTAATTTTTTGTTATTGTCATTTTTATTAATTTCAATAAACAGTGTGTATTAATTGTATTGATTAGTTTATTTAGTTTTAGTTAAACTAAACAAAAAAATATAAATGTTGCCTTTTTTAATATTTTGGTAACTCTTTATAATACCTTACATTAATAAATCATTAACAGACATAATATAATGCTTAACAGGTCAATATTTAATATATATATATTCAAATGCTAGAAATATGAGATAATTGTCATGGACTGGTTGAAGCAGGGAAAGATGCAGGATCTACTTGCAGCAGCTTTTATTTAAACAAACTTTAACATTCATACACTGGAGAACAAAACACTAGAACAGGACAACCAAACATAACATGACAGACAAGGAACAGACTGAAACACAGGACATAGGGGGCTTTCACACTGGCAGCTTAGTTCGGAACGGGGCATGGTTCACACAAAAAAAAAAAAAATCGCTTATGTGAACAATGTCATGGGACCCGGGTGCGCACTGGGGTATTGAACCCGAGACTATCTGGAGGAGGTGGCCTGAGTTCGGTTGCTCCCGAACCTTGCTGCGGTTCGCGTGTATTTGAAAGCAACACGGACTCGGGTGTGCACTTGTTCAGGAAGTAAAGTATCCTGCGCATGCGTTTTAGCCAATTATGATGTATTGAGTTGAGTTAAATAAAACACACGTAAGGGATGAAGATTTCCCTTGGATACGAGCAAGAGTGAGTCTGCAGTGTATACGCGCATAGTGCGTACAATCAGGGCAACAAATTAATGGAAATCCACTGTCTCCTCAAAAGAGTCCATTTGCAAGCAGCAGAAAGACAGCTTATGACACACACACACACATACAGTAAACCAGTGTTGTTTACTATGGTATGCTATGCTATGCATAATAGCACCAAATTAATAAAAAACACAATATATTGACCCGCGTCGTCTTTTCTATCATGCACCATGCACGTTTGCAATGACATAAGATGCACGCAAACGCACTAGAGTTCGATAGAATCAAGTTGAGTGTGAAACCAGACCAACGTTGCGGGGGGCGCCGGAAAACAATCGCGCTCGGCCTCGGACCGCAGCAAACGAGCCCAGTGTAAAAGCTCCCTTAAATACACAGAACAGACAAGGGAAACGAGACACAGCTGGGACAAATTAACTCATAATGACTGATTAACAAGACAACAGGTGATAGGGATTAAATCAAAGAAACACAGGTACAAACTGGGTGACACAGGCTAACATAACAAACACTAAACGTGACAATAATGTGCTTGTTAATTTTAACTAATGAACTTATTAAACATTACATAATGATTAACAGATCATTAATGTTAATGGAAATGCTCACAAATGTTATTCAACTTTCAATTCATATGATATTGCACTTTTTAAAAATCTACAAATGATTTTGACAGATTGATTAAATGATTTGCATTTATTAAATGAAAGCTTAATTGATAAATCATTAACATACATTATAATTCTTAACGGATCTTTAGGTAATATATATTCAAATAGCTATGAGACCTAATGCTAAATATATGTGGCATTGATAAGATCTGTTTTGGATTACAGCAGTGTAGCTTAAGGGTCAGCAGCCAAATCTCTATTAAAGAAACTAGATATGATTCAGGCACAGGCATTAAGAGTGTGTAGTGGTGCTTTTAAAACTTCACCAGTACCTGCACTACAGGTAGAAATGGGAGAAATGCCGTTAGCATTAAGAAGGAGGTAGCTGATGACAAGCTATTGGGCTAATTTGCAGGGACATAATGATTTCCACCCCACAAAAGTAGTGTTGCAGGAGACATGGGAGAACGCAAGATATAATGGAGATAATTTTAGTCTAGTAGGCAATGAGGTAGCAATAGAATTTGGAGTATTTGATATGAAGATGAGCCCTGCAGTTGTATATCTGATGGTGGCTCAATGGGTACGTGTTAGGCCAGATATTGACTGGTATTTGTTAGAGTTAAAAAGGAAAGAAAAAGATCAAATAGATTTGGTAAGAGCATTCAAGTACCACATAAATAAAGATTATAAAGAATTCATACATATATATACAGATGGTTCTAAGAAACCTGAGACAGGATATGGGGTGGTAATACCTGCTAAAGGAATAGGAATTAATAGAAGAACATCAGATTTTTTAGGAGTATAAACAGTGGAAATGGTGGCAGTGTTAGTTGTGTTAAGGTGGGTGGAAAAAACAAGACAAGAAAAGGTACTGATATGTTCTGATTCATCCTCAGTCCTTGTGAGTTTAAGGTCTTTTCACTCTACAAGCTGTCAGGATGTATTGTATGAAGTCCGTCAGTCAGTTACAAGGACAACAAATCAAGGATGACAGGTACAATTTATGTGGGTTCCAGCACATGTAGAGGTGAAAGGGAATGAGCAGGTGGATGAATTGGCAAAGAGGGCTTTAAAGAAGGAAAATATAGAAATGTAAATTAAAATAAGTAAAGCAGAGGTCAAAAGTATCATCAGGGAAAAAACTAACCAAATGTGGTAAGAAAGGTGGGACAGAGAGGAGAAATGAAGGCATTTATATCAAATTCAAAAGAGTGTAAAAATAAGTAGGTTAGGTGGTGGGCACAGGAGAGAGGAAACTGTAATGACAAGGTTAAGGCTGGGGCACTGTGCTTTAAACAAATCACTGAAAATGATAGGAAAACGCGAGACAGGCTTTTGTGAGTGGTGTCAGGAAGAGGAGTCATTGGAGCACATAATTATAAGATGTGGGAGGTATGAGGTACAGAGAGTGATAATGAGGAATAATTTGAGGGAATTAGGGGTGCAGGAATTAACATTAGAAGGATTGTTGAATATAGGTGACAGAGCACAGGTTAGAATATTGTTAACTTTCTTATTGGAAATTGGTTTGTTTAATAGGTTATGAGGATAAACAGTGATATGGGAAAGTGTGTTGGGAAATTAATGAATGTGAGTGTGTATTATAAGATTATTCTTTTATTTTATTTCTTTTGTTTCTTTTTATGTGGAAACTAGATTGTAAGCCTATTGTCTGATTCACACTCCGGAGCAGAAGGTGGCGGTAATGCACCAAAAGCTGGTTGCCAACCGCCGTTAAAAACAAAGAAGAAGACCTAATGCTAAATATGCTAATTGTCAATCATCTTTGACGATAGTAGTCTTGACAGAACTATGGTTAGGATGAGTTACTGAATAATTAACATGTTCACATAGTTACTAAATAGTTAACATGAATAGTGTGTGATGTGCTTAAAATTACTGATTAAACTATTTTTTCACAACATTTGTAAATGTTAAAAAAAATTACATTAGGTAATATATTAATCGAATTTTAATGAGATTTGTTAGCTTTTTTTATTTATTAATGATCTTTGAATCATTATGTAATCTTTCATATGTTTATTTAAATATAAACAAGCTATTGACCCCTGTACACTGTTGACCACTTGACCAACCCTTAAACCTACCCATAGCCTACCACCAAAGCTTTCCCTAACATTACCCGTATCACACCTTAATAGCAGCAAAAGTGTTTTGAGATAGAACATGAATACAATAAGTACATTGTGCCTGACAATTTTTTTGTTTTGTTTGTTTATTTATTTTACTTAAGTACATAGCAGTTAAAGACACCTAATATAAAGTGGAACCAGTTATTCTGGTAACACTTTATTTTGACGGTCCCTTTTGAACATTCTGATGACTATAAGCAACTATAAATGTCAACTCTTATTAGATTATTAGAAGACTGTCTGCTTAACAGATCATTATTTAATGTGCATTAAATGCTTGCAAATGTCATTAAACTTCAGTTCATATATAACCTAGTGCACTGTTTGTGTAAGATTTACAAAAGTACAAATGCAAAAAGCTGTTTGGTAGCTATGAGTGATCCAGATGTTCAACAGAAAATTGAACAATATAAGAATGAGCATTTCATTTTAATGGTCCCATTAACACATTCTGTTGACTATAAGTAATGTTGCACCTACATGTCTACTAACTCTCAATAGGGTTAGAATAAGTTGACATGTAGTTGCAAAGTTACTTATATAGTCAGTAAAATGTCCGTCGGAGGACCATCACAATAAAGAGTTAGTATAGATATTATTGAAAGTTATTATAAAGTAAATAAATATATATATACGGGGGTTAAATTGGGATTTATTATGTGGGGGTGCTCTCCCTAGGGGGGTCCGGGAGCATGCTCTCCCCGGATTTTTTTTTTTTAAATAAACCATTAAATAGCACTTTCTGGAGAGTTTTGTGCAAAGAAATTGAGAAATTGAGTATTACATGATATGTGAAAAACTGCAAGGTTAAGAGCATATACTTTGCATTGTTGTAGTATCAACAGGTATTAGGACATTTAGCATTTACATTACTGTTAATCAGTCATCACTTGATTACACATTGTATTGCCATGTTATGATATATAGTAAACCATATAATGTGCCAAACATAATGTGCCACACGAAGAGAGTGCAGCATATGACAGTAGCAACAGCTGAGAAGATTTGTGTCTGTGGTGACCAGGTCCACCTCACACACACACTTCCTTCTCCCATTCTCTCTCTACTACAACACACACACACACACACACACACACACACACACACACACACACACACACACACACACACTCATCCTACTCTGCATCATTTCTCATCAAGATATGCACAAGTCACAAAAATAAAATCAATCTATCCTTGTGGAAAGATTGCTTGGTAGCTAAATGTAGGTCTAGCAAGTCTTATATTTCTGTAATTCACACAGATCCAATACAAATATGCTGACTGAATATATTGCTAGTTTATTTTGAGTAGCCAGCTAGCAGTTCTCTTGGCAGTTTGCTAATAATCCGGTGTCTAAAGTAAAATGCTCAAAACATCTCCTGAGAAAAATCACATGGTCAACCTAGTCTTGGTTATTTAATTTTGATTTAGTCTTATTTTCCTTACCTTGTCATTCAAGGCCAGGGCACTTTTTGTAAATTTCTGGAGTTTTTGCGGGCTTCCACACCCCGCGGAACTACGGATCTCCCAGGAATATTCATTATATATTGCTGCGTAGTACATTTATCCGTGTCACCTAGATGCGCGTGCACGAGCGGTGCGCGATCATGGTCGACTGACAACAAGATTAAGCAGCTGAACAAGAATACGGCTTTGTTCCGATTGTTCTTAGCTCCGCCGAGACAAAATAGACATGCCATTTCAAAAATCTTTCATTTATCATAAATATGTTTTCAAAAGCATCACTTTCATCAAATTTTATGTGACATAATTTCCAGTAGGCAACTGACAGCAAACAAGCAGGCTTATGTGGCGGGGCTGAGCCCCGGGGAGCCCCGGCCAATTTAACCACTGTATATACGTATATACACGGAGTGATTGTTTGGGTGCGGATCGAGCAAACGAGCCAGGTGTAAAAAAAGGCAATTGTTTTGCTTTTTGTATTGAATATATTTATTTTTGTCTAGTGAGTTAAGCAAATCCACAGTATGTTATACTCTTCTTCTTAGTCTTTGTCTTCATGTCTATCTTACATGTGTCTTACAGGAGACTGTAGCTCAAGAGAAGATCAATGGAATATCGAAGGTAGCTGGATCAAATCTACTTTACAAAGATCTTTAAAGATAACTGTAAAGATAACGATGAAGTTAACTGTTGTTGTCCACATCAATGGATAATTACATTGTGTTTATTATAAGCGAGCACTGCATCCGCTTTAAACACTCGAACTCTTTAATGACAGGTGAATTCTGATTTGCTGTCAAATCGTTTTTATCATTCATCAGCTGTAAACTGTTCTGAAAGTTATTCCAGTGATATGTAATCCTTGGCATGAACGGGCCTTTGGTGCTTCACCACATTGCAGTCAATCCATAATCCGTCATCACCAATAACCAACTGTGTTTATTTTTATAGTTTTATATATATATATAATGTTAATCTTATTACAGTGGAGTGTATTGGAGATCCCGGGCCACCTGGAGAGACCGGGCAGCCTGGACTCCCAGGGTTGGAAGGATTTCCTGGTAATTGGATGTATTATTGTAATATTTTCCACAATAAAAAAATAAAAAAAACTTTTATTATAATAATTGTCTCTCTAGTTACGTTATGCCTGCCCATATATGTGTGTTTTAGGAGTACCAGGTGTCAAAGGCATGCCAGGTCTTTCTGGAGAACCCGGGCCCAAAGGAGAGCAAGGTGAACCAGGAAGAGGAGGTCCACATGGGCCAAGGGGTGAGCATTGGGTGGCCTGTGTGTTATTGTACATTTTACTTAATCATTCTGTATACTTTAACCCCTGTCTGTCTGCTAGGTCTGTCTCCTTTTTAGCTCTGATCATTTGGTTTTGACCACATAGGTTTTGTTGGAATTCGGGGCGATTTAGGATATCCTGGCACCAAAGGTGTGGAAGGAGCTCCAGGCATCTCTGGTGTACCAGGTTTGGATGGTGCTTCAGGGGAAAAGGGTGAACATGGTGAAGTTTTAGGAGCATCTACTGGAGCTCCTGGAGAACCAGGACTGCCAGGACAGAGGGGTGAAACTGGCCTTCCAGGAGACCAAGGAAAAAAAGGATTCCCAGGTGAGAACTTCATGTGTCTATGTCCCTGTTTACACCTGATAAGATGAGTTTTCAGTGAACCGATCACAGGTGGTCGGCCTAGATGTATTACCATTTACACCTGGTATTTTTAACATGTGTTTTAAAATCATCTCTTGTGAGCATTTTTTGTTCAGATTTCATCAAGAGTTGACACTTCTGTTTTTTTCACACTCTACATAACTTTCACAGGAGCGCAGACTGCAGCGCAAAATATTTAATGAATGAAGCCATTATGGTTATGAGCGAGGACAAAAGGAAGCGAATGGAAAGAATGTGAATATTAACAACGATTTTGCTCATAATCCATGTATTATTGGCACAACATTGCGACATGGTATTAACATGCGAAAGTTGGAAACATTTGTTTTGCTTTTTCAACTACCTCTGAAAGTGGTCAAAAAAGTGGACAAGCTCAAAACTTTTTAGACCCCATTTACACCTGTATTTAAAGTTGTGTTTGGATCAACGTAAACATATCTTAAAACCAGCTGTCTGTCAAACCCATAATGATTGACATTTTCTGATGGTTTATAGTCTTCTGACTTAAGGACTTTTAAAAGCATTTTAAACTTTCAGGCAAACAAACTTTCCTTTTCTAGTTTCTTCCTAGGGCTGCATATTAAAGTCATGTGCCAAATCTAAAATAGTTTTAAAATGTTTTAGTGTGTCAATAAAATGTGGTATCTATGTATGAAATGTATGATTTAATTATATTATTATTATTATTTTATGTTTTTTATGTTTTTATTATTAATGTATTATTTTGTGGATAGAAAAATTAAGTTTCATGATTATCGGCACATTTTACACATTTTACTTTTTGTGATTGTGAATCCTATGTAAAAACATTTTTCCCACCTCATGCATCTGTAAAAAGCATATTTTATGCCCCTTATAAAACTTCTCTGTCTCCAACCCTCAGAAGCTCAAAAGTGAAAGTCTGTCTATGATTAAGGTGGATCAGTTCTGTTGTTATTGACACTCACTAAAGGATGCGATGTCACACAGGTATGGAGGGGATGCCAGGTATGATCGGCCTTAAGGGTGAAGGTGGTCCTCCGGGTTTTCAAGGAGAGAGCGGGAAACCTGGACCGCAAGGAGCATTAGGCTTTCCTGGGCAGCCCGGTTACATAGGACCTCCTGGACCATCAGGAAAAAGTGGAGAACCAGGTAACTAAACTGATGGGAAAAACCTCAGAAAAATCAGAAGGTATATTTTTTTTGTTGCCCACATACCGGGTAAGAAAAGTAAAGAATAAACCCAGAACTATCACATACCTTCAATAACAGGGGACTTGTTCTTCTTCTTAATCTAATGGTCTTTAGGATCAGAAACATAAATTCAGTCAAGTATGTTCAAACCAATTGACTTGTAGTGTATATTATACATTCGATTTGATTTCAGTGGTATGAAGCAACTCCTCTTTCTCCTAACAATGCTTAAATATACTATGTCTCTGTAGGTCCAAGTGGAGTAAGGGGAGACCAGGGAGACCTAGGCCTTTATGGACCCAGTGGAGTAAAGGGTGCCATTGGAGACCCTGGAGATGTTGGGGTACCAGGAAATATTGGGCCCCCAGGAGACCCAGGACAACCAGGGTCCTTTGGATTTAGGGGTCTTCCAGGGTTAAGAGGTCATTTGTCTTTTTGTTGTTGATTTATGTTTCTTAGAATTGGCAGATTTAAATATGTATAGTTTGCAATAAGGAGATAGAAATAGTTGGATCAGTGATTGTGCTCAAAATGGCATTAATTGAATATTGCATTTTTTTTATTTTATAAACAACAAAGGTTCCAAAGGTGGTCAGGGCATGACAGGTTTTCCTGGAAAGCTAGGTGAGCAAGGGTTGAAAGGACCTCCAGGAAAGAAAGGACAGATAGGCTTTCAAGGACAACAAGGTGCAAAAGGATATTCTGGCCATCCAGGAGAAAAAGGTGAATCAAGAGCATGATTCTGTATGCATGTACATGCACAATATGTACTATACATTCTACCGTGGTCATATGTTTAATTTATTATTTATTATTCCCCACAAGTTTCCCTTATAAATTTAATAATTCCATAATTCCATTTTTCATGGCCATTTCTTGGCTGTTCATCTGTCAACAACAGCCTCTTTGCAAAATAACAGACTGATTAAACAATCTGTGCTTAAATGTGCTGCTCAAACCAAACGTTAGACTGAAATTATTTGCAACCTGTATTTGGACTGTGGAGGAACTTTTGCATTAATTTCTCATTACATAACATCTTTATTAATAGACATTGTAGTCTATATATTGTATTATTGGTGGACTATTTAAGATTATATTTCAAATGAAATATGCATAATGTCTTGAGCATGTGGTGTATATACTTTTTCTCAAGGTGACAGAGGGCTGGTGGGACCTCCAGGTGAAAAGGCAATCATGAAAATACCACCACAAATGAAAGCAGACATGAAGGGAACTAAAGGTGACCATGGAAAAATGGGAGAACCTGGCTTCACAGGTCCCAGAGGTGACTACAATCATATTTATTTTCTACTCAAGGACACAAAGAGTAGCATACTTCAATATATGGTGGACAGACAGATCAATACAGTACAAATAAAATCAAAAAAATGTAGGATGTTGGAAAATAAAAATGTCTTTTCTGTTAACCCAATGCTTTTTAATCTTCGCTGTTGCTTCAGTGCAAATGAACAAGCGCTCGCCATTATTTGTTGCGTTACGTAGTGATGTGCATGTTCAAGTAAGCCAGATATGCGCAGATTCAGTGCAATACACTGTTTAATATATCATGATGACTCACAAGTTGAGTATTTGCGCCAAATCTGCGCAGATTTGGCTTACATGAGTAAGTGAGTAAATATAGTAACACGCCAAATTGGCTAGTGATTTGACAGCGTTACCGCCACAGTTGATTTTTACCTGCATTTGGCGGATGTTAATTTCAAAAACCTGTTCATATGAATTTCAGAAGCTATGAGAGCTCTAAATGTCGAAACGTCTGAATGTCTAATATTTTCTGTGTATTTAGTAGAATCCTTATTTCTGCATACACTGACCACGTTTACATGCACTAGTATATACTAGTGCATGTAACTTACATGCACTAGTATATGTAATATACTAGTTTTATACATAAAACTAGTATATTACAATATTAACCCCTTTAATGCATTGGAAAAAAACTGGATGCATCTGTTGCATTTCCGGGTCCATTTGGTTTTCACCATGCTATTACTATATTTACCCCCTTTTATTAATCAAAATATGAAGAAATTCTTTGAAATTTAAACTGTTACAAGAACTTCAGCAAAAGCCAGTGTGATACGAAATATTATCTATTTTTATCAATATGTATAGAATAAATGTTATTTGAATATATCATGTGAAATTTATAAGAACATATAATATGAGAATGAGAAAGTATGGATTTTATTAAATTCCTTTGAACTTATAACTCATAACTGCCAAATTTATGAAATCGGCATATTCCTTCTCAACATCAATATTACTCTGAAATCTTTTCAAACAAAATATGATCATTTTACTTGCATAAACGTTGATAAATGTGATAAACAATCTCCTTTCAAAGTAACACCAGGTAACTTTTGCTCTCGGGGTCCCCCTACAGTTGGGAAACAGTATTGTCCTCTACTACTGTCGTAAACTCTGTCATCGTGCATTTGTTGACAACCATGATAGCCCTGAACACTGTAGGAGGAGGTCACATGCAAGTCGCGTGTGAAATGTCTTCATCCCAGGTACAGTGGCATATATTTCAGCATGTCATATGAATATAATTTCATGGGTTTTATTTTTTTTCTAACGACAAATGATCGCGATGATCACGTTTACAAGCCAGTGTCATTATAGTAGCCTAGTCTATTGGTTACCGTTTTACTGAATCTATATGATACTTCAATGCAATGTTTGAGTGGTAGATAATAACCATATATCGTCAATATTATAATATCAAGCTACCATAAATAAATCTGCAAATTTTACAAATCGATTTGCATTATAGCTTGAGGCAAGACAAATAATCATTACCTGATTCATGAAGAAAAACGGAGGATAAGATAGCTTCCGTAACATAGTCAGGCAGACTATGGCAGTCATGGCCTAATGGTAGCAGAGTTGGACTGGTGACCCAAAGGTTGCTGGTTCAATTCCAGTACCGGCAGGAATATGACTGAGGTGTCCTTCAGTGCGTGACACTTGACAGCCCTGCGATTTTAAGGAAGTGGGGGTGGTGGTGGAAGTGACGTATATGCCGTAAAGCAGTCGAGTTTTGTAGTTCTCTTTGTTCGGCGGTTACTACCCGAAACCCGAAGTTTAAAAGTACGATTAAAAACGCTACAGACCCCGTCAGGCTATGGCAGACGTGTCATTCAACCTATTGTAAGTCGATGTACCATCACAAGAGACTTGGAAATAGATTATGAAGGTTGAAAAGCTACCTGGTGTTTCTTTAATGCTGCAGTGCTTCATTAATAAGGCGGCAGTAGAGTGAAATGTGGACTTCTCCCTTTTCAAACCCTCTTTCTCTTCATATTTATTCACTTTGCTTCTCTTATTTACACAGACACAGCATTTTTGCAAACCATAATTACAAGGAAAAATATTACCACTCGAGGGAAATCATTGTGGTGTCCATGAAGATGTGAAAAAATAGGCATAAATCTAGCTTACACATTTACTCAACTTATTATAAGCCTGTTTAACCAAAGCTAATTTGGGTGGGTTTCTCCCATTCCCATACAATGTCATTTCTCTGTCTTCTACGGCCCTGACGAGAACGTCGGTCTCCTCGGCTGTGAAAGCAATGGTTAAGCAATGAGAACGGTTTGGCCAGATGGTAGAAAAGCAGCTTATCTAATAGATGGAGAGAAAAAAATCAACATCATTTTAAGTGTAAAGCCACAGTTCACTTTCGGGTCAAAACTTACTTGAACACAAAAGGTGTAACAATTTAGTTCAAGTAGTTCTCCTAAATCTTTTAATAAAAAAATCTGAAAACAGTCAAGTTTCATTTTCATACTAAAAACTATGAATTTTAATTTTATTTTTTATGTTTTTGTAGGCCTTCAAGGTCAAAACGGACTAGAATTCAATAGGAGGTTTAATCAGAATTTGGTCATACTCTGATTATTTTCATTTCTGCGTTTGGTTTTTGCTGATGTGAATAGAACAAAAAAGATCCCTTTCAGATAGATACTTAGAGCTTTTCTTTCAACTTGCCTTTGGCTATAGGTACAAAAGGTGGGCCAGGCTATCCAGGAGGCGATGGGAAAGATGGACATCCAGGTGAGCCCAGTGATGCAAAAGGTACTAAAGGTGTTCCCGGAGAAGAAGGTCATTTAGGGCCTAAGGGAATGCCAGGGCCTACAGGACAGTCTGGAATTGAAGGTTTCCCTGGAATGCCTGGACCCAGGGTAGGATAATGAGCCCCATCTCTCTCTGACTCCTAAAACTATTTATGATTTAAAACATTGCACATAATCTCCTTGTATATGGGGTCCTGTTAGAATGTTTTGGGTGTTGTGCTTTTAGTCAGTGTGGCTTATATTGCAGGGTGACAAAGGCTCACCTGGTGCCTATGGACGGCCCGGAGATTCTGGAATTAAAGGAATAAAAGGTGCTCCTAAATAAACCTCTGAAGTGTCCATATTATGCTTGATGTATGACTTTCTCATAATACTTGAATAAACGGCCAAAAAGGTTTACGTAAGACTCCTTTATTTAAGGTGACTTGGGTTCTACCATGAGTCTTCCAGGATCAACAGGACTGAGTGGTGAAACTGGGCTGTCTGGAACTACAGGTTAGGAATTTCCATATTCTATAGTGCATCAAATAATATTATTTAATAATAGAATAAACACAGCTACAGACAGACAGATGGTGTAACAGTGTGTGCGTGCAACAAAGCAAACACAAAAAATAACATCGTCCGACAACTGAGGACAACAGGGAGGAACTTAAATACAGGTCCTTCTCAAAAAATTAGCATATTGTGATAAAGGTCATTATTTTCCATAATGTAATGATAAAAATTAAACTTTCATATATTTTAGATTCATTGCACACCAACTGAAATATTTCAGGTCTTTTATTGTTTTAATACGGATGATTTTGGCATACAGCTCATGAAAACCCAAAATTCCTATCTCGAAAAATTAGCATATCATGAAAAGGGTCTCTAAACGAGCTATTAACCTAATCATCTGAATCAACTAATTCAATTCAATTCAATTCAAATTTATTTGTAAAGTGCTTTTCACAATACACATTGTCTCAAAGCAGCTTTACAGAAAGTGCATTTCGGAAATGTACATAGAAAAATACAGTTAGTTAATCAAGTAGTAATTTATGGCATAACATATCGCCGGCTTTGAGTAGTCTCTTCACAGGCGTCGAGTCGTCTCTTCACAGGCGTTGGGGCATCTGAAGTCTCCGTGAGAGGCTTAATTAACTTTAATTAACTCTAAACACCTGCAAAAGATTCCTGAGGCTTTTAAAAACTCCCAGCCTGTTTCATTACTCAAAACCGCAATCATGGGTAAGACTGCCGACCTGACTGCTGTCCAGAAGGCCATCATTGACACCCTCAAGCAAGAGGGTACGACACAAAGACATTTCTGAACAAATAGGCTGTTCCCAGAGTGCTGTATCAAGGCACCTCAGTGAGAAGTCTGTGGGAAGGAAAAAGTGTGGCAAAAAACGCTGCACAACGAGAAGAGATGACCGGACCCTGAGGAAGATTGTGGAGAAGGACCGATTCCAGACCTTGGGGGACCTGCGGAAGCAGTGGACTGAGTCTGGAGTAGAAACATCCAGAGCCACCGTGCACAGGCGTGTGCAGGAAATGGGCTACAGGTGCCGCATTCCCCAGGTCAAGCCACTTTTGAACCAGAAACAGCGGCAGAAGCGCCTGACCTGGGCTACAGAGAAGCAGCACTGGACTGTTGCTCAGTGGTCCAAAGTACTTTTTTCGGATGAAAGCAAATTTTGCATGTCATTCGGAAATCAAGGTGCCAGAGTCTGGAGGAAGACTGGGGAGAAGGAAATGCCACAATGCCTGAAGTCCAGTGTCAAGTACCCGCAGTCAGTGATGGTCTGGGGTGCCATGTCAGCTGCTGGTGTTGGTCCACTGTGTTTTATCAAGGGCAGGGTCAATGCAGCTAGCTATCAGGAGATTTCGGAGCACTTCATGCTTACATCTGCTGAAAAGCTTTATGGAGATGAAGATTTCATTTTTCAGCACGACCTGGCACCTGCTCACAGTGCCAAAACCACTGGTAAATGGTTTACTGACCATGGTATTACTGTGCTCATTGCCCTGCCAACTCTCCTGACCTGGACCCCATAGAGAATCTGTGGGATATTGTGAAGAGAAAGTTGAGAGACGCAAGACCCAATACTCTGGATGAGCTTAAGGCCGCTATCGAAGCATCTTGGGCCTCCATAACACCTCAGCAGTGCCACAGGCTGATTGCCTCCGTGCCACGCCACATTGAAGCAGTCATTTCTGCAAAAGGATTCCCGACCAAGTATTGAGGGCATAACTGAACATAATTATTTGAAGGTTGACTTTTTTTTTGTATTAAAAACACTTCTTTTATTGGTCGGATGAAATATGCTAATTTTTTGAGATAGGAATTTTGGGTTTTCATGAGCTGTATGCCAAAATCATCCGTATTAAAACAATAAAAGACCTGAAATATTTCAGTTGGTGTGCAATGATTCTAAAATATATGAAAGTTTAGTTTTTATCATTACATTATGGAAAATAATGAACTTTATCACAATATGCTACTTTTTTGAGAAGGACCTGTACATGATGGTGATGAACTGAATGATGAGCAGCTGTGATGATGATTATAGCACAGGTACGTCTGTAAGATGTCTTCTGGAGATCTGGAAAACATCTGAGAAACGTCTAAGAAAGAGCAGTTTTACATACATTCTAAATATAGGCATCTTCTAAAGGTCTATATATCATCTGACAGGAGACGTCTCAGAGACGTATTGCAGGTGAGGTAACACTCTATAAAATACATCTTGCAGATGTAAATGCAGACATCAAATAAACGTCTCTAAGGTTGTTAGTGTGCTATCGGGGTGTCCATAGAAACAGATAAGTGATGGGAAACGAAGACAAAGAACACATGTGACTAATGAAAACAATCTAAAAGTCCATGAAATAAACTAGGAACAAACACAACTGAATAGGTGTGACAATTATGTAATATTATGATATTATTATGATATTATGATTTTTTACTGTCCCTGTCAGTGGCGCCTGCAGCCGTATTGCTGTGCGTACCTTGAGAGGGGTTAATTAATGACATTTTTATTTTTTACATAATTTTTTTGATGATTATTAACATGTACAACACTCATGACATTGAGAAACAAAAGAGACTGAGAATAAAGAAAGGTTTGCTTTGATTCTTTCGGGAAGATTCGAAGCATCAAGAGTGTCAAAAACAGTGCCATCTTTTGGCAGGTAAAATTCACAGCAGCAAGAAATCCGAGTGAGCAGCTGCATTGTTTTATACTGTTTATATGGCAGGATATATGATAATGTAATGTAGGCTATAAATTGTATACATAAAAAAAAAATTAAGTAAATGGACACGGACTTGAACTTGCTTGGGTTTAAACAAGCCGACATGCAGGTGAAGCATTCACGTGACTGGAAAGAAAACAGTAGGAGCCGCTCAGTGAGTATCTGGAGTAACGTTAAAAAAAAATATATATTCACGAAGCAGATCTACACAAGCACATAAGTGTGCTCAGTTACTTGCATCAGCTTTTCTAAGTGTATGGAAAGAGACTGTCGATTTGTACAATATTAGATTGTTAACACCAAGACACAATTGAACGCATCAAATGGTATCAAAGCAATCATTTATTTAATAGCTATTTGCGGACTGGTGGGGTACTTCTGTGCCTACCCTGAGATAAAATCCTGCATGTGCCCCAGGTCCCTGTGAACCCCTTCTTAAAGGGGCATTCGGCAACTATTTCAACTTAATAAAACCGTTTAGAAATCACTTGGATGGTTTAATAACCTGAACTTGAAACCCACCTTGCAACATGCGGATTAACGTCCCGGTAAGTTGGAAATAGGAAGTCTTGTGAGAAGGGAGAACGAGCGAGAAACACAAACTGCTTTACAGCAATTCGACATAAACGCACACGCCGCCCTCAATGTGTATGATGTATTACCCACCTCGGTAGACATAGCTCCACTCGATAAAGTTGGTCGGCTCCGATAATAACAAATGCACATGAGCAGCGGTAGAAAGGGGGAGGAGGGTGCCGCAAGTGAGTTTATTTTACGACATTGTTGTGAAATATACGCCTCACAGCTGTAGGGGGAGCTCGCTGAGAAAACAGGCGACAACAAAAGTGAAAATCAGCGAAGAAATAGCTACAGTTGCCGAATGCCCCTTTAAATTAGTTTTTACTTTACATATCTTAGGTGAGAAGGGACTTGTAGGTCAACCTGGAGATAGAGGAGGTCCTGGTTTTGATGGCATTGAAGGGATGAAAGGCCAGCCAGGTGAACCAGGAAAATCTGGGCCACCAGGTATAAGAGTTTTGATCATTTGTCTTTGATTAAGCAATTTCGTTGTTTTTGAAAATAGTTTTTAACTGGATCCACTTTTTTTCATCAGGCTCTGATGGCCAACAGGGTTTCCCAGGAAACCAAGGTCATAAGGGCTGGCCAGGAGAGCCTGGGCAGAAAGGAACCCCTGGATTCCAAGGCCAACCGGGACAACAAGGTATGTGACTCTAATTGTCAAATTTAATGAAACAAAAACACAACTATGTTAATACACCTTATTTGTATATGCTTTCTGTAATGCTTGATTCTGATTGGTTGTTCGTAACATTCCAAGATCAGTTATAATGACTGTTGTCAATAGCAATGCTATATAATGTCCGCTCGGTCGGGTATTTGAGGCCTACACTTCCATGATCATCATTATCACATTATTTATAGTATCTCAAATTATTTATTAATAATCTCTGTAATTTCTACCACTATATATTTATATATTTATATATGTTCAAACATTTCCTGGCAAATTTTTCCTCTAGGATTTCCTGGTCTTAAAGGCATTTTTGGATTGGATGGCCTGAAAGGTCAAAAGGGTATCCAGGGTGTTCCAGGTACCTCTTCAGTTGTATTTGTTATCTTAGAAATTAAACCATATAAATCTTATATTAACCAATACATATGAATTATGTAACATGATTTGCAGTTTAGCAATGTTATCATTGTAAGTATAATTATAAATGATTATTATTTAGATTTTCATGTATATTACCTTTTGTAAAGCCACATTGTTTTTATGCAGAATTAATGATATCTGGTGAATTTTGTTCCCTGCAAGGCACTGACAACTGGGGTCCTCCAGGTGACACAGGACTGAAAGGAGATAGAGGAGAGAGCGGTATCCCCAGCACTGAGACTGGCATCCCTGGAGATCTGGGACTTAAGGGTTCCACTGGAGATCTAGGTAACTTAAAATGCATATCATATTCTGAATCAGGGGCAGTTCATTTGTCCTTGGAAATGCGGGGCTTTAGCACTCTTTCACTGTTAAAACGATACTCGGTTACTAACGCAATACTCGTTCCCTCTCTAGAGAGAACCGAGGTTACGTTAGTAACCGAGTATCGTTCTCTTACGAGAGGTTCTCTCGTATTGCGTAAGTTTAGCTTACGCTACGGGAACACTTTGTAAACGCCGTGCGCGCCAAGCATCCACATGAGACCCCGAGCTTAAGGGGAACCCCATGAGTGGAAAAAATAAGGTGGCCAGCCACGCGGGCCATCACTTGTACATAAGCACACATAGGGAATACAGAGCAGCGCGCCGGTCTGTATAGTTATATGGCACATACCCTACTTAGTGCAGCTCAACCAGGAGAGCTGAGTCATGAACGTGATCTGAGCAGGAGATCTGGGCAGAATACACCTCTTTTCAGACTGACAACAGTTTAGCCTGCAAGGCAGGAACTTCTAGGTTATAAAACCTGACAAAGGTAGACGGGGAGCTCCAGCCCGTAGCTACACATATGTCATGGATAGAAATTCCACTGGACCATGCCCACGACGAGGCCACACCTCTCGTGGAATGAGCCCTGATGCCCAGAGGGCATTGCAGGCCTTTTGACGCGTAAGCTGCCGCTATAGCGTCCACTATCCATCTGGACAGGCTCTGTTTCGAGGAGGCAAGCCCCTTGGCGCGCCCACCAAACGAAACGAAAAGCTGTTCCGAACGCCTGAAGGAGGCGGAGCGCGTAATGTAAACCCTCAGCGCTCTGACAGGGCAGAGGAGATTCACATCACTTTCGCTGTCAGATGCTGGCAGAGCTGACAGCGAAATAACTTGCGCTCTGAATGGAGTGCCCATCACTTTAGGGACATAACCATGTCTAGGTCTGAGGATGACTTTAGAGTCATTTGGTCCGAACTCAAGACACGACGCGCTGACAGTCAGCGCGTGCAGATCCCCTACACGTTTTACTGACGACAGTGCAGTCAGAAAAACGGCTTTTAGTGATAGATATTTCAACTCCACGGAGTCTAGTGGTTCAAATGGAAAAGCTTTCAGGGCCTCGAGGACCAGTGAAAGATCCCACATGGGAACCGACGGGGGGCGCGGCGGATTCATCCTTCTAGCTCCTCTAAGGAAGCGGATGACCAACTCATGTCTTCCCAGTGACTGGCCGTGCGTCGATTCCGCGAATGCTGCTACGGCCGCCGCGTAAACTTTGAGCGTGGATGGGGATCTTCCCTTATCCAACAGCTCTTGTAGAAAAGTGAGCAGATGCGCCACCCCGCATGTCCGCGGGTCCAGACCTCTGTCGGTGCACCATCCAGAGAACACCGACCATTTAGACGCGTAGAGCCTTCTCGTGGAAGGGGCTCTAGACTGCGTGATCGTGTTCATCACTCCTTCTGGCAGGGCAACGAGTACCCGTTGATCAACCATGCATGCAGAGACCAGCGCTCTGGATGGGGATGCCAGATCGTGCCGCGAGCTTGAGAGAGGAGATCTGCCCTCACCGGAATCGGCCACGGAGCTGTATGTGACAGCCGTGCCAGTTCCGGGAACCAAGTCTGATTCTCCCAACGCGGGGCTATGAGGAGCACCGAGTGGCGCGTTTCCCTGATCCTCTTGATCACCTGTGGCAACAGAGAGACCGGAGGGAAAGCATATAGCGGGAGGCTGGGCCAAACCTGGGCCAGCGCGTCCTCGTCCTTCGAGAAGAACATCGGGCATTGAGCGTTGTCTTTTGACGCAAACAGGTCGACTTCCTCTCTGCCGAATAGTCGCCACAGTTTCTGGACCGTTTGGGGGTGCAGGGACCATTCCCCTGGGGGAACATTGTCCCTGGACAGTCTGTCTGGGCCGTCGTTCAAATGGCCAGGCACATGCGCCGCCCTCAGCGAGCGCAGGTTCGTCTGTGACCAAATAAGGAGGCGTTCCGTCAGATTGCAGAGATTTCTGGATCTGACACCGCCCTGACGGTTTACATAGGATACCACAGATGTGTTGTCCGAGCGGACAAGAACATGCTGGTCCTGTATAAACGGGAGGAAGCACTTCAGCGCGTTCTCGACCGCTATCATTTCCAGACAGTTTATGTGAAAACCCTTCTCCTGGTCTGACCACTGGCCAAAGGCCGGTCTGCCCTCGAACAGCGCGCCCCAACCCGAGTTGGACGCGTCTGTCGAGATGACCTTCCGATAAGAGATGGTTCCCATCATTACTCCATGCTGGTACCGATCGGCCACTAACCAGGGCTGCAGAGCTGTTATGCAGGTCTGAGTCACTCTGATTTTCTGGCCGCCAGACACCCAGGCTCGGCGAGGCGCGCGAGCGTTCAACCAGCGTTGGAGCGGGCGCATGCGCAGTAGGCCCAGCTGGAGCACCGCTGCAGCTGATGCCATACAGCCCAACATCCTTTGAAATGTTTTCAAAGGGAGAAAGCTGCCCTTCTGGAAAGATGCGGCTAGGTGGCGAACACGGCGCGCGCGCTGTGTCGATAAACGAGCCGTCATGGTCACCGAGTCCAGTTCTATTCCTAAAAAGGAAATTGACTGGCTGGGCAGTAATGAGCTCTTGGTCCAGTTGACCGTGAGACCCAAGCTTTCCAGATGACTGAGAAGCACTGTTCTGTGAGATAGTAGTTCTGTCTCTGACTGTGCCAATATCAGCCAATCGTCCAGATAGTTTATTATGCGCAGCCCCTGACTTCTCAGGGGGGCGAGCGCCGCGTCCATGCACTTTGTAAATGTACGGGGTGCTAGGGACAGGCCGAACGGCAGGACGGTGTATTGATATGCCTGACCGTCGAAGGCGAATCTCAAAAATTGCCTGTGACCGGGTACTATCTGAATCTGAAAATAGGCATCCTTCAGATCTAGAGAAATAAACCAGTCCCTCGGGCGAACGTGCGCGAGGATTTTTCTGGTCGTAAGCATTTTGAACGGTCTTTTTACAAGCACTTTGTTCAAATATCTCAGATCTAGGATAGGTCTGAAGGCTCCGTCCTTCTTGGGTACGAGAAAATATCGGCTGTAAAAGCCTGACTCGCTCAGAGAAGGCGGCACCTTTTCTATAGCCCCTTTGCACAGCAGCTTTGCTATTTCTGCGTGAAGTAGGTGTGCTACTTCCGCATTCACTATCGTCGCGGTCCGGGCTTGAAAGCGCGGAGGACAGCGAACGAATTGAAGTGCATAGCCCTGCTTTATTGTGCTCAACACCCATTCTGAAATCCCTGGGATAGTTTCCCACGCAGCTATGTGAGCCGCCAGGGGGCGAATGGCCTCCGGGTTCAGACCGCCGCCATTTGCGGGCTTGTGAAACTGAACCGCCGCGCTCTCGGTTCTGGGCAATGGCCGCTCGCTGACAGCCGAGACCGGCTGACTTATGTGAGATGTCCCGATCATAAGGGATGGGGAACATACTTTTGCCACACTTTGACGCGCGAGCAGCGCTCTGGGCGGGAGAGCTCTCTGTAAGCGTGAGCGCGCGCACGCGGGCACGAGACTTACAACTGTATCTGACGCCCCGATCATAGTAGATGGGGAGCGTTTTATTAACGCCATGTGTTTCGTGATAACACTTAAACGCACAGGCGGGACCCGGGGGAAGGTTTGTGTTAGCAAGCGTGAGCGCTCTCTGGCGGGCACGAGACTTACGTTCATAAGCTTTTTTGATCGTGTAACAGAGCGGGCAGATAGTGGGCACAGACCTGTGGACACATTTCTTGCATTCAACACTCGAGCGGCTTTTCTGCGCTTTATGAGAGTGTGCTCTGTGAGTGACACGGGATTTTGAGTGCTTATGTGTAGGGGTGAACACTGGGGCGTGGGCACATTCACTACACTTAAAACACTGACGGCGTGAGCCGGACCAGACATTATACTCTTTTTGAGATTTCTCTGGGTCGCCGTGAAAACGGCGTTTGTGTGCAGGCGAGAGGGTGAATAAACCGGCTCGTTGGCTGCTAGTTGAACCGCTGCAGTAGCCTGTTCGAAGGGGACTGACAGGGAAATGAACTTTGACGGCGGTCCGGCCGCAGCGGGACACGCGCGTCTTTTCTCTCCCGCTGTTAGGAGGGCTTTGCGTGCTCAGACTTCAGCGTGAGCCTTTGCCGAGGCCCTCTGGGGGGCGGCGGTCTGCGACGGCTGTCTGAGCGCGATCTAGGGCGGCCGCCCTGACGTCGCTGCGAAGGCTGATGCTGAGGCTGTGCTGGACGCTGGGTGCTGGTTCGCACAGGAGGCTGGCTTTGTCTCTCGCGAGAGCGGCCTGTGGCGGAACTCGAGCGTCGCGGCAGGAAGAGGTTCATGGCCTGCGTGGTCTTTTGCACCATAGAGAAGCGGTCAACAATCCCGTTCACCGCTGGGCCGAAGAGACCAGTGGGGGAAAGCGGCGCGTTCAGAAAGGTGGCTCGCTCAGTTTCCCTCATATCCGCGAGCGTTAACCAGAGGTGCCTCTCCGTCACGGTTAACGCGGCCATGGCTCGTCCGATGGCCTGGGCTGCAGCTTTGGTGGCGCGGAGAGAAAGATCCGTCGCGCTTCTCAAATCCGTAACCGCAGCTGGGTCCCGGCCCTTCTCATCCCATTCACGGAGGAGGTCGGCTTGCAGGATCTGAAGCACAGCCATCGAGTGTAGAGCAGACGCGGCCTGGCCGGAGGCGGCATAAGCGCGGCCGACCAAGGCGGAAGTGGCTCTGCAGGCTTTAGACGGGAGGGCTGACCGTGACCGCCATCTCGCGGAGGGCGGGCAAAGGTGCGCTGCGACCGCCTCTTCCACAGGGGGAATCGCTGTGTACCCTTTCTCGGCGGCGCCGTCCACTCGGGAGAGCGACGCGGAGGCCTGTGACTGAAGTCTAGCCGAAAAAGGCGAATTCTACGACTTCGTCAGCTCCGCATGAAGTTCTGGCAGGAATGGAGCGGGCCTGGTTTCTGAAACTGCGCGGCGGCGACTTTGAAGGAAGCAGCCGTCGAGCCTGTTCGGCGCGGGTTCCTTCGGCAGCGACCACTCGAGCCCGAGACGGTCGACAGCTTGCGTCAGCAGGCGCATAAGTTCCGCGTCAGCTCCAGCGCGGGTACGGGCGGATTCCTGGATTGACGAGGAGGCGGAGTGAAGCGACCATTCCTCGCTGTCTGATGCCAGGATAGAGCAGCAGTATTTTGTGGCGTGTCCCACGGACTCATCCTCCGAAGTGACGGCAGTGAGGCTCGCAAGCGGCAGCTGCGCGTCAGTGAGGAGAGGTGGGGAAGGCGAGAGCGAGGCTCGAGGGAGGTTCTCCGCTGTGGCCACAGGTTCCGGCTGTCTCAGGGAACGGCGCTTCTTTCTGCGCGGTCCCACAGGAGGCGGAGTGACTGCTGTGGTGTTGAACGCTTCGAGTCGAGCCCGCAGGGTCGACAGCGGAAGCTCCTCACAGAGCTCGCAGCCCCCGGACGCGAGGGCGAGCTCTGCGTGTTCCAGGCCCAGGCAGAGAGCGCAGATCAGGTGGCGGTCTCCGGCGCTGAGCGGGGCTTTACACGAGCCGCAGGAAGTGCGAGGCATCTTTAAAAAGACGCTCGCTGCTCTTTTAGAATGATTTGCAAAAAAGGATACGTCGCCGGATAGCGTAGCTCGCACGGATGGCTGAAGGTGGCGAAGACGGCCGGCTTCCTCAGCGCTGTCCTAAGCTGGCTGTTCGCTGTTCGACGGCGGCGGTGGCTTCTCTCAAATCCAGCGATGCGAAGAGCTCGCTGAAGAGTCGAAAAATCAGAGAATTCAGCCTACAGCCCCTATTTTATACGCTAAGCCACGCCTATCTGGTGGGCTGTGACGCTATAAAGGCGCGGGCGCCCTTCATTGGGCGTGACGTCACGCCGGGCGCACTGGTAAGCTGCAGCAGTTGCCCGCAGGGCAGCCAATGAGCACGCGAGATGGCCTGCTCTAGGTCTGCTAGCTGCTGCACTGCGTTGACAAGTTATACAAAATTAAGGATAATTTTTTGGCTTCAGTATCTCGAGAAGATGAATCTTTCCCGTAGCGTAAGCTAAACTTACGCAATACGAGAGAACCTCTCGTAAGAGAACTAAAGCATCGTGTTGGAATTCGCACTCATCTTCTGTGAACGTAAGCCCCGCCTTCTTTTATCTTATTGGCCATCACAAATATTTTGGCATTGACGAGCACTTTGTTAGACCGCTGAACTTTTAGTCAACAAACCAAGCAGTGGGTAATGGAGTGCAACAGATCAGCATCAATAATATCAAATACATTGCAGCGAATCTATAATTTCCATCAATGGTTTATTGGCTATAATGACAGGATCGCAAAAGTGTAGAACTCAGCGAGCTTGCGCAAATCAGATCTTCAGCGGAGCGTATTGAAACACCTCTGATTGGCCGTTGCGTTCCATATACATGTCTGTGATTGACTACAATGCTCAACGCTGCAAAAGCATTGTGTAAGTAGTATCCTTTGATGCCAAAGATAATTTTTTTGTCATAATTAGGTAATCACGTCAGCTGTAATCGTATTCACAATTATTTTTCTGATTAAGTGTTAAGCTCTATAAGAAAAACAAGGTAACAAAACTTTCGGGGCTTAATAGCCCACCCCTAGCACCTCCGCTGTTCCGAAACTGAAGTTTTGTGCATTATTTATTTGATGCAACTGTTCATCAGTTGTAAACACTGGAAATGCTGTGTTTACAGGTGATAAGGGTGAATCTGGGCGTCCAGGTGTAGCAGGTCCTCCAGGTGCACAAGGATTCTCTGATAAACAAGGAGTTCCAGGCGACTATGGCTTTCCAGGCACTAAAGGACTTCCAGGTGAAGGACCCATTACTATATATTTACAATAAAAACTAGTAATGAGTATTAGAGACAGTATAAGAAGAAGGAGATTGACTAATTAAAGGGACTTTGGTCCCCGTTTGTCCAAATTATTCAAAACTAATCATTATTTACTAACAAAATTATTTTGCAAAAGAGGGTTAAATATGTTGTGTAAAATAGTGAAGTAAATATAAAGGGTCACTTTGTCAAACAAAAATAACTTATTTCTTAATCTAAAATCTTTCTTGAAAATGAATTTTGAAAAAATGTCTTGATACCTGTTGCTGTCATTCTTCAGGTTTTCCTGGTCCTAGAGGGATTACAGGTGAACCATCTCCATTCGGAGCAAAAGGAGATAAAGGAGATTCAGGTGATTTCGGATTCACCGGAGAGAAAGGAGTCCTGGGGGACAGAGGAGAAAAAGGACCGTCTGGGGAGCCTGGAGTGTCAGGGAGAAAAGGTAGATTATGAAATATGAATATGGTAAAGGTCATTTCATTGATAAATCAAAACAGCAATCTAATAAGCGTTATGATTAATGCAAGAGCACATAAATGTGAACAATAGAGAATTCAATAGAGAATAAAATTGTTAAATGTGACAGAATGTGGAATTCTTATATGTAAATTATTATTTAATTTTTTTTTGATGAGCTGAACAAAACACCCTGTTTTACACTCACATACCTTGCTCACTTTGTTTTGGTATGAGACCTGTTAACTGAAAAAGAACTTGAGTCATGTAGGAATGCTTTATTTCTTTTAAAGGTGAAAAAGGAGAGCCAGGAATGATGGGTTTTCCAGGAAGACGTGGTTTTGAAGGCGACAGGGGCCCTGTTGGACCTAAAGGAGATACTGGACCCCCAGGTGATTTTTTGAAACCACTAAATGATTTGTCTGTATGATCATTTTTTAATTTAATATAGTAAAATGCTTTCAATTTACTATCAAAACTTAATATGCAAAAATAGCTCTACTATGTTTTTTCTAGTCAACCAGTTCAATCATACGTTTCATATTTTGGTTATAATATTTTGGTTATACAAATAAGAAGTAAAATAATGACTAATCTCTTTGAGAAAAAAAAGCATGTTGAATTGCACTAATTGAAAAATAATACATTGCATTAACAGTGCTTGCATTTTAATCCATTGTATTTTAAGGGCTTGTACATTTGGGAGCTGGAATTCAACATGTTTGTATATTTAAGCTGTGAATATTTCTAATGAAAACATTTAATACACAATTTCATTATTAAAAATTCAAGAATCCATATTCACCTTCCAGACTTCCTTTCAAAAATATTCACCTATAATATTTGACAGGCATTTTATAGTCCATTTTATTTTGTTAAAAAAAATTTTCTTCAACAAATCCAGAGGTTCAAATTCAGCAGAATATTCACATCCGGAAACTGCAGGAATAACAGTCGAGTACCAAGGCCGTTCAGCCCGAAATTGACTTCAGCCATCCGTGTCCATGCGTGCACCGTCCGCATGACGTAATTTTCGTCATCAGGGGGGTCCACGGACGTCTGCGCACCCCGTCCACGTGTAGCACAATTTTTGTGACCGCACAGATGGTGCGTGTACAACAGCGCATGTGTGAGTAACTTGAGCTCTTGAAAACAAAATCCACCAGACAGTGGGGACCGACCCATCTTTCTGCGCCCATGGCCAAAGGAGTGTACTTCGAAAGATTTGTTGTGCACTCAACCGTGCGCAAGACAGAGCGGAACGCGGAAAATGGAGTATACCCAGGCCTTAAAGGGCTTATTCATCCAATAATGAAAACTGTCCTATAATTTACTCACCCCCAAGACATCCTAGGTGTATATGACTATCTTATTTCAGCTAAACATAATCAGAGTTATATTAAAAAATATTCTGGCTATTCATCCATCATAAAAGTAATCCATACGGCTCCAGGGGGTTAATAAAGACCTTCTGAATCGAAGCGATGCGTTTTTGTAAGAATCTCACTGGAAGAAGTTGGTCACCCGGGTACTATTTGCCGAATCTTTTATAAGTATTGTGAATCACATACTGTTTTTCACTTACTGATTTCTGATGCAGCCTACCTGTTGTTTTGGTCTTCCGCATCACTCACTTGCACCACCTGCTGGTTAGGTGACCAACTGCATTGGCAATCGACTGCTATTCCTGCAGTTTCTGGATGTGCAATGTTGAATATTCTGCTGAATTTGACCCACTGAATTTGTTGAAGTGAATTTTTTTTTTAAAAGCAAAATAAAATGGACTGAACATTGCCTGTCGAATATTATAGGTGGTATTTTTAAACAGACTGAATATTTTGGAAATTAAGTCTAGAAGGTGAATGTGGATCTTGAATTTTTAATAATGGAATTGTGAATGAAATGTTTTCTTTTGAAATATTCACAGCTTAAATATACAACCATGTTTAATTTCAGCCCCAAAAAATGCAAGCCGTGGAAATACAATGCATTACAATGAAAGCACTGTTAATGCGATGATTCTTTTTAATTAGTGTAATTCAACATGCTTTTTTGTTTCAAAGACATTAGTCAGTGTTTCCATGTACATATATTTCCACATACAAAGAATTTAGATTACATACTGTATTCATGCATTCATGTTGTCTGGCCTGCAATTATATATAATATAAAGTAACAAGATGCTTGACCAGTACATCTAAATGTGTTGACTGGATTGTTTATTGAACATTTAAAATTACTGGTTTATTCAGACCATAAATGGGATCAGAAGCATTTGTTGCAGTGTTCGAAATAAAAATCTAGTTTGGCTGCACCTTATTTATTTTTTTCTCTATCTTGTTCTTTCAGGTTTTCCTGGGTCACCTGGTGCTAAAGGACTTCCACCAATCCCAAAGAAACTTCCAGGGGAGACAGGAGCACCTGGCCCAATGGGTATTCAAGGACCTCAAGGACGCACTGGAAATCCAGGTCCTGCTGGACCTCCTGGTGATGCAGGTACAAGAATTCAAAGCATCAATTTTAGCCTCAACTAATGCAGTCATGCATGTGACATTTAAACTTCTTCTGTGGTACTGTTGTGGCGCTCCAGAATCACAGTTCATTGTGTAAATAGCTATTATCTGTTTACAGGGTTTTTGGGTCCAAAGGGGCACAAGGGCATGCCAGGTCTTCCTGGAATGCCAGGAAAGCCAGGCTTCCGTGGAGAATCTGGACAAATGGGCCACCCTGGTCTGCAAGGAGAATTAGGTAAATGGTGTGTTTGTGTAGATGAATGAGGATTATGGGATTCTGGGCTAGATTAGTGGATTAAGGGTCGCAGACGACTGGTCACCAAGAGGTCCTGGTTTATTTTTTGTTGCGTAATTTGGCAACTGGTAACATTCTTTATTTGTTCAGTTAGGACAATGTCATTGTTTAAAACAAAGTTTCTAGATTTTATTTATTCTTAAAAAAATATTGTTTTTTTATAAACTTGAAAGAATTCATTGAAAAGAATGGAAATCATTTTCATGTGAATTGTTTTTCTGTCTGGCTGCACACTTGAATTACAAGTCGATAATGAATCTGAATTCACAGGGTCCCGAGGACGGTCTGGTTTACCCGGTCCTATTGGAATGGCTGGCCGCAGTGTCAATGTTGGCTACCTGCTGGTGAAGCACAGTCAGTCGGAGCAGATCCCCATGTGCCCTGTGGGCATGTCCAAGTTATGGGATGGTTATAGCCTTCTGTACTTTGAGGGACAGGAGAAGGCCCACAACCAAGACCTGGGTGAGTGCAGATGACAAGATGTTGAGTCATTGCATGTCTGACACCACCATCATTTGTACAACTTTAGATCCAGGATAAGAATGTTGAATTACATAGCATTGTGTAGTGTTCGCTTATGAAACTGAATGTGCATTTTCTACAGTATCTGCATTTACATGGACCCTAATATTCGTTTGTTATCGGACTAGTAGCACTTTCAGAATGAAAAAGTCATATGTAACTGCGTCAATCGAAATGAATTGGCCGAATGCGGAATGGATTGTAAGAGTTAGTTTATACATGTTCTAGTCCTTTTGATAGGACATGTATAAACTTGAAAACCAAAACTGGCAAGTTCTATGAATGTGCAATGACGTAGAAATGGTGTAATGATGCATGATGCATGGAACGTGCATACAGTAAGTATACATATATATATATATTTTTTTTTTTATCAGTAACTATACTTTGTGATTCTCTGAAAGTTTTAAAAGGTCTCTGTTTTGTTTTCCAGGTCTAGCCGGCTCGTGTCTCCCCCGTTTTAACACCATGCCCTTCTTGTACTGCAATCCGGGAGACATATGCTACTATGCCAGCCGCAATGACAAATCCTATTGGCTGTCCACCACCGCACCAATTCCCATGATGCCTGTGGAGGAGGCCGAGATAAAACCATACATCAGCCGCTGTTCCGTGTGTGAAGCACCAACTGTGGCCATCGCCATACACAGCCAAGATATAACTATCCCACAATGCCCATTAGGCTGGAGAAGTCTCTGGATTGGATATTCCTTCCTTATGGTGAGACTTCAGTTCAAAATTGTTACACTTTCATCATTGAAACATGTTTGCCAAGTACTCTAACTGGTTCTGTCACACTCACACAGCACACGGCAGCTGGAGATGAAGGCGGCGGTCAGTCTCTGGTGTCTCCGGGCTCTTGTCTCGAAGATTTCCGCACCACTCCCTTCATCGAGTGTAACGGGGCCAAAGGTACATGTCACTTCTTCGCCAACAAGCAGAGTTTCTGGTTGACCTCTATCGATCAGTCCTTCCAGAGTTCCCCTGTCTCTGAGACGCTTAAAGCCGGTCAGCTCCTGTCACGCATCAGCCGCTGCCAAGTGTGTATGAAGAACCTGTGACCTGTAACCAATGAAGTTTGACACTATTGCTGCAGCATTTCAAGTAACACCTGCAGAATTCAGAATTCTTCATTTCAAATTGCAGTCGGATGTCAATGTTGCAAGTTAGACTTTTGAAATGACTTCCATGTATTTAATGCATCACATATAAAATGCCCTCAGATTCACTCTTCATCACTACTGTGTGCCTTATGACCGAAGATATGTACCTGTGCATAATGAGAAGTGAAGCAAGAGATGCATGAAAGCATAGCTATGATATTTCTCTGTATTATTTACTTTTCCATGTATGAAACGGTGCTTAGTTTCTAACTTATTACCTCAGATTCATTATCAAACCTGAATCTCTTGTTATTAATACATACAGCTGATCCAAAGAAGCCCGTGCTTATGCACTTCTCTGCCCTTTCGTGTTATGTGGTAGTGCTTTATGTGAATCAGAACTGGTTCCATTCTTTTAAAAGGCGGTGTCTATTTATACTAAATGCAAATAGCCGACATTGTTAGCAAAGGCTATATATCCTTAGTACAAATAGCATTTGACTTCTATTTGCACTTAGTGTGAAAAGCATCTATTGCAATTTGTTGCTGTTCACACTTGGTGTAAACAGAATCTACTTTTTGTTACACTTAGGCTACATTCACACTGCAAGTCTTAGTACTCAATTCTGATTTATTGCTCAGATTAGAATTGTTTTTCCTAATTGGCTGTTCACGTTATTTACGTACTTCCAAAGAACTAAAATAACCAAAGAACCACCAGTATATAAAATCTTTGGAGTGACTTCCATCAGGGCAGAATTGTGACGAATGTTGCGTAAAAGTCACATGAATTACGATATGACTTCAGACTGAGTGAGGTCGCATTGCAAAACATCCAATCTGTATCTGTTTTAGGACCACACTTGAAAGTGGCCCAAATCAGAATCGAAAAGATCAGATCCCATGTGGTATGCGATGAAGAAACAAACAAAAAACAGCTCAAAACGGATTTGCCCACTTGCTAAATATGATCAGATTCCAATCGGATAAGTGCAAAAATCGGATTTGGAGCATCTGCCATCTCTTTCACTGCCTTTTAAAAATACTGGAATCCAGTGATTTCAGTTAAAGTCCCCCTGTGGGGAAAATCAAGCTTTTAATGTTGTTTATGTCTATGTTGTGTTTTTAATATGCTTTAAGACAAACCATGTGCAAATTCATAAGTCAACACCATTGCTGAGTATTTCCTCCTTAAAACTGCAGTGAACCAAAAGACAGTCTCAAAAACACGGTTTGAAATCGCTTGTGTTTCTGACGTCATAAACAACCTTGTAACCAATCATGTGAACGTGTGATCGTCAATGAGAGGATCTCTGAGCTGGTGTGAGTGAGTGGAGGCGGGGATAATTTGCATATTCATAGAACCATGCATACTAAATCAGGCAAGAGTGCAGAGTTAAATTCAAACTATTTTAAGGCATGAATATTTTTTTTTCCAAGGAAAAAACACTTTAAATATTTAATTTTGATGATCAAAAATGTGTTTTAAGTGATACAATTATTGACTACAGGGGGACTTTTGGCTTTTTGAACATCTGAATTCAACAACAACAGTCAGCAAAGTTGCTAAATACAATTTGAATTATATACATTTTTAGATTGTTGTTTTGTTCTATTGGAATCTGAAAGGATCTAATTATTTGACAGCGTGATTTCTGAGGATAGTGATGGCAATCAAAATTTCAATTAGAACGTTCCCTCTTCTTTAAAATGACTAAAATAATTGCAAACAGAACCATTGAAGAACTAACTGAATAAGAATCTGAACCAGAATAATTGAATTACACATGATCATTAAGGCTCAATGACACAATGCTTAACCACAAGGCCGCTTAAACACAGTGCTATCTGCTATTTTTAACCATTATATAAATATAATTTCACCAGACTTACACTAACACCATCTTCTGATGCCTGTATATTATTTTTGCTTTGTCTTTGTTTATGTAATGAACAGCTTTGAATCATCACTTTTGGATATGTATTTTTTTTTTAGCATGAACCCTTTATCACCTAATGTTGTCAAACACTATTCATTGGATATTTTATTTCATAAAAGGTCATAAACTTTAAGACTTGAAGCTTTTTAGAATTTTGTCCAGTCAAGAGGCTCATTCTGGTGTGTTTGTTTGTTTGAACCCTCTGTTGGTTACACCAATTGCACTGAATTTTTACAGGTTTTAAAGGTTTACATGACACATGTTCAGGTCATTAGAAGACTATAGTTCAATCTTTGTCCCACTTCCACATGAAGCACAAACAGGCTATATTCTCCATTGAGTCTGTAAACAATGGCTAATGTGGGTCACCTAAAAGTTTTGGACTTTGAGCAGTTTTGCCCATTTTCAGTCCACATTGCACAAGTATTATTGTCCTGAAGCCCATAAACTACTAACATGTATTTGAGACCAGTAAAGAGAACCAAATAAGATTATAATTCAGAATATATGCATTGAGAATGACACTGCTTTTTTTTCCATCCTTTCTTTTTTTAAACAAATGTACTTTCATTGTAATTATGTGGAATATTTGAAGACATTGATTTTGAATCACAGTGTTATTGAATAAAACTACAATACATGCTTTTTGTTTATTACATTTGTGTCATCTCTCATTTTAATGATATCTGAACAAGATCTACCTTTTAGAAAGTATGAAGTTATGCATTTATGAAGAACCTTATATAGGGCCCACATCAATTCTTGTAAAATAAAAGTAATTGTTGACCACTTTCTGTCTATTTCAAACATACGCTGTTCTTTTGAACTTTCTATTCATCAAATAATTCTAAAGAAATGTATCATGGTTTCTACAAAAATATTAAGCAGCACAACTGTTGATTATACATTAATTATACTGTTTCTTGAGCAGCAAATCAGCATATTACCAGCATTTTGAATGACAGTGTACTTCGTGAAGCTTTCTCACACTAACCACACAGACTAACCCATTTATTCCAAGATTTAAGAATTTTTATTTTTCTCATATTAGAATTAGTGAGGCAGTATCAGAAAATGTTCATAGAATTTTTACAAAATATAATGTAGATATAAATTTCAAAATAATATTTATAATCACAGAGATGATGACCATTCCGTTCCATTAATTCAAAGAACAACAAAGAAAGTAAAACTATTTGACAAAATTAAAACAAAGACTATTCAGCAAGATCAAGTTATTCTATCTTTTAATTCCTTGCCCCCAAAAAAGTTTGTTTTAATACTGCTCTGGAGTAAGATAAATCAGCACATAGCAGTAGTTCAAATAAACTCTAGTTTAAGTTTAGTGGCGGTATGATTCATATCCATTCCTTCTTTGGCACTGATTGACAACACAATCCCACAATCCTCACGCCTCCTGTTTGCCAGACTCTAGGCACAACATCCTGCTTTAGTCCTTTTCACCTCCATTGGCGTCTCCAGGTCCACAGTGGAACTCTCTCCTTCGCTCCGCTTCTTCAGAATGGAGGGCAGAACCAGATCGAAGAGGGTTTCAAACAAAACGTCCACATTGTAACCCGTTTTAGCACTTGTCTCAAAGCACACGGTCTCGGCAGGCAGACAGGCCTTCTCCTCCAGGCCTTTGTAGCGCAGCACGCGGGCGTACAGAGCGACGGCGTCCTCTCTGCTCACCTGTTTGTGCTGGAGCGGAGTGCCGGGAGGAGTCGGACACGTGACCTCGGGCTGGGCTTCGTCCCCTCGCTCGCTCTCTGTGTCTGGCCCTTGAGCGAGAGCGTCGGTAAGGTCTGCTTTGTTACCCACTATGGCGAATATGCAGTCAGTGTTGGCGGTGTCGGTCAGGGACAGGAAGCGGTTCTCCAGCTCAGCCAGGCTCTGCCAGTTGGTAACGTCATAGGTGAGAATGACTGCAGCCGCGCCACGGCAGTACATGGAGCCCAGGCCATGGAACTGCTCTCGACCTGCAAAGCACAAATGTGACGATCAGTATTCATTTGGAGAATTTGCACTTTACTTGAGTACTATTTAAACGGAATACTTGTAAGTATTACAAGTATTACTTTTCTAAGACAAAAATATTATATTATAGGATTGGGACACTGACACACTTAATCAGGTGTTTCAATCAGACCCATTGGCACAGGTGTATAAAATCAAGCACCTAGGAAGGAAGTTTTCCTTTACAAACATGTAAAAAATAAAATAAAAACAATAAGGGTGTGTTCACACTTGGCCAGTTTGGTTCGATTAAAACGTACCCTGGTGCGATTGCTCAGTTAGTGCGGTTCATTTGAATAAGTGTGAACGCTGCCCTGGTGTGCACCAAACAAGTGGACCAAGACCGCTGGCACGGTTCGAATGATATATAAACGCAACACAGACCAGAAAAGGGACATGATGTCACAAGATGCGCCTCTAAAAAGGACAGAATGCTCAAGCATACCTTTTTTTCTCAGTTCCTAGCAGCAGATCTATGTTTGTGTGTGTGACGGACGTATTCCTGCCGCTGTTTTGACTCCTTTACACATTTATAAGCGCTTCACGAGTTTGCAGCAGGTCGGAAAACCATCATATGTAGGCTACGCACATACAATGAGAGCATTTATCCTAGCACACAGCATTGTCTTGGATGTTCTGCCAGTTGTGTCTCGAAATATAGGCCTACATAATAAAAGCCGACCAATCGTTGTGAACAGATTCCTATGCCTTTAGCATTGGTATCTTTAGGTTCGGTGTTAAAATGCTAATGAGAACGCTAAGCGGAACAGGACTAAATGTTTGGTCCAGATTCTGGACCAAACAAACCAAGCGAGCCAAACTACAAGTGTGAACACACCTTACGTCAGTTCATGAAATTTCATCCCTGCTAGATATTTCAAGGTCAACTGAAAGTGGTATTATTAAAAAGTGGAAGCATTTAGGAACAGCAGCAACTCAGCCATGAAACACAAGACCACATAAAGTCACAGAGCGGTTCACCGAGTGCTGAGGCACATGGTGCGTAAAAATCGCCTACGCTCTGCTGATTCCATCGCTGAAGCGTTCCAAACTCTGGCATTATCAGAACAAAAACTGTGCGGCGGGAGCTTCACGGAATGGGTTTCCATGGCCTGGCAGCGGCATGCCCGCCTCACACCACCAAGTA
Source organism: Siphateles boraxobius (assembly GCF_051911475.1). Lineage (NCBI taxonomy): Eukaryota > Metazoa > Chordata > Actinopteri > Cypriniformes > Leuciscidae > Siphateles > Siphateles boraxobius. Next base: position 8,776,242 of record NW_027509197.1, on the reverse strand, counting down.
CAATGCCAAGCAGTCGGATGGAGTGGAGTAAAGCATGCCACCACTGGACTGGAGCAGTGGATACGTGTTCTGTGGAGTGACGAATCACGCTTCTGTATTTTGAAGTCTGATGGGCGAATTTGGGTTAGGCAGAAACCAGTTGAACAAGACCTGTCTGACTGCATTGTGCCAACTGTAAAATTTGGTGGAGTAGGGATAATGGTGTGGGGCTGTTTTTCAGGCAATGCCCCCTATTCCCTTCCAGTGAAGAGAAATCTTAATGCTTCAGCACACCAAGACTTATTGGACCATGCTATGCTTCCAACTTTGTGGCAACAGTTTTGGAAAGGCCCTTTTCAATTCCAGCACGACTGTGCCCTAGTGCACAAACCAGGGTCTATAAAGACATGGTTTGGATGAGATTTATGTGGAAGAACTTGACTGGCCCTGACCTCAACCCCATCCAACATCTTTGGGCTTAAATGGAACGGAGATTGTGAGCCAGGCCTTCTTGTCCAACATCAGTGCCTGACCACATAAATGCTATACCGGATGAAAGGGAAAGAATTCCCACAGAAACACTCTAAGATCTTGTGGAAACCCTTCCCAGAAGAGTGGAATCTGTTATAGATGAAAAGGGGCAGCCAACTCCATATTAATGTCCATGTATTTAGAATGTGATGTCATTACAGTCACTGTTGGTGTAATGATCAGGTGTCCTAATACCATTGCCAATATATTCTTACTACATATTTTTATATTTAACCTAACATAATAAGCCAAACAAACATAGCCAATGAAATCCATTAGAGTGTAAAATGTATTTGGCCACAACTAGGTCATTCGTCCTCAAAATGGAAACGTTTCATCAGTCACAACAACACAGAGGTAACAGTTAGGTAACAGTTTTCAGGACATTGGTTTGACTTTAACTAAATATGGTGTATATTTGAGACTTACAAAGTAAAACATATTAAACATTAAATAGAACCTGCTGTATACAAAGTTTGTGCATTACAGTTAGAAAAGCTCATTTTAGCTGAACGTTTTACAACCTTACTGATGAGGAATCAACGGTTCAAAGGTCAACAGAATTAAACACAAGTACCCTGAATAGTTCTGGGGGGCCAAATCTACTTAGTTAAAGAAATAAAAAGTTACAGACTGGGGGTAAACTTATCAATTTCTTTTTCTCTTTTACTTTCTCCTTTAAAAAAAGAAAGCCAAAGGTTGTCAGTCATCATACTGAGAGCTGTAACAGCAGAAATACAAGAGCTTATTGTTGTAAAAATATGTATTGGTCTTCAACTAACTAGGCTTCTACTGTTTGTGTTTGAAGGATGTGAGAGAGAGCTTTGTTCCCAATTCTTATGCATTTCATGCAGCAAAAATGTGTACAATTATAGACCTCTAATGCAAATGAAACATCTAATACTTATAAACAGGGCTCATTTTAATTTTCAAAATACTTGCATGCCACCAAATCAAGTTCAAAGTTAAAATCATAATAACTTCAATTAACATTCCTATTTGAGATAAAATGTTCATAACAGGGATGATTCGATCAGGATTTTTGCAGCCGATACGACCACTGATTTTTTTGTTATCATGATCGGCCAGTTACTGATCCCGATCATTCAAGCTTTACATAAGCGATATGTAAGCTCTCCGTTGACTGTCACGGGTAACCTTTTTTTTCGGATGAAGTAATACCACAGATGTTGCCTTGGTTATATTATTATATATATGCCTTGGCGGCTGCCCTGGCTCCATATCTTCATCCAAACTGCAAACTGATTTTTTTTACAAATATAATATGACTTGACCTGATGAAGGACAGACGCAGGTAATCACACACGCTGTCTGCTATGTGTGGCTGTGTGTTTATCTTTGTGAGAAAGAGTGTGTGGAGGAGGAGCGAATGTGGTTATCGGCTGATAATGATCTGCGGCCGATCGATTGGAGCATCCCAAGTTCATTGTAGCCTACATTAAAAATGTAAATACTGTAACTTTGACAACTCAAAACTCCCTCCCCAGTGAAAATAAGCTTACGCAACATCGAGAAGTCATAAAGATGAATACATTTAACGTTGGGATTTACAGTATATTCATGGAATACAATTTATTAGTCTATACCTTCCCTGAATTCAAACCCATTAACTTGGCGTTGCTAGCATTATGCTCTGCTGTATGAGCTTCAGGCGCACCAACAATATCAACTCAGACATGGTGAGGTAATACAGAGAAAGTAAGCCATATATACTGTACTATTACTACCATCACCAGATGAACTAATGATAAGGGTAAAATGTGTTAATGTTCATGTACCTGCCACTCTGTAGATCCCTCTGAAGAATGCAAGCGTTACAAACAACTAACTGTTGGTTGTTAAATGTTTCTTTGCATGTTTCTTGAAATGTAATTTAAAAAAATTACTGAAGCGCTGAAGTTTGACGTCATCACGTGTTTTACATTAGTTAAATTACATCTCGCAATTCAAACTTTTTTACATAAAACGTCTGAATTGTGATATGTAAACTTGCAATGCGGGGAAAAAAAGTCAGAACTGCGAGATAAAATTTGCAATTACCTTTTTTTATTTTATATTCTGTGGCAGTAAACAAACTTCCATAGACTAATAAAATGCATATAAATATCAGTTGCCACTCTATATCTCCCAACAAAATATAGAGCGACAATGACCTGACAATTTTTTTTATGATACTAAAAGGGCTTTTACTTTGTAAAAAACAAAAATAATAATGTTTTGATCATGCAGGTAATTTAGAGGCCTTAAAAATTAATGTATCAAATATGATACAATAGGCTTTACAGGGTTAAAGACTTGGAACATGAAAATTAAATAATAATAAAAAATTTATGACAAACTGTCATTCTGTTCACATGATGATCTGCATGCTTTACGTTCCTGGAAATCCAGGTTATTTTTTTCCATTAAACACAAATTGATCTACACTCCCACATTTAGAAAAACTGAGAAATGTACAGCTTCATAACTTGATGGTGAATGTCTTTCGTCCCTCCTACCCCCACCCCTGAGAAACAACTGTGTGACCAGTGAAACCTTTAGTTTCCACACACACACACACACACACACACACACACACACACACACCAAAATGATTCAATACACCCTCATCTGACTAGCTCACAAGCATGTGACTTTTTGCCAGATAAGAGACCGCAAACAGCAGTACACGGGGTCATCTGTCATCTGAACAGAATAAAATTCCACAGGAAATTACATAGGCTACTTTCTACATTAGATAGATAGATAGATAGATAGATAGATAGATAGATAGATAGATAGATAGATAGATAGATAGATAGATAGATAGATAGATAGATAGATAGATAGATAGATAGATAGATAATCTGGTGCACTTTGAGTCACCCAAATCCACTGTTAAAAATAAATAATCCACCCGCCAACTGCCCAAATGATTTTCTTTGATTTAGATATCTCCATCTGATCATCGCGTTACCATTATTACAATTATCAGTGTTAAGCATGATAATTGTGAAACATATCACACTGAAGTAGGCTGATTATTCAAAAATAACATTTATTTAAAATAAAAGTTCTTCTTTTGGGAAAATTACATTTAATAGCCTAAACATAGGCTTTACTCCCTTCATACTTAAATTGCCAATGTTTCATTACATGTTGGAAAACACTCTTATCAGAATATATATATTTTTACCTTTATCAAGGGCATTTCCCCCCTAATTTTATTAAATGTATGGTCCATCTCTCATTTCAAATTCTTAAATTTGATCAATACATTCAAATACATACAAATCTTTCATTCAACCGATTCGTTCAAAACGCTGGATCATTCCCAGGTAGCACATGTACATCACGGAGTTGCCTATTTGATGTGTGTGTTTACATCTGGAAGACGTATTTTTTAGAGTGTTTGCTCATCTGCAATACATCTATAGGACATTTCCTGTCAGATGTCAAATAGACGTTTAGAAGATGTCTTTAAGATGTAATGATTTAGAATGTATGTTAAACTGACATCTTAAAGATGTCTATCAGATGTTAGTAAACAGCAGATGCTTTCCAGATGAAGTGATCTTTAACAGACACCTTGCAGACGTGCGTGTGCTATCTGAATTCAGTAATACAACATGGAGTGTTTTGAGATGCGCTGTGGTTCTGCTGTGATCTTTGTTTGGGACTATTTTCGCTGCTGAAACAGAACAAAAACAGTCATTGCATCTAAAATGTAAGTGACTTAATTTTAACTATTTGTTTATTGAACTGTTATGAAATCAGTGTATTGGTTTCAATCGAAATGGTATTCAGGAAAACAGCACTCTGGTGGTGTGATGCAGACAGGAACAGTGTCGGCCCAGATCCGGCCCACATCTGGTATGTGTGGAATCCACGTGGACCAGATGTGGGCCGGATCTGGGCCGAAACTATGTTACTGTCTGGGGTTTCTTCTGTACAATGTTATTAATAACTGCGCGAGCCTCAACAGTGCAACTTTGTTACCGTCAGTAGGCCTTCATTAGGTATTATCAATGCTATCAATCAACCTACATTCAATTAAATAAAATCAGATTCATCCTCGTGTTTTCGGTGATTCCCTAGTTTTTTGTTTTTTTTTAAATCAGGATCATTTATCCGGTTGGGCAAGTACAATTCTCTTTCACTTTGTCCCTTCAAAAAAAAAAAAAAACACGCGTCCCGGACAAGCGATTCATTGGAATGTTAGCCTATGTATTTATTACTTGGCCCGCCCGACCCACGGAGTATGATCCGCGCAGCACTATCGGCTAACTATAGGCCTACGGTTTGAAAAGAATGGACACATGGCGGGAACCCGCAACAGAACCGTCACGGTGGAAAAGTGTATCTGAGCATGTCCGAGTTTTGTCGAGAGCCATGAGGCGGCACGAATTTTGATGGAGTCGGCCGTCTAGTAAAAACCCTGAAGAATGTTAGTATTTTACACCACACAAAAGACTAAAAAAGTGCATTCAATGGCTGAAGTTTTCAAACATTGACCAAGGCATTGACTCATTTTTATAAAAATCAGGTGAAATAGGGCTATGCATAAGTAAAAATCACGGTCTCAGACATTCTAAATATAAATAAAATATGCCAATATATATATTTTTTCTTGTAAATTTTGAAGTAGGTCAAGTTCTATGAACTTCACGCATGACAGGGCCAGTTGTTAAATATTTGAATGAGGAACCAAAAGTGCTGACATTTACGGGAAAAAAGGCCATAACCATCACTGTGAGAAAGCATTTCTGAGCTCTTAAATCGGGATTTAACAAATGCCAACAAATAAAGCAGAAACTCACAAAAAATAGTAACGAAAAAAAAACAAGATATTATTGAAATATCTCTCACTTGACAAAATATGATTGTGTTTATTTAGTTAAAAGTTCGGCTGACTTGGTTGGTATTCTTTTAAAATACATACATATTTTGCGAAACACGCTGTGATAACGTGTTTATGTATTTTGGGCTCTGTTTTAGTAAATAAAGAGTATAGCCAACCTGCAGTGTCCCATATGGATATGTTGTAGGGTCCCCACTGTTTGAGGAAGAACGCCCCTCCGACGGTGCTTATAGTGTCCTTAAATTTCCTCTCCGTGTATCTGTGGAGGAGAGAAGTCTTTCCTACGTTCATGTCCCCCAGAATGACGACTTTCACGTCGGGTTTCTTGGTCCTTGAGGCTTGAGGCATGTCTCCAAACACATGCCACTCATGCACACTCAACTCTTACAGGTAAAACCTCTACATAAACAATCCAGAGGACGGGCTTTCCCACCATCATGGGTTTTAAAGTGCATGATCTTACGTCCTCCGTACAAAGCTTGGCGAAATAAATCCCATTTGTGTGGGTTAAGTCAGAAAAAAAAGATTTTACAGAAGATTAGTAACGTCGCCGATTTTCTAACTAAAGAACTTTCAAGTTGGGTTAATCGGTAATGCGGTGCTGTCCGTTTCGTCAACGAATCATTCTTTTGAGTCAAGATTCATTCAACAATCTGATTGAATCAGTCCGAGTGCTTCTCGTGCTAGCTCACTATTTAAAATATTTTTTTTATTATTGTTTAATGTAAATGTTAATTGTGTTTTTATAATTGTAAAATGCCTGTAAAATAAACTGGGACACATGAAAATACAATAGCTAAATGTGCTAATTTAGCTAAATGTTTTTTAAATGTTTTAGTTGAACATGAACAAATCTTAATAGTGACATGTCTACATTAGCTTAAATGTGAACATTTTTGAGCATTTTTTCCAGCATATAAAGACAGTGGCATATAAAGACAGTAAAAATAAAAATACAACAAAATAAAATAAAATAAATATATACAAAGAACAAAATCATCAAATGACATTCCTAACATTTTAGAGCATGCTTGGATCAAGGGACCATGTGATGACATCCTAGCTTAAAGGGATTGTTCATCCAAAAATTTAAATTCTGTCATATATTACTCACCCTCATGTCGTCCACCCATAAGACTATGTTCATCTTCTGAACACAAATGAAGATCTTTTTGATCACATCTGAGAGATTTCTGTCCGTCCGTTGACGACCTACGCAACTACCACTTTGACGTAAAACTAATCCATTTCGATTGATCGGTTGATCCAAATTTTCTGAAGAGACTCGATCGCTTTATATGATGAATAGATTTAATTGAGGGCTTTTATTACCATAAACATTGATCAGTGAACATAAGGGATGGGCAACTCCGGTCCTCGAGGGCCACTGTCCTGCAGAGTTTAGCTCCAACCACACACCGGACCAAGCTAATCAATGTTTTGAGGATTACTAAAAAACTATTTTATTCAGGGTTGGAGCTAAACTCTGCAGGACAGTGGCCCTCGAGGATCGGAGTTGCCCATTTCTGTGCAACCAAATCTGCTTGACAAACAAGAACAAAGCTCAAACATGCTGGTAACACATGAAAATGAACCTCATTGGTTCTCGCTGAAGCTCAAACGTGCAGAATAACACACGAGAATGAACCTTATTAATTGACTAAATCGCTAAATTCATATTGATTAGTTTTACAATTTCTTTATGAACTTTTTGAAGTATCAAAGTGGTAGTTGTGTAGCTGTCTGGGATAGAAAGCTCTCAGATTTCATCAAAATGATCTTCATTTGTGTTCTGAAGATGAACGAAAGTCGTCATGAGGGTGAGTAATTAATGACAGTATTTTCATTTTTGAGTGAACTATCCCTTTAAATAAATCAATTGAATCATTTTTGTAACCGGTTCTTTGAAAACGGCTGTTCAAAGGAATCGATTCGCCTACATGAGTCAGAGTTCTTTCCAGCTTAACAGCGGCGGGCGGGGCAAATTTAACTTCAGTGCCGACGTCACAGGAAGTAAAACAGTAAAGGCGGCGCTAAATAAATAGAGCTGTTTTTGCAGTTTTAATATCATTGTAAACAGTCGTCGCTACAGTGAGTGGCATTGTTTTGGGTGTATTTCATGTCACATGTGGACTGAATTTCGCTTATGTCATCACGCATAAGCGACAAAAGCAGAGCGTCAGCGGAAGTCTGACGATTGTACAGGGAGGACAATTCTTCTGTGTCTATCTGATCGAGAGAAGTCCTTTATCACAGATTCATTAATTAGAATAAATATTGAACTTTGTTCCTGTTATCTGACTGGATACTGCATCTAATCCTTAAGCTCCACAGCGCCCACTCTACCTGAACAGAGTTTGTTTACCCGTGAACTTGATGAATCTGCTCAAACGTGCCACCTTCATTTTCTCTGAACAGCCACTAATTCTGGCAATTGGTAAGATCGGAGTTTATCGTTGGTTGGTTTCCCAAACTATGAGTAGGTTGAGGAGGACGGAATGCATGGACGTAAATGCTCACTTCTCGGCGTGATAACTGTAACCATTGCGATTGTAGCAGTGTTGCTGTATGATAAAGGTAAATGCCAAAGGAAAGTGCCACAAAGTACTGGAGTCCAAATGCTTCCGATCTATTTTTAATGTTATGCATTTTCATTATAAATTAAAGCATCAACGTTTTGAGTGAACTCCGCGAGTTTATGCAAAGGCTGGTGATTTATGTAAGATTTGAGTATGTTCTGAAGGAGTTCACATGCCACAAATGTTTGTTTTTTTCATTAATGTTTTATTCATTTAAGATTCTTCAGCTTATTGTCCGGTTTAAACTGAATCGCATACCCTCACCCTGTAAGTTTTGAACCACACTTTATTTTATTAGTTTCTTTTTTTTATTAAATGTAACTCACTTTTCAAACAATGAACACGATAAGCTGAACATGCAGAGTGAAAGTGCTTTGTTAAAAGTATTCTTGGAAACATTCTCAAAGCTATTTGACGGTTTTCGCCACTGAGCCGTGGCGTAGAGCGCACGATTGCGATGACGTAGTACACAACGTTGTGGTGACGTTCTTACTGTTGTTGGCGCGGTAAACACTGGCGAAGTTCTAAGCAGCTTTGCATAAACCAGCTCAGTTAATCTCGGCGAGGCCTTTATCGCTATGCGCTCGGAAACTGCATGAGACGTCGTCAAAACAAGGCCCAGATATCGCCGCCGCCTGTTCGATGCGAAACCGAGTTGCATCCGTGCTCGGTTGTTTCGACCATCATGCTAGTGAATGCAACGCGCGGTTTCCTGTGGTCGGACATGGAGACCAGAGCGCTGTTGAATATATGGGGTGAGCACGACGTGCAGACGGCACTGGACGGAAACTTTAGGAATAGCCACGTTTACCGAGACGTCGCGAACCGTTTGTGCGAACTAGGCTTCGATAGGACACCAGACCAATGCAGAATACGGGTTAAGAGCTTAAAGAGGCAGTATTTTCAAGCGAAGGAGGGATCCAGGAAAAATGGGCAGTACCACAAGATGTGCAAGTTCTACGACGAGATGGAGAGGATATTGAGCAATAGACCGTTAGTAGAGAGGCAGGATATTGATAGTGTTGCCGTTGGGGGAGATGAGACGATGGATGAAGATGCTGAGAGTACTGAACTCTCGCAGGAGGCTCACATGGATGGCAGTGGTGAATGCTCTTTTATGGAGCATACAATCAAAACTGAGTATCCATCCTGCCCCATTCCGGTGACCGTAGGAGGCATGAGTATGTCAACTTATTCTGATCAGTCAGAAAGCAATGATCTGCCATCTTTAGCCCAACCGGCCTGGTTTCCTCTATGCATGTGCATGTTAATATCTGTATCTTTTTTCTTTTGAAGGTTCATTTCCAACCAAACAGAGCAGCCTAACAAAGACCAACCCGCCCGCATCCTCGTCGAGCAGGCCACGGAGAAGCAAGAAGCGATTCGCGAACATGTCGCTGGAGAAGCTGATGGAGAAGTTCTTGGAGCAGAGCATGGAAGCAGAAGACAACTTCTACCGGCTTGAGGAGCAGCGTCTTCAGGCTGAGGATAAGCGCAGGGAGGAGGAACATTCCAGAGAGTTGCAGATGCTGCAGATGTTGGGCCAGATTTTCGCTGGCATCAGCACATCCTCTCCTGCACCGGCTGCCACTCCGCAGCCCTCTTGTATACCCCAGACTAACCTCACCGTACCACTCATGCGTCCCTCTTTTGGGAATCGTAACCATCCGTCTTCCTTGAACGAGTTTGCCAGCCACAGCCAACCAGCTGGCCCAGGTCTGCTCATGGAAGAGGGTGATACTAAATGTTCGTCTAGAGTTGCCTTATACTTTGAATTGCCAAATATGAAATCAAAAACCGTCATTTTATCCAATGCTTTACTGCAAAAATCCAATGAAAAGGTAGTTCATCCAAAGATGAAAATTCTGTTGTTGTTTTTTTAGTTTTTTCGCATTGTTCAAGTGTTTTTTCCCCTTTTTAATATTGAAAGCAGAATAATTAGAAACGTTTCATTTTCCAAAAACAAAAGAATGGAAAAAAAAGCCAAAAAAACAAGAATTCGGCTTGGTTTTTCTTTCTGAACACAATGGACTTATTTTCCATACATTGATAATGCTACATTGTGACTGAAAAGGCTCCCAAAAACATCATAAAAGTGGTCAATACAGCTATATTCCAAGTCTTCTAAAGCAGTATTATAGCTTTATGGAACATATATTTTAGTCATTTGTTCACTGATAATCCTCCTCACTGCTCAAGCTCTGAAATAAAATTTGGGTTCAAGCTCAGATTTAAAAAATAGTGGTAGGTTTGATGTCATTGGTGCTAAAACAGTGTTGGGTTTTAAGTGAACCTGTGGGTTGAGTATGTAAAATTCAGAATTATGAGCTACAGCAGAAGGGAAGATTTTCAGTGAATAAAAGCCTAAATATCAAGCTCAAGTGTCTTCAGAAGACTCTGAAAATACAAGCTGTATGGACTGGTTTTGTTAGGGATGGACCGATAGGAAAATTTTGGCCGATACTGATAATTCTTTATATTTTAAAGCTGATCACCGATATATTGGCCGATAAATCTAAATCCAAATTTTAATATAATTTTTTTTACAACCTTCTTACAAAAACAAAAGTCTCACAAGTAAAAGCCATCTTTCTCATTATAATTTTATGTAGCCTATATGACAGGCAATTTTGAACTTTACTGTAGTTTTGAAATGATTCCAATCATATTTCAAGCAATTCAAAACCCCCATGTTGAACAGTGCGCATCTGAAGTGTCTCAGCTTTAATATATCAGTCAAATTTTCTTATCGGGCCAATAACGATAACATTTCAAATGAAAATATATCGTCCGATACCGATATGGTGCGCGATATATCGTGAATCCCTGGGTTTTATCATTCTTAATATCTTTTTTTTGTGTTCCATTGAAAAACAACAACATGGTTTAAAGTGAGATAAATAAATGATGAAAAAATAATGACAAAATTTTCATTTTAGTTAAACAAGTTCTGGAAAACTGTAATTTTAACAAAACAGCTAAAATGACTATCTCTTTCAAATAGTATAGTCCCAATGCATGGAACTGAACAAAGCAGCTCTGGTTTATAATGAAACTAAAGATTGTTATTTGTTTATTATTGATTCATTGTTTCTGTGTTCTTCCTTCAGTCATAGAGCGCTCTTTCTCTCTGGGCACGGCAGGCATGGACAGTGTCATTCCTCTTGTACGAAAGACAATTCCTCCATTGACATCCAAAAAACACAAGGGTCAGGATGGGCGCATTGGGATCATCGGAGGATGTCAAGAGTAAGTGACGCACAGATCTTTCTCAGGGCTATACACGTACCAAATTACTAGCTAAGCAGCTGTAGAGGAGCTTCAATGGTTTGTTAATTGATGGTGAGCAAAACAATCACATTTTATTAATCAGCCTATTGTATTACAATTTTACAATTTCATCCCATCTTACATTTTCTCTTTTCCCAATGTTGGTATGTTTAGACTGTCTAATTTCTAGAGCTTGCACCTAACTCACTTTTTCACTTTCAACCACATACCATCAAGTCATTCTCTGCCGCAAATAGTATTATAAGGTGCTGTGCTGTTGGTTATAGTACTTGGCAAGCTTTTTTCTTCTGTTTTAACTCTCTGTATGTATATTTGCTTGGTGAAACTTAAGTCTTTGTATTTTTTTTTTTGTTAGGTACACAGGAGCACCTTTCTTTGCAGCTATTTCAGCTTTGAAAGTAGTAAGTACTTTTCCCAGGTTTAGGGAGATACACAGTAAATTGTCTTCAAAATCCTTAAGTGGTTGCATTTCCAGATCGACTCATTTATCGATGACTTCTATTTAATCTCTAGTCATTAACTTTCTACTCTTCCTTTCTGTTTCCAGGGAGCCGATCTGTCTCATGTGTTCTGCACCAAAGATGCCGCTCCAGTCATCAAGTCCTACAGTCCTGAGCTCATCGTTCATCCAGTGCTGTGAGCAGGAACTTTGATTACCAGTGAATTGATTCCGTGTATCATGCCAGCTAAAACATTTTTTTTTTATTGTCATATCGTGAGAAAATTCAGAATGATGGTTCTTATGTGGTGCTGTTTTGCTCCTGGCTGTGTGTTCCTCCAGAGACAGTTCCAATGCTGTGGAGGAGATTGAAAAATGGCTGCCCAGACTTCACAGTCTGGTTGTGGGACCAGGTCTGGGGAGGGAGGATATGCTTCTGAAGAATGCAAAGGCAAGAGAAATTATGCTTCATGAACATGTTTTCTGTGGTAATGTAGTCAATACTAAAATGCAACACTATAAGCATTTCATTTTAAAAGGGGAATTGCTTTCTATATCTACTATATAGTATCGACCACAAATTTAGACATAGTTAAAGGGTTAGTTCACCCAGAAATTAAAATGTACTCGCCTTTAAGCAAAAAATCTTGAGTTAAATAAAAAATATTCTGGCTCTTCCAAGCTTTATAATGGGAATGAATGGTACCTTTTTTTTTTTTTAAATGCATAGAGGATGTAGCAAAACAAAACGCCAGTCACAAATTAGAAGTCTAAAACGAGAATTTTTAAAGAGAAATGTCAGCGGAGCTTGAGTTTATTGCCCTGCCTTATTTGTTTGTTATTCTCACCTAAGCTTACGCCAGTCCTAGTTATGCGTCGGGTCAGAGGTCACTCTTCGGCCGGGTTAAGATTTGCATGCGGCCGTTACCGGAAGCCAGTGATAGTTTATAAAGTTATGGATATTTATATGGACCTTTTTCTTACAAAAACGCATCGCTTCACTTCAGAATGCCTTTATTAACCCTCATGAGCCGTGTGGATTACTTTTATGATAGATGGATGTGCTTATTTGGGCTTCAAAAACTCAGTTACTATTCACTCCCATTATAAAGCTTGGAAGAGCCAGGATATTTTTTTTTATATAACTCCAATTCTGTTTGGCTGAACGAAGAAAGTCATATACACCTAGGATGGCTTGAGGGTGAGTAAATTATGGAATAATTTATATTTTTGGGTGAACTAACCCTTTAAACCTTAAATGCCTCTTGCTCTAAAGGCTTATGCTTAAGTAATTGAATTGTTTGTATTGATTTTGAAGATAACATGATGTTTAATTTTGATTTGACAGTTGATTTGGTCACTGCACGTTTATCAATTATTTTACTGTTTTGTGGACTTTTCAATTTTTCTAAAATGTGGAAAATGAGAAAGAATGAGTTGGTGTGGTCCGTGTATCATCCGATCACCAATTATTCCATTACAGTATAAGCCAGGGTTATTCAATTAAAGTTCCAAGAGGTCCGGTTTCCTTCCCAGAGGAGGTCCGGACAATACTTTTTTGGAACAGTTATACATTTCCATCAGGGCAGCCGTAGTACTTTGTGAAAGAAAAAACATACTCTCTCAGTCATAAAAGATGTGATCTCTATGAATTTTTACCAATATTTACCAAAAGGAAAGTGAATATTTCTCCCATCTGGATATGAATATTATAAAAAGGTTAGATCAGATATTTTAACAGGCTATTTTGTATGTTATTTTACATTTAGACACCTACGTGTATGCCACATAGAAGGCCTTGTGACTGAGAAAACATACTGGGTGTGTTGAATACCACTGGTATAGGCTACTACCCTATGCTGATACAGAGTGTTGTTTATTATTTTTTATAACATTAATTAGGTTTTTGAAGTAGATCCTAACTGTTTTTCCATGTGCTATTGATAAATGCAATAGTTTCCACATTGGTTAAAAGTAAAATGTTTGGGTATTGGGTATTAGTATTGGCTACAACCATTGCAGTGATCTCCATTCTAAAATGAGTAGGCATTGACAGGAGCCCGGCAAATTTATTTAGGTACAAAAGTTTTAAAAGGAATGAAAACATTTCCAATCTCACTAAATCATTAATTCAGAACCTACATGCATATGTCTGTTATTTTTTGCGTATGAAACTATACAAGAGCTGCTGCACAATTGATCCAGTGCCTTATTTATACTATCTTGTTTGAGCTTGTGAGATGAAGTTAAAATTTAGGTTTGATAATATTAAAGGAGCCCACTTAATATAATGTAGGCTGTGTCCTATAGTACTGTAAAATTTAGGCAAACATTTTATGGACTTACATTAAGTTTCAGCCTTTAAAAGCTCAGTTTTTTCTTCATTGTCCAGGCTAATAGAATTAGAAACTTTGAAATTTCTCCAAATAAATTGACATTTTAAGCTGCCTCCTGAGCCATTTCTAATTCAGTTCAGAGTGATATAGTTTCATCATTGCATCGTCGTTTCATCGTCGAACTGAATGGTTGCAATTCAGAACAGAGTTGTTAAATATAAAAAGAATCGGCTGAACAATTAATAATTAATATACAATAGGCCATGTAGACCACAGCAGCTGTAATTATGTGCTCAGCAACATATTTCTGCCTAAAATGGCAAGCGAAGTTAACGGTGTGCGACAATATTTTTATTTAAGTGTAAAACCATTTGTTAAAGCAATTTTTCCATTTATCATGCATTCCTCCATAAAACACCAGCATTTCGTTTGTCAGATTTAATGGAATAACTGAATGATCGATGATACAAAAACCAGGAGTGTGCAACACTTTTAACTGCATGTGTAAATTAAGATTTTGAGAAGTGTATTTCTAGAGAGCTTGCTAACATTATATATCTTCACATTTGTGTTTATGTTGGTTTAATTTATGTTTGTCTCATGTTTCTTTTTAGGAGATTATTGAGAGGTCAAAACTCAGAGGAATACCAATCATCATTGATGCTGTGAGTATTGTTTTCACTGACACTGGCAGTCGTGGCCTAATGGTTAGAGAGTCGGCCTTGTAACCAGAAGGTCGCGGGTACGACTCTCAATACCAGCAGGAAATGACTGAGGTGTCCTTGAGCAAGGCACCTAACCCCAATCGCACGGGTTAGTCATGGTTTGCAGTGTGTGTTTACTACTCACTGCTCCTAATATGAACTAACTTACATTAGTACATAGGTTACCATACTTGGCCTTTGTCACTTCACTGATCAATCAAGCTTTCATACTGGCCATGTTGACAAAAGCCAATAGATTCAGTGAACTGGGTCAGAGATAATGGCTCCGTCATGGCTTTTAAACGGTATTAATGCATATTTCATGATCTAAATCTAAATGCTAAATGCAATTGTGTAAACTAAAGTGTTTTTTTTTTTTTCTTTTTCTTTTTATAAAGGATGGCCTTTGGTTAGTGGCAAAAGAACCATCAGTCATTCAAGGATATCAGAGAGGAATCCTCACACCCAACTTTATGGAGTTTACTCGTCTGTATGAGGCCATGGTGAGAGTTTTGGATGTGAGCACATTCTATGTAGCTGCACAAGTTCTATTTCTATGCAATATCTAAGGCTCTGTTTGAATCTGGAATCTCAGATGGTTGGGACTTAAAATGATTTAAATGTAGTTGCATGAACACTATCCTAATGAAAATACTAAAAGAAACCAAAACTAACAATTTACAATAAACTGACAATATATTTTTTTATTTAGTTTATTTTTTTAAATTACAAAAGCAGTACCAGGGGTAGATATCAGCGTAGATAGGTGGGCCTTTGAATATTGTCTTGGACAAAGGCTGAATCCAAAAAGGTTAAGAACCTGTCCTAGAACACA
Source organism: Siphateles boraxobius (assembly GCF_051911475.1). Taxonomy (NCBI): domain Eukaryota; kingdom Metazoa; phylum Chordata; class Actinopteri; order Cypriniformes; family Leuciscidae; genus Siphateles; species Siphateles boraxobius. The sequence continues at coordinate 8,760,687 of NW_027509197.1, read as the reverse complement.
GAAATGGGGAATCATAAAGGCCCTGATAAACTTAAATCGAAGAAACTGCAATGATGTCAATTCAGGCCAAAATTAAATGTTATAGTTTGTTTCTGGAGTTCAAACAGTTTGCCAAAGCGAATCTTCCGGAAAAGTTCGCTCTTGCTGGTAAACGCCTTCGAACTATCATTGGTCTGCGGCGACCTGTTGTGGATGCGCTCTTCCTGGAACAACACGGCAACTAAACCCAATGAATTCACAACGTTTTATTACAATATTGTTCTCGTTATAATGTAATGTAATATGACAGTCCCAATCATAGTTATTATTAGTTGTGCTTGCTGTTTGAGCTACATGCGCTGAATGAACACCGTGGTAAACTGAAGCCCTTTGGTAGTGGATTATTTCACTCAACGTAACGCATCCTATATGAGATTAATCAGATATACAGGTCCTTCTCAAAAAATTAGCATATTGGGATAGTTCATTATTTTCCATAATGTAATGATAAAAATTAAACTTTCATATATTTTAGATTCATTGCACACCAACTGAAATATGTCAGGTCTTTTATCGTTTTAATACTGATGATTTTGGCATACAGCTCATGAAAACCCAAAATTCCTGTCTCAAAAAATTAGCATATCATGAAAAGGGTCTCTAAACGAGCTATTAACCTAATCATCTGAATCAACTAATTAACTCTAAACACCTGCAAAAGATTCCTGAGGCTTTTAAAACTCCCAGCCTGTTTCATTACTCAAAACCGCAATCATGGGTAAGACTGCCGACCTGACTGCTGTCCAGAAGGTGTGGCAAAAAAACGCTGCACAACGAGAAGAGGTGACCGGACCCTGAGGAAGATTGTGGAGAAGGACCGATTCCAGACCTTCGGGGACCTGCGGAAGCAGTGGACTGAGTCTGGAGTAGAAACATCCAGAGCCACCGTGCACAGGCGTGTGCAGGAAATGGGCTACAGGTGCCGCATTCCCCAGGTCAAGCCACTTTTGAACCAGAAACAGCGGCAGAAGCGCCTGACCTGGGCTACAGAGAAGCAGCACTGGACTGTTGCTCAGTGGTCCAAAGTACTTTTTTCGTATGAAAGCAATTTTTGCATGTCATTCTGAAATCAAGGTGCCAGAGTCTGGAGGAAGACTCGGGAGAAGGAAATGCCAAAATGCCTGAAGTCCAGTGTCAAGTACCCACAGTCAGTGATGGTCTGGGGTGCCATGTCAGCTGCTGGTGTTGGTCCACTGTGTTTTATCAAGGGCAGGGTCAATGCAGCTAGCTATCAGGAGATTTTGGAGCACTTCATGCTTCCATCTGCTGAAAAGCTTTATGGAGATGAAGATTTCATTTTTCAGCACGACCTGGCACCTGCTCACAGTGCCAAAACCACTGGTAAATGGTTTACTGACCAGGGTATTACTGTGCTCAATTGGCCTGCCAACACTCCTGACCTGAACCCCAGAGAGAATCTGTGGGATATTGTGAAGAGAAAGTTGAGAGACGCAAGACCCAACACTCTGGATGAGCTTAAGGCCGCTATCGAAGCATCTTGGGCCTCCATAACACCTCAGCAGTGCCACAGGCTGATTGCCTCCATGCCACGCCACATTGAAGCAGTCATTTCTGCAAAAGGATTCCCGACCAAGTATTGAGTGCATAACTGAACATAATTATTTGAAGGTTGACTTTTTTTGTATGAAAAACACTTTATTTTATTGGTCGGATGAAATATGCTAATTTTTTGAGATAGGAATTTTGGGTTTTCATGAGCTGTATGCCAAAATCATCAGTATTAAAACAATAAAAGACCTGAAATATTTCAGTTGGTGTGCAATGAATCTAAAATATATGAAAGTTTAATTTTTATCATTACATTATGGAAAATAATTAACTTTATCACAATATGCTAATTTTTTAAGAAGGACCTGTAAACAAAATAAACATAATATTAAGTATTATCTGCACAAAATGACATGAATGTACAAGTAAACTTGAACTGAGTTATGTGCTATTCAGAATGTCTAGTGGATTTAACATTTTAGTACTATATTGTTTTTAATGTTATGTAATATGACTGTTCCAGTCATAGTTGTTATTAGTCGTGCATTGCTGTTTGAGCTGCATGCGCTGAAGATGATCGCCGGCGCGCTTTATAGAGCATTAATTCTTAACCAAAGATAAATCGCATAGATATAGGCCTACACAAAATAAACACCATATTACAACTTACATTTGCACAAAACAAAATTCTGCACATGCACACGCAAACGTATAGTCATAAAGGTGTAACTCTAGCCTTTAAACATGAAATGACCCCAAATATAACTTCTGGCGCGCTTGCTTCATTTTTCCTCGTCTGCTTTACGTGTTTCGCGGTTGAGCAGCATGCACATGCATGACCTTGCACGTTTTATCAATTAAATTATCGACAAATGAATCAATCATCGTATGATTGATTCACAAACGATGAATCAATTGTTAGCATCCCCATTTAATTTATTGTTGAAAGAAAAGTGCAGCACATATTTTCATATTCCTCTAAACTCAGTGTGGGCGGCATTGGCATTGCTAACAGTATTACCACGGGTCATGTATTTCAATCTTCTTTTTACCCTTAAGCGAAAAAGAACTTCATAGTATATCAGGGCTTTTACAGACACCTAATTCATACAGTTGCAGTGTACGTGCTAAATTAAACTTTGATTTCAGCATCATGAACCTCTGGACAGTACCGACCACAAGAGAAGTGCTCAACAACTGACCATCGCCTTGGGCAATCTGACCATGGTTTTAAAAGGGGAAGAGGACATTATTACTGATGGAAAGAACAGTGAGTGGCTTTCTTGAAATATTTAGACTTTCCAAGGTTCCAATGCACCATTTTCTTTCTTTAATCTGTTGTTTCTACATGCTTTCAGTGCTGACCTGTAGTCAAGAGGGCAGTGGGCGGCGCTGCGGAGGACAGGGAGATCTGCTCTCTGGTTCCTTAGGAGTTTTCGCTCATTGGGCGTTCAGCTCACCTCCAGATGCCACTAAAGGGTAGAGTGCTCCATCTTCAGTAGTTATTTGATGCGTCATTGAACATCACTCTGAGTTTAAAGAGGACCTATTATGTTTTGTTACATTTTCAACTTCCTTTAGTGTGTGTGTGTGTAATGCTGCTGTTTGAGCATGAAAAAGGTCTGCAAAAGTACAAGTCAATCCAAAGGGAGTTATTCTCTAATATCAGAACTCCCTGAAATACCTCCATTGTCTAGTTTTCAAACTTTTTGTACTGTACAGAAGGAGGGGCTTCATAGAGACAGGAACTAAACAGTGTTACTGATAGACTGGGAAGAGAGGTGCTGCAATGATTGTTAAATATGTCGGGGGTAGAGGTGGGCGATATATCGTTTAGACGATAATATCCAAATTGTTGTCTGGACGATATGCAAAATTGGGATATCGAATATTTCATAATTTGTACAATCCGACCCCCCAAACATGAAAAGAGCTGAAGGAAGTTAAAGAGAAAACAAATAATGCACACTATAACCTTCTAAACAATTATATGTAGCGAGTTTAATACTGTAGGGGTTTGTTTGACCGTATTTTATTTTTTGTACAAAATCACGATCGTTCCTCAATTGCACGAGAGTACGCTGCTAAAGTTACTAATTTGCAATATACAACTACGAAGTTCTTACCTGTGTGTTATGACGTTTAGGTTGAAGCAACAATCCAAAATCGTAAAGAGAAGGCAAAATATGCGTTGTTTGTGGAAAAATTATCTTAAAGGGATACTCCACCAGTTTTTCTTAGTAAACTATGTTATTCCCTTAACTAAGACGAGTTGATATATACCTCTCTCGTCTCAGTGCGTGCACTATATCGCTCTGTATTGCCGCAAAACTATGTTAGCACTTAGCTTAGCCCATGCATTAAATATGGGCCAAGCAGAGAAGCGACCAAACACTTCCACGTTTTCCCTATGTAAACACAGTTACTCGAGTAGTGTAACTTGACCTGGGCTGGTGACACAAAATAAACCGTTGCGCTTTTCTAAGCGTTTAAAATTGATGACTATATTGTATGGCGGAATACCATAACAAGTGCTTTTGAGCACTTCGACTTGGCGCAATAATATCTTCACTCGTGAAAAGTCCTCTTACCGGCTCCCGCTTCCTCTCCCTCTGACATTTCCGTCAATACAACGAGAGGAAGCGGGAGCCGGTGTCAAAGCCGGACTCCAAGTTACACTACTCGAGTAACTGTGTTTACATAGGGAAAACGTGGAAGTGTTTGGTCGCTTCTCTACTTGGCCCATATTTAATGCATGGGCTAAGCTAAGTGCTAACATAGTTTTGCGGCAATACAGAGCGATATAGTGCACGCACTGAGACGAGAGAGGTATGTATCAACTCGTCTTAGTTAAGGGAATAACATAGTTTAATAAGAAAAACTGGTGGAGTATCCCTTTAAGTTAAAAAGTTTTTCTTAAATGTCTGTGGCGTCCTCGAGTGGCGAGTGTCGTGATTGCATCATTAGAAAATTGCGTTGTATAATGAGTCCAAAAGATGGAATACATTTTCCTAAGAGATCGGTTCCGTACGCATTACAAACCGAACCATTCCGGTGGTTGGACCATTTTTCCTGCCGACCAAAATCCGCGCTGGAGCGAACACCACAATGTTGCGCAACATCAACTGGCAAATGTAATGAAAGCGGAACGAAACTCATTATTTTGTGCTTTACGGACCATTTATCATTTCGGACAAATATCAGTGCAGCGCGATCCGATCTTGAAGCAACACCGTTACTACATAAGAGATCCAGTAAACAAAGCATTTGAATTCGCCACTTAAGTAATAACATCGCTACGAGATCTAGTGAGAAGCGTTACAATTTCTCCATTATTAACTGATCAAACAGCGCTGACGTGGAAAACAGGAGAAACATCGTTCCATGAATGAACTAGTTATAGGTTTTAAGTCCACAGATCATTCACCATGGATTTAATGTAGTAACACTAACTTGTAACCATGGAAGTTTGGCAGAAATATTAAAATGCTTTCAACTACGTCACACATCTTTTTCCAGCACTTCAAAACTCAAATGTTATATGTTATTTAAATTTTATTTTTAATGTGATGACCAAAACATTATTTGTTCATCCTTCAAAGATTACCCACATTTATAAAACTAAAAGTTTCAAGATGTAGGAAAACTCACAATTATTTAAAAATAATTTTTCTATTAATAAATAGGAAATTTCTATGGCATTTCTTTATTTTTGCTGTATCGAAAACGTACGGAACCGTGTCACCACTGTATCGTATCAAACCGAACCGTGAATTTTGTGAACCGTTACACCCCTATTAAAAATATACAAGAACAATAAAGACTTTGAATAATAAATGACTATTGAATAATATTTTATTATTTTAAAAAGTTTATGAGTCTTTAAATCAATAATGTCTCATATCTTTATGTACTAGTAATTCTATACAATAATAGGTCAAATGCAGCAAGTCAAAAGACCAACTGGAACTTCTTTGCCAGTTTGCACACATTTCTTTGAAGGATTGCAAAAATATCGTCTGAATATCGATATCGAGATATTGAAAATACGTATCGAGATATTCATTTTTGTCAATATCTCCCACCCCTAGTCGGGGGGGAAAATAACAGTCAAGCATTTAACCTATTCTAGTAGACCTTAAAAACAAAATGGAGAGTTTGTAAAAGAGAATATGGCCACTTTAATTGTAAATGTTTCTTCTTTTTTTCAGCATGAATCCCTCGCTGTTAGCTGCATTCGGTGCTACGTCTCTGACAAGGCAATGTAATCGCCAGGCCTTCCACAAACACAGCAGATCAACCACCACCTCTGACATGATCCAGGAGATAAGCAGCGCTTTCAAGAAGTTGTTTGAAAGCTAAACTGTGTGTATCCATTCTCTTTTTATGATCATTATAAAGACTAAAGGTCTGCATCTTAACGCTACTTGTTAAATAAACACGAAGTACATTGTTGAGCATCTATGTTCTTTTTTTCTTTTCCCTTTTATTTTAAAGTGCCTCTTGTAGTTCTGCAATACAGTATCAACTACTTCTCCACTTACATATCTGTGTGGTGGCCCTCTATAAACGTCCAAACACTGTTTTTTGTTTTTTTTAATGTATGTCTATAGATGTGTGTTATGTTTGCAAATATTTAGATTTGTATATGATAACCCACCAAGAGATAGTTTTAACACTGTCCCTCTATGAATGAATTGCTTTCTTACTACCAGCTGCAATTCATTTATTGGTCTGCTTGAAAAATGCTCACTTTCAAGTATTCAAAGGAATACCTTTTATAGTGGATGTTCTCCTTACAATAAGCTGTTTAACACCTTGTTTTGTCAATAACTCACAATCCCCATTTAATGTGTGGGTCAAATTACAATTAATTGAAAGTGGCTGTCACTTTTAGATATAGTTTGTTATTCTACATATTAAACTAACATGGAAGTTTTACTTATAACTGTTTATCTTTTGTATTATTCCCTCTGTGTGGATAATGAATGTCTGGACATGATTTTGGTTGGTATGATAGAGATAGTTGAAACAAAAATCAAATGGGGGAAAACTGTACAAAAAGTGTTCTTAGTAGTTTTAATAGCATTCCTGCACTCTGATAGTTTCTATGTGGTTTACAATATCTTGAGAACCATGGAGTATGGGGCTTTTATTAGGTAAATTCACACCTATGCTATGTCTCATTTGCAATACATGTGTTTTAAAAAAAATGCATTAAAATACCTTTTTGTGAATTAGTCAACCAAACAATTTGCAAATTTTAAGTATATAAATGACAATACCTGAGAAAAGGTTCAGTTTCTAAATTTAATCCAACAAAAATCCATTAGTTTTAATCTTACAAAACATTTAACGGGGTAAAATGTATTTTCGTTTACAATTTATTCGAAGGTGTCTTTGAAACACTGTAACAGAGTAATTTCAAGTACTTACTATAGGGTTAGGTTTGGTTTAGTTGCTTGTAATTATGCATAATGAATAGTTATTAAAACTAAAGTAACGACATGCAACTTATGTAACAATGAAACTGTAAAATAGTGTTACCGTATTTTCTTGAAGGAGAAAAGCATGTCATTTTAGTACTTTAAAAATATAAATGTAACGGTTCTTTCTGCCACATTGTGTTCTTCGCCACACCACGTTCAGATTTCAATGTGCATGCGTGACTCCATCCTCGAGGTCTCCTTTTCTGGTTTTGTGGTATGTTTATTTTGTAGTGAGCATGCGCAGTGTCACTTCGAAGTATCAAGGGATCCGTTTCTGGTTTTGAGGGTCGTTTAAGTAGGCACGCGCAGGCTCAGTCCGGGTCTGAAAGATTCCGTTGCTGGTTTTGTTAGGTTTATATTGTAGTGGGCATGCGCAGCCTCGGTACGGAGTCTCAAGTGATCCGTTTCGGGCTCTGGTGTACGGTCATATTGTAGTGGACGTAGCTCCAGTCCTTAATCTTAAACGATCCGTTTTAGGTTTTGAGAGATTCCCAATGTGAAGTTTCGTTCCTTCAGCGAGCGCGCTGTGTGTGATGTGTGTATGTGAGCACGCTGTGCGTCTAGTCTCGCGTCGCCTCCCCCTTGTAAGTTCTTTGTTTGGGCGGTGCAATTAATAAGAGCAGACGTCGTGTAAAGTCCACCATTTTTGAGGCGATTCCTGTTTGCACGCATTTGTAAAAGCGAGTGTTCAGCAATGTCGGTGGGACTGGAGTCTGGGTTTTCTAGCGAGGAGGTGCTGAATATTCGCTTCCCTCTTCACCGGGCGTGCAGAGATGGAGATGTGGGCGCGCTATGCTCGCTCCTCCAGTGCAGCGGAGACCAGCTCTCGGTGGAGGACTCTTTCTACGGGTGGACGCCTCTACACTGGGCTGCACACTTCGGCAAGGTACATCATAATGCACAGTTAAATTATCACACAGCCACAATGTGCACAAATGTATTTGCTACTCAAACCGCATCAGAAGCAGCTCGTTAATCCATGGAAATGTCATCGTGTTGGATCTGACGTGCGCTGACGATCTAACGTTAGTTGAAAAGGCGCATTCATTCAAGGCAGTTTGGCTTCATCTTTCCATTTCATTTGTTTCTCCATTTTACGACTGTGTCGTGATTTTAACTTGAATGTCTGGTAATTATAAACCCTTAGTGAATATAAAAGAGCAAGAACGATACGAAGACGAATGTTTTTTTAACGCTGCCGTTGAAACCGTTAACGATCCTTTTCGTATTTTGAAGACGTAGAAAAGAAATGCAGTTGTTACTGATGATGACATTCAAAAGCAGATATAAGGCACCAGAAATTAATTGAATGCAGCTAATTTACAGTTTTTACATTCCATGTAAAATAAAATATAACACGAACAAAAATGTTGCGTTGATTTATTCATTCATTTTATACTATATAACTTATATAACTTGACAAATAAATAACGCCTTTATTTTACATTGCCTTATGAATAACCGGCCTCATAATATGAATATTTAGATAATTTCGGTTTGGATACGATGAATACGGTTCCACTGCTTTAAAGGGATAGTTCACCCCAAAAATGTTCCAAACCTGCGTGAGTTTCTTCTATTAAACACAAAAGAAGATATTTTAAATGATGTTGTGAACCAGACAGTGGACGGTACCCATTTAGCTACATTCATAGTAGGAAAAAAATACTATGGAAGTCAGTGGCTACTGTCAACTGTCTGGTTAACAACATTCTTCAAAATATCTTCTTTTGTCTTCAACAGAAGAAACTCATACAGGTTTGGAACAACATGAGGGTGAGTAAATGATAACACAATTTTCATTTTGGGGTGAATTAACCCTTATGAATAAGTGTTTTTTGATTCACGTGGTAAAACATTTCAGTATTCATACAAGTGCATTTTTAGATTGATAACTGTGGGTGTAGTCTTTCCTCAGGTAATGATGCTGAACTTCAGGTTCCCCTCACTTTCTAAATAGCTACATTATTCATGTTACTGATGCCTGTTGTGTTGTGTTCTCAGATGTCTCAAAGTTACCCAACCAGATGAAGTATGAGAGACAGCAGCCTGATATAAACACCAACCCATCAGTTTATTTTTAGAAATGGGTTACTGAAAAGGGAAAACATTTTCTGCACATTTAAAGCTCCACAGGAGGATGCATGCATGAACTTGCACTGCAACCTTTCAGGGCAGTGTCAGTGTGTATGAGCTTGATCAAAATTGTTTTAGATCAAACTAGATTCCAGTTGAATTCAAGTGATGCCAAATCTGATATATGATTTATGAAAGAGAGAATGAGGAAGCTATAAACCTCTCTGTTCTGGTGCCACTCCCACTTTCTCTCTGTTGTTTGCTTTATCCGTATTTGGTGTAATGTCTTCTAAGCATGGCTGTGTCTAGAGTAGAATCGTTTTTAAGGCACTGCACTGTTGATTAGATGAAAAACAGGAAGAGTCAGGGTGAAATTTGAGATCTTGCAGGAACGAGGATCAGGGAATGTTGAAAACACAACAGTAACCATCTATCAAACGTACTAAATGGCTCCTTTGTCAAAGGCCATTGTTTACTTGGCCATGTGCGTTAAAGCAAGACCAATTATTATGTCTGGGTTTGAGAATTTGTTCCATACCAAAAGTAACCTTCTCTGTCTAGTACAGGGGTCTCCAACCTTTTTTCATTTGAGAGCTACTTTTTTAAAAAGATAGTGGCCGAGAGCTACTCATGTAATACAATACTTTAATCTCTTAAATAATGTCTCATAACTCTCATATTAACAACTATCTAAACTGTTTTAGACCTAAAAGAGTTTTTGTAGGCCCATATGTGTCACCCTTAAATGTCAGAGAAAAGAACAGAATCAGATATACATTTTTTTAAAGAAAATTGTACTTTGCATATTATACTGTAAAAACAAAACATAATTATAGTTGATTTTATAGTGCATCTTAACTAGAGATGAAATGGCATGGAAATTTCATTTCATGATTATAGTGACCAAAGTGATCACGGTTATCACAGAATCCTGTTCAAAAAGTACTAATACCACACAATAAAATCAATTCACCAAGTTTTATGTCGAAAACCAGCATATAAGAAATATAATTATCATTAATATGCACTTTTTGTTTACATAAACATTAAAATAACAACATTAAAAATGATGGCCAGATTTTAAAGGAGTACTGGACATGTTATCTACTAGTATGTAGCCTACAAGTTCAAATAAAGTTTTGACAAAAAAGGTTTATAAAAAGAAACCTTGCATATTTCAGCCTTTTAATATTTTTTATAAAAAGAATGAGTCAAAAAAGATAAATTACTGACGTTTGCAATGCACATTAGCTTAACTTTTATTATTAATAGTAAAATTCGGTCCGATTTTCCCTTGGCGTCTGTCGTTGCTATGCAACCATGCACTGCGCTCTCCATAATGACAAAGAAGTTTTAGTAGCTAATTAATTTTTTCACTCTAATTGGAATAACAACTGCTCAATTTCTACTATCTACTTCGTGTTTTTACTCGCGGACGTCTGACCTGACCTCGACCTTTGTTGGATAGTTCGCTTTGCAAGCTTGTTCAAACTCCAAACGAACTTCATTTTGGCCTGATTTTGTTTGAAATTGTCAAGTTCGTTCTTCTATCATTATATTGTATTTTAAATATG